>NC_056725.1:151116978-151734478 GCF_019279795.1 Protopterus annectens
CTGTCAGTACTTAGGAGATGTGCCTGTAATGACTAACATTAGTGGGGTCTGTCAGTACTTAGACAGGAGATGTGCCTATAATGACTAACATTAGTGGGGTCTGTCAGTACTTAGATGGGAGATGTGCCTATAATGACTAACATTAATGGGGTCTGTCTGTAATTAGACAGGAGATGTGCCTATAATGACTAACATTAGTGGGGTCTGTCAGTACTTAAACAGCAGATGTGCCTATAATATTAACATTAGTGGGGTCTGTCATACTTAGACAAGAGATGTGCCTATAATGACTAACATTAGTGGGATCTGTAAGTACTTAGGAGATGTGCCTTTAATGCCTAACATTAGTGGGATCTGTCAGTAGCTAGACAGGAGATGCACCTATAATGACTAATATTACTATGGTCTGTCAGTATTTAGGAGATGTGCCTATAATGACTAACATTAGTGGGTTCTGTCAGCACCTAGACAGGAGATGTACCTATAATAACTAGCATTACGTGCATCTGTCAGTACTTTGGAGATGTGCCTATTATGACTAAAGTTAGTGGGGTCTTTCCTAGGTTAGGAAAGAATAGTAATGCCTGAATTCTGCAAGGATGGGTTGACTCTCCCTGCACTCTGAAAGCTGCAAAACACCACTGTGAGTTCTGATAATACCGAATCTTTTAGTATATGATGTAGCTCCAGGATAAGTCTTTCTTGTCCTGGGCTTTACCTTTTGGGGAGTGACTAATGGCATCTGTCATTTTCATATCTGAGCTTGGCTGGGTTAACAACTGTTTCTCCATTTGCGACTGTTACGGCAGACCTATATCTTTCTCCCAAAACGTAATGTCCTTACATGAATATAAAGATGCATAATATCCTAGTGGAGGTAACATTAATATATTTCCTTTATAGGGCCATATCTTATGGGTACCCAAGTTGAACCAATGCTATGTCGACTTGCCTATATTCATATTTTAATCCCTATCATAGTTTGCAGAAGCCTAGTTGACACAACCAGCAACTTGTGTCTCTACCATGAGGTTGTGCCCTCCCCTCAAAGCCAACCCCCCCCCAAAAAAAAATCACTTTACTGTATTAATGCAATATAGTGATTGGCTTATTCCAGATCCATGTCCCTGAGGCAAAAAAGAAAAAAAAGGACATTCCTTTTACTGGCACACTAACCAGGTGGCCAAATGCACAACACATCCCACCATGCCCATCCATTTAGGTCCTGTTTCTGTGTCCTGCAACAACTCTCCTCCATTGCTTTTGCTGTCAAACCTGAGCATTGTAGTGCTCTGTTTGTGATCTCAGCTGTAGCAATTGATTGCTAAATTGTACATTTGTAGCAAAGAGTTGCTGCAGTTTATTCCCTGCCTGCATGGAGTACTATGGCGCTCAGATTTAAGTTAAGAAAAAAAAAGCACCTTCTTATAAATTGTAGCAAACTGATTACTACAGTTCATATCCTGACTGCAAAGAGTGCTACAGTGCTCAGTTTTTTTGTTAAAAAAGAGATTTTTTGTTTACTTTTAAACTGTAGCAATAAGGAGAGCTACAGCACTCAGGTTTGACTGCAAAGCCAGTATTGTATTAGAGATCAGGATCAGCTGACCCCCGCAAAACTTTGCCCCTAGGGCAGTTGCACTTTTTTGCATTGCTCTAGCTATACTACTGCTGATTTGTTTCCTTCTGCCCCTTTGCCCATAATCTGAGCACAGCTCTCTGTAAATAGTGTTTTGCTCTCTCATTGTGTGTTATATTTTGGGACCTCATCACCTAATAACTTCAAAGAGATTGAACATTTCTGAATTTACACCTTAGACGCTGCCTATAAGCTGTATCTGCCTGTTCTTCCAAATTTGTAATTGCGGTGAACCATCTAGTTAACAGTCTGGCTTTCACCCACTTACATATAGCTGTGAGTTTGTTTTTAACAGACTCCCACCAGACTATGAGTGGAACTGTACCCTACTGTACCCTGGGATCACAATGTCAATGTCTGGCCACACTACTATGTTGACAACTGAAAAAAAATGGGCATTTTCCCCTAGTGTATAAAATGAAACTGAGCATATACTAGCAGAATTCTACCAAAAATACTGCTCTTAGCAAACAAGCACTTTCAAGACTTTAAGAGATGGCTTTGCACATGGCTGTCATCAGATGGTCAACACCAAAATCAGCCTATATGATCTGCAGGGAGAGATGGAAGACATCTTTATGGTCAGACAAAACAAGACCTGGAGCTGACTGTGGTTCAGGCTATTATCTTCTTATTACAAAATGTGGAATTAAATTAAAAAAAAGATAAGAAGAGCATCTAGGCCAGAAAGATACAAGCTCAGTAATATTCCAAGGGAGTATGCAGTAGAGATGAAGAATAGATTTAAGGACGTGGGCTGGTGGATCAAGAGTACATGCAGAATTATGGGCAGACATTTGTGATATTGTCCAGCAGTTGGCAACCAAAAATATTCCAAATAGAAAGAATATTAAGGAAGCAAAATGGCTGTGAGTGGAGGATTTAGATGTGGCTGAGTAATGAAGGAGAGCAAAAAACAATGGCGATATGAAAATATGTCAAAATTAATGCAAAGTTTCAGAAAATTGCAAGGAGAGATAAGGAGGTATATTTAAATCATCACCAGAAAGAACTAGAAGAAGGCAACAAAAAGGAACAACAATATATCTGTTCATAAAGACTGATGACATTAAGGGGAAACTTCCAGATAAAAATGAACATGATAAAAGTTGGGAGCCACCTAACAGAAATACCGGAATTTCTCAAAATCCTGCAACATGATACTGTTGCAGTACTGTCTGTAATTTGCCAGCATATTTGTAAAACATGATGGTGGCCATTACAGTGAAAGGTTTTGATTTATATTCCAGTCCCCACAAATGGGAATGGTGAGCAGTGTTCTAATTTTCAATCTGTTCCACTTATTTCACATGTGATTAATGTAATGCTCAAGATCCTGCAAACTAGACTCCAACAATACATCGACCGAGAACTATCAGATCTGCAGGCTGGTTTTAGGAGGGGCAGTGGTACCAGAGTTCAAATTGTCAACAATGGACAATGGAAAAGTCAAGTGAGCTCCAGAAGAATATTTATTAATGCTTTATTAACTCTGACCAAAACAGACTTTGTCAAGGGCTTAGAGAAATGGGGATGCTGCATCCTCTGATTTGTTTCCTGAACAATCTATATGCATAAAATATGTAATAGAACCAAATGAGAAATAACCGACTGGTTATATAGTATAATAAAGCTGGATATTGTCATGGTTCTTGATCAATTTATATACTAAATATATCAAGTGAATTGCTGGGTTAGATGAAAATTGCTTGGGAGACATATAAACAAGCTCAGATATGTAGACGTTACCACTCTAATACCTGAAAGTGAGAAAGAGGTGAAGACTCCACCAAGGATGATGAATGTAGAAATTATAAAGGCTAATTTGGTGCTCCACACAGAAAAAAATGATGCCATCTACCATTACTGGTTCTTTGCAAACAGAGGGAGAAGAACTGGAGACAATAACAGACTTTATTTTCCTATTTCAAAGATTTATGCAGGTGTTGATTATAGACTTGAAATAAAAAACATGATTGTTTTTTGGAAGGAAAGCAGTTGCAAATCTAGATAAGAATTTAAAGAACAAAGGCATCACATTATCAGTGAAGGTCTGCATTGTCAAAGCTATGCTTTTCCCAGTAGTAAAATAAGGATATGAGAGTTGGACTACAAGGATGGCTGCGCAGTGTAAAACAGATGCTTTTGAACTCTGGTATTAGAGAAAGCCTTTGGGAGTTCTATGGATTGCAACTAGACCAAATTAGTCAGTATTTAAGGAAATAAATCTAGTCAGAAAAACAAAGTTTTACCAGAAGGCCCGATAGTAAAGCTAAAACTCAAATTCTTTAGCCACGTACTAGTATTACTCACTAGAGGAGACAGTGATGCTGAGAAAGGTCTAAGACAAAAGAAGAAGGTAGCAGCAGAGGTTATGGTTGATGGACAGCATTACTCAAGTGATGAATATGAATATGCAAGATCTTATTGAAGCAGTTCTTGACAGACAGACCTGGCTTGCTAAAGTCCCCAAGGTCGCAAATTTGACTAAATGACTTAACAACAGCAGATATGCCTAATGAGTCTCCTGGCAATATAAATGCTTATCTTAAATGGAAATATGATTGATATATGATGAACTGGGGAATAATATAATTGAATAATGCATTGTTCAAAACTGTTGCTACCTAATAAAGAATGCAGTACTAGTAAAGTTCTGGTTGTATAGGCGAGTCTGTTAGCACTTACATATAAACTCTTTAAACATGTTTAATCTGCACATAATTATTATGAAGTCAGCCATTCAATCCATTGCTTGGGATATTTTTTTAACAGAAAATCATTTGGTCTTTGTACCTCAGCAGTTATGGCATATTTACCACTTAAGTACCGCAGTCACTTGTTGGTTAACAGGTGCTGCTGTTGATAAGTGCTGTCAAGTCAATGTTGATTCATGGTGACCCCATGGAAATTCATCTTGAACTGTCTTCATTCCTCAGTCTGGCAACTTATCGCTCATATTAGGGCATCCATTTTGTAACTACTGTAGCAGTCCGTAGCACTTCCAGTCGTCATGTTTTATGCTGATCTTTAACTTTGATAAACAAGATGTATTTTTCTGATGATCTTTCTCTGCACATAATAAGTCAGAAATATGAAAGTTGAAATCTTGTCATTTGCATTTCCAGAGAATACTTAACATTTATGTCATCCAATACCAACTGATTTCTTTTTCAGTCAGTCCATGGAGTACAAAGCATTTGTTGCCAGCACCATAACTCAAAGATGTTAGTTTTCTTCATGACTTACTTCTTCACTCTCCTGTGTTTGTATCCATATAACACTACTGAAAACATCATAGCTTAGAATAAGTCAAACCTTCTTACACAGTAATACTACTCTGTACTCAGGTGCAGCGGTAGCATTGTTGCCTCACAGCAAGAGGTTCTCCCGTTCGATTCTCGGTTGGAGTGCGGGGAGTGCCTTCTGAGTGGAGTCTGCATGTCCTTCCCACAGTTGGGTGGGGGTTCAAAAGACATGCGTAAATGGGGGTGCCTTCATTGAAGGTTGAACGTCGAGCTGGCACCTCGACGTTCATTAAAATCTACTGCCAATCATTAGCGGACCGGAGTTCCGCTGTGGCGGCCCCTAACCGGGAAAAGCTGAAAGACAAACAACAACAACAAACTCAAAGATCTTATCAACGTCCTCTATGCCATACTGCAAGAGTGATTTAGCTTTGGATTTCTTGAATGTTGTCATTTCATTACTGATTGTTGATTTGAGCAGGTTAAAATTGTATACTGTTTATCTTTCTATTTCTTCTCCATCAAGAATACAATTATTTATTTCACCAGTTCTCAGGAGCTTTGTCTTTTTCATCTTGAGGTGTACATTAATTGGCCAGAGATTAGTCAGTTTCCATGAACATTATGTGCACCACATTACTGAATATGCTTGTGGACAACAGCTGTCTTGATGCTGTGAAGGAAGGAATGTGGATGTTTCATTCACTCTGTGCAATAACTTGTGTTTTCCACTTCATAAAAAGTGAAAGTGAAAAATATATTTTGTGCAGGTGAAAGGGAAGGAAATGTTCTGGTGAAGGGATTCTTGATTGTCAAAATATGAAGTGGGCAGGTAAAACTGAGTTTGTCAAATGAAAATACCTGTGACTGGATGGGCTACATCTGAAAATGGGAAACTTTTCATGAAATGCAGGAAGCACTTCAATGTGATTATGGTTAGGAGGGATAGGATCAGAGATGATAACCCTTGACTGAAATACTAAAGCAGGAGCAAGGGTCTATGATTAACTAGTTACTGCAGAGAAATATGGTGGAGGAGTTGTCTAGGTGAGGAGAAAAAACAACTAGCTCTAGGTGAGACAGCTTTACTGAAATCCAGATTTCAATATGTTCAATGATCAATACTGTGTGTTTGTTAATTTAAACTATGACCACAGTAGCCTACTGATACAAGGTTATCCTGTTTTTCCACCTGAGAAATTAAGAAATGACTTACAGTTTCAGAGCAGTCCTTGGTCAATTGTGATTGTTTCTTAACACATACTTGTCTTTGCTTTGTGATTGTTTCCAGCCCCCTCATACGAGCAACTAACAGGGTCTCTACCCGCTTCGCTCCCCACCCTGCCCCCTATTCCCTCCCGCGCCCGGTGGTCCCACCTTTATTGCACTCAGACCCCTCCCATCTTTCCAATAGCCAACCTCAGCGCTAACCCAACACTACCTCCTCCATCTTCCCTTTACTATCACACCTCCTCAACTAACATGTACAAGCATACCTTTCCTTTGCTCACTGCATGCACTCTCCTTGCATATCTTACATCCTACCAAAGCTCCATCATTCCCCCACTCAACCACTACCACTGTACTACTACTCACACCACCACCCATGTCTCACCCACACTCAGCTCCCTCCCACCAGCTCAAGAGCCATCCCTATGTACCCCATGCATATTTTATCAACTATATTACTCAAACATAAAGCATCCCTACAACTTAACATAGTAACCATCCCACCATACCTATTACCCACAGAGCACAATCATAAAGTTTCCCTTATAAACAAACACATTCAAAAACTGAGAAAACTAATAATCTCATGCATATCAAAATTAGCCCTTAGTGGAGACATCCACCCCAACCCTGGTCCTACCATCTCTAACCCCAATCCTCATAATCAGACTAGAAACCACAACTTCTCCCATATAGAAAGCCAAGTGACTTCCTTCTACTAAGCCTAAATATTAGAAGTATATCCAACAAAGTCCATGAACTCCATGCCACCATAGACTTGTACTCCCCAGATATAATCATTCTGACAGAAACCTGGCTAAAACCTCACATTACCAGTGAGCAAATAATCCCTACAGGTTGCGGCATACTAAGAGTAGACCGGCTAAACAAAAAAGGAGGTGGTGTAGCTATAATATTTAAACAGCATCTAAACATCCAGATCTTAAAATCATCAGCTCCACAAATAGGCAATGAAGAAATAATATATACCAACCTCAAAATTAACCAAAACAAAACCATCAACATAATTGGAAGCTACTTCCCACCTGGCCAAAACATCCCTCCACTAGAACACCTCCTCAGCTGGTCTACCCACCATCTCCCCCAAGAAACTATCATCTTAGGTGATTTCAATATTGACTGGCAATCCTGTTCTGGCAACAATCCAACCCATCATGTACACCTTCATGGCTTCACCCAACTAGTCCAGTCACCAACCAGGATAAATAAAAACTCCAGCAAGCACACTACCCTGGATTGGATACTAGTCAGTAAGAGCCCCCAGTCATATATAACAGGCTGCTTATCAGATAGCCTCAGTGATCACTCCCCAACATTCCTACTCAAAAATACCTATACCAAGCTAAACCTGTCATCTACCATCAAATACGTAATAAACTAAACTTTAACCCACTCACATTCATCTCATCCCTCAAAGAATGTAACTGGCATCCTCTAAAGTACCTCAGTCTAGATGACACAGTTGAATTTTTTAATACTACCTTCCTGAACATCTTTAATTACCATGCCCCCATAAGATTTTCCAGAACCAAAGCACAACCCTCCCCATGGCTACAGAAAACCACTAAGTCAGAAATGAAAAACAGGGATAAAGCCTGGGAGCACTGGCACAAAACCAAAACCCCCTCAGCTAGACAGAAATTCCTAGAACTACGCAATAGAATCAAAAAGCTAATAAAACAGGACAAATTCCAATACTACCAGTCTGCCCTAGACTCCTTACAACACAGCCCTAAACAATTCGGGTCCTCCATAAACTCCATCCTCCACCCAGGTAAAGTCAGTACCCCTCCTCCTAACATCCCTCACTCCTCAGAAAATATTGCTACCTCATTCAACACACACTTCACCCAAACCATACTATCACTAGCTAAACAACACAACCCCCCCTCCCCTCCAACCCACACCTTCAACTAGTAATCTCCGCACTGCCTTCTCTTTTCTCCTGTACCTACCTCCAACATAAAAAACTTTTAACTAAACTTAAACCCACCAAATTAGCAGCAGACAACCTCCCAAGTGAATACCTACAAATCGCAGCTGATGCTCTGGCCTACCCAGTATCCATCTTGATTAACCGATCTCTGTCAGAAAGTTATGTTCCCACACTGTGGAAAGTATCACATATAATTCCCCTCCACAAAGGCGGACCCTCCGCAGAACTAACCAGTTACCGCCCCATAGCTATTCTCTCTCCACTCTCCAAAATACTAGAGAGATGCATACATTCTCAGGTCTCAGACTACCTACTTACTAACAACCTCCTTTCCAGTACTCAGCATGGCTTCCGACCAAACCATAGCACCACCACTGCCTTACTCTCCTTTACTAACATTATCCTTCAGCATAAAAACAATGGCTACCTCTCCTCTGCTACTTTCCTAGACCTATCTAAAGCATTTGACATGGTCCCACACAAACAACTTATCTCTGTCCTCAATAACCTATCTTTCTCACAATCAGTCACCAACTGGTTTCAGAGTTACCTGTCTGACCACCAAAAATCCGTTCTATGGCAGAATGACATATCTCCCCAACTACCTGTCTCCATAGGGGTTCCCCAAGGATCCATCCTTGGACCCCTACTCTTCTCGGTTTACACCAATAATCTAGCCTCTGCCACCAAACATGGCACACTCATGCAATACGTAGATGACTCGACCATCATCTGCTCAACCCAGTCCCTACCCAAACTGCAAAAAGTCACACAGGAAGCCTTTTCCTCTGATGAAACATGGTTATCCAATGCCCAATTAATACTCAACCCAAACAAAACTAAACTACTCATCTTCCAACCCACCAAACATACTCAAAACAACTCTCACTTTAACATCACAGCAAAAGACAACACCACTATATACCCAACTGAACACACCAAATTGCTAGGAGTGGAAATAGACAATAGACTAAAATTTGACATTCACATATCCATGACCATAAAAAAAGTCCAGAAAAAACTAGGAGCGTTATACAGAAATAAGCAATTTCTCACCAAAGCAGCAAAGATTTCAATAGCAAATTCCCACCTTATCTCCACCCTACTTTATGCCTCTCCAATATATACCAACCTAAGGCAATGTGATCTAAACAAGCTAGAGACCTGCTACAACAAAATCTCCAAATTCACCACAGGGGCATCCTACCATAGTCACCACTGTCTCTCACTTGCTGAACTGGGCTGGCTTGAACTCCCTCACCTCCTTCAGTGGTATCAACTCTCACTCACCCACAAACTAGTAAACCATCCACTAAATGTCCCATCCCTCCAGAATCTACTCCAACCCTATCACACCACCAGACCACTAAGATCCAGCAACAAAAATCACTTGCAGATCACTAAAGCCAATAACTCTGCTGGTGAAGCACTATTCTCTTGCACCATAGCCAAATTATGGAACTCACTCCCACCCACAATTACCTCCGTACCATCAGGCACCCACTTCAAAACTTTACTAAAAGCACACCTAAAAACATGCTGGCTATGCCCTTGCAACTCCCACTCTAATATCATCCACCCCATCCAACCACTACCTTTCTCTCCACTCCACTAACTACCTTGATTATAGCAAGCTCAGATGCTCATAAGCCTAGTACTTATTATACAGCAGGAACTTCTCATTGTAACATTTGTTAATGTCTGTTATGTACTTCACAGATAAAGATTCTAGTTGTCTACTGTTGTACTATGTTCTTCATCTGTAAATATGTTGTAAGTAATTGCTATGTTAAATTGTTAATCGCTATGTAATCCAATGTAACTACTGTCTGTTTATTTTAACTGTGGAGCTTTTCTCCCCGGGCCTTCGCTGAAAATGGACCTACGTCCAGTCGGACACTCCCGGTCAACAAATTTAAATAAACAAATAAATAAATAAAATAAATATTATGATAGATTGCTTATGCCTTTAAACTGAGTTGGATGTAGGACATGAGGGACATCAGACTGACAAATAGTAGGTAGGTGGCAGTTGAACTAGTTGAAGACGAAAATATGGACAGACAGTGTGAAATCTTGAAATCACAGAGTTATAAGGAAGAGAACAGATAACAGTAAGAGAACACAGAAGATTGCGAAGACTAAGGACAGTGGGAGCAAAAAAAAGCAGGAGGGGATGCAAGGTTGTGAAGAAGAATGCTGTAATAGGTTTGAGTAAGAATATAGTGAACTGCATATGGCAATGCTAGTAAGACAGAAAGTCTCTGTAGGTGGAGTAGAACCTGGACAAATGATAAAAATATGCCAGACATTAGTTATTTAGGTGATACAAAAGAGAAAGATTTAGAGAAGATTGTCATAGTATGGCTATAAATGGGAGGAATCTGAGGAAAAAGGGAGGAAGGATGGAAGGAAAGAAGAATGGAAGAAGATTGTGGTTGGATACAGGATAGCACCTGCTGTACAAAGAAAACTGAGACAATGAAAATACGAAGAACATGCCGAACTTGCTTGGACAGAAAATGAGGAAGAAGACAAAGCTTAAGGAGGTTTCTTTATCTGAGAAGCAGACTACAGTATTCCTGCATGGTGAGGGAAAATGAAGCATTTGAAATAGTAGAGTGTGTGAGATTCACAGAAGCTGTAGAGGAAAAAACAAGAAAGGAAATACTTTTAGATGTCATACTTACCAAGAATGGTAGGATTCTAGTTCTCAGAGTAAGGTCACACTGCCAGCAATGACCACATTACAGCATTTTTCAGAATGGATGAGGAAGATGAAGTCAGATTGGTGAATGTGACCAAAATTTGTTAGCATGTAGGCAGAGTAAAACAAGATGACAGGACAACAAGAGGAAAATAGGAGAGGGCAAGGAGGTGGTGGGTGCACTCTACAAGATGGATAGCAGGAAAGCAACAAAAATAGTAATGGAAGCAATGGAGAGCTTGAAAGGAAGACACCAAAAGGGATCAATGCAACAATTATGTTTTAGTACACAGTAGAAAGGAGAAAGGCAAGACATGTTAATTTGGGGGTCCCCAGAGATTTGTTCTTGGTCCCATGTTGTTTGGGCTATTGGTTTCTGAGTTCCCAGTATATGATAGCACCTGGATAAGTAAATTAATGACAGTGAGGTGGTGGGGATAGTTACAAATATTTATGATCATAATAAATTACAAAATTATGCAGACATTTTCTTTAGGTGGGTCACCAAAATGAGTTGCAATTAAATGCCAAGAAATGCAATGTGATGCATTTTTTTCTGGAAATATCCATTATTCTTATGCTCTGAATAATGAAATTTTTTTTTTAAAACACAATTTTATCGATTTACAGAAACAAAAGGAAAAATAAACATATTACAGTAATTAGTGTATTAATCTTACATAAGAAAGTACGGGTATATCAAAATATAACCTATATACATATATACATATGTGCCAGAAAGAAAAAGGAGAAACAACACCATTGACATATTTGTAAAGTCCTGTTGAGCCATCATGTGATATGCTACAATGCCCTTTAATTCACTCATATAATCCTGTAGAAAGGGAAGTGAGTTAGGTGTCAAATAATTTCCTTTCCCAGATCCATTTAACAGGATAGATGCTAAGAAATAAGTGAGTCAGTGTAGAAGTCAAGAGTAGGAAAGGTAAAATGAGATAACTGTGAGGATTAATTGTTAATCAGTATCCAACAGTAGGAAGATAAAGTCCCATAGTATTTGATATGTAGCCCGCTTACAGGAATTAATTATTAGTAGTTTTTGTGAAGAGATGTATTTAATGGCCAAAGTCTTAAAATCCCTCCAGGATATTTTGGAGCGGTCCAACCATTGTTTGGTAATGTAGAATTTGATCAAGAGGCAGATAATAATTAATGCACGGAGTTTAAATTCTAGGGTATATAAATACTGATATAGTGTAGCCCATCTCCCAGGACAGTGTATAGATTTATATTTTTCTTTCCAGCGAAACTTGGTGAGCAGTGAGCACTAGATATCAGAAAAATATCTACAAGACCACAATATATGCATAATATCTGCATGTGAGCCTGAACAGGAACAAACATTGAGTGGAGATATTCGGGTCAAATTTGTTCAAATGTACTGGGGTTAAATATATTGGTAACCATAAAATTGCGTATAACAACACAGTTTTATATGAATAAGAATACATATATAATAAATAGCCTGGAGCTTCTGTTTTATTGAGATGTTTAGACCTTGTTGATCCCAGTACTCAGCAAATATGATTTTTCCTTGGTTTAGGAGTTCGAAAAAGTCTTCTAGGCAATAGAAACCATGTTTTTCTTTGTTAGTTAAGTTTTTAAAATGTGGCCAATTGGTTTTTTTGTTCCATAGTACTGGAAAAAAACTGAAGAGTGACCATATGGTAAGCTCTTTTTGCCCAAAAGTGATAATATATTTTTATATGGCATAGCACCACTGCTGCTTCACCGGAGTTCTGGTAAAAATGATTATATTTATGTATATCCCATAAGTAAAAGTCTTTCATTAATGGGAAGTTATTTAGATTAATCAATTTATTGTTTAGATTTATATTTGGGTTAATGGCTGGAAGAGTAGGAGGGCATTTCCTAGTTTAATGAAAAAAAAGTTGGAATGATTTAATTAACCCTTTTAAGGAAGAATGTAATTTTATCTTTTTAAGGTTTGATTTGCTTAGAAAGGGTAAAGCTTTTGGATTAATGTCATTGCCTAGGGCATGATTATACCATAGTTTGACCCAAAGGGGAGTCCAAGTATGGGCGTCTGGTTGATAGTTTGCGATTGTGAATATCCTATTTGCTTGGATAGTTTTGTAGTATAGGAGTAGATCGGGCAATGCCAGACCCCCCCGATTCTTTGGTAGGGTAAGTCTTTGATATGCAATTCTAACCGATTTAGGGTGCCAAATAAACTTTGCAAATGTTTTGTCAATTCTAGCGATTTAGGGTGCCAAATAAACTTTACCAAATGTTTGTTATTAAAGAAAGACTTCGAAGTGTAAGAAAGAGATGCATTAATTTGATAGAGAAGTTTAGGAAGAATATTCATTTTAATGATGGAAGCTTTAGTAAGCATGGGGAGTTTTAATTGTTGCCATCTCAAAATGTCTTGAGAGATGGAAAGCCATGCTTTTGATAAATTATTTTGCAGAATAGAAGAAGAGGTATGATCATAAAAAACTCCTAAATATTTAAGGGAGTAGTCTAGACGATAGGAAACATCTGGAAATAGATATTGTTTATGTGATATGGGGTTGATCGGGAAAACAAAGGATTTTTTTTTAAATTGTAGTAGCGAGATAGAGGCAAAGGTATTCAAGGTTTTCACCAACTTAGTAAGATCAGACATAGGATGTTCAAAATATATATTCAGATTGTCAGCAAAGGCAGTTAAACTAATTTTAGTTTTAAGAATTTTAGGAATTGAATGATAAGTTTTCTGTAATAGAAATAAGAAGAGGGATTCTAAATATAAGTTGAATAACAGTGGTGACAGAGGGCACCCTTGTCTAGTACCATTTGCAATCTTTATCGGATGAGAGTATTGTCTATTTATATATAACCTAGTGTGGGAATTACTGTATAGTGTTTTGATGATATTGATAAAGTCAGGGGGAATGTCAAAAGAAGACAGTACCAGGAACAAAAACTTCCAGTTTACCCTGTCAAAGGCTTTACAAGCATTTAAGATCAGGGCATATCTAGGATTTCTTTCTTTTTTTTTTATTAGTTAGTTAATGTTAAGGTATTATCCCAGGTATGTCTGTTGGGAATAAAGCCTGCTTGTTCTGGAGAAATGAAAGTGTGTATCGTTTTTTTAAGCCTGTTTGCTAGAATGGCCAAAATAATTTTTATATCTATATTCATAAGAGAAATTGGTCTATAGTTATTTATATTGGAAGTATCTAGAGTATTTTTAGGAATTAGTTTTTAGATTGATTAATATATCGGTCAGAGATACCATTAGCTGTGATATGTTCATAGAGTTGGAGCAGAAAAATAATTAAAATTCAGGAGTGTAACCATCTGGACCTGGTGCTTTCCCTAGTTTAAGGTTATCAATAGCTTCATGAATTTCTGATATCATTAAGCTGAGCTGATAGGCTTTTCTGGGATTCGGTTAATTTTGGGAAGTAAGGTTAGACAGAAATTTCTCCATCTCAGTATGTGAAGGGAGTGTGTTGGGTAGCATACATGTCTGTGTAAATTTGGTGTAATAGTTGAATAATTTGTGTATTTGATTTATAAAGTCTGTTACGATGATGGATGAGTGTTATTCTAGGAGACTTAGGTGTGCATCCTATCAGTCTAGCAAGGGCTTTGGACGGGGTTTGTATGGATTCTGAGTATTTAGCAATATATCTCAATTCTTGAAGGGTAAAGATGGATTGCTGATGATCAAATAATTCTTTTTGTTTGATGTGTAATTGTTGTTCTATATCGAAGGAGTAGTTTTCTTGTAGTTTATCATCTAAAGTCTTGATTTCTCTTATTAGTTTATTTTCTAGTTCTTTATTCATTTTCTTAAGGAAAGTGGCTTTCTTGATAAAAATTCCCCTCATCACAGCTTTACATGCCTCCCATCTAATATCAAAGGGGATTTCACTGTCTCTGGATGGAGAGAAAAGTTCCTTTAAAGTAAGGGTAATTTCTTCATTTAATGATTGGTCTTTTAATAAATTGTTATTTAAAGACCAATTGTAATTCCTGTACGTTGGGGATGGATTAATACTAAAGCCTATCTCCAAAATGATTCTTGAGTGGTCTGAGAGGAATCTGGGTTCAGTTAGAAATTTAATTTGCCTATTCATTAAGATGTCAGATATTAGAAAAAAGTCTATACATGACCAGGAGTGATGACATTTTGAAAAATAAGTAAAATTATTCTTGTTTCCGGAGTCACAATCAAACGAAATAGGGTCTATTAAATCAAAGTCCAGTATTAACTCTCTCAGCGCTAGTGAGATTTGGGGATTTGTAGTTCCCGATCTACTTGAACGATCCATGGTAGGATTAATTACCAAGTTCCAATCCCAACCTATAATAATGATATGATTTGGGAATTTAAGTAAGAGATTATAGATCTTCATGATAAAATCCTGCTGTCCTGAGCATGGGCCATATAGGTTTAAAAATAAAGTAGGTTTATTTAAGGTATAAGATAGACATGTAAAGTAACACCATCTGCCCTCCCGATCAAAACCCTATCAATAATCACAGGTTTAAAGGACTTTTTAACAATGACCCTGAACTATTAGAAAAGCCTGATGAAATAATATCTCTGACCCATTTTCTGTTACTTTCTTTGGCCCATTCATCATTATTCATGTGAGTTTCTTGAATAAAGCAGAGGTCTGCTTGGGATTTGCAGAGTAGATGCAATAACAAATTTCGTTTGTTTTTCTTCTGTAACCCCCTGACATTTCAGTTTTTAGTCTGGGTATTAATATAAGAGAATCTGGAATGTAAAGTGACTGGAAGAGAATAGTTTTGAGCGGCATTGTAGCATAAGATAGTAGATAAGTGAGTGGCACAGAACTCTCTCAATCCTAACCCTGTGCCTAACCACAAAACCCCTATAATTGAGAGAGAGGTAAATCTATATACTAAAACCATAAGTTTGTTAAACATTTGAAGTCAAAATATGATACCAACAATATTTACATTCAATATACAATATCAGACTGATTCCCCAAGAAGTCATCAGAAACCCTATTTATCTTATCCAAACAGCTTCTAAGTAAAACGTAATATCATGAAGGGAATGGTTAATTATGAAGGAGTTAACCTAACACATGTACATGAACATTTTCTAGTAATTCCAATTCAAGTGCAATATTTTCACTCTCTGACATCCAAAATATTCAAACAAGATGCAGCTGATAAGTGTTAAAATGGTAGTGAGTAACGAATAATTTAAATTTTTGGGAATTTCTTTAAATATATATGAATCACTATAAGTAAGCTGAAATGTTCTATAAAAGTGATCAGCTGAAGTACAAACTAGAGTGAAATGTTAGACTCAGAAGGTAATGCTAAAACAACCTACACAAAACCTATCTCCTGACTCTATAAGCTGTATTCAAACTGTTATACTATGAAGTATTAAGTCATCTTTAAAATTAACAATTAACAATACGTAGGCAGTTATAAACTACCAGTGTAGATTTCAGATTTAATGAGTCTGGTTTTAGGACCCAAAGGATGTGTTATAACAGACCAGAGCTGCGTAGTAACTTACTGGTGCATGCTGAGTATTTTTATATTATAAGTATTCTACATGGTACTGTCAAAAGTAAGGTCTGTACCCATAGTCAGAAGTATTTTTTAACAGGACAGATAAAATAAGCAGCGCGCCTCCTTCCGACCACTGCTCCTTCATCCTGTGCATCCACACAATGCATCAGTCACAATTGCATGCCCTGATCTTTATTTTCACTTAACGTGGTGTGACAAACAGTTTAGCTTGTATCACTAAGGCAAGTTGATAGACCTCTGGTTTCCTCATAGTTTAAAGCGCAATCATGAAACAATCAACTACCTGAGAGTCCAGTTCTATCATCCGAGGTGGCAAAGGGGCACTTTCAAAGTAACTATCTGCTAGGAGGAGATCGAAGTACCAAAGCGCATCTCTACCAAATGGAGCAGAACTCTGAATTACAGGCATCAGACTGATTTTATATAAGCGCCGCCAACAACCCTCAAATTGCAAGGCATCAAAGGATGTGTTTCATCTCACTTCCTGTTCTAACTGTGTTCACTTATTTAGGGCTCAAGTATATGCTCGGAAAAATGGACCCGAAGCTTGCTATGCGTTCCTACCTTAATTGGGTGGAACAAAGCACAAAAAAAGAGATTTAAAATATATAGTTAATCAAGATGTCTAATTTAGATAAATTTATCGATCTTTTTTTGATTTAGAACCTCTGTACATGTAGCTGGAAAGTGTCGAGATATGATTAATTGTTGCTTCATGTGGAAGGAGCTGATCCAAAGCACTTCTTGAAAACAGAATCTGCTTCTTTCGGCGATGATATTTGGAACTTAATGTCTTTATATGTAAATAAGAGAAGTGCAGGAAACTTCATTTGAAATTAAATTTTTTGCGAGATGAGATCCATAAGTTTCTCTCTTATCTCTAAGGGCAAGTCTTGTGAGATAGTAATTCTTTGACTATTCCAGGTAAATTGCTTGGATTTCTTAAAAGCTAAGAGGATAGTTTGCACGCCTTGGTAATTATAATTGGTCTCGAGGTGAGTCGGATTGATGCTTCATGAAAGGGCTCTGTCTCTATGGTGCATTTGACTGGAGGATTAACGCCTTGACAAAGGTTGTTAAAGATTTGATTCATAGTCACTTGTAGCTGATTAGCCTCAGATACTCCCTAATCAAGTTGTTTCTTCTACTTCTAGCTTCTCTAGGAGTTTTGTCTGCATCTAGGAGATTGTTTTGTCCTTCATTTTTTGATTTTCATTTGCAATCTATTTCAATTTGATCTATTTCAATTTCATTAGATTTGGCTTTATTTCGACCATATCTAGTCGATCAGCTATTTTATTTATAGATGTACCAAAGGAATTCATTTGCACAGACAAATCCTGTTGCAGGGCAGTAAAGCTCTTTAATTCTTCCACTTGGAGCGTTCCTTCGGGTTTGATTTAGCTTGAGTTGGTTGTTCCTGTAGTGGTTTGGATGATCTGAGCCTTTTGTCTCTGGAGATGTAGATATGAGAATTTAGATTTAAATTTAGATTATTATCATTATCTTTAGGCATAGCTGTTATTGATTTTGAACTCATATGCGCTGTCAGTCCCGTTGGTCCTGAAAGCTCAGGCCTCTATGTTAACACGTGTAGTTTTGCTGGATTGGTTTATTAGTCAAAAGTAATTGCTTCGTTTATAGCATCCGGATCCTTATTTAGAGCAGAAGTTTTAAATATTTATCTGCAGTTTCAGAAGAGCACTTGCACAATATTTTAAGGTCTAAAGTCCCAGAAAAAAGGGTTTAACCAGATATTTGTAGCTGGAGCTGTCTGGAGAGGGTGTTTCTTAGACGACCACCATATATGAGCTGTCTGGGAGAGGGTGTCTTAGAGCGACACCACCATAGTCCCTGAATAATGAAATTTTAACCTCAATAAGTTCTTTAAGAGATTTAGGATACATGGTGGATGATGCTTTGGACTCTGACAACCATTTCAAGATCTTAAAGAGTGCCCATAGTAGAGAGAGAAAGAAATATTGATTCTGTTTTTACCACTATCTTACAACCCGTTATAGAATTCTGTGGGTCTTTTGGTTGTTATAATGTTTGTCAAATAAATAGACTTGAGAGAATCCAGAAAATGATCACTAGGCAAGTGAGACAATTGAAAAACATTGGTTATAAAGACAGATTGGAGACTCTTTCCCTGTACTCAGTTGTCTACAGGCTTTTAAGAAGTGAGATGGTTCTGTATAAATCACAAAGAAATGAGACATTAGAAGCCTCTCTTGGTGTTACATTTTGGGGCACAGTATCAATACCAAGAATAACAGCAACCTATATATGAGACTCCCAGATGTTAAAACACCAGTTAAAAGCAGGTATTTTCATCAAAGAGCAGGAACATTATGGAATTGTCTGTCTAAATATATAAGGGAAGTTAGTGGTGTCAATCTTGTTAAGTTCCTCATAGATAAATGGCATAAAAATTTTGTTTATATTTCTAGTCTCACTGTTATTATAATATTAAATGGCTCCTTGGAGCCCTGAGTTTAAATTTCTTCTACACTGAACATTGAACATTGAACATTGAACTAGCAACACTGAATAAGATGGGAGAGACATCACAAAAGAGTGATGAAAAGCAGAGGGACTGAATAAATAAATAAAATTGAAAAAATGGCAAATGTCCTGAGATATTAGGACAAACATATTTCCTATATTTAATGTAATAGTTGCATAAAACAGTTATTCTGTTTCTGAAACACCTAAATGTTATAAGAAACAGAATAAGCAACTAAAATGCTACAAGAATAAGTGTTCATTTAGGCAAAAAAGTGAAGTTCTGTCCTTTGTACTGGCCGTGGGTATGTTTTGCCTTGCAAAATCTGACCTTTGTACAAAAAAATGCCCCACTTTGGGCATTTGAAAAGTTGGCAACCCTAGTGTCTGCCATACCTCTTCTACTTTATATTAACCCCATGACTGGGAGGGGGGCAGCAAGAAACCATAATCTCAGAATTGCCATATGTTCCTCGTAATTGCTCTTAATTTATCAAATTCTCATTGTTTCAATTACTATTGTTATGATCCTTGAACCTTCAACAGACACTATGGGAGAACAGTAGACAGACTTCAGGATAGAGAAGGAGAGATGGAGTTTGAACTGGTTGCCACTATGGAAAGTAAAACATAAGAACCAGATGGGCTATCCTTTAGAGTCCTCAGAAATCTGGCCTGAGTGTTGACAGACCCCCTGATGTGAGTCTGCCAGAAGATCAATGTCTGGTAAAGCAATGTGTGAAAACTGGAAGATGGGAAATATGGTGACTTTGCAGAAGGATAAGGGGAGCAGGAAAACACAGTGAATTCCAGGCATGTTGGCTTTACAGTAGTTGCAGGGAAAGTTCTAGATAAAATGATAATTGCAATGCTGATAATATTTCTAGTGGACAGCAGCCTCCAGGAGAACAGATAGCATGAGTTCATTGCCAGAAGGAGCAGTTAGTCAAGAGTGATCCAGCTTTATGATGGCAGTCTTGTCAGGGACTAGCAGTAGACATGACTAACCTTGACTTTGGCAAGATCTTTGACTCAGTCCTACACAGCAGAATGACAGGAAAACTGGAGATGTTGGGAACTGTGAATGAGGAACTGGGTTTTTGTTGTATGGTTAAAAGGTAGGACACAACGGGCTGCATTACAAGGAATGATATAAAAAATTAGGAAAGTGACTAGCAGACAACATAAGAGTCTATTCTCAGTCCAGTAGTATTTATTGTTTTTGTTCCTGTTATGTCTGAAGGAACAGAGAACAGAGAAAAGAGAAAAGGAAAACCTCTTTCTTGATTACACAACAATAGATGCAAGAGTGAAGAATGGGAAAGTATCTAGGGAAGAATGTGGCAAGAGTGACAAACTGTAAAGAAAAATGGAAACAAATGCAAGGCTCTACACTTGGGTTACAGCAATCCTGTTGTGAAGTATAAGCTGAAGGATTTGAAATGCTAACAACAGGGTAGAAGGATCATCAGGGTGTTGATCATGACTGCAGTGAACCACCAAGACCAGAATGAGACTATGGTGACAACAGAACAGAATGTTTTGGTGTATCCTTAGGGGATAGGTTTGAGAAGCAAAAATGTAACACTCCTACCTTGCAGGGTTCTGGTTAGTGCTTGCATTGAGAACTGCGTGCAATTCTGGAGATCATAAAAGAAAAGGGATATCCTGCTGCTAGAACAAATCCAGCAGATAGCTTCCAAAAAGATAAGTGGAATATAGATAACGGATTTAACCAGACACTAGAGGAAGTAGAGCTTCTCTTATGTAAGAACAAAAGAGAGAGAGGGAGGATATGTTACCGATGCACAAAGTCAAGAAAATGAGAAAGAGTCATCTTGAATAGAAAGGCTGGAAAGTGAAAGAGGGGACATAGACAGCAGTCTCAAGAGACTAGTTGTACCCTTGATCTGCAAAAGTACTTCTTCAGAGAGAGACAGAGAGTGGGAGAGAGCTTGACCCACAGAATGGACTGACAGACTGGGTGGCATAGACCGAATTCATACAGAAATTCAGCATCCATGAGAGCATGAGACATGTGGAGAAGGGATAAGGGGAATGTAGGGGAGCAGAGATGGTAAGACTTTAAATGCACTTAAAGGTTAGACCAGCTATGTTTATTATCTCCTTTTTCCATCAAATACGTTTAATGAAATGCTAATGCATGCTGCATAAAACTGGACATTGAGAAGAAACAAATAAAACAGACAGTAGGTAGGTTAGGCTGAAAGCCAAGCTTCAAAGCTGTGATAGACAGAAAATGCAGAAGTGACAAAGTAAAGGCACTGAAAAAAACAATATGTTTCAGTAAGAATATAAAACAGGCAGGCAAAGCAAAGAAAAGAGTATTGTAAAAACAGGAAATAAGGGTGAAGAGCATAAACAGATGAAGAAACCACGAAAATGACCTCAAAAGAGGTCAGACACGCCAAGGTAAAGATGGAAACTATTAACAGTATGTATCAATGTTGGGAAGAAAGGTTTCTTTAAGCATACAGGTGAATGAATAAAAGTGATAAAAGTTGTAAAACATCATAACTCATACAATACTGTTTGAACATTTCTTGAGACAATATACAGTCTTATGTACACTGCTTGAAGAAACAGCTCTTTTCAACAAAGACACAAATAGCAAAATTAACTCCAACATTTTGTTAAGAGGTAACACATCCTTCCATTTCACAACAGAGAGGTTTACTAGCTTCACTCCACTTGCTTTATTATTCATACTCTGTGGTCACTACCACCTGGAAGAAGTACAAGGTCATATATGAAACATTTCTTGCTCTTTCTCTATGATTTAACAATGTTGGACACATACTATGGCAACCATGCAAAGCAAATACATTTTGTAGCCAATAACAGTGAGGATGAGACATGAGAAAAGGTGCACTTAAGCAACTAAAATTAATGATCTGAAAAGTAAAGTACTCCTAAGGAGCTGAAGGTAAACCAGGGAATCTGAGTGCTTAAGGAGGGTAGGGAGGAGGAAGTGAAGGTAAACCAGAGAATCTGAGTGTTTAAGGAGGGCAGCGAGGTTATTGAGGATGCAGGGAATGCAGAAATTCACACCTCATTCTACAAATAAGAGAACAGAAGATTGCCACAGTAAGAGGGAGACAGTGTACAAGTGAGTGGGTAGCTAAGAGATAGTCTCATACCCAAATAAACCCAGTTCTGTATCACCATATACAACAGCAACATACTGAATATTGATAAAACAAAAATACAATAGTAAAAGGAAACATTTTTTAAACTGTTGTTTGCCAAAGAGAGAGATGTAATTAATTAAAACATGTATATGCATAGTATGGCAACAAAAACATACTGAAGATAATGAGCTGTACCTGTTATTGTAGAATAAGATAAACAAATAACTGTCATAAAATAATAACTTCCTGACATTAAGGTCTTAGAAAATCAAAGCAAATGAGGACTACTGATTACTTAAAGCTGGTAAAACCAATATTCTCTTGCATGCTGTTCCCTATTCATCAGAGACAAGTTATAATATAAATGTCAGACTCTCCTGTATTTGAAACAAGGTTCTGTTTTTGTTGAATATAATGCAACAGTTGCCACATTTAGGCTAAAGAAGACTTCCTCAGTACTCTCTCAGGATATGAACTCCATTGGTGCCATAGTTATGCTATGCCCTGCAAAAAGTGGGAAGGAATGATGGAGACAACAGGTTACCCATATATGGAGATAAGTTCAACCTGTTGCAGAATATGAGCATAAACTAACTGATATAGCTCCTTCTTTGGTGTTTTATTCACAACCTGCTACCTCCATAGTTATTGAGCCCATTCACTCCTCATCCAGCAGAAGACAAACCATTGGATGAGGTGAGAGCCAATTAGAGGGTGCCATCATCCAGGCAGACATAAAGCTGGTTTATGCCCTGCATCAGATAACTGATCTTTCCATGAGGCAGGGCACATCCTCATCACAGTTGTTGGATGGTCTGGCTTAACCCCCACACTGCAAGGGATGTCAGAGTATGTCAGGATGGCAATGTTGAATTCTTAACTGGTCCCCAGGCTGCAGAACTATTTTATTACCTCACTCTATAAATCTGTGTAATTAATGAAGTAGAGCTAAGGGGTGATTTAGTTTAATGCCTTATCACCTCTGCCGGTGGCTGATGTGTGCACCTATATCACTGCAGGGACTTCCCTGGGCATGCACACTTCTGCAAAAGCACAGCAGAGGTTGCCATCACTAACTTGATAAAGGCCAATCCATGTTCCTGATCACAAAGCTGCATGCTGTGCAACTAGAAACACTAGGCACCGGCACTACAGTAATGACCCCCCTCTCCCCAGGGTGCATGAGTTGGCATAGGCTGCTCATTCCCACTTTATTTCCAAGCCAGCCTGTCTAGTGCTAAGGCTACTAATTAAACCCATGTTGTCTGGGTCACTGCCATACCTTTATTTCTCCATGCCACTGAGCAACTAGCATAGTTAAGCAATTAAAAACCTTCATTAATCTTAATAACAAGCAAGAAGGCTGATGTTAAACATTGTTTCATCACTAATCAAAATGCATTCACCAAACCATATTTTTCTTTTAATATGTTATTTTGTGTATGCCACAGTCTCTTATACAAATATAAATAACTAAATAAATTAGCAATCTTTCGATTTAGAGTCTGACATATGGATTTTGATTGTGTTAACAACAGTGGCATTTTCAACTTCAGGGAGCTTATATAACGGATTAAATACACTTCAAGCTTTTCATTTACTTGAGGCACTTGACAATACCTTCTAACTAAGATAAAAATGCATTGAAATCTATGAGTGATTATGTAGTCGAGTGATTATGTAGTCATCTACCTGACTATGGACACATGATGCTAAACTAATGATTTACTTTTATGACATTTAAGATAGTCATATTACTTGTTGATAACAGTACTGCAACTGTTTACAGATTATCCAAAATGTTCCACAGTAAATGGGTTTGCCTTTAAAGGAAGATCTTTGGGTTTAATATCTGACAGGTACATTTCAATATGTGCACCTCTTCTACTCGCACAGCATTTTGTTTGAACTATGCAATACAGTTCCTTTTCAGTGGCAATGCTTGAAGAATTTCTGCACCAGACTGCACTGTCTACAATTTTTTTGAGAATTTGTTTGCATAAATATTTGGCTTCCATTTTCAATCAGTTTTCTGTTTCCATTACTGTTGTATGTACAGCCCAGTCTTTGCTGTCTAAGTAATGAGTTCTCCTTTGTCTGCTTTTACAGTGGCAACAGGACTTCATTTAAAATATCAAATTTCTTTAAAAAAAACAGCACCTGTTGTGATTATATGCTGGCTAACTTTCCAAAAGCATATAAGTAACCACCTATAACTAATATTTCCATATCATCAGAAATTGCAGCAAATCAGACAAATAGTTCTTATGACTGCATTGCACTCAAATCCTTAAACTGTCTTAAACTACCTCTCCATTTCAAATACACCCCAATTCTCCAGGCACACAAAATGATATACAGACCCTTAGCTTTTCCTGCTGTTAGCATTGCTCTAAATCACTAACTACCTAACCACCCCTTCACATCTCTGAAAAATAACTTAAAATTTAAAAACCTGAAGAGACCATCATACACTCTTTGCACTTAACTCAGAAGCCAAAGCTTGGAACACTATTCAGATGGACATTTGACTGATATCTGGCACTCACTTGTTTAAAAATGCACTAAAAAGTTTCCAGTCCTGGCTTTGCATTAGCAGGCTGTAGCATTACCATTTCTCTTCTTATGGTTATCTTCTCCTCTTTCATTTCCACTGTTAATCTTCTTCTCCTCTTATCTTTGTATCAGCCTTCACATCTTCAATATTGTGCACTGTACCCTGCAACTCTTTTTAATAATGACTTATTGGTAAAGCCTAATCTTAGCTTTATTTTTTAAATAAGCAAGCACTCAAATTGTAAACATTGTGGAAGCACAATAATTTTAACCAGCTAGTTACAGAAAACTGTAAATTCTTATAAATGTAAATATTGCACTATTGTTTCTTCTGCCATCTTATTTGTATTATACAAATATTGTACTGTTTTCTCTTCTGTCATCACACTTATATTGCAAAATTTGTGTTACTGTACATGTGTTAAATGTCCTGTTATTTTAACTTTTCTCCACTGAAACTGGATACTATGCCCAGCCTTTCTTTCCCAGTAAACAAATGTCAGCCATTTTGGTTCAAAATTGCATGGACTATATCGCTGTCTGTACTAGGAGATGAGTATGGCTCAGGCTTTGCTGACCCCTTCTTCAGTTGCTGCTTTGTATAACATGTTAGGAAGTAACTTCTTTTACATGTAGCTGCACTGATGTACATTACTTTACATTTGATACTGATTTTAGAGGAAGGCAATAATCCTGGTCCACAACTTGTTGTGGGCTGCATCCATCCATACATAATGCCTTTCTAGCCTGTCAATATAACAAAACACTTGTTCTCATAATCAGTGTCCAGGCTGTTCTTAAAAATATCTAAACTAGTACTTGCTTTAATGTAATTTGGTAGTCTGTTCCTTGTATCAGCTACTCTCTCAGGGAAACAATTAGTACACTTTTCATTTATATAGAATCTTCTACATAGGTTGTCTGATGATTCCCTACTACTTTTTGATAACCCCAAACATTCCCGGAGGTAGTTGTCTCTAAATGCCCTATATACCCAAATAATATCTCTTCTTAGATATCTATGAGACACTGTACAAGTTTAGATATTTTAATCTTTCATAATAACTTACAGTTTCATATCCATGGATGCCCTTGGTATATTTTCACTGTACTCTTTCCAGTTTACTCATGCTTATTTTTTATAAGGTTTCCATATTGTTACTCCATACTCAAGTTTGGGTCTAATATAACTAACAAACAATGATTTTATCATTTCTGATTTCCTAGACTTTATAAATCTGTTTATACAACCTATAGTTCTAGAACTATTATTAATCAATTGGTTAATACAATTAAAATAACTCAAAGCTGGATTTACCTATATACCCAGGTCCTTAAATGAATCTACAGTTTTAATCACTGTGTGCTGCATTAAATATTTCCCTTTCAGTTTATGTCTCCCAAATCTCATATGCTTAATTTCTGAAATATTTATCAGCATATTATTCTCCTATGCCCAAATGGTCAATGTAGTCAAGTTCTTTTGCAGAAATGTCTTATCCGTAACACATGTAATCAGTTTACCCAATTTCAGGTCATCTGCATATAGACTATAGAATGCCACAGATGAAAAAGTTAAGTCTGAAAGATACAGGGGCGGGGGTAATTCAATAAAGCCTACACGGAGCTATTCTCTATATTGGAATAGTGTTAATGCTCAGACATGGAACATGTCTGGCGAGCGATCCAGGAAACAAGGCTGGGGGCATACACAAACTTCCCAGCACTGTGCAGACATGCAAGTGATCACAGAATGCAAATCACCTCATCTGCTGGTAAAAAAAACATGCAAATGAGGTGATTTTGTGATCCAGGAAGTGGAAAGGTATCCGTGTAGGTGCCGTGTCTGCAGAAAAATGTATGCACTTACTAACTGTGTACTGGAATGCAAAAATAAAACAGGGGCTGTGACAACTCAAATAAAAGCATGTATTATATGCAGTAGGCATGCAAATGGCTAAAACTATGGCCACTGACATTTAAAAGTGATGCAATTAATGCAAAATTAAAACATTTTTTTATCACATATGTCACGTTTAAGCAGCACTCAGTGACGTTCAAACATGCTAGTTTGCAAAAAAAAAAAAATTAAAATAGTAAAATATGATATTTAAGGCTATATTGAAGTTTTCCATTATACTGGCCAGCATGCAGAGTTATACAATGGCAGGTTATAGTGGTTGCTAAGGACATAGACTCTGGTGTAGTGCAGTATCTAGGTTATATGCAATTAGGTGTATGTAAATGAGCTAAGTTTATTGAATAGCAAAATGGGCCACTGTGTCCACAGGTAACTGTGTAAGGGCTAGAATTGTGTTAGTGTAATCAGAAGAGACAGCTGATATGAAAAGCAGGTATGTCACTGTTTGTGTAAGCACTTTGGAGCTCAGCAGCTCCTGTTTGCGCTCAGCTAAGAACAGCTAAGCAGGGGGGGTGTCTGAGGCTGCTAAGCTGTGCTTAGCTGGTTAAAGAAAAGCTAAGCATGCTCGTGTACGGGGAGGGTCAAATCTGCTGAGAAATGTTTACACTGGAGCTGCGGGTTTGCACAGCATGGCACGGGGCTTAGAAGTGGAGGAAACTGAAAAAAAAAAAACAAAAATAAAATAAAGTATCTTAGAAAAGCCAATCAACTATAAATGACTAATAAGCCATCTGCCACACACACTGGGCCATTTAAACCTCTCAATAATGTAGCTTACAGATGGAATGTATGATAGTTAACCAATCACACAGGCTGCATCTGCAGCACACCAGTATAAAGTATGCAAACAACCTTCAATCTGATTTTTCCCACATACTCTGCACCATTGGAGTACACACCTGGGAATTTTAACTGACAAAATGATAGGGGCTGCTGCTGCTCTGCTGCATCTATATGCACTACAGGCTGAGGTCAGTGATGATGATGATGCTGACAATAGGCCCAGACTGTGGAGGAGAAGAATGTCCAGACCCAGGGTAACCTTTCTGGGTTACAAGAGCTGGAGATAGTAGAGCACTACAGGGTG
The DNA here is from genome assembly GCF_019279795.1 of Protopterus annectens. Classification (NCBI taxonomy): domain Eukaryota; kingdom Metazoa; phylum Chordata; order Ceratodontiformes; family Protopteridae; genus Protopterus; species Protopterus annectens. The sequence continues at coordinate 151,144,546 of NC_056725.1, forward strand.
GACAGGGACATACTACAGCAACTCACCGAGCTCTGCCCCCTTCACCTCAGACCCAGAGCCAACAGAGGGGTACCCATCCCAGTTGAAACAAAAGTATGTGTAGCCTTAAGAATACTAGCTATGCGTACTTTCCAAGGACCTACTGGGGGTCTCACAGGCATCTGCATCCAGGGTACTCCACCAGTTCCTGGATGTCATGCTAATACATGCCAGTGAGCACATTTATTTCCCCAAAACTCCTGAGTAGAGGACCACCAATATGTGTCTATTCCACCATGTAGCACACTACCCAGAGGTACTGGGTGCCATAGACTGCACTCATGTGCACATCAAAGGACCAGCCGGTGAGGAGGGTAGAGTCTACTTCAACAGCAAGGGGTATCACTCCAACTGCCAGATCATGTGCAATGCCCAGGGCATTATCATCAATGTGTGTGCTGGCAGCCCTGGCAGTTATCATGAGTCCCACATCTGGCATGCCTCACAGCTGTACCAGGCATTTGCCAGGGGGGACATCCCATACGGTCATCTAATGGGGGATGCTGGCTACGGACTGGAACTGTGGATGATGAAACCCATCAGAAATGCACACACACTCACTGAAAAATGCCATAATGAGGCACACACACAAACTAGAAACATCACAGAGCATGTGTTTGGTCTGGTCAAGTCAGGGTTCCACTGCCTTGACATATCTGGTGGATCCCTGCAGTACTCTCCAGCCGCATGTGTACACATGTTCATAGTATCTGCCATGCTACACAATATGATCCTGTGGAAACAGCTGTGGCAGGAACATCACAGAGAAGGGATACACAGACCCTCACCATTGCCAAGGTCACCACAGGCACAGGGGGACTTAGAGAAGGAACCCCCTGAGCCTGCCCCTGTAGGCAGATGTAGACATGCCCAGTATGTCTTGGCCTTGGAAAAGAGGTAATGCATAGCACATACATTGACATCCTAGGGACCCAGGGACTGACACCTTACTCCGAATTGCACACACAGTAAAAAGGATGCCACATACATCACACTTCCTGTACCTTACCATGTATAGGCTGCGTACTGCATGCATCCAACAGAGTCAACCCTGAGGCACTGTCCTCACAACTGCTGCAGGCACAAGGTAAGTCACTTTTCTTAACAACAAATTAATGTAGTAGTAGACTGTGGTAGCATATCTATGGTATTGCTGCATGTATGCAAGGGAATGCGGTGGGTTACTGGGATAGCAGCAGACAACTGACAGCTATGTGGGACAACAGGAAATGTCTCCCATATAGTGGCTACCTCAGAATATGCAGTAGTCCACAAGGTGCCAAAACTCACTGCAGTATATGTGGGGGACAAAGAATTTGTGGGGTCATAGGTTACATGCATGGATGTCAATGTCGGAGTCCCATATACACCTTTCAGCCTCTCACAGCAAGCCATATGTACAAAGCCATAAAGGAATGTGTGGCAAAGGCCCACAAATAGGGGCAGTTATTAAATATTGCTCTTACAAACTTAGACAGTGATATTAGAACAAGTCTTGCAGTTGCATTAAGTCTCTGAAGGGTAAGAAATCTGAAACCCAAATGTCTGCCATTACTTTCTAACTTTGGTCTTTAATGATATGCCAGTATTTTCCAAGACAACCACAATACTCTGCTAAATGGACCCAAAATATGAAGCAAACATCTGGACAGTCTGTGGAAATTTGTACAATTGAGAGGTATGCCCCCTTCCCCAACACACCGGTGTTCCCTTATGTTTCTAGAGTAATAGCAGAGACCACACATTCCCATGGCTGTCCAAATCAACTTGCTAACTTGTTTCATGTCCACAAATGCAGGGGTTAATGTGCTATGTCTGTGCATGGTTAATACTGTTAGGAAGTAGACAATACTTGCTGTTGGCTGTCGTGGCTTAGTGTTCTAAGTACAGTATTGTGGGTTGGCAGGGTCCATGGTTTGAGACTGGCCGTGCCAACTATTTTGCATGTCAGGTACACCTAGGTTAGGTGTTGTACACACTGCACAGAGGTCAATATTTGTTACTGCAGGAAAGCTGGACAATGGAGGGACAGGGGGGCACACATATGGACAGTACGCAGCTTGGAGTAACCGAAACAGTGCCTAGTAGAATAGTAGGTTGTGACAAGTAAGTATAGTGCCAGGTTATAAATGGCTGCCATGTTACTTTGTCAGTACTGACAACAAGTCAGTGGGCACTATCCATACCCCTACAATGACAGGGTGTCACAGAATGTCCACATGTATGCCTCATATATCTGTTCTGCTTGTAATAATATTTGCCTGCCAAACTATGTGCAAAACAATGCAGGTTGATGTGAAAACATCAATGACAGACAGTTGAGAAGCAGATGTCATACCCATAAGAAATTGCAAGCTAATATAAAACCATTTTACCAACTGTCTACGTTTGGAAGAGCAATATTAACACCCTGTCCCCATGTCTGATCCTGTGTCTGACTGTTATATATGGGCCTGTCCAGATGTCATTCTGTAAGAGTTTGATAGCTATGGCTAACATGTAGCCTTCTAATAACATTGCAACACAAACTGTCTGAAGACCACAGCAGATGTAGGGGTGCAATGATGGGCAACCTGCTAAACAGGTACAGTCAGAGGTGTGAAGTCCATAACCCTGTGTGTGATGTTATGACATCTGCCCCACTCACACCACAACTACAAATACATAACAGCAGCAACTGTGGACAAAGCCTGTGACTGCACTACAGAAGGACAAAGAGACAAATATAAAGGGAAGGGGAACCATTGGCCAGACAAAAGGAGAATGTGCACACCAGAATAATTTAGGTTCCCTGCAGTGTATGGTGTCAGTAAACACATATCTGTCAGTGGTTCACCACATTACTCTGTACTGCTCTGCCACTGACATACCAGGAAATCACAGTGCTATGTAGAATATACCACACATATTATGGAAAACCCTGCTCTGTCCAATGCACTCTGTACCCACATTAGGCTATGACTTAGTTAATAAGGATAGCACACAGCCAGGAGATTCCCAGCCAGTATATTAGTGAGGTGCTGGACTGTTTACACAGCTTCATCAGCCAATCAGCTGTAGCACACAAAATCCTGGACTGGAGTACAGCTAGCTCTGGAATGGAGTCTAACTCTTACTATTGAAGGTAATATTTGGCATGTTCCTACACTTAGAGAATTACAGCCCATGTATAAACCCACACCTGACTATACAACTGTGTTGTTCATATATGTCTTTGCATACAGACAGCTATGTACACCTTAACTGTCTCTCCCCACCCACATCAGACAGGATTACCCTCAGCTATTTGTAGGTGGCACATATATATCTGCATCTGCTGAGTTTGATAGACATACATATATATAGGTAACGTATACAAACATATCAATTATAGACAGGCATAGACAGGGGGAGAGAGACAGACAGAGACAGATAGAGAGTGAGAGAGGCATAGGGAGAGAGACACCCTGAAAGGCATAGAGTGATGTCCTCATGCAGACATTTGCACACCAGTTGTAACCAGTGGCACATGCCAGTATGAAGCTGACCTCCATTGTGTAATAGTAGTGAGCTAGTGGTTGTAATCTCACATCACCTGCCGTGTGTGTTTCTAGGTTAAAAAAAATTGCGTTTGGCCTTTTCCACCCAGTAAGCCCCCATTGCCCAACTTTACAAGGCCTGCAGATGTCATTCACCTTAGAAGAACCTTTTGAGACTCCTCAGCCATATAAGCTTTCTGGTGCATACGATAAATATGTGACACTATTGTACATACAGCTAGATAGGTAGAAGTTCTAATCTCAGCACTGCCAAATGTGTGTGTGCATTTCTAGGTTAAAGGATTTTGATGTCTTTTCCACCCCGTAAACTCCCATTGCCCTACTTTAGAAGGCCTGATGATGTCATTCACCTTAGAAGCATTGTTGGACAGTCTGTAGGTATATAATCCCTGTGGCACACATGATGACGTAGCACTATAGCACAGAAAACTAGATAGGTAGAGGTTCTAATCTCAATACTGGCAACTCTGTGTGTGTGTGTGTGTGTGTGTGTGTGTGTGTGTGTGTGTGTGTGTGTGTGTGTGTGTGTGTGTGTGTGATCAACTGCTGAGTGTTCCCTATGGGCAGGATGTTAGTACGATGCCATCCAGCCTATATCCAAAAAAGAGGTGAGTGGTACTACAAGTGCATGTGGACTTTCCAGCAGCATCTGTGCTACACAATAACTGAGAGCAGTGCATATGTGGTGTAGTGTGTTTTCCTCATAGCTGTCTGACATCTGCAGTACCTGGATGTTTGCAAAATGTATACATGTGCCTCATAGATGTAGACCCCCTACCACATAAATGTGTATTTCCAGACACTGCTTGGACAATACGGGATGGTTGTCCCCAGATTTTGGGGAATGTGTCTATGACATGGCAGACCCCTGGGAACACAGCAATGGTGCATGAATATCTAGTACTGTATGCATTCCCTGACATTGTATGCTCAATATGTATGCACTGCTGCTGAACCAGATCCAGTGTCCCTCACTACTAGTACCTATAACCTGCTGTCCTGCTGCAGGGAGTCACCAGGTATGCTAGCCATCCATGTCAGGCAATAAGATGCAGGTGTGGAGTACATAGTGACCTAGCCAGAGTATCTCATTAATGCTGAGGGACACCTGTACAATCTTTGAACTAAGCCTGTATGACATTTGCAGACTGAGAAGGGCTCACTGACAGTACATGAGATCATATGCTGTCTGTATCCACCAGTTTTTATTGTCAGTATTGTACAACAGACAGCAAACTTAGCAGTCATATGTGTGCTGACCATTTATGGGGTGATTCATGGGCCAGAGCTATGATCTATGTCACTGCAGACAGAGCCATAAGGGATGGCCATAGGTGCTGGACAGCAGACTAACAGCAACATTTCAGTCCAGGCAATGTTGTTGAGACCTACAGTTTAAATTCTTATTTCCCATGACTGTATCCCTCCATCTGCATTCCATTACATGCTTCATTCAATAACATACCTGGTATAGTGCTGTACTCCTTTGAGTGAAGAAATCCAATTGTAGTATCCTAGTGAATCGCAGTCTCTCTTCATGAATAAAGGTTCTGACCTGTTTACCATAGGCAGCAGCTTTCCTTTTGTAGGTAATGCTCATGATTGCCTGTGCACCAATCTGTGACTCCCACTTGCTAATTGCATCCAGAACAGCTGGGCTGCCTTTCCCATTAGCCAATGGCATGGCTACACAGTGCTATAATTAAGGCCTTCATGTAGACCTTGTCCCTTTTCTTGGTCTGTGAGGAGGATATTATTGAGGTGTTGGAGCTACAGCTTTACAGGGGGTAGGTAGAAAGGGCCTATATTACATACTTGAAAGATAAAAAGAGCAAATGCTTTTTTATCGAACACTGAAAGTCGAAACCACTAAATGTGGAAGACACAGAATAGCGATTTTTTCCCAGGGAAAAAAATTGCTCCTCCGCAAAAAAACAAAGCAAAACAAATCCAAACACAAAATAAAGTGGGGGGGCTTTGCCCCACACACAACCCGATGTGGGGGGCACTCCCCCTACTTAAATATACCAACTCCAAGATCACCCCACAGTGGAGCAAATGGCAAAGTCCCAAAAATGGCCCAGTAATTTTTTTCCCTGGGAAAAAAATCACTGTTCCGTGTCTTTGATATTTAGTGCTTTCGGCTTTCAGTGTTCGATAAAAGAGCATTCACTCTTTTTATCTTTTGAGTTTGTAATATAGACCTGGTAGAAATACTGCCCACTGTTTGGAATGATGTGTTATGTCGACAGTTTTGCATGCTATATCTGGTCATTGTTAACAGACTTTCAGATTCTGTAGCAGTGTACTGTTGAACAATGTGTGTTGGGGTCAGTAAGAAGACAGGCAGAGGTGAGAGTCATAGATCCTTTTTATCAGAACATGCATGCTGCTACAGTTGATGCTGTTCTATCACCTGTATATGTTTGTAGGAGGAGACTGTGACACATGTCCCTTTCACATGAGCACCCCTCCCAACCCTTGATGTATGTGTGTTGTGTGGATTCTCTGTTCTAGGTGTTTGTGAGGTATGATAGGTCTGTAGCAGGTAGCTGAACATACTGCTGCATGTGTAGCAGGCCGCAGCTGCAGCATTCTGGCCAGGAGTCAGCCTAGGGATTGTAAAGACATAGGGGGACAGCAACCTGTCACTGTCAGTGAGGGAGTGGTGTCAGCTGTTGTGTCACAGCATGGCCTGGCTGAGGGTACCCATAACAGTCCAGGTGAAGCATGTACCTCTGGTTCATATGTTATTTAATAATGCCATCCAGAGAGTGTTAGGCAACATTTAGAACACATATTCATAATTGTGAAATGTGTCTCACCCTACAAGCCTTTAACATGCTACTGTGGGTGGCAGTGTGTGCGGTGGGAGCAACCAGTTTTGCTGGACATTGCATGGCTCAGTTATTCCTATGTTGTAATAACATGCCTGTAGTTATGCTGCAGACTGGGCTGTGAGCCAGGATTGTGGCTGTCCAGATGTGATACATGTTAGGAATGTAACAGATAGATGATATATAATATATTTATAATATATAATATATTCATATTCATAATAATAATAATATATTATATATATCATGATATTATATTATATTATATTATGATAATATATATTATACGCTATATTACTAATAAGGTATTATAGTATGTGAGGTGTTTTTGTAAGACATGTGCATGCGTACAGCGTGTTATACATAATTGTCATGGACATGAGTGTTCAGATGGGTATGATGTGTGACACTGAGCTGTCTGTCATGGTTTGTAACCCCAATCTGCACTGCATTGCCAGTATGTCAGCAGAAAGAATAGGTTTTATGGCAACCCTGCCATAAGTAGGGGGCACAACTGTGTTCATTCAGCAACAGTCTGTGCATTTGCCAGCTCCACCTGATATTGTAGGCCTCCCTTACATTCAGCAGCATTTATTTGTCTGTGTACTAGTTTGTAGTCTGCATCAGAGGCCCAAGTTAGGGTTGCCACCTTTTCAAATGGCCACAGTGGGACATTTTTGGCAAACATGTCAGATCTTGCATGGCCAAACATACCCACGGCCAGTACAAAGGACAGAACTTCAGTTTTTTGCCTAAATAAAAGCTTATTCATGTAGCATTTTAGTTGCTTATTCTATTTCTTATAACATTTAACTGTTTCAGATACAGAATAACTGTTGTATTCAACTATTACCTAAAATATAAGAAATATGTTTGCTCTAACATCTCAGGACATTTGCCATTGTTTCTGTTTCTTTGCAAGACACAACTGCCCAAAGAGGGTCTGTCCCACGCAAAGTGGGACATGTGGTCACCCTAGCCCAAGTACACTGTGATTTATCCCGGTATATATAGGAGTAGTATGTCACTGGCAATGATGATATGTTTGTACAAACAATACTTGATCTCCAGATCTCTGTTGGCCTACTGGTGTAATCCACTATGTTGCAGTTGACGAGGTCCTGGGTGCAATAGTTGGCAGTGGTGTCATTTTTTTCCCAAATGTTACTTCACTGTACTGCACAATATATTTAGCCAAAATGCATGCATTCCACTGAGCTGAGTTAGTGTAGTGGTGTGTTTCTCTAAAAATAGTTCAAAAGGCCCTGGGTTCAATACTTGGCAGTGGTGTCTTTTTTCCCCTAAAGTTACATGACTGTACTGCATGATATATTTATAACAGCAGTACTAATTGTCCAGAGCTGATTTAGCCTAGTGGTGTGTTGCTCTGACTGTCATGCACAGGATCCTGTGTTCAAGACTTGGCAGTGGTATCTTTGCTTTTCCCTATTGTTACATGGCTGTACTGCATGGTATATTTACAAAAGCAGTACTAATTCTCCAGAGCTGATTTGGCTTAGTGGTGGTGTGTTGCTCGGACTCTAGTCCACTGGATCTTGGGTTCGAGACTTGCTAGGGCTGGTTAATTTGTTGCTGGGCAGAACAGTGCCCGAATGAGATAAAGTGATTAAAGCAGTTCTAAGCATGTTTGTGTGGTTTTGTGCACTGCGCCACAATGCCAAGCAGCACTTAGGTCCGCTTAGTTTCGTTTAGTGTCACTTATCCCCATTTAAACCTGTGCTATTTCCAAAAAATGAAAAGAAAAAAGGGGTGATAGGAAAGTGGTGAAATGGGGGCAAGCAGGGGGAAAGACATTATGAAAGGTAGCTAAGGATGCAGAACAGGTGTAGGAAAGGACCATAGCTCTCCATTTCTTGTGCAGAAACAGCTGTGCATGATGTGGATAATTTAGAATTTAGAGCCTCACACCCCACAGGGAGAGGTGTGGGTGACATATATTTGTTAAGTATTTCATGGGGAAATTGAGTAACATCATTGTACATGGGGGGGGGATGGAGAACTTTGTATGGGATGAAATTTTTATTTTTGGGACAGATGCCCATTTTTTTTAAGGTGAGAGTACGATGTTGGGGAAGAGTTGTAGGTACATTTGAGGAGGTAAATTGGGTAGGAGAGACAGCAGATAGGGCTGATGTATGACACATGAAGGTGTAAACACCTTGGATGGGGGTGGTTGGGAATAAGAGGACCAAGTGACCCCAGATGGAAACAGTGAAACTGAGGTCCCCACCCATCGGCAGTCACCGCTGCTCCTTCATGGCCCCAAAGGTGGCTGTAGTGGGGGGTGGGTGCTGGTGCCAGCCTGCCCCTTGAGGTGCACCAGTCTGCTCTCTATCTGGTGTAGGCAGTCAGCCAAATCCTGCTGGATGACCCTGCGCACCATACCTTGGAAATGGTGTTGGGTGACAGGGTCCTCTCCACATCCACATCCGGGGGGACAGACTCCATCCCCTGAGGTGGTTCCACCTGAGGGTGGTGCAGGACCAGTGGAGTAGGCAGCTCTAGATTGGGTTCCAGACAGGCTGGGACCAGTGCTGCAGCCAGATGAGGCGGGACAGGCAGATCTGATGGGATCAGCCTACCCGAACATGTTATGATGTTGAGGTTTGTCAAAGTATAGTATTGGTTAGTCATGAACAAAACATTTCAACATTAGTTATAACAGCATGCATGGGTATTCCAATTAAAACAGAACAATATAATTGACAAAAATTGCATATGAAATGGGACACATGCATAAACGGAATAATAGTCATTATTGTAACAGCATGCCAGTAACAGTTATGGCAACAAGTTATCAACAGTGGAGTTTGAACACGGTATGTTAGTATGCAACCACTGAAATATATGAACAATAATACGACACAAGTCCCAACATTAGGTTTTGAGAACAACATACCTGTAGTATATGAATAATAATTAGTAATGCAGATAATGGGTGGGAGGAGAGAAAAACAGTCCATTACCAACTGCATAGGCTATATTTTTCAGAAGAATACTCAATATTCTACAGATCTGCCCTTACTTTACATCTACCTGTGGCCTATATCTTCTGTAGCACATACATACCTGTTAAGCTGTTGACCTGGAATGGTATGGGGCAAGCTGTGAGAACTCTAGGTACATAACTAGAGGGGACTCATACATGTCAGGGTTACATATATGACTAACAAGGTGTACCCTGCACTGATGTTGTGTGACTGTGCTACTGGCATACTTCAACTGGATTTATATCTGTGTCCAAGGTTATTGGCAACAGTGATCACTAGTCATGACATGTATCGGGAAGAGTGCATGGTGTATATACCTATCCTGCTGTCATCTGTAGGCATGAGGTTGCACACTGGTACATTTGTACACAGTTTATTAGTATACCCTTCATACAGCTAATACAAACATTTCTTTACCTGTAAGCCCTGTGGAGAAAATATCTGTTAACACTACCTGACTGTTTCTACAAATAGTCAGGATTACTTGTGTGTAACTATAAACACATCTTAGTACCAGTCCCTGGATTCAAATAGTGGTCTGTGTGTGCAAAAATGAACAAAATATCTATTTCTTATCATACAAAGCTACTGGGTCACTGCTGTTGCCTGCTTGACTGATTTCTGCCTGACAATCACTTGGTTACAAAGTCTGACCTTGTAATATAGGTAGAGTGTCAAAGAAGACTATAGTGACAGTTGAACATACATGCATGAGCTTCATGCATGATAGATAGTGAACTGTATGCAGATGTATACATTTAATCCCTAGTGGATGTGAATATGTGTGATCTGTACAGACCATAGCAGGGTGCTGGGTTGCATACCTGATCCATATACATTTGCACATCATATATTTGCAGTCTCCACCTATTACAGTCTCATACTTGCCTGCATCAGTGTACATACATTCAGGACTACATATTGCTGAAATGCAAAGGTTAACACAAGACAATGCTGCAGGAAACACACTATAATACAGTGCATGTTACTATTCATGGTTCAGATCTTAGTGCTGAACATATATCAAATTTCATTGTATCTTGTTTTACAGCTCCACATCTACAGTTTAGCATAACAGTTGGTTATCAGCCACACCTCATTCAATTCATGGTCTCATAGCCATATTTGCTGTGTAGCAGCTGTACAATTGCATTTCTTCAACAACAGACCAGAATAAACACAACAGTTTGTGGAAGTAACTTTTAATGAGGGTGACATGGCACAGTGGTTTATTACATTCTAAATTCTAAACTCAGTTGTACTGCATATTCTGTAGATGATGAATGAATGTCATTTATTACTTTCACAGTAGCAATCACAGTGTATTTTATTAACAGATCCTTAGTATTCGTATTGTATATACTTATGTAATTCGTACACAGTATTACTACTGTATTGGCTTTCTTTTATCAATAGTAGCTTGTTTGCGGCCTTCATCTGTATTGCTCAGTGCCTGGCATTACTCACTTATACTGTATTTCCCTGAAAATAAGACCGGGTCTTATACGTTTTCCCCCGCTGAAATATGCAGTAGGGCTTATTATCAGGGGATGCCTTATTTACCCCCCTGTACAACAATCTACATTTATTAATTTATTCATGTACAAAAATCGACATTTATTCATGTATACAAATCGACATTTATTCATGTACACAAATCAACATTTATTCATGTACAAAAATCTACATTTATTCATGTACACAAATCAACATTTATTCATGTACACAAATTGACATTTATCTGGTACTTTTCCATTATTGGGCAACAGTTCTAGGTAACACCACAGGATAAGGTGCCCCAATCGATGTGAAAACGCTGTGGAGAACAACAAAGCTGCCGCTCACCAAAGGAATCCAAGGCCCATAAACGTTCCAAATACTTTATTAAAACTCACAAACAAGAAAAAACGTCGACCTAGGTTTCAACTTCATCAGAACACATCATCCTGCATTTAAATTCCTTATATATGTACACAAAAATACTAGGTGAGCCTATTAACCAATAAAATGCGTGTGAATCATAAACATTAATTAATTAATCAGTTGAAACCAACAATACAAAAACATTTACCCTATGTTTAAACTAAATTAAATTAAATTTAACCCCTCCTGTTGGTAAAATACATAATAAATGTAAACCCTAAAACCTATTATTAAACATTAAAACTAAAAAAATTAAATATAAGTATTGTGTAAACGACTATCGACACATAAATTGAAACCTGCAATGCCATTCAAAACAAAGCTATACACAGTATAATACAGAATTTTATAGGTGTACAAAATAAATAATACATAAATATTAAACTATATTATATTAAATTAATTCATATTATATATATTGTTAAAATTATGATAGTGGGATGTCTTGAGTGTAAAATGGGAAATATATGTGTATGTGTATAAATAGATGTTAAAAACTATGAACTATTATTAAATATGGCCCGGCAATATTAAGAAATATAAATAATATATATAATTGATATAAATATATATAAATATATAAATGTGAAAATATAAATATGATATGGTATCAAATAGGAGTGGGAACAACTAATAAAACCAAGACATGATATAATAATCCATAAAAATGTATATACACACCCACTAAAACCCCTTAATATTGTTCAACCATAGAATGGGTTTAATGCTAGTGTATTCATTTAAACCAGGGTGTTGATTAGCATTAAGTAATAATTGCATCCTCAATTCTGACAAATCTAAATTATATTTAATTAATTTTCCTTGTAAATCCACATTCTGATGTATGACACCAAAAAACTTAAAGGAATGATCTTGAAATTGATTAATATGTCTGGCAAGGGCATTCGTTAATTTATTATTTTAATATCCAATAAATGTTCTTTTACTCTATCCCTTAGATGTCTACTAGTTTTGCCTACATAAAATCCCTCGCACTGTTGACAAGCAGCAATATAAACAACATTTTTGGTATAACAATTTATGTACTGACTAATCCTAATATTGTATTTATTGACTGTCACAACACTGTCAATATTAATCATATGCTTACAGGTTGAACATCTACCACATTTAAAATTACCCACAGGTTTTAGTGAACCTATGTGGGTATTAATATTCAAACTCTCGAATATGTCCTTAAAGGAGGTGTCCTTCCTAAAAACATATTTAACATTCCCTGCAAACATTTTGCCAAGAGATTTGTCTGTACTTATAAGTTTCCAATTTTTGTTAATGATGTCTTTTATACATGAAGAAATGCCATTAAAGGTGGTAATATACAAAGGAATATTATTACAAATGAATTTACTCACATCTATAGCTTGACTTGGATGACTTTCTCTAGGAATCAAATCCTTACTGTGTAATATGGGTTTATAAATACCCTTATTTCTTTTATATTTCACTTCTTTAGCTATATCACTACAAAATTCAGGTGGATATCCCCTGTTTAAAAATAAACCGCTGATATATGTGATTTCCTGATCAAAGTCCACGTCCTCACTGACCATTCTTGCTGCCCTCACCATCTGTCCTTTAACCACCGCTTTTTTCTGATGGTGAGGGTGCCAGCTGTCAAAATGTAGGTACGAATTTGAGAAGGTGGACTTCCTATGTATATTTGACACTAACTTCTTCTCAACCTTATCATAAGTTAGCTTGATATCCAAATAACTAATGCTTTCCTGACTAATAACATATGTGAATTTTAAAAAAGATACACTGTTATTAATGTACAATAAAAAACATTTTAAAATTGCTTGCTCCCCTCTCCAAATAATAAATAAATCATCTAAAAACCGACCAGAAAATTTAATGTATTTAAAATATTCTGAATTAAACACGTAATTTACTTCCCAGTAAGTTAAAACAAAATTGAAACCCGCTGCCCCCATGGCTACGCCACTAACCTGTTTATAATAGGCCCCATCAAAAAATATAAAATTGTTTTTTAATACAATGCCCATTAATTTGACTAAAACATTAATCTTATTCTGATCATACAGGTTAGTGTGATATAATTGTTCCTCTAACCAATCCAAACCTCTATCATGGGGTATAACCGTGTACAAATTGCACACGTCCATGGTGACAAAAGTGTCGTTAACTTCAAATTCTACGGCTTTGATTTTCCCCAAAAAGTCCCAGGAGTCCTTAAGAATATATGAAAAAAATGCAATACCCGGCTTCAAATGATAGTCCAAGAATTTACTAATGAAATGTGTCTTACTGCCTACTATTGGTCTAAATTGTAGGTTGTCCAAGCCTTTGTGTATTTTTGGGATACCAAAAATACCACTAATCACGGGAAAGTCATTCTGTAAAAATTGCCATTCATGTTCATCCACTTCTCCTTGAAACAGCATATCAAATAGTGTTGTATCAATCCTCTTGTTTGCTATGTTTATCTCGTTCCTACTAATTTCTGTGTATGTTTCATCTACCAACATTGCATTCATATAAGAGACATAATCGTTACTGTCCACTATCACAATGCCATTACCCTTATCGGGTTTCATAATTCTGATATTCTCAGTGGCCAAAATTCTACCTAATATAAGCTCCTCTTGTTTAGTTAAATTATTCCCGTTAAGAAATTTCCGACCATATTTACTGTAGACGTCCCTAATATAATTTTCAGTCACCTTCTCAAAAACTGCTATCTTGTCATTCATTGGGGGATTGTAGGTACTGGGTTTGGACAATCTGTTATTACCATTCTCAATATTTGCCCAAGAATTACTCTGATACAGTATTTTCAAATTTAACTTCCGAGTAAATAGTTTCAAATCAATTATACTATTAACCAAGTTACCCCTCCTCTTTGGTACAAAACTAAAACCCTTTGAAAACAATTCAACACTGTCTCTATCAAAGGACTGATTGGTGTAATTATATAGCTTAAAATCACCCTTATTGTTCTCAACAATATTGGGTTTAAAGAACAACCTACATCCCTTTGTCTTCCAAATGTTAAGTTACCATTCACCTGTGTACACCCGTCAATATCCAATAACAAGCTGGTGTTGTGGTTAATACAATCATCAGCATTATTGACATTAAAATCAAACGCTTCTCTGTTTGCAATTGTTCAGCATAGTCAAAATCGTCAAATCAATTAGTGCATCACTGTTAATTATGATGTTTGAATGCATACCCCATCAATTGACATTGTCGTACATTGACCATTCTCTTGTGTACCACCGTCAACATCCAATACCTTATCGGTACTGGGATTAAAACATGCTTGAACATTAACATTGGAATCAAATGTATCAACTGTTTGCAATTGCTTATCATAATCATAAAATGTCAAATCATAAAGTGCGTAACTATTGTCTGTGGTGTTAAAACGCTTACCACTATCAAATGGCATTGTCGCAATAATCAAGTTTACAACTGTTTTGAATATTAATGTCATTGTTGTCAGAAATTTTCCATCGCTCTTCACCGGTATGAAAATGGCTGATACTGTCCCGTCTGAGTCGGTCTGCAAATACAGACCGAACATTGTCAATTTTGTTGCATACTTCCATATTTAAAGAATTATTGTCAGGTATCCGCGTGTACTGTGATCGCAAAGGTGTCGTAAACATTAACCATGTCCACATCGTCAAAATTGACTGCAATACCATGGTTGTCACTAAACGCACCCCTTAGTAAAATGTTAGATTCAAATTGTGTATCAGCTTGACCAGTGAACTCAGTCCCGATGAAGGAGAATTAATCAAATGAACTGCGTAAAAATCAACAACATCACTGCTAACCATATTAGGACTGCTGATGGTACTACATGACTTAGTCTCAGGACCAAAAGAAGAAGAAGAAGAAGGAAGGTCAAGATGCTTACCCAAAACCTCGAAGGGGAGGACGCCATCGGCTACGCGTATGCTGGCCCCCACGCTGTTTTGCGGTTGGAAGTTGACTTTCCCATTTTTATCGTAGTCTCTTCTTGGTCGTACTGCTGTATACTCGTATTCTTCCTCCTCTTCGTACTGATGTTGCCCCTTGAGCCTCTTTGATCTCCTAAGACCGTCGCCCTCTCTCAATCCATCATACTGCCGGAGTCCATGAGTTTCTGTATGCAAGGGGGATGTGATGTCATCCAATACGTCCAGACGGTTTGTACTCACTTCCGGTCTCCCCTCATTAGGACTGTGTCTTGTGGGTTTGGATTTTGGATACACCAACCCGGAAGAATACACTTTCATGTCCCTTTTAATTTTGAGCTGCTTTTTGTCATAAATAATGTTGCAACTGTGTTCAACCTCTTTTATAATATTGATATAGTTTGTATAATATTGGTCGAAAAGCAGATCCTGGCTAATGGAACTATTTAATCGTTCCAATTCTGATAAAAGTGTGTCTATTTTCTTCTCATTGTATGTTATCATAATTTCCATAAGTGCTATTCCGCTTTGTTAAATAATTCATGCAACTCCTTTAACATGTCGGGTTCGTGCTCACTACCGTTGGGGTAACGTCAGAGCCTCAATCCTTTGGGAACTAACCCCAACTCAATATTTTCCAAATACCCATTTTCCATTTGGGTTCTTTTCAATTTAAACATTTTTAATTCAAAAGTTCTCAGCCATTCACGCATGTTACCTTCCACCTGGTTGTTTTGAGTACTGGTAGAATGGGATTTGGTGTTAAATGAATACTGGTTAGTTCTCCAGGAATCACTGTTAACCGGCTCGGGTTGCACATTGACTCGAGTAGCATGAAAAACCTGCCCACTAGATGTACCGTTAATGCCAGAAACTGTAGGTGCCAAAGGAGGGGTCGCTTGTGTCAAAGGTAGCCCCAAACTGCTAACAGACTCTAAACTGGCGTTGAAAGTAGTCATAAGTTTATTGATCAGTAACGAATGCTGTTTTAGCTGCTCATTCATGTCCTTCAGCAGCACACCCACATCGATTGCTCCACCTTCCTCCTCCATACCGAAACACCAAGAAACCAAAGAACCAAAACCACAAATGGAAAAACCACAGGATAAGGTGCCCCAATCGATGTGAAAACGCTGTGGAGAACAACAAAGCTGCCGCTCACCAAAAGAATCCAAGGCCCATAAACGTTCCAAATACTTTATTAAAACTCACAAACAAGAAAAAACGTCGACCTAGGTTTCGTCCGTTGTACGAACTTCATCAGAACACATCATCCTGCATTTAAATTCCTTATATATGTACACAAAAATACTAGGTGAGCCTATTAACCAATAAAATGCGTGTGAATCATAAACATTAATTAATTAATCAGTTGAAACCAACAGTACAAAAACATTTGCCCTATGTTTAAACTAAATTAAATTAACCCCTCCTGTTGGTAAAAATACATAATAAATGTAAACCCTAAAACCTATTATTAAACATTAAAACTAAAAAAATTAAATATAAGTATTGTGTAAACGACTATCGACACATAAATTGAAACCTGCAATGCCATTCGAAAACAAAGCTATACACAGTATAATACAGAATTTTATAGGTGTACAAAATAAATAATACATAAATATTAAACTATATTATATTAAATTAATTCATATTATATATATTGTTAAAATTATGATAGTGGGATGTCTTGAGTGTAAAATGGGAAATATATGTGTATGTGTATAAATAGATGTTAAAAACTATGAACTATTATTAAATATGGCCCGGCAATATTAAGAAATATAAATAATATATATAATTGATATAAATATATATAAATATATAAATGTGAAAATGTAAATATGATATGGTATCAAATAGGAGTGGGGAACAACTAATAAAACCAAGACATGATATAATAATCCATAAAAATGTATATACACACCCACTAAAACCCCTTAATATTGTTCAACCATAGAATGGGTTTAATGCTAGTGTATTCATTTAAACCAGGGTGTTGATTAGCATTAAGTAATAATTGCATCCTCAATTCTGACAAATCTAAATTATATTTAATTAATTTTCCTTGTAAATCCACATTCTGATGTATGACACCAAAAAACTTAAAGGAATGATCTTGAAATTGATTAATATGTCTGGCAAGGGCATTCGTTAATTTATTATTTTTAATATCCAATAAATGTTCTTTTACTCTATCCCTTAGATGTCTACTAGTTTTGCCTACATAAAATCCCTCGCACTGTTGACAAGCAGCAATATAAACAACATTTTTGGTATAACAATTTATGTACTGACTAATCCTAATATTGTATTTATTGACTGTCACAACACTGTCAATATTAATCATATGCTTACAGGTTGAACATCTACCACATTTAAAATTACCCACAGGTTTTAGTGAACCTATGTGGGTATTAATATTCAAACTCTCGAATATGTCCTTAAAGGAGGTGTCCTTCCTAAAAACATATTTAACATTCCCTGCAAACATTTCGCCAAGAGATTTGTCTGTACTTATAAGTTTCCAATTTTTGTTAATGATGTCTTTTATACATGAAGAAATGCCATTAAAGGTGGTAATATACAAAGGAATATTATTACAAATGAATTTACTCACATCTATAGCTTGACTTGGATGACTTTCTAGGAATCAAATCCTTACTGTGTAATATGGGTTTATAAATACCCTTATTTCTTTTATATTTCACTTCTTTAGCTATATCACTACAAAATTCAGGTGGATATCCCCTGTTTAAAAATAAACCGCTGATATATGTGATTTCCTGATCAAAGTCCACGTCCTCACTGACCATTCTTGCTGCCCTCACCATCTGTCCTTTAACCACCGCTTTTTCTGATGGTGAGGGTGCCAGCTGTCAAAATGTAGGTACAATTTGAGAAGGTGGACTTCCTATGTATATTTGACACTAACTTCTTCTCAACCTTATCATAAGTTAGCTTGATATCCAAATAACTAATGCTTTCCTGACTAATAACATATGTGAATTTTAAAAAAGATACACTGTTATTAATGTACTCTAAAAACATTTTAAAATTGCTTGCTCCCTCTCCAAATAATAAATAAATCATCTAAAAACCGACCAGAAAATTTAATGTATTTAAAATATTCTGAATTAAACACATAATTTACTTCCCAGTAAGTTAAAACAAAATTACGAAACCGGCACACGCTGCCCCCATGGCTACGCCACTAACCTGTTTATAATAGGCCCCATCAAAAAATATAAAATTGTTTTTTAATACAATGCCCATTAATTTGACTAAAACATTAATCTTATTCTGATCATACAGGTTAGTGTGATATAATTGTTCCTCTAACCAATCCAAACCTCTATCATGGGGTATAACCGTGTACAAATTGCACACGTCCATGGTGACAAAAGTGTCGTTAACTTCAAATTCTACAGCTTTGATTTTCCCCAAAAAGTCCCAGGAGTCCTTAAGAATATATGAAAAAAATGCAATACCCGGCTTCAAATGATAGTCCAAGAATTTACTAATGAAATGTGTCTTACTGCGTTTACCGTCTACTATTGGTCTAAATTGTAGGTTGTCCAAGCCTTTGTGTATTTTTGGGATACCAAAAATACCACTAATCACGGGAAAGTCATTCTGTAAAAATTGCCATTCATGTTCATCCACTTCTCCTTGAAACAGCATATCAAATAGTGTTGTATCAATCCTCTTGTTTGCTATGTTTATCTCGTTCCTACTAATTTCTGTGTATGTTTCATCTACCAACATTGCATTCATATAAGAGACATAATCGTTACTGTCCACTATCACAATGCCATTACCCTTATCGGGTTTCATAATTCTGATATTCTCAGTGGCCAAAATTCTACCTAATATAAGCTCCTCTTGTTTAGTTAAATTATTCCCGTTAAGAAATTTCCGACCATATTTACTGTAGACGCCCTAATATAATTTTCAGTCACCTTCTCAAAACTGCTATCTTGTCATTCATTGGGGATTGTAGGTACTGGGTTTGGACAATCTGTTATTACCATTCTCAATATTTCCCCAAGAATTACTCTGATACAGTATTTTCAAATTTAACTTCGAGTAAATAGTTTCAAATCAATTATACTATTAACCAAGTTACCCCTCCTCTTTGGTACAAAACTAAAACCCTTTGAAAACAATTCAACACTGTCTCTATCAAAGGACTGATTGGTGTAATTATATAGCTTAAAATCACCCTTATTGTTCTCAACAATATTGGGTTTAAAGAACAACCTACATCCCCTTTGTCTTCCAAATGTTAAGTTACCATTCACCTGTGTACACCCGTCAATATCCAATAACAAGCTGGTGTTGTGGTTAATACAATCATCAGCATTATTGACATTAAAATCAAACGTTTCCTCTGTTTGCAATTGTTCAGCATAGTCAAAAATCGTCAAATCAATTAGTGCATCACTGTTAATTATGATGTTTGAATGCATACCCCCATCAATTGACATTGTCGTACATTGACCATTCTCTTGTGTACCACCGTCAACATCCAATACCTTATCGGTACTGGGATTAAAACATGCTTGAACATTAACATTGGAATCAAATGTATCAACTGTTTGCAATTGCTTATCATAATCATAAAATGTCAAATCATAAAGTGCGTAACTATTGTCTGTGGTGTTAAAACGCTTACCACTATCAAATGGCATTGTCGTGCAATAATCAAGTTTACAACTGTTTTGAATATTAATGTCATTGTTGTCAGAAATTTTCCATCGTTCTTCACCGGTATGAAAATGGCTGATACTGTCCCGTCTGAGTCGGTCTGCAAATACAGACCGAACATTGTCAATTTTGTTGCATACTTCCATATTTAAAGAATTATTGTCAGGTATCCGCCGTTGTGTACTGTGATCGTACACAAAGGTGTCGTGTAAAACATTAACCATGTCCACATCGTCAAAATTGACTGCAATACCATGGTTGTCACTAAACGCACCCCTTAGTAAAATGTTAGATTCAAATTGTGTATCAGCTTGACCAGTGAACTCAGTCCCCGATGAAGGAGAATTAATCAAATGAACTGCGTAAAAATCAACAACATCACTGCTAACCATATTAGGACTGCTGATGGTACTACATGACTTAGTCTCAGGACCAAAAGAAGAAGAAGAAGAAGGAAGGTCAAGATGCTTACCCAAAACCTCGAAGGGGAGGACGCCATCGGCTACTTGCGCGTCCCCCACGCGTTTTTTTGCGGTTGGAAGTTGACTTTCCCATTTTTATCGTAGTCTCTTCTTGGTCGTACTGCTGTATACTCGTATTCTTCCTCCTCTTCGTACTGATGTTGCCCCTTGAGCCTCTTTGATCTCCTAAGACCGTCGCCCTCTCTCAATCCATCATACTGCCGGAGTCCATGAGTTTCTGTATGCAAGGGGGATGTGATATCATCCAATACGTCCAGACGGTTTGTACTCACTTCCGGTCTCCCCTCATTAGGACTGTGTCTTGTGGGTTTGGATTTTGGATACACCAACCCGGAAGAATACACTTTCATGTCCCTTTTAATTTTGAGCTGCTTTTTGTCATAAATAATGTTGCAACTGTGTTCAACCTCTTTTATAATATTGATATAGTTTGTGTAATATTGGTCGAAAAGCAGATCCTGGCTAATGGAACTATTTAATCGTTCCAATTCTGATAAAAGTGTGTCTATTTTCTTCTCATTGTATGTTATCATAATTTCCATAAGTGCTATTCCCGTTTTGTTAAATAATTCATGCAACTCCTTTAACATGTCGGGTTCGTGCTCACTACCGTTGGGGTAACGTCAGAGCCTCAATCCTTTGGGAACTAACCCCAACTCAATATTTTTCCGCAAATACCCATTTTCCATTTGGGTTCTTTTCAATTTAAACATTTTTACTTCAAAAGTTCTCAGCCATTCACGCATGTTACCTTCCACCTGGTTGTTTTGAGTACTGGTAGAATGGGATTTGGTGTTAAATGAATACTGGTTAGTTCTCCAGGAATCACTGTTAACCGGCTCGGGTTGCACATTGACTCGAGTAGCATGAAAAACCTGCCCACTAGATGTACTGTTAATGCCAGAAACTGTAGGTGCCAAAGGAGGGGTCGCTTGTGTCAAAGGTAGCCCCAAACTGCTAACAGACTCTAAACTGGCGTTGAAAGTAGTCATAAGTTTATTGATCAGTAACGAATGCTGTTTTAGCTGCTCATTCATGTCCTTCAGCAGCACACCCACATCGATTGCTCCACCTTCCTCCTCCATACCGAAACACCAAGAAACCAAAGAACCAAAACCACAAATGGAAAAACCACAGGATAAGGTGCCCCAATCGATGTGAAAACGCTGTGGAGAACAACAAAGCTGCCGCTCACCAAAAGAATCCAAGGCCCATAAACGTTCCAAATACTTTATTAAAACTCACAAACAAGAAAAAACGTCGACCTAGGTTTGCGTCCCGTTATGCGAACTTCATCAGAACACATCATCCTGCATTTAAATTCCTTATATATGTACACAAAAATACTAGGTGAGCCTATTAACCAATAAAATGCGTGTGAATCATAAACATTAATTAATTAATCAGTTGAAACCAACAGTACAAAAACATTGCCCTATGTTTAAACTAAATTAAATTAACTCCCTCCTGTTGGTAAAAATACATAATAAATGAAAACCTAAAACCTATTATTAAACATTGAAACTAAAAAAATTAAATATAAGTATTGTGTAAACGACTATCGACACATAAATTGAAACCTGCAATGCCATTCGAAAACAAAGCTATACACAGTATAATACAGAATTTTATAGGTGTACAAAATAAATAATACATAAATATTAAACTATATTATATTAAATTAATTCATATTATATATATTGTTAAAATTATGATAGTGGGATGTCTTGAGTGTAAAATGGGAAATATATGTGTATGTGTATAAATAGATGTTAAAAACTATGAACTATTATTAAATAGAAACGGGAATAGCACTTATGGAAATTATGATAACATACAATGAGAAGAAAATAGACACACTTTTATCAGAATTGGAACGATTAAATAGTTCCATTAGCCAGGATCTGCTTTTCGACCAATATTACACAAACTATATCAATATTATAAAAGAGGTTGAACACAGTTGCAACATTATTTATGACAAAAAGCAGCTCAAAATTAAAAGGGACATGAAAGTGTATTCTTCCGGGTTGGTGTATCCAAAATCCAAACCCACAAGACACAGTCCTAATGAGGGGAGACCGGAAGTGAGTACAAACCGTCTGGACGTATTGGATGACATCACATCCCCCTTGCATACAGAAACTCATGGACTCCGCAGTATGATGGATTGAGAGGCGACGGTCTTAGGAGATCAAAGAGGCTCAAGGGGCAACATCAGTAAAGAGGAGGAAGAATCGACCAAGAAGAGACTACGATAAAATGGGAAAGTCAACTTCAACCAAAACGCGTGGGGGACGCGCAAGTAGCCGATGGCGTCCTCCCCTTTGAGGTTTTGGGTAAGCATCTTGACCTTCCTTCTTCTTCTTCTTCTTTTGGTCCTGAGACTAAGTCATGTAGTACCATCAGCAGTCCTAATATGGTTAGCAGTGATGTTGTTGATTTTTACGCAGTTCATTTGATTAATTCTCCTTCATCGGGGACTGAGTTCACTGGTCAAGCTGATACACAATTTGAATCTAACATTTTACTAAGGGGTGCATTTAGTGACAACCATGGTATTGCAGTCAATTTTGACGATGTGGACATGGTTAATGTTTTACATGACACCTTTGTGTACGATCACAGTACACAACGGCGGATACCTGACAATAATTCTTTAAATATGGAAGTATGCAACAAAATTGACAATGTTCGGTCTGTATTTGCAGACCGACTCAGACGGGACAGTATCAGCCATTTTCATACCGGTGAAGAACGACGGAAAATTTCTGACAACAATGACATTAATATTCAAAACAGTTGTAAACTTGATTATTGCACGACAATGCCATTTGATAGTGGTAAGCGTTTTAACACCACAGACAATAGTTACGCACTTTATGATTTGACATTTTATGATTATGATAAGCAATTGCAAACAGTTGATACATTTGATTCCAATGTTAATGTTCAAGCATGTTTTAATCCCAGTACCGATAAGGTATTGGATGTTGACGGTGGTACACAAGAGAATGGTCAATGTACGACAATGTCAATTGATGGGGGTATGCATTCAAACATCATAATTAACAGTGATGCACTAATTGATTTGACGATTTATGACTATGCTGAACAATTGCAAACAGAGGAAACGTTTGATTTTACTGTCAATAATGCTGATGATTGTATTAACCACAACACCAGCTTGTTATTGGATATTGACGGGTGTACACAGGTGAATGGTAACTTAACATTTGGAAGACAAAGGGGATGTAGGTTGTTCTTTAAACCCAATATTGTTGAGAACAATAAGGGTGATTTTAAGCTATATAATTACACCAATCAGTCCTTTGATAGAGACAGTGTTGAATTGTTTTCAAAGGGTTTTAGTTTTGTACCAAAGAGGAGGGGTAACTTGGTTAATAGTATAATTGATTTGAAACTATTTACTCGGAAGTTAAATTTGAAAATACTGTATCAGAGTAATTCTTGGGGAAATATTGAGAATGGTAATAACAGATTGTCCAAACCCAGTACCTACAATCCCCCAATGAATGACAAGATAGCAGTTTTTGAGAAGGTGACTGAAAATTATATTAGGGACGTCTACAGTAAATATGGTCGGAAATTTCTTAACGGGAATAATTTAACTAAACAAGAGGAGCTTATATTAGGTAGAATTTTGGCCACTGAGAATATCAGAATTATGAAACCCGATAAGGGTAATGGCATTGTGATAGTGGACAGTAACGATTATGTCTCTTATATGAATGCAATGTTGGTAGATGAAACATACACAGAAATTAGTAGGAACGAGATAAACATAGCAAACAAGAGGATTGATACAACACTATTTGATATGCTGTTTCAAGGAGAAGTGGATGAACATGAATGGCAATTTTTACAGAATGACTTTCCCGTGATTAGTGGTATTTTTGGTATCCCAAAAATACACAAAGGCTTGGACAACCTACAATTTAGACCAATAGTAGACGGTATAAGACACATTTCATTAGTAAATTCTTGGACTATCATTTGAAGCCGGGTATTGCATTTTTTTCATATATTCTTAAGGAGTCCTGGGACTTTTTGGGGAAAATCAAAGCCGTAGAATTTGAAGTTAACGACACTTTTGTCACCATGGACGTGTGCAATTTGTACACGGTTATACCCCATGATAGAGGTTTGGATTGGTTAGAGGAACAATTATATCACACTAACCTGTATGATCAGAATAAGATTAATGTTTTAGTCAAATTAATGGGCATTGTATTAAAAAACAATTTTATATTTTTGATGGGGCCTATTATAAACAGGTTAGTGAGCCATGGGGGCAGCGTGTGCCCCGGGTTTCGCGAATTTTGTTTTAACTTACTGGGAAGTAAATTATGTGTTTAATTCAGAATATTTTAAATACATTAAATTTTCTGGTCGGTTTTTAGATGATTTATTTATTATTTGGAGAGGGGAGCAAGCAATTTTAAAATGTTTTTTAGAGTACATTAATAACAGTGTATCTTTTTTAAAATTCACATATGTTATTAGTCAGGAAAGCATTAGTTATTTGGATATCAAGCTAACTTATGATAAGGTTGAGAAGAAGTTAGTGTCAAATATACATAGGAAGTCCACCTTCTCAAATTCGTACCTACATTTTGACAGCTGGCACCCTCACCATCAGAAAAAAGCGGTGGTTAAAGGACAGATGGTGAGGGCAGCAAGAATGGTCAGTGAGGACGTGGACTTTGATCAGGAAATCACATATATCAGCGGTTTATTTTTAAACAGGGGATATCCACCTGAATTTTGTAGTGATATAGCTAAAGAAGTGACATATTAAAGAAATAAGGGTATTTATAAACCCATATTACACAGTAAGGATTTGATTCCTAGAGAAAGTCATCCAAGTCAAGCTATAGATGTGAGTAAATTCATTTGTAATAATATTCCTTTGTATTTTACCACCTTTAATGGCATTTCTTCATGTATAAAAGACATCATTAACAAAAATTGGAAACTTATAAGTACAGACAAATCTCTTGGCGAAATGTTTGCAGGGAATGTTAAATATGTTTTTAGGAAGGACACCTCCTTTAAGGACATATTCGAGAGTTTGAATATTAATACCCACATAGGTTCACTAAAACCTGTGGGTAATTTTAAATGTGGTAGATGTTCAACCTGTAAGCATATGATTAATATTGACAGTGTTGTGACAGTCAATAAATACAATATTAGGATTAGTCAGTACATAAATTGTTATACCAAAAATGTTGTTTATATTGCTGCTTGTCAACAGTGCGGATTTTATGTAGGCAAAACTAGTAGACATCTAAGGGATAGAGTAAAAGAACATTTATTGGATATTAAAAATAATAAATTAACGAATGCCCTTGCCAGACATATTAATCAATTTCAAGATCATTCCTTTAAGTTTTTTGGTGTCATACATCAGAATGTGGATTTACAAGGAAAATTAATTAAATATAATTTAGATTTGTCAGAATTGAGGATGCAATTATTACTTAATGCTAATCAACACCCTGGTTTAAATGAATACACTAGCATTAAACCCATTCTATGGTTGAACAATATTAAGGGGTTTTAGTGGGTGTGTATATACATTTTTATGGATTATTATATCATGTCTTGGTTTTATTAGTTGTTCCCACTCCTATTTGATACCATATCATATTTACATTTTCACATTTATATATTTATATATATTTATATCAATTATATATTATTTATATTTCTTAATATTGCGGGCCATATTTAATAATAGTTCATAGTTTTTAACATCTATTTATACACATACACATATATTTCCCATTTTACACTCAAGACATCCCACTATCATAATTTTAACAATATATATAATATGAATTAATTTAATATAATATAGTTTAATATTTATGTATTATTTATTTTGTACACCTATAAAATTCTGTATTATACTGTGTATAGCTTTGTTTTCGAATGGCATTGCAGGTTTCAATTTATGTGTCGATAGTCGTTTACACAATACTTATATTTAATTTTTTTAGTTTTAATGTTTAATAATAGGTTTTAGGGTTTACATTTATTATGTATTTTTACCAACAGGAGGGGTTAATTTAATTTAGTTTAAACATAGGGCAAATGTTTTTGTACTGTTGGTTTCAACTGATTAATTAATTAATGTTTATGATTCACACGCATTTTATTGGTTAATAGGCTCACCTAGTAATTTTGTGTACATATATAAGGAATTTAAATGCAGGATGATGTGTTCTGATGAAGTTAAACCTAGGTCGACGTTTTTTCTTGTTTGTGAGTTTTAATAAAGTATTTGGAACGTTTATGGGCCTTGGATTCTTTTGGTGAGCGGCAGCTTTGTTGTTCTCCACAGCGTTTTCACATCGATTGGGGCACCTTATCCTGTGGTTTTTCCATTTGTGGTTTTGGTTCTTTGGTTTCCTGGTAGTTCTAGGTAACACGTTAACAGTTGTGTGAGAATTCTACATAAACAGTGGAACAAACATTTCAACTTCAGAATAACTACACCTTGGCTTTCACATTGCAATATTACATGCTTAACAGAAAGTGCAGAAAACACACCACCATGCATACTTGTCTATCAGATATTCATACTACAATTTGATAAATCACCAGTTGATATACTTACAAACTTCTGGGGCATTCCTTGCCCAAGAATCTTGGATCCATTGGGCAAGAGCACCCCCTTCCTCCACTTCAGGTCATCATAATGATGATGGACCAGCTCACCAGTGCAGGGGATTCCAGTGGCATTGGTGAGCTCACATGCCAGATGGTTTCAGGCCTCAGACTTGTATTCTGAGCCTTGGTACTGGCCCTGCAGCAGTCAGTCATCATGGTTCTTAGCAAGGATCCCAGCCATGACCTTGGACTCCAACATGCCTCAGTGCTGCACCCAAAAGCGCACTCCCTCTACAGCACCTGCCATAGTTCCTGCACGGATCAAACTCTAAGAGGTTCTATCTGTATTCCTACCTATGCAGTTTAAATAAGGACATTTTACCACCATTTGCTGCCATTGGACTATTTTTAAAAATGATAAGCACAGCTCAGCGGTGTGCAAACCCTCTAAGCTTAGTTGAGCAGTGCTTAAAGTGGCAAGTGCTTAGCGGTGCACAAATCCGCTTAGCTCAACTGAGGACTGCTTAGATGGGGAATGCTTAGCAATGCTCATATCGGCTAAGCGGAGCTAAGCATTGCTAAGTGTTGCTCAGACAGGGCCTGTTTAAGAATTGCATTTCTTGGCTTAGCAGTGCTTAGCAAAACGCAACTAAGGACAAACAAGGTTTTTCATTTAAAAAGAAAAAAAAATAGATATTTATTACTCATTATTTATACATTATTAAGTGTACGTATTTACTTTACATGACCTCCCCTATGTGCTTTCATTACATTTCCTTGGAGTGTGACTGTACTGTATCGGACACTTGTGTTAAATAATGGTTTTCACCTCATATCTCCACTGACACTGGGATTCTGAACCAGCTACACTACCCTGGTTAACAAATAACAATAACCACATAAATAAATAAAATAAAAATGAATATAAAAATGCTTTCCCATGTAAAAGTTGAATGGTCTGTTTCGGTATTCAAACCATACACCTATTGCACACAAAGCCGTGACTCTAACCATTCAGCTAATTTGGCTGTGAAGATTTCAGCTATACATTTCTGTGCAGCTTCTCAATTTGTTTAAGCACTGCTGAGCAAAGCACCATGCCACGAAAACCTGCTCAGCTACGCTTAAACTTTAAAGAAAAAGAAATACAAAAAAATTCACAAATACATATAATAGGGGAAATAGCATTTAATTACCATGCCATATGGCACTCTGACATTATAACACCATGTACAGCTACATTTTCAGAATGGCCAGGAACACACACATATTATGCATTTTAGTGCCATATGGCACTTTGAAAGTGCAGGGGATGTGTTGTGGACACTGTTACTCACCCCCTGTGTGACATACATACATTTACTTATGAAAAAGTGCCCTAGGACACTTTATTAGAATCATTTAGTGCCATACAGCACTTTGACAATGCAGGGTATGTGTTATGGATACTGTAACACACCTGGAACCTGAAAAAACTGTAAAAGAGAACTCCAAGGAGGAAATGAAGGATAAAATTACAACTTGTTTATTAAGCACTTTCTGTCCTGCTTAATTGCAGGACTTCTTCAGATAAAAATAAGTGAAAAATTAAATGGTATTTGAATACTACAATCACAATCATGTGTTTCAAACTGCCAATCAGCTGAAGCATTAACCTTCCTTCACATTAACCCCTTCATAATTAAATTATGTAACAACGTTAAAAATAAAAGATATGCTCCTATAAAGATACACTATTATATAATGCAATAGCAAAAAAGAAGAAATATACCACCAAAATATATGCTTACACAGATCTTAAAAAGTACATATACACATTAGTGGGTTTATACCCTATCTTGATAGGCTTTTCAATTTTAAAATACAAAATAAAAATGAATACATTTCGTTCAATCCTTGGTAGTGGCATGTATTAGTACGCAACTGCCATAGCAGCTCTAATCTTTCCAGAAGTAGTGAATCCGGACCTCCCCTAATATCAGCTGTAATACAATCAATGGCCCTAAATTTAAATGTGTGGTGTATACATTCACTCACATGCCTGGTTAGGGCATTTTCCTTTTTCATCCTATTAATACAATAAACATGTTCATATACCTGCTCTTTAAGCCTTCTTTCATTTTTCCCAATATAGAAGTCTAGGCAGTTTTGACATTGGGCAACATATACCACAAATTTAGATTGACAATCAGACTTAGTCTTTAAAGTGTATTTATACCCCCTGTAGAATAAATTTATGCCCTATATCCATGTATTTACAAAAATTACGCATACTACATTTATACATTCCTTTCCTATATAGTATAGGCATCTCATTTCTCTCCAACAGACTTTTTAAGTTTGATCCACATTTAAAAACCACATAAGGGGGGTCCCTGGAGGCTTTTTCTAGCCACAGTAACAAGTACAATTAAAGTTCATGAAATTAGTACTATCTCAAGCTTTGATATCAGCCAGAAGTGCTCTTTGCAGCACCCGCAATGTGCCCAGCAATGACTCCTTCTGCAATTCATATGGGGTTACATGTATTAGTAACATATCTAAATACGACTGTAAATTCTTTTTTATAAGACCCATTGCTCCTACTACTATTGCAACTGTCTGGGTATCTTTCTTCCAAATTTCTCTCATTTCTGTCTGCAAATCCTGATATATTATGACTTTGTGTCTATTTGTATGCAAGACACTGTAGTCACTGGGTGTGGTGATTTCATTGATCAATGCTACTTTTGTCGTCTTTTCATGGACCACTATATCTGGTTTTCTATCATCTATCTTTAGAACTGCTGGTAAGGGGTGATCCCATATGATGTAAATTTCATAATTTTCTATGATACTTTGTGGCTCATGTTTCCAGTGTTTTTCAGCCACTTCAATACCATAATGTTTGCACAATCCCCTGTACAACAGTCCTACCACATTATTATGCCTTTCGGTATGCAGTCCTTCTGCCATTAGTATGTCACAACCAGCAATGAGGTGTGCAACTGTTTCTAATTCTGTTTTACAACATCTACATTTGTCTGTTTCTCCCACATATTCACTGGACTTTATAAACCAACATGTATGTAGCCCACTAACTTGGGCCACCAATATTAACATTTCATCTTTTGGTTTGAATTCACCTCTCCTTAACCATTCCTGCTCTCTATCCAGATCAACATGAGGTTCTTCCAGAAGTTTTCTGTACTTGCAACTATATTTATGCATGTTCCACATTTCTTGCCTTCTCATCTGGTCCTTCACCTTATGTTCTTTCTTTTGTTTTTTGGCACATTCAGTTGCCTGATTTTTATCTACTTCTGGTTTCATTTTTATTCCTGCTTTATGCCAATATGCTTCTGCTAGATTAAGCAGATAAGTCATCTTAGATTTATTCACCTCATGTTTCAAAACTTTCACTATGTTTGGGCCTTGTGAGGTTAGCAGATATGTGTGCAGTCAAATGACTGCAGATTTATACATGTAATCAATTTCAAGGAGGACCATCCCTCCTTTAGAATGGGGTATATATAATCTTGGTATGCAGTGATTTTTATAAATCATTTGGTGAGCATGAAGCATCCTTCCTGTTTTCCTGTCTAATCTTTCCAGCACATTTTGGGCCAGTCAATCACTCCAAAACTGTAAGTTAAGACAGGAAGAGCAAATTGGTTTATAGCTTGAATTTTGTTCCTAGATGTCAATGAGTTTTCAGGATTAAAGTCTTTTGAACTATTCCTTACTAAGTTTTATTTGCATGTATTCATGTTTTATGGTTGATCCTTCATCAATTCCCAAATAGTTATACACTCCCTCTTGCTCAAGTTATTTTATATCACATTCTTGTCCCAAACTGATGTTTTATTGGTGCTGCAGTTTTCCTACTTTAAAGGTTGCTTTTGAACATTTATCAAGAGCAAATGACATTCTTATATCATCTGAAAAAGTTTTGACAACTTGCAGTTGTGCTTTCAGTTCCTCATCTGATGAGCTATACAGTTTTAAATCATTGACAAAGAGAAGATGAGAAGTCTTTATACTTTGTTGTTTTCTAGGAGACATATTATAGCCATGGCCTAAGCTGTTAAGTAGACAGCTTAATGGGTTAAAGGCAAGACAGAATAGCAGCAGTGACAGAGAGTCACCCTGGAGTATCCCCCTTTGAATTTTTATCCCTGGGATAATAATTTTTTTTCTTTTACCATGGCTTAATTCCAAAGTAGTCTGCCACTGTTTCATGGTCACTGTAATGTAGTCGATCAGTGTAGGATGTATCTTATATATTTTTAAGCACTCTTTTATCCATGAATGTGGGATACTATCAAATTCTTTTTTATAGTCAATCCATGCCATACTTAGAGTCTTCCCCTGTTTACAGTTCTCCATTATGACTTTATTTAACAACAAATGATCCTTTGTTCCATATGATGTTCTTTCATTGCCTTTTTTTTGCCATAATTAAGTTTTCTTCTAAATGACTATAAACTCTGTCAGCATCAATTCCAATGGATAGTTTATATGTTGTTGGAAGGCAAGTTATTGATCTTTAATTTTTAGGGTAGCTTGCAGGTTCTCTCTTAAGTAGGAGCATTGTTTTTCCTGTTGTTAGCCAAACTGGTGTCTGTTTCGGGTGTGCATATACATAGTTCTTACTCATGGCTAAATCTTTGTGCAAAGATGTTAATAATTTTAACCAGATATTAGGTACTTTATCTGGGCCTAGGGTTTTCCAGTTAGAGGCTTTTCTTAACTTTGTTTCAATCTCTTTGGCTGTTACTTCATCCAATTTCATATCCCTTACCTTTAAACTTTTTATTCTTTCTTTTACTTCTTCTATCCATTTAGCATCTTTGTTATGTCCCACAGGATCTTCATAAATACTTCTCCAAAATGCATCTATTTCTTTCCTTTTTAGTGGTCTTTCAATTCCTTTTACCTTGTTTTCCAATTCTCTGTAAAACTTTTTTGGGTCATTATTAAATTGCTTAATTTGTACTTTTCCTTTATATTTATCTGCATATCTTGTAAGTTTTTCTACCTGTGCTGAAATGTTTAGTTTATTTGCAATAGTGCTTGACAGATCCAGATCTTTTCTAATACTGTGTACTGCTTTTATTATGTTTATCTTTCTGAGTATTTTTGTTGATCTGTACAAAAATCCTACTCTACAGCCACTGAAGGTATCCAGACACATTATTCTCATCACAAAATACAAGTTGAGCGCTTTCTTCCAACAATCGAGTCTTCCTCAGAACATTTGAATAACCAATAGCATGCTCTTAAATACCCACAAATAACCACCCCACCCATTTCAATCAAACAATAAACATAATAAACATAATACTTAAAGCTATCCACTCATAAAACACATTCAACAACCCTCAAATTCAAATACAAATAAGGTAATATGAATGAAATAAAATAAAATAAAATTTAAATAAAATTTTTCATTCCAGGGGACTGAAAACCAGCATAAATGGCTCACTTAAATATTGAATTGTAATAAATGTATATCCTTACAATTTATAGAAAAAAATGTTTGTATAATAATAATTATATTAAATTGCTTGTATAAATATTGGCATACATATTAATTTGTAATGTTAAGTCTAGGAAGTTATAAATCTTTGGCTGATCGACTTGCTAAATATGAAAATGATCTTGTAAAATTCAAAAAACTCCAGCTTGAAAACTCATTTTTTGGAAAGAAATATTGAGCTTCAGCAGGTTCCACGGGGACTGCATATTTGGCTATATCCGAATAGAGCTGAGTATGACGCTGACATGCTGACTGAATTACATCAGTTGTTTGATTGTTCGGGCATGGATTTAATGAAAATAATAATAAAATACAATACCTGTGCAATAGAAGGTCTGTCTAAGACCTTGGAGGACAATGAAAAGTGTATTAGAAATGATTCGAGCATTTCCAAATTTATCAAATGTGTATAGCAAAGTAGAGAAATTGTGCAATGATATTTTTTTAAGAAAGTGCAACAAAATCAAAAGAGACATTAATGAGTACCAGAAAGGTCTTGTATATTCCTTTTCGGCTGGGTGCCATGGTAATGATAAACCGGGAATCAATGAGAAGGAGCAAAATCGAGGGGTGATGACGTCAAGTCCAAGAAGATTTACTGAACAGGAAACAGGATGGCAAAAGCAACATGGCAGAGATTTGCAAAGTTCTGAGCATATTAAAGAAAGGGAACACCACCAGGCGCATTTTTCAGGGGAAGCTCAAAGGGATTACTACTGGCAGGGTGCAAGACCAAAAAAACAGAGAACGAAGAACCAGAAGGGGAAGAACTTTTATCAGAACAGTTAATGGACCAAGTGTTAATTGAGCTTGGTAATGTGAGTACTGGTTTCTCTGGGGTGGTTACGAATGTTATGGGTGACAGTTTTGGACAGGGGTTTGTTAGCACTGATGTGGAACTTTGTCAGGAGGTGAACAATGGCATTCATGGCAACTTACAAAGTGAAGAAAATGAGGTTTTTAATGACAATGATGATTTAGACATCTTAATGGCTTTAATGGGGCAGCCACAGTGGTGCAGCAGTTAGCATTGCCACCTCACAGCAAGATGTTCTCCGGTTTGATTCTCGACTGGGGTGCCTTCTGTGCGGATTCTGCATGTCCTCCCTGTGGTCGCATGGGTTTCCTCCGTGTGCGCCGGTTTCCTCCCACATCCCAAAGACATGCTGTAGGTGGATTGGACACACTAAATTGGCCCTAGGTGTGAGTGTGTGCATGTGTGTGCCTTCTATGGAAGGTTGGGCGCCGGGCTGGCAACTCGACACTGTAAAACTCCACTGCCAATCATGAGCGGACAGGTAATCCACTGTGGCGACCCCTAACCGGGAAAAAGCCGAAAGAAGAAGAAGAAGAATGGCTTTAATGGACAAGAAAATGCTAGTACCTGTTGAAATTATGAATAGTTCTGGTTATTTTAAAATTTACAACTATTCAGGTAAAACCTTGACTATTGAGCATGCTAATCTACTATCCAAAGATATGACATTTGTGCCAAGTAGAAGGGGTGATTTAGCACAGACGCTCATAGATTTAAAATTATTCGTGCGTAAATTAAATTGTAAAACATGGTTTAATGCTGAATTAATGTGTGAACAGGCATTTTTAAAAAAGCCAAGCATATTTAACCCTCCAACCAACAATTGCATTGCAGTTTATGATAAGGTATGTGAAATGGAAATTAGAAAGGTTTTGGGGCATAAAAAAGTGAATGTTGAATATAATTTAAGTAAGCAAGAAAATGATCTATTGGCTGATATTGTAGATGACAAAACGATTAGGGTTATGAAGCCTGATAAGGGCAATGGTTTGGCTATAATGGATGCGATTGATTATTCTAACATTATGAACATGCTTTTAATGGATGGTACATATGAGGAAAGCTCATTAAATTAAGTAAATATTATGAACAGAAATATTGATTTGGCTTTGGAGAATATGGTGTTTGAAGGGCAAATCAATGAAAATGAATATAAGTACTTAAAAATGAGTATCCATCAGTCCCAAAAATATTCAGTATACCAAAACTGCATAAAGGCCTAAATAATCCAGCATTTAGGCCTATAGTCGATGGAAAAAGAGCACAAACTTTTGGACCAAAGGTTGAGAAAAGGTTTGAGTATATATGAATATATCTGTAGGGATTCTTGGCATTTTCTTGGCATTTTTTGGAGAAAATGAATGAAGTAAGGGTAGGTAATGACATGATATTGGTGACCATTGATGTTTGCAATTTATTTTCCATAATCCTACATGGAGTAGGGCTCAACTGGTTGGAAATGCAACTATCAAAGACAGGTTTGTATGAGCAGGATGAGATTAACAAACTATCAGCACTTATGGAGATGGTGTTGTGTAACAACTATATTTTCTTTGAGGGCCAGTACTACAAGCAGGCAACCGGGGTAGCCATAGGGGCTGCCTGCGCCCCAATTTTCGCTAACTATGTGATGGCATATTGGGAGCAGGAATACACATTCAAAAGTCCATTTGCTGAGTTTATCAACATTATTACCCATTTTTTGGATGATATATTTTTAATTTGGGATGGTCCCTTGGAGGGTTTAATTGAGTTTTTTGAGTATATTAATACAACAAACCAATTTTTGAGATGTACATACACTTATAGTAGAGAGAGTATCATATACCTGGATGTGAATTTGAAGGTGGATTGTGTGGTCAAAAAGCTTAGTTCGGAAATGTACCAGAAACCAACTTTTTCTAATGCTTATTTAGATTTTTCAAGTTGGCATCCCTTATCCCAAAAAAAGTCTATTGTTAAGGGACAAATGGTGAGGGCCACCCGCATGGTAAGTGAAGATGTAACATTTGAAGATGAAGTGGAGTTTATTGCCCAATTATTTGAGAAAAGAGGGTACCCCACTAACATGGCACAAAAGATTGCCAGGGAAGTGAAGATTAAAAGGTTTTGTGGAGTATATAAGCCCATTTTAAAAGGAGGTGGAAATGGTGTAGTTTTTGGCACAGGTGAACCCATATCAGATAGAAGTATAAAGGTTAATGGACCACTTAGTTTTATCACAACATTTAACCTGGATGGGGAGGAAATAGTGGAAATTATTAGACGAAATTGGGGAATTTTGGCTTGTGATGACCGTCTTACTGGAAAAATTGGTATAAAACCTGGAGTAGTCTTTAGGAAGGACAGATCATTCAAGAATATGTTGGAATCAAACAGTAATAACAAAAAGAAGAAACAAGTTGGTCTGGTCCCCTTTAGGACTAATGGAAATTACAAATGTGGTATGGGTACCTGTTGTAAAAATCAATTTAAAACCAAGGATACCTTTGAGTTGAATAATAGGGCATTATATATTACTGGCCATTTCAATTGTAATAGCATGAATGTGGTCTATTTGGCCAAGTGCCAAATGTGTTCCGCATTCTGTGTTGGCAAGACCTGCAGGAAATTCAAGGATAGGATGAGGGAACATCTTTTGGATATAAGAAATTGGAAAATTACAAATGCTTTAAGCAGACATATACAAGAATTCAATGGGCATACATTTAAATTTTTAGTGCTCCAGCAAATTGTCAAGGATAGTCAAGGGGCAATTTTGGATGTGCATTTGGATTTATGTGAACTGAGGTGGCAACTGAGACTCAATGCCACCCAGTTCCCAGGCATTAATGAAACTATTAATATAATGTGTATATTAAAGTTAAAAAATATTTTAGGTTAATTTATGTACAACATTTTTTTATATATTTTTGATATCCAAAGCCATGGTATAATGTATTGTTTCAATATTTTGTTTTAGTTTTTAGAATCATGGTTTAGGAATATTTTTTATGAACATGCAGTTTTATAACTTCCTAGACTTAACATTACAAATTAATATGTATACCAATATTTATACAAGCAATTTTATATAATTATTATTATACAAACATTTTTTTCTATAAAGTGTAAGGATATACATTTATTACAATTTAGTATTTAAGTGAGCCATTTATGCTGGATTTCAGTCCCCTGGAATGAAAAATTTTATTCAAATTTTATTTTATTTTATTTTATTTCATTCATATTACCTTATTTGTATTTGAATTTGAGGGTTGTTGAATGTGTTTTATGAGTGGATAGCTATATGTATTATGTTTATTATCTTTATTGTTTGATTGAAATGGGTGGGGAGGTTGTTCATGGGTATTTAAGAGAATGCTGTTGGTTATTCAAATGTTCTGAGGAAGACTCGATTGTTGGAAGAAAGTGTTCAACTTGTATTTTGTGATGAGAATAAAGTGTCTGGATACCTTCAGTGGCTGTGGAGTAGGATTCTTGTACCTTTCTGGTTAGTTCACTGTGTTTGTTTACTTGATTTTTGTTGATCTGTTCACTTTTCTATAATCTTCTAACAGTGAGACTTCTTGTCTTAATTGCTTTATAGTTTTCTCTATCTGATACTTCCATGATGGTATTAGATTCCTCCCCTTCCTTTCCCTCACTACCCTGTGTTCTTGTGGTAGAACTTTATCAGTTATTAATTTAGCTGCACAGTAATATATCCTGCTTACTTCTGTTATATCTCATGGGTCTCTATGGACATTCCTAACTACTGTGTTCATTTGTTTTATCAAACTTCTGACTTTTTGGGTTTTATTGATCTTCTGCATCTATTTATTTCATTGATCTTAATATGTCTATCTATCTCTCTCTATTAAACAAAGCATCTCTTCTCTTTGCTTATTTTCTTCTGAAGTGAGGGCACATTTTTTGTTATCCATTTCCTGTGGGGATTCTATAGAAAGCTATATAGCATCTTCCTGTGGCACATTCTCTTCAATTTCATCCTGTGCCATCTATTGCTCTGTCATATGGGAACTCACTGGCCTATCACTCCTCAACATTGACTGCATCAGAGTTTCCACAGTTTCCTGTTCCTCCCCTTGATGTTTAGCTTCAAGTGAACGTTTATACTAGTTTCCTGTGGAAGGCTTCAAAATATCTTCATATGGCATCTGACCAATTGCTTCCCATTCCACTGGTTTCCCCTTAATTTGGATGTCCATTGCTCTATCCTGTTGTGGTGGTTTCTGAATTGGACTTTCTACACTGAATCCTTCACTTCGCAGGTACGCCATATTATTACTTTTGCTTTCTCCTTTGAAAAGATATTACATCATATTAAATCACCTTTCTCTTTCCCATGTCTGTATTTCTTCTTCAGATGTCTCCTGATCTTCCTGTTTCTCCTTACTTTGGGGACTTATTCCATCCTGCTGTGATGTAACCTGTCTTAGACCTTCTACACCAAATGCTTCACTTTGCAGGCACTACATAACTTCACCTTCCATATTTTTAACTTCTACTTTACTAATCTTCTTTTCTACATTCCCTCTTTGTGATGTTATTTTTTATTATAGCAATAACCCACGCCTGGGTGTAGGTAATTCTGGATTTACCCACGGTTGGCGTGGTTTGGTCACGAGGGCAAAGCCTGAGTGGCCAAACAAAGCCAACCGTGGGTAAATCCAGCATTACCCACACCCAGAAATGGGTTATTGCTATTATACAATGACATTATTTAAGAAAAAAAATAATTACTTTTCTTAAATAATGGCATTGTAAAATGCCTCCTTGCTGCCCTTCCACAGCTGTCTGGTATTCTGCGGCAGTTCTGATGTACTGTACATGCATATGCCTACGCAGTACATCAGAGCTGTGGGCAAAAGCAACGGAGAAAGCAAGATCTCCGTTGCTTTTTACAAACTGTTTCGCTATGTTAAATGGGTTTAACATAGCGAGACATCTTTAAAAAAAGCAAAGGAGTCTCTGTTGCTTTTTTTAAAGCTGTCTCACTATGTTAAACCCATTTAACATAGCGAGACAGTTTTGAAAAAAGCAACAGAGAAAGCAAGATTTACGTTGCTTTTTACAAACTCACTATGTTAAACTCGTTTAACATAGCGAGACAGCTTTAAAAAAGCAACAGAGAATCTCTGTTGCTTTTTTTAAAGCTGTCTCGCTATGTTAAACTCGTTTAACATAGCGAAACAGTGTGAAGCAATGGAGATCTTGTGTTCTCTGTTGCTGTAAAAAAAAGAGTTATAGTAATGGAAAAAGTCTGGGCGACCGGACCTTTTTCCATAACTATAACTCTGATTTACAACGTGTATGCTGACCAATCAGTGTGCACGTTTTTGAATATTAATGGGGGGTCGTTGTATAATATGAAATTTTCCATATCTGGATACTTTTGCCTGTATTTCTCTTTGAGTATCTTTGTGGCAGCCTTTTTTGTCTTGATTAATTTGGCTTCCTTCTTTGCATAAATATTGCACCATACCAAATCTCTCTTTCTTTCCCATGTCCATATTTCTTTTTTATACTTTTCAAAGCTCTCTAGGTTTTGTTGTTTATATTTTCACACTTCCTCAAATGCTTCTTTTTCCAAACAGATCAAAATTTCTTGGTCTATGTATTGTTTTTCACAAATCTGTTGTATTAATGAACACAATTTTTTATTTGAGGCTTCTGACAGTTTTTCTTGTGGAAGTATTTTTCTTTCCTCTAACTTCTCTCTTAATCTTTTTGTATATCTTGTGTCTAGAAATTCTGGGATTTTTGCATAATAGTAACAATACATAATTTCTTTCTTATCCTCAATAGTCCACTATATTGTCTTTATGGCTCTTCTTTTCCTATCAGTTTTTGTGATTTTTGTGGACTGTTTCTTCCTTCTACAATGGGGGTGGGGGGCATCCTCCCCCTGGGCCTGGCCCCATTGTATGAATGTTTCCATATTTTGAGGATTCTACACTGTTATTTTTTCCAGTCCTGGCACCAGTGTGCCTACCAGGATTGGACACTTTTTTTATCCTGGGTCTTGTGCACACAGCTATCTTTTTTAATTTTTGACCTACTTCTGTCCATTATATATGCTATATAAATGCAGTCTGTATATCAGTCTCATCTTGGTGAGATTTTTTTGAAAAACAGGGTCCACCTCATGAAGGTACTCACCAAGACTTGAGAATTAATTCACTTTCAGCAATACTGCTCTCCTTTGCTTGCTGACTTATCATCTCTCCATTTGAACCCCCTAACATATGTTTGATTTGTGGTTGTTATTAGGTGAATGTGTCCTGCTGTGTATCATGATGTGATCATTAATAGGATGGAGAAGGTGGAAGAGAGACAATAAGCAATACATTGTCAGACATCTGGATGATGGTGGTGTTGGGAATCGGAAACAAGAGGAGGGCGAATGGGGTGGTGCGTTAATAACAGATGTAGCATACACTTAGGACATTACTATTAATACTGACAAAAGATACATTATTGTAGGCCATATGTCAGGATCCAAACCTTTGGCAGTATATACAAAAATCTTCAGACAGGTTGCCTATCATAGCTCACCACTTAGGAGGCCATAATTCTGTAATGTTACATCACACGTTGTAAGACATGCTGTCAATAGGTTGAATTAAGGCATTAGTTACGCAGCAGCCTTCATCACACTTATATCAACTGTAGCGTTCCTTAGACATTACATGATATCCAGCAGTCTGACAGATATATATAAGAATAATCATATTGCAGTTTTTAAATTTTATTCTGTGTTACTGTAATGCAGCGTATATAAGTGTATTTGTGGATAGGTAACTGTCCCATATGTGGTCTAATTAAAAAAATCCCAAGTTTCTGCCTTAACACTTGAACTGCCATTTAGCATCAGGTAGTACTCTTGTTCAGCATTTACTGTCAGGTATTACTTTTGCTCCGTATTTAGCATTAAGGTACTACTCTTGCTCAGTATTTAGCATTAGGTAGCATATTTCTCAGCTGTACAGATTTTTCCAGAACACACAGATTTTTGTTTCACATTTTTGGTCTGTTTTTCATAAAACAGTGATTTTCTGGCAAATTAGTGGTAAATCACTAAAGACTGAAGTTAGACAATAATGATAAGACATTTGAGCTTCAGACTTCATACTCTTTAGAAAAATTGTACTAATGCAAAACCTGTTATTCTATCAACTTTCTAAATTTGTAAGAGCATTATTTAAAAATTGTCCATTTTTTGGGCCTTTGTCCCACTTTTATTTATGACTGTGTCCATATTTCTTGCCCTAAGGGTTTGATAGGTATGTTAGGTAGTACTCTTGCTCAATATTTAGCATCAGGGACAACTGTTGCTCTGTATTTAGCATTAGGTAATACTCCTGCTCAGTATTTAGCGTTAGGTAGTACTCCTGCTCAGTATTTAGCATTAGGTACTACCCTTGTTCTGTATTTAATATTAGGTAGTATTCTTGCTCTTTGCTAGACCTCATACAAATACTGAGGAATACAACTGATAAAACAGAAGGGGGGTACACAGATACAAAAGCAACAGCTACACGTGATAGACTCTTGAAAAAGAGTTACTAAGAATCTCACCTTCTTCAGGATCAGAACCTCAGATGATATGCTGAAATAAATCTGATCACAGGCATAGATCTGATCATTATCTCAGCACACCAACAAGGAAAACTTGCTTCACACCTCTAAAAATCACACAATTGAAGAGACGGTGATAACCTATTGACGCAAGGGAATATGTAGGTTTTAGCCTTCAGACAAGTAATGACAATATGAAAATACCTTAAGATGACCTTTACATCCATCAGCCTAAGAATTAGTAATAAAAATGGTTGAGATCGAAGGGGCAAAAAGAGAGAGAGATGAACAGAGACATACCAAGTGCTGGTTTTATGTGACATTTCTGGAATCATCATGTTGGATCTTCATTCTTAATCTGCCATGCACTGTACCGTGAAGTGATCGCTATGGAGATAAAGAAAAGTAAGGAGGGGAATGAAACTAAAGACATAAGCACAATAAGGGAGGTTTATTAAGTCTTCTCTTACAGACCGGATGTCTTTTAAAATGCTTCATTGCCTCAGTAATCTAAATATGTGTATCATAAAGCATAGATGGAGATACAGTTACATTTGTGTAATTAAAAATATTATAGAAGTATAAGATGACAATAATAAATAGTGTGACATACATCTGAAATCCAACTCTTGATGCTATGACAAAACATCAATCTTCAGCCAAGTGGTTTATTTCAAAATATGAACTTGTTACATTCAGCAGCCTAAGAAGTGTAAGAGTTACTACTGCAAAGTAGTGGATGTACTCTGCCTTAACTCTGTATTCCTATAACACAACATGCTGAAAAAACTTTGGGTGAAGCTAACCAGACCAGTGTGGCTGACAGCAAAAAAATCTGTATTTTTTGCCATAGGATGTGAACAGTCATTCAACGTCACTCAGCATTGGTGTGTGATGACAAACGCAAATGCTAAGGACAAAAAGGGAAGGGTTTTTCTGGGCCACTTCTGGCCATGTGTGCTGTGTTTGACTCTATTTTTGACCAGATTATGCATGTGAAAAATGGATTGCTAGAAAAGCTGTGAAAATGGGACATGAGCAGAGGGCAGGACAGAGGGAAAAGAATGCAGGGATTTGTAGGTGGGTATTGGGAGAGAACCATATATATTCAGTTCTTCACAACATAAATGTAGAAACGTTGACAAAACTTTCAGAATTTGGACTGTCCCCACACCAAGGATGGGTGGCAACAACAGAATAAAAAAAAGGGGGTGGTGTCTAAGAGGCAGCAGCTGCTTCAGATCTCATCAGGAAAATGCTTCTTTTGTTTTCTTTTTTATCAGAAACTTCAAGAAAGGCAGTTAAAGAGGAAGGAAACATGGTTAGATTAAATTACAGTGCCAAGCATCTGTTAAAAATTGGCTGTGCGTTCTCGTTATGCTGTAGGTTTGATCAGCTTCTTAATGTGAAGCCTGTAAACTTAAACATACTACAGGAACTACTACAGCTAAGGATTTTGCTGGAATATGGAGATGAATGCAAACTTCGAGAAGATCACACATCCATGGCAACTGGTATTCACAAAAAAGGAAAAGATGTACCAGATTGAGGAAAAAAAGCACCAGTGCAGGAATTTC
This sequence comes from Protopterus annectens, assembly GCF_019279795.1. Classification (NCBI taxonomy): domain Eukaryota; kingdom Metazoa; phylum Chordata; order Ceratodontiformes; family Protopteridae; genus Protopterus; species Protopterus annectens. The sequence continues at coordinate 151,187,181 of NC_056725.1, forward strand.
AGTTAGATTGATAGTAAACCCTCATAGGCCTGCAGTGCCCTCCATACTACTAGCCAACGTATGCTCCCTTGAAAAAAAGATGAATCACTTAAGACTGGAACTGTCATCACAAAACAAGGTGAGAAACAGCAATTTATTTGTGTTTACTGAAATGTGGTTAAACCAAAATATCAGTGATAGCACAGTAAATGCAGAGGGCATGACTTTATTCAGTGCAGACAGAATTCAGTCACTATGTGGCAAATCCAGAGGAGAGGTGGTGTGTATATATGCTAATAACAACTGGTGCAGCAACTGTGTAGTGACCACCACCTTTTGCTCAGAAAACATTGAAATTCTGTCACTAAAATGCAGGCTCTTCTACTTGCTAAGAGAGTTCAATGGAATATGCATCACAGCAGTCTGCATTCCACCTGATCCAAATATCAGTGATGCTCTGTCCATCTTATATCAGTCTATAAGTGACCTGCAAAACAGAAATTCAGAGCATGCCATAGTAATTGCATTAGACTTCAATCAGGCTAACCTAAAGACTGACCCCAGTACCACCAAGATGTGAACTTTATCACAAGGGAGTAAATATACTGGATAAGGTCTACACTAACATCAACGGTGCAGATAAAGCAAAACCTTATCCACATCTAGGGAACTCTGACCACCTAGGGAACTCTGACCACCTAGGGAACTCTGACCACCTAGCCATCATGCTGGTCCCAACTTAGAAATCCATACTGAAAATCAGTACACTGGCTAGAAAACAAATAAGGATCTGGCCTGAGGGAGCAATCTCAGCTCTACAAGACTCTACAAGACTGCTTCAACTGTACTCAATGTCTAGAGAGGCTATTGTGAGAAAGAACCATATTGACTTGGACACATACACTGGGTCGATCACAGCTTACATTTCTAAGTGTGTGGAGGATGTAACAAACACCAAACTCATCACCATATGGGCAAATCAAAAACCTTTGATTAGCTTGATTGATTGATTTGGCTAATTAGTGAGGTGTACGAGCTTTTGAAAGTAAGAAACGCAGCTTTCAAATCCCAAGATATGGAAGCTTTAAGTGTGGCCAGAGCCAAACTGAACAAAGTTATCAAAGAGGTGAAAAGATACTATGGCAGAAAAATCCATAGCCACTTCAGGGACCAGAAGGATACCAGACAACTATGAAAAGGAATTCAAACCATCACTGACTACAAGCCTACATCAGATTCATGTGATGATAGCATCGAGTTTATGAACCAATTGAACAAATTCTTCAGCAGGTTTGACAGTGAGAACAAAACAGCAGTTAAAGAGGAAGGAAACATGGTTAGATTAAATTACAGTGCCAAGCATCTGTTAAAAATTGGCTACGCATTCTCGTTATGCTGTAGGTTTGATCAGCTTCTTAAAGTGAAGCCTGTAAACTTAAACATACTACAGGAACTACTACAGCTAAGGATTTTGCTGGAATATGGAGATGAATGCAAACTTCGAGAAGATCACACATCCATGGCAACTGGTATTCACAAAAAAGGAAAAGATGTACCAGATTGAGGAAAAAAAGCACCAGTGCAGGAATTTCAGTCAGATTGACAGTAAACCCTCATAGGCCTGCAGTGCCCTCCATACTACTAGCCAACGCATGCTCCCTTGAAAAAAAGATGAATCACTTAAGACTGGAACTGTCATCACAAAACAAGGTGAGAAACAGCAATTTATTTGTGTTTACTGAAATGTGGTTAAACCAAAATATCAGTGATAGCACAGTAAATGTAGAGGGCATGACTTTATTCAGTGCAGACAGAATTCAGTCACTATGTGGCAAATCCAGAGGAGAGGTGGTGTGTATACATGTTAATAACAACTGGTGCAGCAACTGTGTAGTGACCACCACCTTTTGCTCAGAAAACATTGAAATTCTGTCACTAAAATGCAGGCTCTTCTACTTGCTAAGAGAGTTCAATGGAATATGCATCACAGCAGTCTGCATTCCACCTGATCCAAATATCAGTGATGCTCTGTCCATCTTATATCAGTCTATAAGTGACCTGCAAAACAGAAATTCAGAGCATGCCATAGTAATTGCATTAGACTTCAATCAGGCTAACCTAAAGACTGACCCCAGTACCACCAAGATGTGAACTTTATCACAAGGGAGTAAATATACTGGATAAGGTCTACACTAACATCAACGGTGCAGATAAAGCAAAACCTTATCCACATCTAGGGAACTCTGACCACCTAGGGAACTCTGACCACCTAGCCATCATGCTGGTCCCAACTTAGAAATCCATACTGAAAATCAGTACACTGGCTAGAAAACAAATAAGGATCTGGCCTGAGGGAGCAATCTCAGCTCTACAAGACTCTACAAGACTGCTTCAACTGTACTCAATGTCTTGAGAGGCTATTGTGAGAAAGAACCATATTGACTTGGACACATACACTGGGTCGATCACAGCTTACATTTCTAAGTGTGTGGAGGATGTAACAAACACCAAACTCATCACCATATGGGCAAATCAAAAACCTTTGATTAGCTTGATTGATTGATTTGGCTAATTAGTGAGGTGTACGAGCTTTTGAAAGTAAGAAACGCAGCTTTCAAATCCCAAGATATGGAAGCTTTAAGTGTGGCCAGAGCCAAACTGAACAAAGTTATCAAAGAGGTGAAAAGATACTATGGCAGAAAAATCCATAGCCACTTCAGGGACCAGAAGGATACCAGACAACTATGAAAAGGAATTCAAACCATCACTGACTACAAGCCTACATCAGATTCATGTGATGATAGCATCGAGTTTATGAACCAATTGAACAAATTCTTCAGCAGGTTTGACAGTGAGAACAAAACAGCAGCGTGCAGAATCCCTGAAGGCAGGGATGCAGTGGTGCTGAGCTTCAAAACAATTGATGTCACCAGAATCCTAAAATGTGTCAACCCAAGGAAAGCAGCTGGCCCTGACAACATCATGGGCAGGGAAGTAAGGGAATGTGCAACAGAACTGACTCCAGTACTCATTGACATGTTCAACACCTCACTCCATCTAGCCAGTGTTCTGAAATGCTTGAAGGAGAAGACCATCATTCCTCTACCCAAGAAACCACAGCCAACAACTCTGAATGACTACCGACCAGTTGCTTTTACCTCGACGGTAATGAAGTGCCTGGAGAGGCTGGTCAAAGATCATACAGTCTCAGTCTTAACTGTGACACTGGACACACTGCAATTCACATACAGGACAAACCACAGAACAAGGGATGGCATCTCCCTAGATCTCCATGAAACACTGAACTACTTTGAAGGCAAAAACTGCTATTCATTGATTTCAATTCTGCCTTCAACACTGTCATTCCTCAGAATCTGATATCGAAGCTACTTCAACTGGGCATAGACTCTCATTTATGCAATTGGATTCCGAGCTTCCAGAAGTATCATCCTGAACACAAGAGCACCACAGGGGTGTGTTTTAAGCCATCTCCTTATCAGTCTGCTGACACATGACTGAATGGCCAGACATGAGATAAATAGAATCATCAAATTCACAGATGACACCACTGTTATAGGCCTGGTCAAAGACAGAGAGGAGAAGACCTACAGGAACGAGGCTGATCAGCTACTGGCCTGGCATGACAATCACAATCTAGCACTGAATGTCAGCAAGACAAAGGAGTTGATTGTAGATTTCAGAAGATCTTAAGTACCACACAAACCTCTAGTGATGAAAGAGATGGCAGTGGAAAGGGTCAAGAGTACAAAGTTCTTGGGTGTTCATACCACTGGGAACTGGTCTGTCCATGTATCCAGCACAGTCAAAAAAGCTCAGCAACAGTTACACTTTCTAAGGAAACTTAGGGAGGCAAAATTGCCAAGCTCTATACGTCAGACCTTTTATAGGGGCACCATTGAAAGTGCCCTGACCAACAGCATTACAGTCTGGTATGGGAGCTGTAACAATCAGGATTAGAAGGCTCTCAAGAGAGGTGTAAGGTCGGCAGAAAGAATCATTGGCAACTACCTTACACTTCTTGAAGTTCTACAAAAATGCCGGTGCATTGACAGGGCCAAAAAGATTTCCAGTGATCCAATGCATCCTGCCAATGGTCTGTACACTCGCCTGTCCTCAGGCAGGAGATACAGAAGCCTGCATTGTAAGTCCGCCAGACTAAATAACAGTTTCTTTCCACTCTCCATTAGACTGTTGAACTCTTGGGAAAAACAAACCATGAGTCTGTCAAAGCACTCAACCACTTCTGTTACATAACTAGCCTGTCAAGTGGCTTATTTTATGGATGTACAATAACTAAATGCAATACTAAGGTAGCTCACCTACACACTGAAGGACTGTAAAGTGCAATATACAAACTGTGCAATAATTCAGTCTAATCATAGATATGCTGCTATTGTTTCAATTTTACTTTGTCAATATTACCTTCATATTGTTCCTTGTCTTCCTTGTCTCTTGTTCTGGGATGGGTGTGAGTCACTGCTGTCCTACTTTATACTTACTACTTCTACTGTGATATTTTATACATTTTTTTCTCCTTCTATATGTGCAAGTGTTTCCTGCATTGAGAACGAAGCATTGTAATTTCGTTCAGCTACACTGCTATGTAGTTCTGAATGACAGTAAAGTTTTCTTTGACTTGACTTTGATTTTGAATAATGTTGTGGAGCTAAATGAACCAAATCAAGGGTGTCATGAAGACACCTATGTGAAGTAGAAGTAGCTATGTATGGGGTGTAATTTTTTTTAGGGGGTAGGTGCCCATTTGTTGTTTTCTTCTTTTTCAAAGAGATAGTTATGTTGGAGAAGGGGCTTAGGAATGTGAGGATCAGGTAGGTAGGGTAGGTGAGGAAGCAGGCACACTCATATGTGGCAAACAAGACAGACACGGAAGGTGAAGGACACAAAAGGTTGGAGAGCAACATGCTTGCGGATAGGTAGGGGACACCAGAGGCACACACATGTCAAGCATGAGAACAGTGAAGAATCTAATCCCTCACCCTCAGAATTGTCTCTTGCCTCAGTTCCCTGCATCAGTGCTGAAAATGGAATTGTTTTGGGAATATGATGCAGGACCTTCTCTACACTGCTGATTCGGGCACTAAGGCCCCTCTCCATTATATCCTCCACCAACTCTGTCAGCTCTTGATGGGTGACAAAATTACCACCTCCACTAGTACTGCTCCTGGAGGGTACTACTGCCCCAGCACCAGGGGCAGAGCTACCTGTTGCAGGTGAAGCAGACAGGCAGGGGTTGTGGAGACCACATTGACAGGTTGGGACTCCAAGGTGTTGGGCATCAGTGCTTCAACCTGTGGAGGGATTGTGGGCCAATCAGCAGTGGTCAGTCTACCTCTAGGTGGTGAAGGTCAGGTTGTTGTTAGCAGAAATTTATGACAACAGAACAACTGTAAGCCAAAAACAATAAAAAAAGATAAGGGATGGGGAGAGACAAACTAGAGAGATAATTAGATCCCTGGCATGCCACATTAATTTATACTTTAAATACATACACATTTCTGATTATCAAATTTGAACACCTTTTCCACATCCAAATATGATGGAAAGATAGAACTCTTTATTAACATTAATCAATTGCAATGATATAATATCAAAAATAGAAGTATTCATTTGACTATTGCCATATAGCTAAATGATTTATAAGGTACTTCTGTGATTTACACAACTGGAATTAATGGCAGTCATTATTGCACTTAACACTGAAGAAATAATATAAATCTTGGACTACTATCTATGTTCTACATCTGGGCATTGAACCCACTTACAAAAATTCCACTGTAATCCTTGCCTAATGCAAACAACCAGACTTACATGAGAAGGCATGCATGTCTGCTGGAACAGTTAAGGTATGCATTCTTAAGTAGCTACTTAATCATATAATTACAATAATTATTATGATGACTGTTATTACTGATGCATATGTACCCTGTGCTTCTCGGAGGTGATTTATCCTGTCCTGGTGTGCCTCCATGTTTACTTCAATGTCATCAGCAGCTGTATAATAGAGAAGAAGAAAAGAGACATAGCAGTATAATGAATACCAGTCTTGGTTGTCTAATATATGTTACATCACTGACTGGTGATGGGTCAGTATACTTACATAACTGTGGGTTTCAGCAGTTGTGAACTTATCCACCCATCAGCTAAAGATGTCCTGCTTGCACCATTTCATGTCACTGTAGTAGTGATAACATTGCTTCCCAGTGTGTGGGATGCCGATTGCACTGGAGACAGCCTTGGCTAAACTGTTCCAAGCCTCAGCCTTATACTGAGACCCAGCATACTCCCCTTGCAGCAGCTATGGCTGTAGTACTTCACAAGGAGTGCCAAAAATATCCTGGACTCCTCAACACCCCACCCCAGTGCTCTAAATTTATCACCATCATCACTCACCTGCCATGTCTGCAGAAGTCAAGCAACAACACTATGACTGAACTGGCACCATATTCAGCTCTCACATTTAACAGACAGTGCACAAAGATGTCAACTGTATTTGCAAAATGGAAAGCACAGAGATACATTTCCAGACAAAGAAGCAGGGATGTCATCAAAAAAGCAATGAAGGTGTGAAACATGGCAGTGAGATTTGGCATATGCGATGCTCATCCTGGTGACAATCAGTCCAATGATCAACCCTGAAAACCTTCATGGTTTGGCTTGTAAGCCTTGTTCTTTAGAACTCTAAATAGGATGAGCTGGCATATATTTTTTGGGACTTACACAATGTAAAAAAATAGTTTTACCACATGGTAATCAAACCTATGGGATAATGAATGCATAAATTACAGGATATTATTTTTCAGTGCCACAGGAGAACTCCCTTTTAAGCATAGTCATTAGAGGAAAATTGTTTTCAGTGTGAATGGAGATATACTTCAGACAGGCCTGCATATGTGACTTTTAGATGGCTTAGGACTGTATTCCAATGTAAATGGCAGTACTTCAGTGCAACCTAAGTAAAATATCTTCATTGTCATGTTTAAACAATACCACACACTGTCATCATCAGTTAATATTTTAATCATTAATGACATACACCAGGGAGAAAAGTGTAGGAATGCAAGCATGATTGATACATTTCTTGCAATAAACATGGTTCCTCTCATCATTTTTATTTTGTTTAACCTTCCCAATCAAAATGTTGTGAGAAATGGCATTTTGCCACACTTTGTAAACATGCCTTTTAGGTGGCTTTGAACCCTGGATCACCTGTGTTTTATATCTACAGTCACTGCAATTATACTACAGAGACTGTTAGGAAGGAGGGGGAATTTCCCCACTAGAACTGTCCAGAGTGCTGACAGACATGCATTGCTGCTAAGCCTGTTTGTGCTACAGAAGGCTGCCCAAATTAAATTTGTCACTTCTTTATTTAGGTAAGTAAGCTTTTTTGCTCACTACTCAGCAGTGAGCAAGCACAAAACACCAGAAGAAGAAAAATGTCACATGTGAAGTTGGAATGCAAGTAACAGTTAAATCTGACTAATGCTGTCAGCATTGCATTGCATCACATTGACACATCATAAGTTGTGTTACATCTCATGACTGGTTCAGCTAATGGCAATTGTTCATAAAGGGGACACAAACATTCACATCATTTCATTTCTGACACAACACACATCAGACATAGGGACACACTTGGAAAGGGGATTGTCTTGCTGCAAAGACTGACAGGCTTTGTGTATACATAACATATAGGTTATATATGTCCACATTCATCCTCCTATTAAATATTTGCTATCACATTGTATAAAATACTTGTGACATCATGCATAGCAAATATGTTGTCATTGTCAAGATTTACAGTTAATGTTATAAAAGAAAACAATGCTAACAGCAGCTCACAAAGAATATAGTGCTCATATTCAGCATTTATGACACACAGTTATGGTGTGTAATTCAAACTGCAAAGACTTGTCAATGTTTCCAGTTGATACCATGAATTAAAGTATCCATTATAAGGACTAGAACCCCAGACAAACTCTATTACAGCTACAAAGTCAGTGCATTTACAGTTTGTACTACAAGGACACATAAATATCAAGAGTAATTAATTCAACCAATAAAATGTAGCTTGCTTAAAGCCACACATTGGTGCCAGGACTGTTTGTGCTACTGAAGGCTACTGAAATTAATTTTTTCACTTGTTTCCTTCAGCAGTGAACTGTGTTTGCACTCTGTCAAGCAGTACATAAGTGAAAAAGGGAAAAAATAGTTTAAAAATCATGACTTGTTAAAAATGATACCATTATCAGATGACATGTATTATTTTCACACATTACAGGGAGCATGTAGGCTACACATCATCAGCATGTCACACAGTTTAATGGCTTAGAAAGGGGATATGCAAACAGTGACAGGAGGACTTGCATTGGCACAATACAGATAATTAATCAGCATATTTGACAAACCAGACTACATTATTCATGTAAATCATTTTTTGTTATAATACTTTACAACTTGCATATGATACAACATTTCTAGCTACTCTTATTATTAGGTAAGATATGGAACATTTATCCCATACTTTAGCATATGCATTTCATATGCAATATTTTATTACTGTATAGTTATTCTATATCCAGTTTAAAAAATATATCTTCAAGCTGGATTCAAACTCTGCATCTGTCCTGCTTCTTTAAACTCATTGCATTTACAGAATGTGCTACATAGATACTACATGAGATATAACATTTTCACTTACTGCTGTTTAGAGTGATTATCAAAGTATACATGTGCCACTCTAAAATGCACTAACGACTGCATTCCAAATTAAATTTTGCAGTTTGTACCTTGGGCAGTGGACTCTCATTCACTGTCACATACTGCTGCCAGTCCAATGTGTGCTTTTTAAGAATATGCACAAACGATGAACCCAATAAAAAATTGAAATTGTAGCAAACATCATAGAATGCCAATGAAAATATAGGATTGGGTGGCTTCCTTACTTTGTCTGTCTTACACCCTGATATTATATTCAGGAAATATGCATTACCTCACCCAAACAGCACACTATCTGTATTTGAATCCTCAGTTTAGTGCAATAACAACACACACTTGTGTTTATTATCCCTCTTTGTCACCAACATAAGCTTAGAGTAAGAATCAGAAAATGTGTATTCCATAGAGATCTTACTTAGCAGACCATCAAATTACAGGTCTAACAGAAGAAAGGTAAAAAAAAGTTCCTTTCTCATTTGCTTGAACTTGTCTAGATGAATGTGATATTGGCATCATATTTAGGCTAATAATAGCCCCCACCATATTAATCTAAGGTTGGAATATAGCTTTCTTCGCTTTATTTTCTGAGCATCTTCTCCTTCTTTCAGGTTAAGTAATACAAATACAGTCTCATTTGTATTTCTTTGCATTTTTGTTTCAATGTGTACTACAGATGAAAAGTATTGCAGAACAATTTTTAATCAGAGGATGGATAGTCTGCTATTAAAAATAATATCAATGTTATTAAGGCGGTTTTCATAGCTCTCAAGGTGCTGCTGCATTTTTTCTTAAATCTAGTCTCCATGACATACCCACTTCAAAAAGGAGAGTCTTTCAAGTACTGTTTGTTGCTGCAGTCAGAGTAATCATTCACACTTGGAAGCCATTAGTAGGTAAGAATTGTCAGTGCTCCTGCTTGCAGTCCTAGGGTCTGTGCATGCAATTGTGTAGCTCCTTACACAGTGTTTACTTCCCCTACACCAAATGAAACTTCATATTCAGAAATGCTAATGATTTAACACCTCATTTGCATCCTCACAATGCTCAGAGGGCTGAATCTAGAGTACACAAAAGTAACATAGTCATGGAACTTGTATTAGGGGAGACTGGATCCAGAGAGTTTGGGAATTCAATATGGTTTGATGGCATTTCTCTACTTTCTAAACTGATGTCTTGAAATTTATGTAGATGTTTTATAAAAAATGCTTTTGTTTAACATTAAAGATGGATTGCAATAGCCAATACTAGACTCTTCTATTTTTTGTGGTATTTAAACCCTGTGTTTGATCTGGTTTGGACTTGTTTGAATCAAGTTCTGCTGAACGGTATCATCTCTTTGACAGTTTACAAAATTCCAACACCAATCTAAGTGCTTTTTTCATTTATTTTCACTTAGTTTATTGCATTTGCACTTGTCTATCATTTATATCTGCCTTATAGCTAATTTATCACATTTACACTGTTTTAAAGCAATTTACTGATTAACTGCATTTCAGTACTGTTCAGCTGTATTTTGGTGCTATTTACTGCAATTCACTACTGTTTAACTGCATTTTACTGCATTTTATTACTGTTTCTGGTAGCTATCTTGTGTTGGTAGGGGCCTATCTACTCTGCTAGTGAGAGTAGCAGGGGTGCCTGGACCTTGTCTAGCACAAGCTGACTGGTAAAGAGAGAAGGGGCTAGCAGGATTGGCAGGATTTCTGTGTTACTAGCATCTTCTATTTTTTGTGATATTTACACCCTGTGTTTGAGCTGGTTTGCACCTGTTTGCATGTCACATACCACAGCTGCACTGGTTATAACCCATTATGAGGTATTCCAGCTACAAATGTTTCCTTAGTAGCACTTGTGTGATCACTTAGTATTAGTCATCTTAAATCTTCCATCCTTTACCCTCTTAGTTCTCTCTGGCCTCTCTCCCTCATATTCTGACAAATATGGATGGACAATTTCCTACAGTTTCTCCTGCCAGTCTGGTTGATATGGGCATCCTGAGACAGTGTAGCAACTGCCTCATGTACACAGACAACCCTCTACTACTACCATCTAGGAGCACAATTTGTGAGAGATGCAATTACATTATGAACCTAGAGTCTATGCCCCCCCCCTCACAATCCAGTCTTCAACACAAACACTATCTACACCCACATATATGGAGGTCCTCAACAAAAACACACCCAAACAAAAGAGACCTCAAAGGCAAAAGCACACGTCAACTCCACAGCCCACCACACCACACACCACACACAGTCCACACATACACCCACTAAGGCCTAACCATAAACCTAACATATTAGTCATAGGAGACTACATTGTGAGACACACAGATGTGCCCCTCACCAGGCTGGATAAGGGGAAAGTCACAGTTAATTGTTTGTCAGGTGCCAGAATCTACCATATCAAACATGCACTCAAGTTTCTCAACAACAGGTACTGTTATGACTCTGTCATAGTCCATGTTGGTGTGAATGACTTGTGACGCAATTCCCTATATGAAGAGAGACATGATCAAGCTCACTGAATATGTATCCCAGGCAGGTATGTCCCTAACCTTAAGCAGCATTCTACCATCACCCAGAAAGATGCCTCAATACAAACAGAAAATGATTGACTTTAACAATTGGCTTGCTTTCTGGTGTCATTCCAGGAGGATCCAGTACCTGACACCCTGGGAAGACATGATTGACAGACCACAATACTGTGCCAGAGATGGCCTGCATCTGTCTCCCTTGGGCTTCAGGCTTCTGGCAAAGGCTCAAGCCTCCCCCATAGTGTCTTTTTTAGGCAATGCCTTGAGATCAAAACTACTAATAAGAAAATGTCATCAAAATGCAAATTAAAGGTTATGCTGCTGAATGCTAGGAATCTAAACATGAAACTGTACTCATTGCAAGTATCCTTAACCCTGGAAGATGCTGGCATTTGTGCAGTCAAAGAAACATGGTTCAAAGCCATGGAGACCACCCCAGCCATACCAGGTTACTATTCCTATCATCCATTCAGACCCCAAATGTTGGGGAACAAAGCAAAAGGAGGTGGAGTTTCAATATATGTTAAAGACATACACACCTCTAGGCTGGTCAGACAGTACGATGTACAGGAGACACTCCAGGTGCAGTTTAACCATTGACAAGAACCCTATTCAAATCATGGCTAGCTACAGGCCCCCAACTTTGACTCAAGATGCCCGCTCAACCTATCTGGACCTCTTCAAATCTATCAAGATTCAACCCTTTACCCTGATCTTGGGCTACTTTGACTATCCAACCATAGATTGGAAGAACTACTCATGCCAAAACACAAATACCCATAGATTCCTTGATTTTGTCAATATAAATGTCTTGGACCAGCTGGTCGTCACCCCCACAAGAGGTGATAATATCTTGGACTTTGGTATTAACCAACATGAGTAACCACTGCAGCATCCCTACAGTTTCATCCTCTCTGGTAAGATCCGACCACAATGCGGTCACTTTTGAAGTCACCATCTCCCCCGACCTCCCCTCCCCTTGCTAGGGTCAAACATAAAAACTTCTCCAAAGCTGATTACAAGCTCCTGAAGGAAAGAATAAACAGCTTCACAGTCTCCTCACTCTCTGTAGGAACTGGCACAAATGTCCAGACCTACACCAAAGTACTATACAAGCATTTATATAGCTGCATAGAATCAGGAATACCTGACAGGACAAAATCATCCTCCACAAGGAAGAGTAAACCTATTTTCTGGACATCTGCAATAACTAAACCTTATAATAAAAGGAAAAAAAATGCTGTCCAGGAAATGAAGAGCAGGTGCCTAACTGGAACCACTCTCTCCTTAGCCTGAACAAGCAAATAAGATCACTAGTGAAATCCTCCAAAGCAAATTTTGAGTCAAAACCTGTTACATATACAAAAGACAGTCATAAGGCCTTTTTCACATATGTCTGCAATCTCAAAGGAAGCACTCAGATCTGCTCAGAACTGGTGGTCAAGGACACCACATACACAAATGTCGTAGATATAACCAACCTGCTGGCAGACAGCTTCAGGGAAAACTTCACCCCCCCCGAACAGTAAATCAGGACATCTCCAGCACCTGCCCCCCCTCCCCTTATCTCTAGGGAGCAAGCCATCAATGCTCTCTCAAAGACAAAAAAATACAGCCAATAACATCCCAGGCTGCATCCTATATGAACTCAGTTGGGAATTTGCAGCACCATTAGGCAGCCTATTCAGCCAAAGCCTGAGTACCGGCTTCATCCCAGCTTAATGAAGGACAGCCACTGTCATCCCTTTGCACAAACGTGGAGCATCCACCGATCCAGGAAATTAGACACCCATCAGCCTAACTAGCCTGATCTGCAAGGCCATGAAATGAATTATCATGGACCTCATTAACAAGGACATTGGCAACCTCCAAACACTCAATCCCACACGGTTTGGTTTCATCAAGGGGAGGTCATGCCTTTTAAATTTTGTGAACTTCTTTGAAAAAGTCACCAAAGCCATGGATGAGGGGAAGATGGTGCACACTACCTAACTAGACCAAGCCAAAGCCTTCAATACTATTTCCCACTCAAGTATAATAGAAAACTCTCTCTACTAGGCATCAATCCATTTGTTACTAGATGGGTAGCAAACTGGGTCACTGATAGAACCCACCTAGTCAAAATAGCTAAAGCCACCTCAAACAGTAGACCTGTAATGAGTGGTGTACCCTAGGGATCGGTCTTGGGGCCTCTCTTGTTTGGGACTCTCTTGTTTGGGTTATATCTTTCTGAGGTGCAGGCCAAAACCAGTAGGCTATGGCTGACCAAGTCTGCAGATGACTGCAAGCTGGGAGCTGTCATCATTTCCCCTAGTGATGTGGACATCCTCCAAGAGGGTCTCACCCAAACAAATGACTGGCTCCAGATACATAGCTTCAAAGTAAATGCCAAAAAATGCATCATCATCATCATCCCCTATGGGTATAGTGATGTCCCCACAAATTATCACATTAACAACAAGGTCCTAAGCATGCAATCAGTTGTGAGGGACTTGGGCACCCAGGTTAATAACAAACTGACTTTTGACCACTATATTGCCTCCATTGTATGGAAAGCTTTCTACATAGTCCACCTTATTAGGAAGGGTATCTCATCCAGGGACAAGGGGGTCATAACATCCCTGTATTCTTCCCTTATAAGACCCATTATTGAGTACAACACCCCTTTCAGCATGTATCTCACAAAGCACATGCAGCAGCTGGAGAGACCACAGAGGTTCCTTTTCCAGGAGAATCCAGGGCCTCAAACATCTACCCTACACAGACAGGCTAAAAGCCTTGTCCCTCTACTGAGTCTCATACAGACACCTCAGAGCTGACCACTGTCTGGAATACAAAGCAATCTCAGACCCTGCCTTGATGAGACTGCTGCATATTCACAAGTCAAGCTCCACTCAAGTAACCCAGATACATAGCCTCAACCTGGTCTGTGCCATCAATAGAACTTGTTGGCAGGACAGATTTGTATCCCAGAGACTCCCCCTTCTGTGTAATAGACTCCCTCTCCACATCAAGTAGGGTCTCTCATTAACCTTTTTTAAGTGCAACCTGGATAACTGGATGGGGAACAGAAAATGCATCCCTGTGATTCCATCTATGTCCCTGCTGGACAGGGGCATTGGGTGCTGACTTGTCGGGACATAGGCTAAATTCTTGGCTAGACTTGTAAGGGCCTCAAGGCCAATAACCTAGTAACGTCCTATGATCCTATGATATAACCATTGGTCTGTGTGTTTGCATTCTTTCTCATCTACTGATGGCATAGCCCATGTATAGCAATACATTTTGGAATAGAAGCTACCTGACATTATGGTGTATAATTTTATTTTCTGTGAATCTGACCAGTTTTTGCAAAAGACTGTATTATGAATCTGTCTGCAGCTGCTACTTCTAACTGTGATTCCTCATCTGTAGCTGCTGGCCCTGCTGGACCTGGTTCTCCTGGAATACATAAATATATATATTATTATTATATAAAATGGGTGGAGCATTAAGTAAAATGTATTCCAGGAGAAGGCGAAGGCAGAGGTACCAGAATTAAAAAATTACAATTGCAGCAGTCTCCATTCTTCTACTGTATATATTTCCTGTGTTCCATGACACTGTGATGCTACAGCTTGTTACCCTTGTTATAGCTGTTTCCTGAATATTATATTGTGCAACATAGCAAAGACTATGTGATTACTTTGGCAGAGGTCAATGGGCTGCAGAGTACCTCCTGACAAACCAAAATGACATTTTATGAACATTTCAGCAAGCTAAAATTACATTCCTAACTAGTCTGATCATGACCATCATTGTATCCTTACTCAGTGGGATTGTGTGGGTTTCTCGTGTCTTTCATAAGCCAAGGTTTCAGGGCATAACCTGCACCCCCCACTTGATATCCTTGTGTATGATTACCCCAAGCAAAACCTTGTGTAAAGCTGAACAATGTGCCATATGTGGAACTCATGAGAAGTGTGTGGGTTACCTGCACAGACATAGATTATCCCTGGGTCATTACAGACAACCTGACAGTTTATAGAGTGTTATTTGTTCTGTTAATGTATGCATTTCCTGATCCCCTGTGATTCTCTAGAAAGTATCTGTAGCTAGTGTACATGTAATGCTACACTTACATTGGTTTCAACTCGATGGGTTCTCCACAGTTTCCCCCTGGTCTGTGGTGGGGGCGGCAGAGGCTGCATACTTCCTCTAGTCTTTCCCTCTCCAACCTGTATCACACTAATATTTCAATCTCATGTAGTCCATGATATATTAAAGTGGGTCTGAACACTACTAAGCCAGAAGACATTGCACTGATTAAAAAAATCCTATTTTTTCTCATTGGTCAAGTCATCCCAGACTATAAAGAGGAGACCTTAGTAATAAGTTGGTATAAGGGAGCTATATTGGCAGCTTTTGTTTTACAAGTTGCAGACAAGCAAAATGATTAAATGAAGCTGTAAAATAAAATATTATTTGAAATCATTGCAAGGTAAGTTAAGTATAAGTATCATCTGTTCATTTTTAACACCTACAATATTTATATTTTACATAAAGTTTGTATAAGATTTTTTGCAAATGTTATCACAGTTACATGATATCACCAGAATCACATTTGTTTAGATTCTATATGCTTTTCTTTAACTGCTTGTTTTTTTTTCATTATGAAGAAGTTCCTAAAATATTCATTGGGACAAAAGAACTCAGCTTCATTAAATAAGTTGTCACCAACATAGTGGGCATTTGCATACCTCTCAACCTCTTAGCGCAGAAAATCAGGACAAAGCCTGACATAATGGGAGGATAAAGGCCCAAAAATAGGGACACATTTTAAATATTGCTCTTATAAACTTAAAAGTTGCTAGAATAATAGGATTTGTGTTAGCATGCATTTTCTGAAGGATATGAAGTCTGAAATTCAAATGCATGTCATTATTTAGTGACTTTAATCCTTAGATAATCCCAGTGATTTGTAAAAAAAAAACACAATTTTTATGAGGATCAGACCAAACATATGAGGCAAAAATCTGGGCATTCTGTGAAAATCTGTACAGTTGACAGATATTCTTGGTTTATTTCTTTTAATTTTGTATGTTATGTCCTTTATCAGTTTGGTGTTTCTGTTGGATGTCAAAATTCACTTCTAGAGCCTCACGTCAACCTACAACTAATGTTCATTTTTTGACATCCATTTTTCAAGCCAGTTACTATCTAAGTCACAGTCATAATCCTCCATGTTGTTGTTACCTCCTCATTAACATCATGGTGCCATGAGGCTGATGACCAGTGCAGTACAGCATGGCTTAGGACACTGAAGAAGGATAGATTGATCGTGCTTCCATCATATACACTACTCTGCAAGAAGTACGATTGGTGGCAGCCATGATGTAAAAGGGTTTAACAGTGGTTCCTGATTATGATAGGTTGTTAGAAAAAGTCTGATGAGTTCATCAATAGGTAATAAAGTGGGTAGGAACCAATGATGACAGACTGTAGGCTGGAAAAGTGACAAAGCTATCTCTAAATATAAACAACACATTTTATGAGAGGTTGGGGACAGCAGTCACTTACTTGAAGAGTAGCTGTTAACTGGAATTGTAGGAAGGGTAATAGAAATCAGTGAATGAAGGGGAAGGGGAGGAATCATAAGCTTTTTGAGGTTCCCTGGGCTGACACACTATTAGTGCAGTTGACTGAGGTGAGAGTACTGACAATGTATGTATGTACTGGGAGCAGAAGACACTTAATTCTGAGATGGGGGTTTAGGGTAGAAATTGTTTTCATGGGGGCTTGAAAGAGCAATTCCAAATTATATTAGGAAGGTATAGAGATCAGTGATGGCAAAAGTTCTGTATGATGAGTTTATTTTTGGGATACTCCAGCAGAGCCCCATTAAAAAAAGAAAACAACAGTATTAAGGTTAATAAATCTCACACCTCCCCTGCTTTAGAAAAGTGTGTGCATCCCTATTGTAGTAGCTATGTGTAGTGAAGGGTTCATAGATGCTTGCTCATCAATATTATTTGGTATCCTTTATAGCTGTTACAAAAGGCATATGGAATATATAGATAATTGCCTAGTGTATAACAGTTGGTAGTGTGCAAGAGGAAAAAAATAATTTGTTTAGTACAGCATATTATTTAAGCTGAGAAGTACCATATAAACTTTTTCACAGATGATAGCTGTATTGCTTTCTAAATGCAATTTATTATGTATATTCTACGATGCCTTTTGTACTTGATTGTATAACCTTGTACTCAACGTATGGCTATAAAGAAAGCTTTGGTGACCCAACCTCCCTATTATCAACAGAATGAAAGAATAAATAAACATCATCAGCCTAGATCCCCAGCATATGAAAGTATGTGTCAACACTGCCCTCTGTCAATATATACATAAAATAAATACTTCCAAAGTAGGCAACTTGTAATTTGTACATGTGTTGCTTTGTTATGTAAGACACTGCAAATCATGTGTTACAGAAACATAAATATCAAGCAGAGGGGCGCACAAACAACAAGCCATGCCATGACTCAGTCATTTCTTTGTTTACATGCGGTTTCTGGAGAATGCCATGGACACTTGCAAAAAAATGGGAATAAAATGCATAGTGAAATGTGTCATGTGTTCATAACAATGCAGTACAATAAAAAATAATTTTAGTACAGCATATTATTTAAGCTGAGAAGTACCATATAAAGTTCTTCACAGATGATAGTTGTATTGCTTTCTAAATGCAATTTATTATGTATATTCTAAGATGCCTTTTGTACTTGAAGCCTCAAAATATGTCTAAAAACAAAAGTCCTTCAGTCTG
Source organism: Protopterus annectens (assembly GCF_019279795.1). Classification (NCBI taxonomy): domain Eukaryota; kingdom Metazoa; phylum Chordata; order Ceratodontiformes; family Protopteridae; genus Protopterus; species Protopterus annectens. Next base: position 151,205,258 of record NC_056725.1, read on the forward strand.
TGTGCTCATTCTAAACTATCATTTGGAAATTTAGAACATTAATTTCACTTTAACTAGAACATAAAATAGAAAGCACTGCATGCAAACAACTCAATGTAATTTGTTTATGTTTTCTTAACAGCATAAAGAAAATCACAAATAGTATTGTCTGCTGAGATACTGAGGTCAAGCTTGGTGGAACAGCAGTCATGTAAATCACATGATGATTAGCGGTACTGGATCTTATCTGTTCGAATACAAAAGCAAAGCAGGTGCATCCAATGAACACGCTATGACATACAAAAACATCAATAGCATATAGTACTCAGTTCTGTTATCCTAATACCTTCCTCCAGGACACAGTCACACACAGACATACACATACACATATACATGAGTGCATCCAGGCACACATTTTTGTTGTTGAAAGTGTTAACGTAATGGACTTTCTTGCTCTTCTTCAAAACAGCAAACCTCAAAACCAGAGTGTGGCCTGCAATAGAACAAAGCTAAAAGCAGAAAGCAAATTCCCAATCCAGCCATGGAAAATGTGTATAATTAACGTTTCTAAATCAACAAAAACATGATTTGTATTTATAGAGCGTAAACAAATTCACCAAAAGTTACGTTTCCTGTTGTCCTCAGAACAATGTACATCAGTGGCTTGGTCCAATGACATTTTTTATCAACAAAAATTATTAAGAACAAAACTTTACTGGTGTATCGTGTTATGGTATCACTTCTCTCAGACTTCTCCCAGACTGCTAAGAGTCCAATGTATTTCTGGCTGCATTCAAGATAAGAAACTCAAATTTCTGCTCTATAAAGTAAAAACTGGGAAGGGAAGCAAAGTGGTACACAAAGTTTTTTAACTGATGTAAAAATAACTTTTTATGAAGTATGAAAGGGAACAAGCAATTGATACACTTTAAAGTGGCAGATTAATCTGTTTATGCAGAAATAACTACTTCAACAAACAAGCAAGGTCAGATATGTAAACCAACATACAGCTTTTATACTTGCAGGAATAATTATTTAAAGCAAGAAAAGAAGTCAAATAATAGGATGCAAAGCAGCAAGCAAAGTCACTTTAGTGGTTGCAGAAATGACATTCATTTCCTGAAAAAAAAGAAACGAAGGTGGGTGTTAGAAAAAGAAAGAATCTTAAAAGAGTAACACAGAAGATGGACACAAATGCAGGATAAGGTTGTCTAACAAGATGATAGTGTTTAATCCTGTTGTCTAACAGGAAGAAACAGTATCAGAGTACAGTCCCCATAACAGACTAAAGTAGGAATATCAGATCACACTGTGTAGGCATGTAAATAGCACATTGCATTGGTTTTCTATGACCAGAACATGCAGTTGTGAAGGACCTAGACATCCTGATCCAGGCATCTTGTATTGTAGTCAGCACAGGACAGACATAGCATGTCAGATGAGCCATAGTGCTTTTTTCAGACTGCAAAAGTTGTAGGCCCTCCAGGTACCGCTCAGTTAATAATATGTTAAACTTTACTGTACGTAACAATGAAAGCTATGCAAGGCATTTCCACAAGCAGTATATAATGTATAGACTTCAATGAACTGCATTTCAAAATTCTACCACACAAATGTCATTTATTTTTGCTTCTGAAACAGGGAGATGTAAGATGTGTGTCTTCTTTCATTCAATTATTTGTGTGACTAGTATGCTGATCACGTGGTGATTTTTCTCTGTACTATGCATCTTCCAAAATCATGACAGATGAGGGAAACCTGTTAGAGGGGTAAATCAAACCCAAAAACAGGGACATAAATCCAAAAATAGGTGCATCATATGCTGGAATAAAGCAGGTATGAAAATAGGAGCATTCCTCCAAAATAGGGATGTTTGAGAGGTCTGAAGGCAAAACATGACATCATAAACTAAGATCCATATTCTATATCAGTAGTGTTAGGGGTCACCAGAGCAGAACTCCGGTCTGCTAATGTTTGGTAGTGGATTTTTACGTGCCGAGTTACGAGCCCTGACGCACAACCTTCAATGAAGGCATGCTCATTCATGCATGCCTCCACACAGAAGACGCTCTAGCTGAGAATCGAACGGGACAACGTCTTGCTGGGAGGCGATGACGCCACCACAGCACCACTACCGCAGGTCATATATATATATATATATATATATATATATATATATATATATATGTGTGTGTGTGTGTGTGTGTGTGTGTGTGTGTGTGCGCGTGTGTGTGTGTGTGTGTGTGTGTGTGTGTGTGTGCGCGTGTGTGTTTGTGTGTGTGTGTGTGTGTGTGTGTGTGTGTGTGCAGTGAATTTGGATATTAGGAGATAAATGCACGAAGATGTTGGATACTGCACACCATATGTAGTTAAGGAAAATACAATGTACCTTTCCTTTGTTATAGTACTGCATGACCGTGCATCTACCTGCTTTAACACACAAGCATTTACTGCTGCTTTACAGAAGTCTTTAAGGAAACAAACAGTGTCACAGTGCAGAACAGAACAACCACTATGTCTTCAACAATGAACATAGATGTGTCTGCAGATACCTGTCTGAATAAATTACTGACTAACCCTACTCTATGGAGCTCAGGAATGCAAATGTATTGTGAAGTTTTCTGTTTGTCTCACATGGCATGATGGATAGCATATGGGAAATGCACATCGTTATATAGATATAATTTACAAAATTATATTACAGTAGCATTACAGTGGTAGCTACATGCCATATTTAATACTGCACAGGCCTCCAAAACATATGCATGCACAGCAAACATTTATGGCATATATTGACATCAAGAAAAATGTATGCCTATTGCAATATCTGTCTTAAACATCTCATGGATGATTCATCAGCAGTGCCCTGTGTCTTACAGAAGTTACCACAAATGTGGGCAGACTTTGAAAGTGAAATAATTACAGATCACATTATAGTGAAATGTTAATTAATCAAATTATTATAAAATAGTACAGAAATAGAAGGTTTTACAACACAAAACATGCATAAAATATAAGATGTGATGAGGCAATCATTATTGTAAAATTTCACATCCAGAAGCAGGTAAATAGGTTCATAGGTTAATAGGGTGATACTAGGCTATTGGCCTGGAGGCCCTTATAAGCCTAGCCAAGAATTTCACTCATGTTCCCTCAAAGTCAACACCTGTTTCCCCTGTCCAGCAGGGACACAGGTGGGATCCTAGAGTTCATAGGTTCATAGGTTCATACTAGGCTATCTGCCTGAGGGCATTTACAAGCCTAGCCCATTGTTTTGTGGCTTACGCCACCCCTTTAGTATGGGGAACTATACCCATTATTTTGCTGTGCCTCTGTCGAGCAGTGACACTAAGGTAATCCCTGGGGTATATCTGCAATCTCCCATCCATTGGTCAAGATTTCTCTTGAACAAGGCCAGCGAGGTGCTCTGCCTCACATGTACCGGGATTTTGTTCCACAGCATAGGGAGTCTTTGGGTGATGAATCTATCCCTCCAGCACGTCCTATTAATAGGTTTAAGTCTCCCTTGTGGCTCTGATGGATCTGGATTTTTGAGGTGAAGCATATTCATCAAATCTGGGTTTGACATGGCCTTGTATGTTAGGCAAAGGTCACCTCTGAGACTGAATAGAGCTGGAGTTCTTTCAGTCGGGCAGCATAGGATAGATTTTTGAGACCCTTTATCCTTTTGGTGAGGAACTTTTGTGGCCTCTCCAGCTGCTGCAAGTGTCGGGTCAGATACATTCCGAATGGGGCATTGTACTCAATCATTGGTCTGATGAGTGATGAGTAAAGGAGACTATAACCTCCCTTGATCTAGATGAGAATCCTTCATGATAAGGTGGGCAATGTAGAAGGTCTTCCTAACTACTTTAGCTACATGGGTGTCGAATGACAGACTACTATCAACCTGGGTCCCCAGGTCCCTGATAACTTCTTCTGTGCTCAGTGGATTGCCACCTATTCGGTAGCTAGGGGTAACCTTGTTTTGACTATGCATTTTTGGCATTTAACTTTAGGCGTGGCTCTGGCACCAGTTATCCGTTTCTGTGAGACCCTTCTGAAGGATATCTGTGTCAGATGTGTTTTCTACTATGGCGCCAGTTTGCAGTCATCTGCAAACTTTGTCAGCCATAACCCTCCTGTGTTTGCTTGTACAGTAGATGCCAAACAAGAGTGGGCCCAGGACTGAGCCCTGTGGGACACCACTTGTGACAGGCTTTGAGTCTGACATGGCGCCAGCAACTCTGACCCTGTGGGTTCTGTCACTCAGCCAGTTTGCAACCCATCTTGTGATGTATGGGTTAACATTTAAGCTGATGAGTTTTCAATGATACCCGAGTGGGGTATTGTATCGAAGGCCTTAGCCAGATCGAGGTAGGCTGTATGGACTGCCTTTCCCTCATCAATGGCTTTGGTGACTGTTTCGAAAAAGTCAACCAAGTTTAAAAGGCATGATCTGCCTTTGACAAAGCCAAACTGGGTTGGATCCAAAGTCTGCAAATTCCCTATGTCTTTATTTATGAGGTCCATTATGATCCTCTCCATGGCTTTGCAGATAAGGCTTGTCAAGCTAATGGGCCGGTAATTTCCAGGGTCGGTGGAGGCACCGCCTTTGTGAAGTGGGACCACACAAGCATATTTTCTGTTTCCCATCCAGTTGTCCAGGTTCCTCTTAAAGAGGACTATGGAGGTCCTTTGCTTGACATGGAGAGGGAGTCTATTCCACAGATGGGGGAGTCTTTGGGACATAATTATATCTGGTCATAGATTAGCTCATGACTTTTCACTGACAATGTGTTAAATAGCAAAGGGTCTGCATAATACAAGTGCAACAAACTTAGTACGTTTAGTGATCCTGAAACCCTGACCCTAGCCCTGATGCAGATGTACTGACCCAGTCCTGATCTTAGTGAAGACAGCATGATGCTAGTATGTTTCCACATGATGCTAGTATGTTTCCAGAATGAAGGTGACATCTCTGCTTTCCTGTCAACTTGTGACAATGGAGCCATTCCAGTGGCAGGAACTGTGCTCTGGTTTAATTTGATTTGGTATAAACCTTACCCACAAGGGAAGACAGTTATAAAAATGGGCTTGCATCACATACATGTGACATATATGAGATTATCACCTATATGCATGATAATTGCATTACTAATGAAGGATCTGAAACAAGCTTTATATAAATGCTTGATTTCATGCATGGGACTCTTCAAATTATGGTATAATACCAGTTATTCATATTAGGGGTAATACATAATTACGGACCATGGGATGGGTAAGGCCAATCAAACACCAAATGGAATAGGTTAATTTTAGCAGTTACATTGAACTTAGATAAGCTTAAAATGACCTAGTACTTAACTATGAGCCTACTAACCTATGTGCAAGATGTATGTGAAAGCTGCAATACAGTGACTCATAACATCCATTATACCATATGACACATAATATGACACATAATATGCAACTTCATGTATCATACACCATGCATCATACCTGACCTGGAATCCTCATCAGCTGCAGTGTGTCATCTGTCCTACAGTACAGCAAAAGTTCTATTTGGATATGTATCAGACAATCACAACACCAGCATTAATGAAATGCAGCCAGGTCTGAGTTATCAGCAATTATGCTACATACTGATGCAGGTTCTGCCACAGGTACCTTGCAATTGGAGCAATGGCCACAAAGGGGCTCTATAAATACTTCAGCGTCATTTAGTTGCACTGGTAGTGGTTCTTCACCAGTTGCATTCCTAGCTTTGTCAATACCTTTGCATATTGGTTTAGCTAGTCACACCTGTGCATGATACATGGGGTAAGTCTGCATTGTAATTTCATGATCACGTTCACAAACCAGACAATATCACCCAATTATTATTCACAATGACTACATTAACTAAGTTGTCTTAAAACTGGTATGGCAGACTGCTGTAAAATATTCAGACGTAGCCCAACATCTGCAGATGTAAAAGTGTCATGCTGTTGTCACTGTACAGCCATTCAACAGAGTGGGCAATACATAGACTGTAAATATTGACATGTCATCCAATATGTGTGCATATATGTCATGAGCATTTTCTAATCTTTTGGCAAATATGTGCCTATTAAACCCCATTGCCTGCTGCAGTGTATCTCTCTCTCTCTCACTCTCTCTCTGTGTGTATGTATATATATATATATATATATATATATATATATATATATATATATATATATATATATATATATATATCCACACACACACACACACACGCACACACACACACACACACACACACACACACACACACACACACACACACACACACACATATATATATATATATATATATATATATATATATATATATATATATCGGATTATAACTTAAAATGTGGAATACTTATTTGATTGAAAAGTTTTTGAGAGTGTAAAACAGAGACAATGCACAAATGAGTGAATTGTCATTTGTATGAATCACACATAGTTAAATTTAGCTTTATATAGTGTAGCTAAGCAGGTGTGTATAAGAAAATTATTGTCTGAAAGAAAATGTGGTGTCTGTGAAGATGTGTAAGACTGTGTTACAGCAGTTGTGAATATGCAAGTGTTCATGGGTTAGGGTTAGATTAAGGGTTAGGTAAGGGGATAGATTCAGCATTGTGCATGTTTTGTGTTGTGTGCATCCTGTGCTTTAATTCTATATTTAATGAGCTGGAGAAGCAATATACAGGGCTGCTGCAAATCAAAGTTAATTATGCAGAAGTTCCATGAGTTAAAGATCAAGTAAAAAAGATGTTCAATGTTATCAAGTCATTTTTAGTGGGAAAAATAGAAGGTTGAGAAAGCGTGGCATTTTAAAACAACACAACAGTAGTGGATATAAATTGCATACATTTTAATGGCATGGCGATTATTACAAAAACAACAGAAGGGTAAATTATTTATAAACATGTAGAGAAGTTTATAAACATAGCTTTGCATATGCATAAATACAGTCTGTGTTCTACGTTTAGTGTACCATCTTCACCACGATTACTAGAAGTGAATTGCTGGGATGGCAGGTGATGTATAAAGTGTTGCTGTTTTCTTTGCACTGTATAAAGGTTCACATAGTACACAGAGGCTTGCTATACACACTGCCATTGCAGAGTGAATCACTGTAGGCTCCTCTTTCAATCATTCCACATGACAATTCATAAAACTGTTCAGTTTGTTAGGCATGAGGGAGGCGGAAGGGTCACAGGATCTGGAGCTCAGTGAGTGTCCATCAGTTGAAGCATGGCAACGTCACTGTGAAGGACTGCATGTTTGCCTGTACCATATGGTCTTCCCTGCTATGCAAAACAACCTTTTATGTATGTATGTATGTATGTTTTTTTTTAATTCTGCACTGATGCTGCTGTTTAGTTCTATAAGCTGAGCAACTCATCAGTAAGGAAAGAAATCACGAGCAATGGAGGTATGAGGTTCCAGCTCCATAAGTTACATTGTTGAGACCAATCAGAATGCAGATGGTGTATTGTTTGTGAACTGCAAAAAATCTTAGGGAGGGATATTTGCATGTGTATTCCATGCACAGAGTACTGTTGGTATGAAATGGGGAAAACTGCATGCAAGGTGTTAACCTATCATGTGTCCATCTTCATAAAATATACAACATGCTGGTATGCAGTTCTGTTGTGGACTTTCCTGGCTCCATTGGCACAAAATTAATGAGTCTTGTCCACTCTGCCTTTTCTTTTTATGGGGGAAAACGTTTTTAGGAAATTTAAGCTGATTTTGATTGGTAGGTGCAGGTATGGAGTTTGAGAATGTTAAATATTTCATGAACATTGGTTAAAATCCACATATACTGCTGGCTGCAGAAACAAGGTCTGGAGATATACATATATAGGTGTGTGTGTGTGTGTGTGTGTGTGTGTGTGTGTGTGTGTGTGTGTGTGTGTAGAAGTAATGAAACATCTAGAGATGTTTTATTTTCTCCAAAAGGAGAATATGCTATATTAACACAAACATAAATGTATCTGGTTTTCCAGGGCTTAGGATAGTTAGTATTGACGTTTTATGGTGTAGTGGCAGACAAAGGGTGGGGCTGAGTGGACGTTAATGCAGTTCTTCCTAAAAATGTCATGCTTAAAGATAGTATTTTTACATTTTGCTAGTAAAAGAAAATCTGTTTAAGAAATACACTAAAAAATATAAATAGTAGAAAAGATATGTTTGTTTTTTTACAGAAATTGCGTAAAGAGGAGAAAAATGTGAAGTGTGATGTCTATGAAGAATGCAAAATGTTTTTGTGATGGTAGTGTTAGAAAAAAAGTGGTGGTACAGTTTGCATTCAAGCTATTCACAGGAAGCATAACAGAATTTAATAGACAGAATTTTATGACACGTAAGTCACAGAGTGTAAGGTGCATCTGTCCAGGGAAAAAGAAGTGCTGTAATCTTTTGAGATGCTAAAAACATGGAGAAACATGAAAACAATGTGTAATTTAACTGATGCAAATGAGGTGTTTCTGCTAGAAGTTTGGGCAAGCAGCGGTATATAATATGTGTCAAAATATTTGGATGGTATATTTAATGAAGAGGTGTATCATACAGCATGCTAGTACTTGTGAGAGTATGCAATTACTGGTAGAGAGGGAGTAAGAGAAAGAGGTGTGGTATTTTGAGAAATCAAGAAACTGATTGGAGAGCATGGGCCATCTTATGAGGAACTGCATTTTTGTGGCCTTTTTGAAGCAAAAGTTAATGCAGGTTATACATTATATTCTTGATAAGGGGCAGTTATTTTTCTTGGAGAGATTTTTTTATTTTTTTTATTTTAACAAGAAAGAAGATTATACACATAGATAGACAGATAGACAGACAGATAGATGGATAGATAGAAATGTCCTTTCTTTATTGCTTACTGTTTGGTACAGAAACTTGGGCAGTGAAGGCAGATCAGATGACAACATTAACAGTAATGGAGATATAGTGTCTGAGTTGTGTGGAAGGATGCACACTGTGGGACAAACAAAGACATGAGGACCTCAGAGTAGAAGATCAAGTAGCTCCAATAGCATAGAAGCTCAAGAAGAACAGATTACAGTGATTTGGGCACATGTGCAGGAAAGCAGAAGACAATCTGGTGAAGACAAATTTCAAAAGACAGGAAGAAGGCAAGAGGAAATGAAAGCATCCAGGAAAAAGATGGACTGTTTGCAAAAAGACTTGTAAAAATCAAGCATGACTCTCGAAGAAGGTAAAGAGTGGCATACCATCGAGAGAGATGTTGACACCACACCATGGCCACATCTTAAAAATGAGAAAAAGGGGCTTTATTATTTTATTTATATATATATATATATATATATATATATATATATATATATATATATATATATATATATATATATATATTTATACACACACACACACACACACACACACACACACACACACACACACATATATGTTCATATATATATATATATATATATATATATTCACAAATATATCCATCGATCCACAACCCCTTTTTCCCATTTTAGCAGATGGGGTCATGCTGTCACTTCAACAGTGACAATCATCTAGAGTCAAGGTTTACACCATTGGGTGGCTAACCCTGACATGGAAGTTCTTCCACATCACACACTCACACGCACACTCACACCTATGGCCAATTTATAATGTTCAGTCCATCTACTGCATGCCTTTGAAATTTGGGAGGAAACTGGAATAGCTAGAGAAAACCCACACAAACACAAGGAGGACATGCTGATGCCACACAGAAGGCAAACCAGCAGAAAATTGAACTGGGGCACCTCTTGTCATTAGGCAACAACACTATCTGCTCTGCTACTGTGTATATGTATATATATATATATATATATATATATATATATATATATATATATATATATATATATATATACATATATTGATCTACTACATTAAGTCAAATTATTTCCCGGTGAGAAAATACGATGTTCTGGGAGTTTGTGATTTTAAAGAATTGACACTGTGGTCTCGCTGTTATGAAAGTCAGCGTTATGGTAAGATGACATAATATATATATATTTATATATCAAATATACAGGAGGTCTATGTTTTTAACATGGATCTGAACTTGTTCATGAAAAATAAAATGGCTAAATGTCTACCAGAAGGAACAACTATAAGAAAGTCATATATTATAAAAGGTAGGAGGACTTCCTATTCTTTGCAGATACTGTGGATTATGAGTATGTGTGTATGGGGGAGAGGGGCATGGCTCCCTGGAGGAGTATGCTTTTATGCTAATCCAGAAGAAGGTATTCATTTTGGAAGGTCACAAATGTTTGTGAACCTATTTGGAAAACTTGAGTGTGCATAAGGGGTTTGTGGGTAGTGGAGGAGACTGTATGCTGGTATTATTTATTTATTGTGTATGTTTACATGGGAAGTACAAAAAGTCCCCTTCTCGGTAAGAGACTGGGGAGAAATGCTCCAGAAAAATAAATGCAAATGAAACTAGAAAGAATACAGCCCATAGAATAGTTTGCAGCAATAGTACGCATCAATAATAATAAAAAGAAAGAAAATGACCAAAGTTAAAAAAACACTTCTGAGTGAAAAAATAAAAAAAACCCCTAGTAACTAGAATGACTTAACACAAATTTCCCAAAGCAGGAATATATATATTTTTCTTAGCTAATGTAGTGGTACTGCTAAAGTATAAGATGTGCTCAGACAATAAAAGGTAATGGAATACAGTTGACATTGTAGACATGATGTGAGCGAAAGAAGGGAAAAAGAGACAGTCACATTGCTCAGCAGTGTGAAGAAGGAATAGTAGATTGCATTGGGTTAAGTAGAAACAGATCTAGGAATCCATCAGGTGATGTTTGAATTGTTGTTTAAATGGATTAATGCTTGTAATTTGCTTGAAAGGAAGGATAGATAGACTTGCACATTTTTGCTGCTTGTGAGGAATATCCTGCTGTGTTGTTAGATTTAATTATTGAGAGTAGTAAGTTTGTCTGTAGATCAAAGTGGTCTGATTAGGGAGCAATGTCTGGGGGAGCAGTGTTGACTAGGGCATACTTTTGGTTTGTAAAGAAGATGTGTAGGATGGACAATTGTGAGAAGGATTGTGAGTGGTTTAGCTCTGTCCAGTGCAGTTCTTTAAGTGCTGGGCAGTGGTGAGATTTACATGGTATATTGGCTGAAAAATTTGCAGCCTTGTTGTAGCATTGCTCTATGAGATTTGATTAGGCACCCTGAAGGTTGACCATTATGGGAGTAGTATAAAAAAAGGTAGGGAGAAGATGATGAGTTTAGATGATATGAAGTGAAGGATTCGTATAAATAGTTTGATGAATTAAAGTTTTCTAGTAGCTAGGCGTATTAGATATGGCTTCCAGAAATGCCTACTGCTTTAGGTGGATTAGACCAACAGTTTCATATGAAAAATAGTAAATGGTTTAGAAATTTGTCCTGTCATAAGTAAGTTGGGCTCAGTGCCAAAGGTCATATCATTTTACTTATGAATAGAAAGGTTACTGAGAAGGTGCGGTGAGTGTATAGTCAAATGGAGAAGGGTTGATAAAAGTCGATTGTCAGAAATGTGAAGATAATTGTATGGGAGAAAATACAAATGAAGAAAGCAATTAAATCTGAGTTTAGAATAAAAGCATTTAACTTTTCTTCTGGAACACCAAGAACAGCAGGATAAATTGGAAGGAACAAGCAAATGTAGTAAAAGTGGTGGTCAAGAGGTGTTCCAGCTGTCAAACGGGGAAGAAAAAATGGGTGTCTATGGCAAAGACTTTTCTTCAACTGTGCATGAAGCATATTTTCCATTTCCTGTGTCATTAGAATTAAAATTTTTATAGAGGGATATACTTTTAAAGGGAATTTTGTATAATATGCTGGAATCTTGGGATGTGATATGATTAATCTAATGTTTTTCGTTTTTATAGTATATATTTTGGGGGGAGGGAGAAGTCAGCATGAAGAAGATCAGAGAGTGAGTAAACTATCAAGGCATACCTTTAGTGGAAATTCAAATGTGGATGATTGGAATATGGGGTATAATGAGAAGAAACATATTGAAATTGTAGAATATACTAGAAAAATATGTGTGACAATGGCAAAAAGAAGGAGTATAAAAGGGTAGCTAGTGACTTTTTGGGGAGGTAGTTTCCTCATAGAAGGAAAACGAATGCTTTGAAGAAGGAATGTACAGAGAAAGTGTTGAAGAAATATTAGACATTAGTGTCTATATAGGAAAATAATTATCTCATTTTACTTAATTATGTCCCTGTTAAGAATAAATGAAAAAATAAGTAAATGAAAGCTATGGATTAGGAAAAAAGTATCAACAAGCTGTACAGACAATGCAATTTTTTATTATTTGGCTTTTTCTTCATTCACTTTTTTTGGAAAGATGTGGCTGAAAAAATGAAGATGAAATACATGCAGCTTATGTGAAAAGAACAGAAAAACTGATGTCCTACATGGAAGATGGTTGCACATACAGAACACTAAATGTTTTTTTAATTTCAAAGAAAACAATACAGTGGAAGATTTAGCTGCAAAAGGCATGTTGCGTAAAATGAATTAGTGAAAGGTTTTGTGGGAACTTTGGTGAATATTGTGTGAGATTATAAAGTGTTTACTATGATGCTGTGCTTATTACATTGTAAGTACAACTTTTTGCTATATGTATTCTGTATTCTAGTCAGATGTTAATATTTGTGTTAAAAATTTTATATACATATTTCCTCCATCTTTCTACCCAGACTCCTTGCATTAATTAGTAATTGACTCAGTCTTGCTTGGAGTTATCATTGTTTGTTAGACTGCTATGCTGTGTGCCTTTTTTGTATTCTGTCTACCAGCAGAGTACCTACTCTTCTGCTTCTCTTACACCCTCCTCCTTGGTGTCTTAATTTTAAGTTACAGCAGTTGAACTGTACTTTTATAACCTTGTATTGTGCAGTTGTGGCTGGTGATTCACAGTAAGAAGGACAGCAGAAAACTGAAATACAGATTTTTGATTATGGTAAGGTCAACGAAGAGCATAAATAACTGGTCATATGCTACTGCAAATAATGAATAATTTTCCAGCAGTAGTTTCTATCTTCAGAAAACATGCCTGCCAACACTAATTTGAGAAAGAGAGCTCATTACAAACATAAGGTACAATTGTAATAGTGTACACCTCAGATGTATGTGATCAAGTAAAAAAATATTAGCCACAGTAATGTATTTCATTTTTTTCACTTAAAGACACACTAGCACTACCAAGTCAGATCAATGAATATTCAGCTGTCATCAAACAACATGGGACAGTCATTTTCATCCACAGACTGTCTCTATACTAACTACAGTCACTGTTAAAACCATGTATACCTCATTTTCTGACTATGATGAAATAAAAATAATAATCATGGTCACAGCAATATATTTCAGCTTGTTCTCTCAAAGACTCAAAACAATAACTCTTGAACTGTGATCAAACTACATCAGATATCAAGCCACCTTTATCAACATACTGCCTTGGTACCCACCAAGTAAAGTAATTTATTGACTGTGTACTTACTAGGTGTTAGATTGTGATAAAAATAATGTCCACAGTGATGTATTTCAGCTTGTTTCACTCAAATGCCATCTAGCCATTGCCACACCAGCTTGACTAATGTTTATCTGTGATAAAGTGATAATGGGGGTTAAGCCAATTTCTTCCACATATCTCATCTGTGTCTGCAATTTCAGCTATTTTATTGACAGTATACACCTTTATTTGAGAGAACAAGATGAAATACATTATTGTGACTTCCAAAGAGGTCATTATTCCACTGTACTCTGTCCTTATCAGATCAGTCATAGAGTACAATACTCCATTTGGTATGTATCTGACCAGGCATATGCAGCAACTACAGCAATCTCAAAGGTTCCTTACAAAAAAGAATACAAGATGTAACAATTCTGCCATATGCAGAGTACCTTAAAACCCTTTCCCTCTACTCAGTCTCCTATTGATTGTTGAGGGGTGATCTATGCCTGGCTTACAAGACATCCATATACCCCATACATATGAATCTCCTACATATTTATAAGTCAAAGAGAACCAGAAATACAAGGTCTAAGGATCTGAATTTTGTCTGTGACATAAACAGAACATGCTGGAGAGATAGACATATGTCCCAGGGACTGCCTCTCCTATGGAACAGGCTTCCTATCCATGTGAAGCTGAATTTACTTGTTACCCAATTTAAGCACAACCTAGACAAGTGGAAGGGGAATAAGAAATTTACACCAGGCCTAGCACCCATGTCTCTTGTGGACAGAGATAGCTAATAAATGCCTGGTCCTCAATGTCATGTTTGGTTGCAGGACATCATTATTTTTTCAGGAAAACTTGGCTAGACTTAAAAAGGTCCCCCAAGTCATTAGCCTAGTAAGAATCTATGAAGCTGAATGTGAGCAAATGAAAAATTAATAAATAATACAAAAAATAATGTTTCACCCATTTCATTTCAGTCACATACTACACAATTCTTTGCAGTTCCCATGCAGACAGACAGACACACACACACACACACGCACACACACACACACACACACACACACACACACACACACACACACACACGCACACACTCACACATGTTTACCAGTTACAGCAAATTTATTGACTCTGTACATCTTACATATCAAGTTGAAATAAAATAAATAAATAGACATATAATGGCCATAGTAATATGTTTGAGCTTACTGTTGCCAGTTGTATAACATAAAGTGAAACCCTGTAGCTCATCCATCCACTGTAATCCCCACCCTCACACACAAACCAAATTATTAAACCAATTGCTCATCTGTGTGAAAGACATAATGATACACATCATCCTTCAGGCTTCTGGCAGTTGTAGTTTAAAAGAAGAAAGCATGCATCATTATGAACAGAGATTGCATCACACTGTATGGTATTATTTAGTTAAAAATATTTGCTATGTATTTACTTATTTATTTATTGGCATTTGTTTACTGGGAACACAAGGCCAAAAGAGTCCCTTTTCAGTGGAGGCCCATGGGGAAAAGCGCCACAAGGCAGTTAGTATAATAGTACATAATATTCAAAGCAGTTAGTAGATACAAACAGTATTATACGCAAACAGAATAAGATGCATATAACGTACGATATGTACAGATTAATAAAGTTTAGGGATACATAGTAACTTAATCAAGCATATGGCTATACATTTAAAGAAAATATAATGGTTAAAACAGTCATGTTGCTTTGCTTTTCAAGGTGCTCTGAGAGTTTCAGCCAGAACACTAGTACTGGACAATGTAATTGAATTATTCTCTGATAGTTAGGCATAGATAGATATCTTATACATGTTTTAATTAATGGTAAAGGAAAGATTTGGGTGAAGATGTGAATAAGGATGAATATGACTTGAGGTGTAGGGAATCAACTTATGGAGGAATGAGGACTGAGGCATCTGCATTGCCATAGAGTGGAGAGGTCTTCCTACAGAGACTTTTTGAAGGAAATATATTACTGGAGGTTCTTATAGCTATTGGCAGAGCATTCCATAGGTTGGCAATACAGAAAGAGTATAGCATGTGGCCAGCTGGGAGTTTTGGTTTGTTTACATGCAGGAGAAGATGATTTTCAGATATGAGTGGCCTATTTGGGTGATAGTGAGTTAAAATGGAAGAGAGGGCTGGGCAGTCTAATGGTATGTAAATGATTGTATGTGTTGTGATTATTTGTAGGTAGGTTAGGTAATGTGAAAGTTCAAGCCATTTAAGTAATTGTAGGGAGATGCAGTGATGGGAAGAGTGTTTTCCATTGGTTGCAAACTTGGCAACCTTATTGTAACAGGACGCAAGCTTGGTTTTTAGGAAGGACTGGATATTGGTAAGGAGAGGAGCACCATACATGAGAGGAGGTAGGAGAAAGGTTAAGGTGAGAGTTCACTTTGTAGAGCAGTTCAGAAAGTGTTTATGTCTATAGAGGGTGCCTAGTTTTTGGTGTGTTTTTTGATATAATTATGGATATGGAGGTTACATCTCAGGTTTTCATCCAAAATAACTCCTAGTAATTTAGTGTGGGAGACAACCTCTATAGTGTTGTTGTTTTGAGAATGAACGATGAAATCTGTCTGGTTTACAGAGAGATTTTTCTTTGGAGTAAATAATAGAAATTTGTTTTATTGGGGTTTAGGGCAAGATGAGTAATGTCCATCCAGATTTCAGTAGCAGTAAAGGCATTCTGGGTTATTTGCAGAAGTTCTGTTGTCAGTTTAGTACAGCAAATAATGGTTGAATCATCTGCATATTGTACTACTGATCCATTTTAAAGAATGGAGTGAAAGTCATTTCTGAAAATACTGAAAAGAAGAGGTCCTAAGATGGAGCATTGGGGAACACCTGTGGAAGATTCAAGAAATGAAGAGAGAGAGATGAACCCTCTAGTAGGTTGCTGTATTTAATTAAAATGGAGTTTCTTTTCATAACCACACAACAGTCACTTTGCCCATCTGAGTCCATTTGCAACAATTTTTTTTCGAGTTTTGATTTTCTGTCTACCTCAGGTACCACAACTTCATGCAGCCTCAGCTAATAAGAAACAGTTGCTTGCGGCTTTATCTGGCAGCCCAGCTAGCCCCATTGAAGTACAGTTGTATCCCCAAAACATTAGGATGGGTTATAAGGTGTAGTCACCTTATTCATTTAAGGATGAATATGCCAAAATGCTGGGCTGTATTAGAAAATTGCCTGGTAAAGTAAAACATTGCTTTTTTTTAAAACAGAAATTGGAACTCTGTCCTGCAGGATGAAGCAGCATGACTTCCATTTCCCCAGATGGGAAATCAACTATTTTCCAGAAATTACATAATAAAGCAAATAAAAATAAATAAAATCAATTTTTATTTGAACAACCTGTAGCCCAGCAGCCTTGTGCAATGCACCATCCTGGTTTTCATCAAGCCTGTTCCTTCTGGGATAAGCTGAATACTATCTTTAGAAAATAGTTGGTCTTTCTGCCAGATATGACCCCTCCAATAATATATACATGTCTACTGCCACAGCCAGTCATAAAGCTCTCTAAATCCCTTTGCTTCTTCAGCACTGACATATAGCACTTTTGAGAATGTTATCACCCACCCCTGCCCTGGCACCTCTCTGCTAACTCTCTGGCCATACTTAGTGCCACCTCTCCTGTGGATTCTGCCTTGGTCACTATCTTGAACACCTTCTTTTACATTTGTTAAGTTACAAGCTCAAGACTGTTTTTCTTGTAACCATGTGTTCCTATATCCCTTGCAAGGATTTCTAATCCACTTAAAGACTGAGTATCTAGTCACAAAACAGCTATTTTTTGTTAACATTCAGGTTTATTTTAATGCTTATGAGTAAGCACAGATACAAATAAAATCCAAAAGGCAGCACACTTTATAAGATGAAAGATAAAACCAGTTACAAATAAATGCATAATCAGACTAAAACTGCTAAAAAATTAGGATAGCAGTAGTAATAATACAGAACATCAGTAGAGTGTAAAAATAAAACTGGACTTGCGTGAACTGTAAGATGAATCAAGCAAGTAAACCTTTAGGGAGTCTCAGATTGACCATTTTCAATATGATGCCATAATTCTGAAAGAATGGCTTCTCTGGGTGCAAGAATTTAAAGCTGATGCAAGGATATTTCTAGTGTGGTCTGTAGTAGGAGGGAGAGGATAAGACCCCCCTCCCAAAGGAAAAAAGAGTCAATAATTAAAGAGTCTGTCATACTGGTTTCCTATTGAAATGTCATGACTTACAATGCCAAATAATAAAATACCTAAAAAAAAATACCATACAGATGAAAAGAAAATATTGAACATCTCTTTTCTATTTTAATATTTTGTCAGTGTTAAAAGCCTCCCTGTACACCCAGTCTAGTGGGAAAGCCCCCCACACATGTTTACCAACTCCGAGATCACCATATCTTGGAGAAAAGGGAATAAGCAAGGAAATGGCAATCTTGGGCTTATTACGTAAATCTGCATTTTCGGTAATTCGGTCTCCACACTACCGGACTTAGTATTCCGTGTCTCAGCATTTCACATAGTAACCCTATCATACCACCTGCCTCTCTACTCTGTGGGTCAGTAGGAGTATTACAACACTGTCTGTGGGTTTTTTCCCAGACTCAGAGGCAAGAGAAACTGCAACAAGATGTGGAGATATGGAAAGAGAATGATTGAGAGAGAGAATTATCAAGAACAAAATAAAATAAAGCATCTAGGCCTACAGAAGATTAAAAAAAAATGCTGAGAGTAATGTATATTCCACTGGAAAGGCAACGTATGTAATATTTAGAAATGCTTTGATGTAGGGAATAAAATGCAAGTAGGGTCACATTAAATAGCCCAAACAAGTGTTCCTACCCAAACTCAATTTAGGATGATCTGAAAGCATGGGCTGTGTCATGAATGTGTTCTGGCCTACCTTCCTTGAAATTCAAACCATATATTTCCCTTCTATACAAAAGCAAATTAAGTATTTTTGTAACTATGTGACTTATGAAATAAGGCAAAGTATACTTGAGTAATTGCCTGTAGTACAATTATAAACAGTCAGCTTTGTCAGAAAATGTTTTATACTGAGCTCGAGAAAACATGAAAGAAAAATATATTTTAAGTTGATGTCATCTCAGCCAAATACAGTGAGGTATAGCTGACTTAACTATAATTTATTGATCAGGAATAATATGGGAATGTTGACATATCAAAACCATTTTTCTCAACCTATGAGTGAAGAAACTGCTATCGCTGTCCATGAGGATTATCAGAAATGACCCTCATTAGTAGCAGTACATAGGTTCATAGGTAGTAAGAAAGCTAACCTTACATTCCAATAGTTGTTTTAAGTCCTTGTATTCTGTGTCCAAATAACCCAGAGATAGTCAGAAAAAGAATATGTTGGGAGATTTATATGTTACACCAATCCATGAGGGACAAGGGTGCTAAACTGGGGGAAATTTGCGGTTACCCATCCATTCTTCCAACAGGGTGTCAGAAATACTTTGCTTTTTCACAAAAATAATCTTTTGAGATACATACCTGCCCCTCCAACATGTTCTATTATGTAGCAGAAGAGACTGAAAACCCTTAAGCAGGTGTTTATGTCAGGTATCTATCAGTTCAGCAAAAAAATCAGTTCAGCGAACAGCATTTTCAGTGCACTTACATCGAACATGCCATTTGTCAACCTGTTCATACTGAGATTGGGGTACAGTGAGGATTTGGAAATGTGCCCTTTCCCCACTGTAGTGTGATCTTGGAGTTGGTATATATAATTAGCAGGGGGTGTAGGGGGCGCATCCCCCACATGAGCAGAATTTAATGAATGGCACTTTCACTGAAGTGTCACTTTGATGAAGTGATATAGACCAGCTTATGTCACCATTAGACTTGTGAACATGTAATAGGCTTGACAAGATAGAGTCAGAGGGTGCCTCTTAGTAGCTTGTATGATACCAAGGAAAGAGACATGGCTTTGAGATACATAGCTTTTATGATTTAGGACCTTGATTTTCTCAGTCAGAATGTATTGTGGTGATTTCAATTGTGATAAGTGCTTAGACAAGTACATTAAGAAAGGAGTACTATAGTCAATAACCAGCATATGTGACAAGTACAGTGGACCTGAATGCCATACCTTTAGATATATGCTTTCAGATGACAAAGGATTTCCTTGCAATAGTAGACACATGGTAATCAAATGACAGTTTATTGTCAACACAGGTTCCCTGATTGTTGACTTTGGGATAAAGTGCAAGGGTGTGTTGTCAGTTACAAGGGGGTCAAGCTTTTCAGATAATTTAATTATACATTACTTGGCATTTAGTTTTAGTCCATTGTTTTAATAGTGACTATTTGTTTGACAAATACCCTGTTAGAGGATCATGGTGTCTTCTGGAGAGTTTCTGGTGACACTAAGTTTGGTGTTATCTGCAAATTTGACCAGCCACAAACCCTTAACTCTAGCTTTGGCCTCCAAGAAGTAAATGCCAAAGATGAGTATCTCAGGGACTGAGCCCTAGGGCCCACCACTAGTGAATAGATCTTTTGGTGGAAGTAGAGCCACCCACCCTTATTTGCTGGGTTTACATTTGTGAGCCAATTTGCTATCCAACATGATACATAGTGATTTACATTTAGATTGGAGAGTTTATCTATAATATCTGAGTGTGGGATGGTGTTGAACATCTTTGCAAGGTTGAAATATGTGGTGTGTAATGATTTTCCCCAGTAACTTTTTTGAAGACGTTGAACAGATTAAGTAGGCAGGATCTGCCCTTGAGAAATCTGAACGGGCTGGGTTTGAGAGTCTGACGGTTACTCACATCCTTGTTTATTAATTCCATAATTAACTTTCCATTGCCTTACAGATGAGTTGCGTCGGGCTTATGGGTCTGTAATTACTCAGGCCCATTGAAGCCAAGTATGTGATATCATTTACTGTTAGATCAGCAGTTAGACATTGTTTCTGAAGTTTCTAATATAGTTAATGAATGCTTTTTGGTTATCCTTCACCTGAACAATTATTTTATCTCATATCTGGCTATAGCTGATTTTATCAGGGTCTGGAGTTTCTTGTTTAGTTTAGCAAGAGTGCTTTGGGCATCCTGAGAGTTAAATGTATTTTTTCATGTGATATGATTTTCCTTTTATTATAGACTCTGTTTACATTAGAGTTCCCCTAAAGGGTTGCTTTTTGAATTTGGAATCATATTTATTTCTGAGGAGGACAGATGCATCTACGTAGTTATTTACATGTGCATAGAATTTGGCAGTAAAGGTTTTGCATAGGCAGATGGGTCCTTAAGATGGTAGGGGACATTTGAATTTGGCCAGGTTATTACTCCATTTAATCATGCTAATCTTCACTTAACTTCTGAATACCAAGGTAATGGAAGTTGCTTCAGGAGTAAGTCTTATGCTAAATGTGATTGATTGGTGGTTTGATCTGACCAAGGAAGAAGTTACAATTAGTGAGGAGAAAAGCCGCCCCTCATTGGTGAGGCCCAAATCCAGGATTTTGTCACCCTGGCAAGGATGCTGACTAACTGGCACAGAGAATTTGTACTGATGAAGTCCAGAAGTTTTTTTTTTTTTTTTTTTGGAGGATTTGTAAGCTTCACAGATTTTAGAGGGGAGGTTGAATTTTCCTAGGAGAATGGTGTTTGGTTTAATACATAACGGCTCCCTGCTAATTAGGCAAAAGGTGTGGGCGAGTGATGGGGAACATAGAAGGGGTTCTATGCTGATATGATATATGGTTTTATTAATGGTACATTGGATGTGGAGGAGTTCCAGGTCATTATTTGTCTAATGAGTATAAAGGTGAAATTATTTTAAGAATATGGAGATTTTACTGGTTTTAGAAGTGTCTATTAAACTTGCATAGTAAAACCTCTCCAAAAGTGCACTGGCTTTATAGTTTTGCATATTGTAAATTATGCATTTTTTAATTGTTACCAGAAGATACTAAAGGCTTGCAGTATTGCAAGTCTCACAGGACTTTTACTCACAAACTGCATCTTTTTTCAAATAACTTTCCTGGTTGAAGCTACCAAGATAGAATAGATTGCAATGAGTGCTATATATACATAATGTCACTTCTATTTGTTAACCTGTGGCTTGGTAATGCCACAGTCTTTTGTTCATTCTTTTGTCAAGGCCACAAAACTGATACTGTTCATTCAGTTCCTTGCTCTGGTTAAATGGCAGCACCAAACACACACACATTCACAATTGTCTTGTGAAGGTGTGAACCTAACCCCCCCCCCCTTAAAACCTACAAAACGCAGTTGCAATAAAATCTCTGTAGTGTGAAATCTTTAACAATATTCATCTAGCTTTTATAAGATGCATCAGTTTATATTGCATTATGACTGTAATATTTGACAAGTGCAAGCATTACTGTGTGACATTTTGTATAAAATAGTTTGAAGTTTGTCATGTATGTAAATTAAGAGTATACTGATCATCTAGTCTCTGCCCCAACCACCCATTCTTTCCACTCTTTTATTCAGAATAGCATGGATGGTCATTAACAGTAAGAAATGTCAAGTGCTACTTGCTTTACACATAAGGCTTCTGTCATACTAACATCTGGCATGCAAATTCTATGACACTGTAACAATAAATATTGTATCAGTATTCTAAAAGCAACTGTTTTGTAACAAATATCTGTTTTTTTGTTATCAGATGTTCTCTGCATTCAAAACATTACATTATACAAGATATATTGGAGTTGGGCAATGCAATTTTCTTATCATTATACAGTTGTTCACATTCCTGCCTATGTATAGGAAGAATTATGACTGCTACATTTCTGCTGTCAGCATTCTAACTTGTGCAGCATCCCCAACTGCCTCAGAAAAGCCCCCCAATCCACACCAATGCATTAAAGCAGTATTGCAGCATTGCTTGGAAGTAACAGCATGGTGTCAGTGGGCTGCACTGTCTGTCACATCATCTACAGAACTAGTATCACCTCTGCAGGTATCCTCACCACATTTCATATGGTATGGGAATGGAGAAAAAGAGTCTCTGTAATGGGGCCTTTTAACCAGTGTTAGAGTAAGGGCCTCGTGGACCTAGAGATAAAACTCATATTTCTCAGTCTCCAAACAAAAGAATTAAGAACAAAAGCAAAAGTAATATGGGGACAAAGTCCCAAAAATATAGACAGGTTTTATTTTTTTTTTTAATTAGAAACTTAAAACTGTGCCAGGCTAGCATGTTTTGTATTAATGCACTTTGTGAAAGATATGAAGTCTAAAACTGAAAAGAAAATCACACATTTTATCAGTGACAGATCAAAAATATTGTATAAATCTGGGACACTCTGCAAAATTTTGGATGGTTGAGAGGTATGCTTAAGATGGGATTTCATCTGACAGTATAATGTGCAAAGTGAGAAACTTATAAGCACTATAGTTTAATATGATTCCTCCTGATTTCTCAGCAGTATCCATCTAAGACAATGCTTTGGTATTACTGCCCACCCATCTTTTTCTTTCTTCCTTTAACTGATATCTCCAGGATGCCTCAACTCTCTCATTCCTTGAACTTATAATCCCTTTGCTTTCTGCTTTACTGCAGTTTGAATATGTCTTGTCTATACATTTTACCTATTCTATGAATGCTATGTAGTTATACGTCCTTCAGATCATACACACACACAAACTAGAAAGTTCTTCCTAAAGCATTGTTAATTATGGAATATGAAAGACCTTTAACAAGAACTTGAACACAGGACTGCCAGCAATCCAGACTGTTGTTACTACCTCTGGGCCATTAAAGACCCACTGTATATCTAGTCTCTAAGATGTATCTTAAACACAGCTCTTTTCCTTTCAGCTAGAAAACACAAAGGACATGAAAATGTAGACTTATTCAATCAGAGTTACTTTGATATGCCTTTCTGCCAATGAACGCTCTCACCTCTCTCTCTCTCATAAATTACGGAACAGTAATTAGCAATTGGTTTTGCTATTAAAAGTCTAGCAAACTCCTAAACTAGTTTGGATCTCTGCTTAACATACAAGGCCATGTCAAACCCAGAGCTGCTGGACATGCTACACTTAAAGAAATCCCAATCCCTCAAAGCCACACGCTCCAGGGATCTGAACCTTGTCATCACAATAAACAAAACATGCTGTAGGGATAGGTTCCTGACCCAGAGACTCCCCAGACTCTGGAACAGACTGTCCATACATGTCAAGCAGAGCACCTCTTTGACCCTCTTCAAAAGGAAACTTGATGATTGGATGGGAGAAAGAAAATTCACCCCGGGGATCATGTCAGTTGCCCTGCTAGACAGGGGTCCAGGGAAGTAAATAGTGTGGGAAGAAATAGCCAGGGAATTGTTATGGCTAGGCTTGTATAGGCCCTAGGGCCGATAGCCTAGTACCAACCTATGAACCTATGAACCTATGGAAGTTGGCACAGAGGGTTAAGTCTGTGAGCTGTAGTTTCTCTTATCCAAGGTTTGATTTATATCTATATAAATTAATATCATAAAAACAACACCTGCCTACAATATACTTAACATCATTTAATGGCCTACACGTTTTTTTTTTCTTTCCGTGCAGGCATCACGCCTCGCTGCTTACATGGCTTCAAACATTTTTAGAATCAGTAAGCTCTGCTGAGCAGCACGCATGCATGCTCCAACACGGAAACTTCTGTGGCATGCAAATCACCTCATACGCAGGTGAATGTCATTCATATGAAGTGGGTAGAGAGATCCAGCAAGCAGATAGCTCTTCAGACCCCGTGTCAGTGTCTGTAGTGTACATGGAAGTGTAGACAGACAAAAGGGGTTGTAAAAATGTATGTATTTGGAAAGAAATGTTGTATCACATACACATATGAGTGAAACTATCATCCTGCATGTCGGAAAAATTAAAGGAAATAAGTTAAATTAATTTTTGTTTTTAATAATCTGGGCATGTTTGCGTGGCACGCCACAATGTGCCACGCAAACATGCATGACATGCCACAGTGTGCAAACATGCTTTAAGAAAAATAAAAAAAAAATTGGAAAAAAAACCCCATAATATTATGTGACAGAAATGTATTACATGACCTTCCGTTAAGTCCCTACAATGATGCATTGGTGCTGTTGCTAACTTGGTAGAGCTATGAAGTGTGTAGTTTCCAGGCTGTGAGCACAAATACCTATGCAAATGAGGTGGAGTTAATGAATAGCAGAAAGGAGTAATCGTGTCCACATATCCCCTTCATGTAGGCTTAGACCCATGTTGCTGTTTACACAGGATGAAACTGACAGCAGGGTGGTAGTGACTTATAAGCACAGTTTGGCTTAGCTGCACCTGTTTGCACAGTGCACCACACAGCTGTGTGGCCTTTCTGAGGTTGCGTGTCCAAAAACGTCTAAGCTCTGTTTACCTTTGGTGCGTGGGTTTGCATGGCACACCACCATGCTGAGCATCTCTGAAAACAAAAATGTATTAAATTACTTTTGACCCCTGTTTAAGCTAAAATAGGGCCATTAAATGATGTTAAGTATATTGTAGGCAGGTGGAATGCATCATAGTTGGCCAGTCACACATTCTGCACCTACAGCAGAGCTCTATACAGTATGCATACACACTACATTCTGATTTTCCTCAATACTCTAGACCATTGGAGTAGAAACTGGAGAATTTTAACTGAGAGAATGTTAGGGACTGCTGCAGATCTGCTACATTTGTATCTGCTACATGCTGAAGTCAAGTGATGCTGGTGCTGCTGACAATAGACCTAGACAGAGAAGGAGAAGAGTGTTCAGGCCCAGGGTAACCTTCCAGGTGTTACATGAGCTAAAGATTGTAGAGTGCTACAGGGTGGGCAGGGACATACTACAAAAAATCACTGAGCTCTGCTACCCTCAAATCAGACCAACAACCAACAGAGGAGAACCCATCCCAGTAGAAACAAAGGTATGCATAGCTCTTAGGATACTAGTTACAGGTACTTTCCAATGACCAACTGAGAATGTGATGGGAGTCTCACAGGCATCGGTATCCAGGGTACTCCACCAGTTCCTGAATGTCATGCTACCACATGCCAGTAAGCACATTTCTTTTTCCCTCACCACTGAGGCGAGGGCCAGCAATATGCAACACTTCTACCATATAGCACACTATTCTGAAGTACTGAGTGCCAGAGATTGCACTCATGTACACATCAAGGCACCACCTGGTGAGCAGGGAAGAATCTATGTCAACCACAAAGGGTACCACTCCATCAGCTGCCAAGTTGTGTGCAGTCCCCAGGGGTTTATCATGAATTTGCATGCTTGCAGCTCTGGCAATAATCATGACTCCCATATCTGGCATGCATCAAAGCTGTACCAGATGTTTCCTAGGGCGGACATCCCATAATGCCATTTACTGGGGGATGCTGGCTATGCCTTGGAACCGTGGATGATGACACCCATCAGAAATGCACACACACTCATTGAAGAATGCCATAATGAGGCACACACACAAACTAGGAACATCATAGAGCATGTGTTTGGGCTTCTGAAGTCAATATATCTGGTGGATCCATGCAGTACTCTCCAAGCACATATGCACATATGCACATAAGTTCACAGTATGTGCCATGCTACACAATATAATCCTGCAGGAACAGGTGCAGCAGGATCAGCACAAGGAAGGGATACACAGTCCCCCACCACTGCCGAGGTCACCACAGCCATACTCACAGGAGGATTATAGGAGGAACCCTCTGATGATGCCCTTTTAGGCAGTATTACATGTGCCCAGTACACCCTGGCTTTGGCTAGCAGACAACACATAGCACATTCACTGACAACCTAGGGACCTATGGATTAACACCTCATGCCTAGCCACATATATATATATATTAACAGTGATGCCAGGCAACCCACACAACCTGTACCCTTTCATGTACTGGCTGTGTACTGCTTGCATCAGACAGAGTCAGCCCTGAACTACAGTTCTGTCAACTGCTGCATTCACAATGTAAGCCCCTAACCTACACACTACTTGTAAGGATTACTATAATATGGTATTGTATGTATGGATCTGTTGCATGTTTGCCAGGAAATATAGGGGGCTATTTGGACAGAAGTAATATCCACATGGGACTACAGATACCCAGTCCACTAGTATGTGTTCCTTAGTATTAACTAGGCCTCATGGTTGGAATATGCACTACATCAGTCAAGGGAGATGTTAAACAGTGGGGTTATAAGATATTTGGACTACTGTTCATCCCAGCAAAATATGTGGTGTTGTTCCCCCATCCTCAACACAGCAGTTTTCACATATAACATTAACTCATCAATGGTATATCAGCAGGCCAGGCAATCTCAGGGTAGTAACACAGAAAATGATCACACATAGTATGTCTCACGGAATGCAGGAATAACAACATATGTATGTATGCTGTTGATTGTGTGATGAATTACTGCTCTCCAGCTGGCAGCTTGTGTGGCTCAGTGGACTAGGGAAGTTAGGATGGGTGATGGTGCTGATGGTTCAAATCTAGAAGTATCCACATCTTTTGCATGTGAGGTAGTATCATGTTGGTGTTGTCACAGACTGTCAGTCTATGAGTGGTGTAACATTATAAACCTCTGTCACATATTAATTACATCAGACAGCTGGAGAATGTCATGGACATTTGAGTGAAGTGCTGTACTGCAGAAACAGGGACAGATGTCATTGTCTGTAACACACAAAATCCCAGACTGGAGTGGAGGTAGGTGTGGGCTGGACTCACTTTATAAGTACTAACAATCCCCTTGAACATGCCCATACACTTAGCTAAAATGAGTCCCACATACCCTAGCAATGGTGAGTAAAGCTACTCTATCCCAAATCTGTAATGTTGCTCAAAAGATCCAAAGTAAGGGTCAGCAGTACATAATGCACTTACCTACAGACCCCTGTGCCTGCTGGATGTCACCACATAGACAGCAACAGGTGAGCAGGTGGTGTAATGTATAATGTTGTCTACACACGCATGGACAGAGCACATTGTTCCTGCTCACAGGCTTGCCCACCCAAGTGCAAACAAACACATATGGACATACTGGTAACTGTAAACACGTAGCTGCGATAATAACAGTTACCTCACTGCTAGGATACTAGATGCAGATAACAGTATGAAGCAACATCACCCTGCAGGCCACAGATGCTGTTCAACACAAGCCTAGTTTGTGTAATCCACAAGTAGTTTGCCTGCAATCATAAGTTCATAAGTCAGTACTAGGTTAATTGTCCTTGCAGGCCATTTTAAGCCTAGCCAGTTACCCCATCTGAGAATCAAACATTACACCTTTTGTTTGTAAGGTAAACACCTTAACCATTATTCCTATCCCCAACCCCCCAATCATATACAAAACAGACATCAGCTGTGGTGCGTTTGATAAGTACTGTGATCCATAATGTGTAACAATAGATAGGTAGAGGTTCTAATCTCACTCCAGGGTACTTGGTGTGTGTGTGTGTGTGTGTGTGTGTGTGTGTGTGTGTGTGTGTGTGTGTGTGTGTATGTGTGTGCGTGTATATCCCCCTGCAAAACAGCTGAGAATCACTTATTGGCTATCAGACTACAATGGTTATGCACTTTTTGTCCCTTTAAGTTGCTGCTGGCTTCCAAACTGCCCTCTTCTACCAGGTCTCATGATGTCATTGACCTTAACACTACCAGCTGCCATTGTAATGTCAGTATTAAGCTGTTGTTCCTGCAACAAGTATTGTGATCAATAGTATGCAACACTGGATAGGTAGGGGTTCTAATCTCACTCCAGAGCACTTGGTTTGTGTGTGTGTGTGTGTGTGTGTGTGTGTGTGTGTGTGTGTGTGTGTGTGTGTGTGTGTGTCCCTGAAAAATAATTCAGAAGTCCTCAGTGGCTATCAAACTGAAATGGTTATGCACTTTTTGTCCCTCTAATTTGCTGCTGGCTTTCAAACTGCCCTCTTCTACAAGGCCCGATGATGTCATTAACCTTAACATTACCAGCTGGCATTGTAATGTCAGCCTTAAGCCGTGGCACTTGCAATACGTACTGTGATTTATAGTGTGTACGACTACATAGGTAGGGGTTCTAATCTCACTCCAGGACACTTGAGGTGTGTGTATATCCCAATGGCATATATATGATCACCTCAGTAAAGTAGGCAGTGGTAGGGTTTTGCAGTATTTATTTGTAGCAGGTGATATGGCCCTCCAAATGCCTGACCACAATAAGGCCTGCTGATGTAATCAAGCATAATATGTCCTAAACTGATAGTACTAACAGATATGAGGTGTGTTAAGTGCGTCACGTAGTGTAACCTGTAGTGTGTACCATTACATAGATAAGTGTTATAATCTACATATAGCCAACTTGCACTATATATGTTCCGTGCTGTGTCCTGTAAATAGTATCTGGAACTGGTGCTATCCTTCAATGTATCCATGTTTGTCTGTGTAGCTGTTAGAACATTTTACATCAGCTTATGGAACTATGGGACATTTGTGCTTCACTAGCATAATGGCCATACAGCCATCGCAATCTTAGACAAGTTTATACCCTTTCTGACATGATCAGCACATATTGTCCCAGTCCAAGAGGGACACCGGGAGAAGCTCTGTGGTGAAATGATGGTCATACAGGCAATCATAAAGATGGCATGTGCTGAGGTGCACTGAGGTGCTCTATGTGCCATTAGACAGGGCTCTGTTTCAAAGATGTGTTAAAGTCTGCTAGACAAATCTTTCCCACCAGCATGCATTACTAATATCACATAGTAGGTTAATGACCTCAGAGGGCTTAATCCATATACTATGCCACCTAAAGATATGCAGCATTTACAATCAAGCAGGGTCACACATTGGCCTGTATGCAAGGCAGAGATGATCTCTGAGTACTCTATATGCCACACGCTGCAATGACACATATTTCAGACGATCCCCATTAAACTCATACTGAAGATGTGAAGTTTATTATTTATTTATTTATTTATTTGCAGTTGGTTTATCAGGATAGCCCATTGGGCCAAGATGAACCCATTTTCAATGGAGTCCCAGGGAGAAAAGCTCCAAAAACAAGCAAGGTTACAATAAGGTTTTAGGTTACAATTTTTACAAATGTTACAGACTAGAGCAAAAACATTACAAATAGTACAGACTAGTGGAAAACATTACAGATGCTACAGACTAGTAAAAAAAGGAACAATACATCTTAAGGAAGCTTGCACTTAAGAGTTACATTCTAATACATTCTTTGTAAATAGCTTAGTAAGTACAAGGGAAGGATGTATGAGCTAGGAGAGAAAGTAAAATGGAAATTGCCAGTGTAAAGAGGGGGAGAGAAAAGTAAAATGGAAATTGTGAGTGCAAATTATGTGGGGGTGGGAGCAGGAGCATTCCCACTGGGATACTAGATGTGAGTGAAGAGATTTTTTGAATAGAAAGTAGTTAGAGGTGGTATGAATGGATGGTGGTAGGGAGTTCCAGAGACGTGCTAGACCATAGGATAGGAGATATTTACCTGGGGGATAAGTTGGTTTTTACAATTCTATTAGGTTTTGGTTGTTAGATCTTAGTAATCTGTCAGGTAGGTGCATTTTAAAGGCAAAGGAAAGGGAGGGACAGTCAGAGGGGTTGAAAATGAGCTTGTGTGCAAGAGTAAGTTGAGTGTAGGTGAGTTGATTGGATAGTTTTAGCCATTTTAGTTTGTGGAGAGAAGAACAGTGGTGGGTGGAGGACTTATGGCTGGCAGCGAACTTGGCAATTTTGTTGTAGCAAGGGGAAAGTTGTGTTTTAAGGGAAGATTGTAGGCTAGTTAGGAGTGGGGCTCCATAGAGAAGGGAGGGGATAAGAAATGTGGTAGACAGAGTGATTTTAGTGGAGGGCTTGAGATAACAATTTTGTCGGTAGAGCATGCCACGTTTTTAGTGGGTTTTTTTTATATTTAGTTGAAGGTGGGAATTGAATTTAAGCTGACTGTCAATTTGGACCCCTAGTAATTTGGCCTCTGACAGCAATTCCAGAGATGTTTTGTTTTGGCTAGTGATAGAGAGTGTGTTTGTATTGAAATAGGTGACTTTAGAGGGAGTAAATACCATTAATTTGGTTTTAGAGGCATTAAGTGCTATGTGATTTTTTTTTTCATCCATTGTTCAGTGGTTGAGAATGCATCTTGTGTAAGCTTTAGGAGTGTAGGGATGGAGGTGGCAGAACAGATAATAGTTGAATCATCTGCGTATTGGATGATATTTGAGAAAGGGATAGAGTAGCGGAAGTCGTTTATAAATATATTGAAGAGGAGGGGACCCAGTATGGAACCCTGGGGAACTCCAGTTGGGGTATTAAGGAATGAGGAGGTGGCCTTTTTCCATTTTATTGCTTGATATCTATTGGATAAGTAGCTGGAGAACCAGTTCAGAGAGGAAGGTGATAGGTTGAGCTTAGAGCATTTAGTTAGAAGTAGATGGTAAGAGATTGTGTCAAAGGCCTTAGAGAGGTCAAGTAGGAGGGTAGAAACAATGTGGCTGGAGTCCCGGGCTTTATTTACAGTTTCCAGGAAGGAGAAGAGGGCTGTCATAGTGCTGTGACCGGGTCTAAATCCATGTTGTGTGGGAGTTAGTAGGTGATTGTCTAAGAGATGTGGTAGGAGTTGTAGATGGATACACTTTTCTAGGAGTTTAGAAATGGGAGACAGGATAGCGATGGGACGGAAATTATTAATATTGTTATTATTGCCAACTTTATGTAAAGGTATGATAAAAGCCTTTTTCCAAATTTGGGGTGCTATGCTTTCTTGGATAGAGTGGTTGATTAGAATGCTGATGGGGTAGGCAATGGCTTCGGCAGCCCGTGTGAGGGACCATACTGTTGTGTGCAATTGCCAGTACTGCTTGGAAAAGTACATTACCAAATGGCTATTGCACTCAGATATTGACATACTGAGGGAAGAGTACATGGCGGCTATGAGTATGTCACTTACAGGTGACTGTGCTCTCAGCTATGACACGATTCCTGCCATACCACTGTGGAGAAATGGTGATCCCAGGCACATTAGGTGTAAACCTGGGTGGCTAGGCCTGTGTACCCAGTTCTTTCACCCAAAGTATTCACATCACATGTTGTGACTGATGTGATACTTACCAGGTACATAGGTGTTACTGATGGAAATTATACTGCATATATATTTGCATGGAGTTCATGGCCATTAGTATGTCAACAGGCATTTGTTAATCAATACCCTCTTGCAGGATATTGACATTACTCACAAACTCTATGAGTGCTCACAATTTGCAGGCATCAGCCAACATTGTTAGCCACAGACATGCAGTACTCACTTGTGTCATGGGTAAATGGATTTCAAGCAGTACAGGACCAAAGAATGACCCCTGTTGACCACTGTTGCTTACAGATCAGCTATTGGAGGTGGATGTCCCTTTGTTCAGTATGTGTGTCATCGATGAGCTGCTTAGTTACCCCTATAATGACAGTACCATGGATCCCTAAGTGGGTGCTTTGTAAATGATGACTGACTGGGGGATATAGTCAGATGGCTTGTCTCATTCCAGGGGGTTGTATGCCCTGATGTCCCCTCACTTAGGTCTCTGGCAACTGCCTCAGAAATGTCCACCATGTGTAACAGTCATGATCTTCCTATCACATATCCAAACTGTGTACAGTCAACTGTGTGTAGATCACATATATGTGTGCTGATCGGCTCCATGATGATTGCCCCTATGAGCATACAGATATGGATACTCACACAAAGAGGTCTATAGTTATGTTGGTCAATGGATGCAACACCTCTGTGTAAGGGTATAACAGTTGCCGTTGTCCACTCATCTGGGATACAGCCAGTGGTTTTAGTATGATTGCAAGGTGTTCCTAATGGTGTTAGTAATCCTTGTCAGATCCCACATAGGCTGCAGCCTGGGATGTTATCATTTCCAATAAATGCTGTGTATCCTCCATTGAGAGGCCAGTTACAACTTGGTCTGTAGACATGGAAGTTATGGGACAGGTTGTAGGAATGTTGGGTCACATGAGGTGGTAACAGGGGATTGAAGTTGACACAGAACATGTGGGACTACAGTTTAGTTATGAGTACAGACCCATTATATGTGACATCATTATGTAGAAGTTCACTGACAATCAGGGCTTTACCTTTGAGGTTACACATGTAACTATATTGTGTGTTGTGGTTCTGCTTTGTGTGGGTGGCTAAATATGTCACTTGCTGTGTCTACACAATATCACAGCAACAGTATGTGCTTCTTTTAGCTGAGGAGTTTGTGCCTCCATGTTGGGGGGCACCCACACCCCAACTGTCATACAGCAATATCCACCTCTTATTGTACAGCCTTCTAAAGGCAGATGTCCACCAGTCAGGTTTGCTGTCCCATGAGGAGCCTGTGTCCCTCCTGTCATGTACAGCTGAGTTCATGCAGTTGTAATGCTGCTGGCATAATGCATGGGTGTACAGCTTTGCATATGTGCCTGTCCCGTCTGAGGGGAGTGGTTCAGTCAAGCTATGTCAACCATCCTGCAGAAGGTAATAAATGACATTGTTTAAGTATATGTCTGTATAGTCTGTAAGGGGGGGGAGGTTAGTGCTGGTATTTCTAATGAGACTGATCTGTGGCCAGATCCCACCAGGGAGAACTTCACATTGGCGGGCTGCAATGCTCACCCATATTGGTAAACACATGATGCAATACTTTGGTTCCCCGTGTGGGGATGTCATGGCACTGCTCCAGGGCATCGTAGTAAAGAACCTGGACTAATCTTTGGGCAAGTGAACTGCAGCATGATGAAACAACACAGTTGGTAGTCATGTAATGCCACCACAAACCATGGTGTAATGATATATCTTGAAATAAACACATGCATACAAGTATGCACAATGGATGTAAGGAGTCATGCAGCTGCTCCTATACCTGGTTATTGCTTGATTATGTGCCTGTCCAGTAGTGAATGGCACCTGCAGTGTCTCCAGGAATTCACAGTGTTTCACAAAATCTGGATGTGTATCTATCCTTAATGAGTATGTATACACCACCTACATTACCTACAACACTGCCATTTTGAGGTCTGAAGATGAAGATGGACATATAGTCCAGTATGGCTGTGGTGCTGTCCACAGCCATGAACCAGATGTCCTTAACTGCACATGTCTGCATAATCCAGGATGGGGACACCTTCCACAGAGTGGAGTTCAGTGTTGCCATACCCCATGTGTAGTACCATAACCATCAAGTTGTATAAAGATGGTGTTCTCATTACCAACGTTACCCTAAACAGCACATCTATGATGCACTCTTGGGGGTGTCAATAGCCTTGGCCAGTACACCAAATCTCAGGGGTGTGAGATGAAGACCATCACTGGTGAAGCATTGATGTCTGTTGTGCATCCCAGGCAGACATGTAGTAGCTCCCCTTACAATGACGCCACATGCTAAAGCAATTATTGACTTCCATTAATGTCTGTGTGCATGGAGACACAATCCTAGGTGAGTGTCAACTGCAGCTGAAAGCTATACGCATACCTGCAAGAGACACAGACTGGCTAAGCTCAGTCATGTGTCTGCATACAGGCCAGTAATGTATGTCTCTAATCATACACACCTGCAGGAACTATGATGTCAACATTATGTTAACTGATATTCCATGATTTGCAGCAATGTGTGGTAAGGCCTATTGTGTCAACCCACAGACAGCTATATGTGATCTTTCCCATATGTAGCCACTTCACACAGACATCAATCTGTCGCATGATGTAATCACCTATGACTAAGGGGTGTGATGTTGTGTTTTGCCTTGGATGTTTGACCAGTGAGAGAGTGGTGCATGCAGTATTATGTGTACTATGCACTCCAGAGGCAGGATTTTCAGAGGTGTCTGTTGTTTGACAATGTGTCTGGTAAGTAACTGCACACATTCAGGTGCGTGTGATGTGGGTGTAGGTAGTGCAGGATTCAAACTGTTCATGTTGGCATAATTCTCATCTCCATATGTAATGACTGCTGTTGGAGACACCATAGCACCAAGGTTTGAAATGCAGTGACATCTGCCACATGCTGTGTTTCTGTGTCATAGGAGTAGAGGATTGGGGACACTCACAACTCTGCAAAAGCATTTCCTGCAAAGTTAAGGTCATGCTGCCACACCCTTGGGGTTGACAGCCTGATATACACTGTTTGTAGGCACACCTTGCTGTGCAGATGTGGATGCCTGCATGCATAGAGGATTTGTTCAACTTTGCTGACATTACATTGGCCTTGCAAGCAAATGATGCCTGTCAAGCAACCACACAGTACACTGGTTGTTGTGTGACATGATGTGGGAACACAGGCATGTGCTTCAGGTACATAACTGTATAGTATAACATGCCTAGGACATGTGGCAGGTGGGTACACATTGGCCAAAGGTGGCCAGTCTGCTGCAGTAGACCTCATAGCCATGTCATGCAGATGTCCACCACTAATCTGTTGAAGTGCAGGATGCTAGACTAGCTGTGTAATTGTCATACATGATGGTTCTCCACCACTGTCCCGATTGTTCAGCAAGATTTGACATCTATGTCACTGGATATTGTACATCATATGGTGGTATTTACAGCAGTGCTCCTAATCCCCTCTTGTCACTTCTTTAGTGACATACCACCAACCTGGAACAGAAGGCATAAGACATGCAAAAGCCAGATTGCTAATTAAGGCATCTACCTGGAGAAGGGCATGAGAAGCCTACAGCTCCTTTCATGATGTGGGACAGCTATGTAGATTAACAAACAGGTTGTGTTCTGCTTGTCATCGTGGGCTTTGTATGAACATTTTGCGTGTGATAACAGAAAATGTATCGGAGCATGGTATACTATGTGAGACTGGTGTCGGTGAGATCAGCAGTAGTAGTTGCCAGGCACCGGCAATTCCATGGACTCCCGTGTACTGCCAGTACATACTGCTTGGGTAGTGTACAACCTCAGAATACTTGTGTAAAACCCACACTTTATTTTCACAGGATATACATATTACACTTCTCTAACATGTTTGTCTGTGCTCTATACAGACACCTTGGATGACTCACTTCTTGCAACATGCTGGAAGTAACTGTAATACGTATTTGCACAAAGGACAACTAGCATGTAGTGCCAAGCAGTGTCCCCAGATCTCTGAATCATGTGGCATGAAATGCCATGAAAGGAGTTAGCATGAGTACAAGCAGTACTGTTGTACACCTACTGACACTGGACCAAACATTATTTAGTTTGTTTAAGGCTAAATTATGCTTACCAACTGTAACTGGGCAACCACATTCAGTGTTACACTATGCAATGGATGATGGACATATGACCCACTCCACCTACCATGGCCTGATAAGGTGTTTTACAATATTAGGCCAGCAGGCCTTGCTGGAAACTTTGCCAGTTATCTGCAGAGTGTTATGTCAGCTGGTTGATAGGCAAGTGTCTGCCAGTCATAATCTGGGAAAATAGCATTGGGGACCTACTCTGCAGTTATGCCACTTACTAGTGGATTTCCGTAATCATCATTAATGATGCACCCCTACTAGCCATTCCTTCTCTGCAGTCATAGCCACTGTCAGGGACCTCTGACTGACTACACTAGCAGGTGATTGCATCTTAGGAGCTGTCACTGAATCCCCCACAGAACCTACAGTTATCCAGAATGGCCTGAGACACACATTCAGGTGTTGTCTGAGCCACTGACAAATACTAAATGCCAGCAACTGTACAATATTATCCTTTGGGAAGTCATTCACCCCTGGAAATATTGTAGTGTCCACACACCACACACAGTTAAGCCATTAGTCATGGAGTTATGGACACAGAGAGTAATATAGTCTTTGATTGTCACTGGTCGGTAAGATGTGGGGATGCATTCAGTATTGTACAACCTATACAGAAAGGTATGGGATGTAAATCCCAGACTGTCACTGCTATACTGAATGTAGTACTGATCACACCTATCATTGTGTGCAGTGTTACCCTTGCTATGTCACTACACAGACATATCCTTCAACTGTAGCAGCCACACAGGTTCCATGGTACACCAATACACAGTGTAGATAACATGTCCTCTGGAGTCTGTGTGAAAACTGTACATGTGCAACCTGTCTCCTAAATGCTTTGTAGGGGATGTGGAGCCTATATCAGAAGACCAAATGTAAATAACAGCGAATGGCTAAACATCGAAAAGACCAGTCCTCGAACTTGCTGTAGTGGGGGTCTGTGCCCCCCACACCCCCACTAAATATATATACCAACTCCAAGATCGCACTACAGTGAGGAAAGGGCAAATATTCCAATCCTCACTGTACCACGATCTCAGAAACAGCACTTCGAGGTCAGGTCTTTTCAATGTTTTGCCGTTCGCTGTTATTTCCATTCGGTTTTCTGATATAGACCTGGGGATATGTATGGCTGCCATACAGGGAGGTGTTAGATCCCACTGTGCACCTCCCACATATTCATGACAGGACTAATACATGTCGTACCTGTTCTACACACCTACAATGTCACTGTGGTATAAATATTTCATGCTGGAGAGACAGGTATGTAACACAGAAAGTACACCATATATGAAACAGGGTCCACTGCATGTGAAGCACACCTCTGCTGAGGCACACATGCACAAAATGTTCAGGTTACACAATGGGGTGCAGAACAAGACAATCATAGCTGGTTTTGGACAAATGTCTGTACTGGACACATAAAACTTGTAGATGGGTCATCTCCATCACCACAGCTTGTAGATGTGTTAGCTTCCAAAACCCTGGTGACACTTATCAAGTGTATCAGACCTTTTCACAGATTAGCAATGCATGAGTTCACTGAATGATGACATTGTCCTTGTTATCCTGTTATACACATATAAACCGATGGAGCCATGCATCTATAGTGCTGTAC
The DNA here is from genome assembly GCF_019279795.1 of Protopterus annectens. NCBI lineage: Eukaryota > Metazoa > Chordata > Ceratodontiformes > Protopteridae > Protopterus > Protopterus annectens. Next base: position 151,242,691 of record NC_056725.1, read on the forward strand.
CTTGCTGAAGACATATTTCTTCTGTGCTGACATTCCACCCTGTGCTGTGACATCTATGGCTTTATTTCCACTGTGTATTCATAGGTGTCCCCAACAGAATCCTGAAACAGAAACAGAAACAGGTCTGTGACACACCTTTAATTGTGTAAGTATACACCCATTACAACATCATACAACATAAGGTACACAAAAGTATGAGGCTTACTCATTACAATCACCAGCATACAGTATCTGTCAGTAACCAGTACAAGTGGCAAGGCAAAGCAACACTGCATTACACAAGTACATCTTAATTGATATAGTCACCCTGTGTGTCAGACACATGGCTTTATTTCCCTGCATCGATGGTGAGGAAGACAGGGATGTGGCACAGGTATCATCACTTGCACAGGGTGTTGTGTGGGGGTGCAGGAGGTCTAGACTGACCCAAAAGCCTGACAGCATGTTTGTGAGTCAGGAAGGGAAGCAGGTAAGATGGACCATGGAAATGTGTCGTGTGTGTCTGGAGGTGACCTGCATTTGACAGTGCTTTGTGAGTGTGTGTACACAGTCATGCTCAGTGCTAGCCCTACATGTGTGTATGTTGGACAGCTTTGAACCATGCATGGTAGAGCTCATAGTTCACTGTCTCTGGCCCTGAACACAGGACCTGGTTCTGCCAGGAGATGCACTGGCACCTCCATGCCCAAGGTCAGATGTGGTGTTAGTATCTGACGGTGACTACTGTCTCTTGGGACTGTGTCCTGCATGTGAATGCCCAGGACCATGAACCCATTGCCTTCCATGTCTTGTTGTGAACAGCACACTCCCCTCTGTAGCAATGGATGCACTGCCATTATGGCAGCTTGATTGTGCACAGCCACATGGACTCTCAGCAGATGGGGTTGCTACCCTAAGTCCACAAGTCTGAGGTTCAAATCCAACCAGACATTCCAGCACAGACACTGTGCATTCCAAGACAGATACTGTCTCAGTCCACCTTTTATCCACTGCATCAGTGAGCTCATCCAGGGTTTCAGCAATCACTGATGTCAGACTGTGCTGCATCCATAACCCTAAGCATACATCTACAGTTCTGTTGAGAATATGCCTTTGCCTCCATGATGGCCTGAAACATGCACTGAGTAACCCATGATGTGACACCTGCAACAGGTGGTGGCCGGACAGCTGGACTCCTACAAGCATCCCATCAATTCACCTGTGTGAAACCTTGCCAGCTCTCTGGCTATGGCCAGTGTGTACACTCACTGGAGCTATAGTTGCCACACTTTCCGGTTCAATGTCCCCACCCTTTGACTGTCCAATATCTGTGGACTCTGGGGACTGGGTATTTGTAGGAATATTGACTGTGGGAAGTGACAATGAGGGCAGAAGAAAGATATCAACCTTTGGGACAGAGTCAGCTGACAAAACTCCCACCTGTGCCTCACTGTGGCCACCATCATCATCAGAGTCTGAAGAGACACTGACATCAGCTTGTGTAGGAGGCAGTCACCAACCCCCCTGGTCACCTGTGATAAGAAAGAAAACAGCAGTACATTAATACCTGCACTATTATGCTCTGCAGTACTGTGCTGCAATATATGTAAAGCTCTATACACTGTTGTCACTATTACAGACCTATTGAAAACCTAACCTCATATAGTAGGACAAGAGGACATTACTCTTCTCACTAACAGCTGTAGATACTTGTAAGTAAAAGTTCTTTATACAGCAATCTCATCAGCAACAATGAGGTAAACTGTTGACATTTGTGAAGACTCTGCATAGTTGACACATATGACAATCTGTAATGTCCTGACAATCCTGTCAATTCTATTGGTGTATAGGTATGAGTTTAACATGTGTACAGTCAGACAATATGTGTGCAGTTGGTAATCATGCCGACAGTACAACAATCCAGGCAGCAGGCCTGAGGATGAAACTTTAAGGATTACATTGCTGTAAACCCACATCTATAACAAAACAATGTTGTGCTTACCAGGAGCAGGACCATGGCCTTGTTCGACAGCTGATAGACCTGTGAAAAGTTGAGGAAGAGATAATGTCAGTACCACCACATGTTGCACCACAACAAGGTAAAATGTCTATATATCTCACATTTACAGTAGCTACTGTGTTGTTATATTGGTCAAAAGCTGCGTATGACAGTCAAACTGCAGCTAAACCCTTCCCCCCAAACAACAAAGACCTAACACCCATGAAAGAGTATGAAAACTCTGACACACTGAATGCTACAGTATTGCAGTGCTGAGCAAACTAAGCTTACTTGCACTTTTCTCTGTCGTAAAAACTGTGGCACCCACATCCACAATGTATGGTGTGATGGATGTCTGGGATCTGTAATGTGTGCCCAGATTTGCCAGGAATTCCTCAGTGGCTGAGCGTGGTTGTTCCACTGCAGGCCCTTCACCTGTGATGCCACAAATCCCTGGCTACATCTATTGCTCTTTTGCATGTAGCATTGATCATGTCCATTGCATAGTGTAGAACCTGCTCATATGTTCTGCTCTGATGACCTGTGGCATTCACATCACGGACAAGGTCAACTCACAATGCTGCCTGCTGTTCCCTGTTGTGCCTCCCCTGGACAGATGTAGTTCATGGTGTTGATGGAGGCCTTCCAGTATTATCTCATTCTCTGCATCCGTGAAAGGTGCACAACAACTTGGATATATGTTTCCTGAAAGACAACAACATGAGAACACATGCCAGGATCACATATGTGAAAGTACACTATGTAGAGATACAGCAAATGCAGAATAGCTGGCAGTTTCCACTTCTTGATCACACATGTCATATTCCACAGTGTGTAAACATACCCGTGTTTGCCATGACAGATACTGATGTATGATCATACAGTTGTCACTGGTGGCTATTGTAGTGTGTGCCCTAGGGCAACCCCTATGATAATATGTCAAAAAAACTGTGCCAAACAAATACCAGTGTGCTATTACAACCGCTATAAAAGAGCAGTCCCACGAGACCAGTATGCCACATTGACAGTAGACATTCCACCTTTGATGTATTGCATCATTCCTCTGTATGTGTAACAAATCTGAAGATCAAGGACATGTCATTATCACAGTTCTAAGTAAGGCTTAATGTTGTAATCCCTATTCCCCATAAGTATATTCACACATCTGCATCCTGTTGTAAACAAAAATGTTACATACCTGAAAGAGTGCAATACTCCTCTGTTGATATGTGGTGATATTTATGTTTTATCAAATATGTGTTCTGTGTGACAGAAGTCTCATACAGAATGGTTCCCCATAGCCGCCATGTTTGCCTTTTAACATGCTTCTCATTAGCAGGTGATTGCCTCTTAACCAATCTGTGGTTCTGAAATGCTAATTGCAGCCAACACAGCTGATTTGCACTATCATCAGCCAATGACATGCAACTGCAGTACAAGATATAAGTCCTTCATGTAGAGTAGAAGCCCTTTTTGATGTGTTGTGCTGGGTATTCCTGGAGTGAGGAGAGTATATCACAGAGGGTAGGTCTTTAGCAGCAACTTTTACATACAGATGTGTGTGCTGCAGATAATAGGCCTAGGCAGAGAGTGTGAACACTTTGGAGGACAACAAGCTGTAGGAGTAACTGTGGGAGCTGTGGCAGCCTTATTGCAAAGGCAAAGCCAGAGTGAGGCTACCCATTCCACTCCAATTAAGATGTGTGTTTAAGGTAAGTATGTTAAGCAACAGTATCACTAACTAGGTGACATATTTGTTGTTTCCTTGAGCAATATATGGGATAAATATAAGAATATGTCCACCATTTGGGCAATCAGGCCAAGTGTTACAGTCTGGCACTCATTTGGAACATGCACTCTGGCAGTCCTTGTTACAAGCAGGGACTTCAAATATGTGTGTTATTTGTGCAGCTGTGTTAATCGGTACTGTGAGTTCGAAAGGATTGTGTGGTGCACTCTGATATTAGTGGCCCTGATTTGCATTACCTGAATTGAAGTCCTCTGTGAATGCATATTAATGCATGATGTGACACTTTAGGCACTTACAGTTTTTCTATAGGTAAATGTGAAGTGTGCTCCTACCTGTAGGCCTGTGACTTCCATCATGGAAAAGCAGATATTTCATTAGAAATGCATTATGTGGATGAAGAGTGCATGACTTTGTCATTAATTGTTGGCTTCACAATAATGTAATTTAACTGCTACATACCACTGGATCTGAACCCAGGACTGTGTGTGGCAAAATGTACTCTCTGCAAGGGATTTAACAGACTGAGCTACTGAGTCACTGCTACAGTAACTGTATTAGCAAGATATAAGTGCACACATACAGGCTGTGACATACTTTTTTATGTCAAACATTATATGCATGGCTTTATATGGATGTATTTCTGCACCAGGGTCCCAGTTGAACATGTATTTTGCTATTGATGCCTTAGCAGGTGTATTTCTAATTGTTGCTAATAGAAGGGCACATTTGCCTGCTATCACAGACCTCACTTACATCCATTATTATGTGTTTGGCTTTCTAGTGGTGTAGTCTTGCAGCAGACCCAAGGTGCACTCCAAATTTTTCAATTTATCTTTAATCAAGTTTGCGTGACATGGCACGATGCACAGCGCTGTTTAAACACGCTTAATGAGTGTAACTTACAATTACTATGTTTTGCTTAAAAAAAACTGTTTTAATTAACAGTTTTGTAGTGTGGCAAGTTAATGCAGAGGTCTGCAGGCATGATGGCCTTGGGTTCAAAATAGTGGACAGGTGTTTATTTTGTATGTATTTATTATGATTTAAAAACACATATATCAATATAGCTCTGTTTAGCTGAGCTTAGAGAAGTTGCGCGACACTGTGCATCATGCAGCGTTGCACTAAAAATACATAAAGAAAAGAAAAATGGGGAGATAGGAAAGTGGTGAAATGGGGTGCAAGCAGGGGGAAAACATAGTAAAAGGCAGGTAGGTATGTCCAAGAAGGTTGTAGGAAAGAAACATAGCTATCCATTTCTTGTACGGCAAAAACTCTGCACTTTGACAGATTTTGTAGATGACTTCAGATTATCCCCTCCTCAGAGAGTTGTGACTACAACATAATTGCATTGTTAAACCAATTGGAAAAATTATGTATGTCCAGGAGACATGTGCGAAATAGAGAGCTATGTATGGGATATATTTTTTTTTTTGGTGACGGGCCTATTTTTTTTTTTTAAGGTGAAAGTGGAATGTTGTGGAAGGGACATAGGTAAGTGTGGGGGAGGTAAGTTAGGTAGGTGAGGAAGCTTTTATAGACAAACAAGGCACACAAGACAGCAGACAGGGGTGGTGTGTGTGACACAAGAGGGTGTTGAACACCTTGGATGGGGAAGGTGTTGTGGAATCTTCACAAGGAAGCAGCATGACTGACAGCCCCACCCAAGGGATTGTTGACACTGCTCTGTCACTGCCCAGAGGGTGGCAGTGGTGAAGGCTGGGCTCCCGGATGAGTCTACCCCACCAGGGTGGACAGCATGCTCTCCATCCAATGCAGGTGTCGTCCAAACCCATGCATGATGACCCTGTGTGCCTACCCGGCAGTTCAGGATGGGTGACAACTCTCCCTCCACACCTCTCCCAGAGGGGGGCCGGGCCCCATCCCATGGGGTGGTACTACCCGATGCCATAGGTAGTGCAGGGGCAGTAGAGTGGGCACCATCAGGCTGTGTCCCAGATGTGCTGGGACCCAGTGCCACAGCCAGAGGAGGCAAAATAGGCAGATCATTAGGAACTGGCCGACCTTGATGTGCTGTAGTGAACTAGTTAGAACAATAAGTTAAGGTCAGTAATAACCAAACTAATGTTAGTATTAACAGAATGCAGCATAATATTTATTAATCCAAATATATATTAAAGTGTATTATGTGTCACACAACATTAAATAACACAGCAGTCAACATGTTAACAGCAAGCCAGTATGAATTAAACCATAAGGCCAACAAAACAGTTAGTTTAACAAAATATGTTAATATTGAATCATAATAATAAATAATAATAAGTTAAATTTTAACAAAATATAGTTTAAGAAATTATATTAATATGAAATCATAATCATGCATAACAATAATAAATTAAAGTTTAACAAAATACAGTTAAACAAAATATATTAATATTAAATCATAATAATAAATAACAATAATAAATGAAAGAGGATAAGGGGTGGTGAGAGAGAGAAAAACATACCATTAGTGACATCGCAGATGATATCCCTGAAGACACTGATAATACATAGTTCTACAGGTATTTAGTGTCAGTTGCGAGTACAGTGACTACAATTCTTCTATAGCTGATGTAGCACGTACATACCTGTCAAGCTGTTAGCATGGGACAGTATGGGCCAAGCACTAACAAATGCATGTACACAACTACACAGAACAGTTTCACACAATGTTGACTATTATAACTACCAAGGTATTCTGTAAACAGATTTGGTAATAAATTGCATCCCAGTGTAGAACCCAATAGCTGTGACTGCAGGAGACATCTGCAAATAATGTAACAATTGACTGCAGCAACTTAGAACAAACATACAATTTCTACAGCCCTATTACAAATATTAAGACAGATTTATTTAGGAAACCACAATGCTACTTCACTCTTTATTGGTATTGCTGATAATTTTCTGTGAGATCTACAAACACTATCTGCTCATAAAGTTGGCTACCTCAGACATATTCCTTTTGTTCCTGGAGTGTAAGAAAATAAGAGCATCATGTGACTAAAATTGGCCTGCAGACAGCCTTGAACTATACTATGAGTTTATCAATGCATTTTTCAGACCATTAGTTTTGAATTCTACAGCTATTAAAGTTGTACACTTGACTGCAGCAACCTTACTATAGACATGCAATGCATACAGCTCTAGTGCAATTATGTTATGACTCCACAATTCTGCTTTACACCATTTTCCTTACTGTTATTGGTATTGTTTATTGTTTATTGCAATACAGTTGTTATTGATCATTTATCGCACTGCAGTTCTAATTGCCCATTTATTGCACTACAATTTTTATTGTTTATTCTTTATTGAGGTACATTTTTATTCTTTATTGCTTATTGCACTCCAGTTAGCATAATATATCCGTACTTACCACACTCATGGTGCAACCTGGCAAGACGCCCTGCATGGGAATGAATATTGCAAGTCTTCTCAGCTGCAGCTGTTGGGACAGAAGCACACCATTATGCATAATAGTTTTGCACACATTCAGCTTGCATTTTGGTGAAACAGAGGAAAAAATATTTACATAAATGTGGGACATGCCCAGCCCAAGCCTCCTGAACACAGGTGTCCAATGTTCCCCTCTTTTTCTGCTTCAGGCTGTCATAGTGGTGATGACACTGCTCATTGGTGTGGAGGATACCAGTAGCACTGGTAAGTTCCCTGGCCAACTGATCCCAGATCTCAGCTTTACATTCTGAGCCCTGGTAACTGCCCTGCAACAGCCTAGGTTCATAACTGTGTATGAGAAGCCCACAAAACTCTGAACTTCCCATCTCTTATTTAATTATAATGAGGCAGTTAAAAGATTTGGCCATAAATTATTTTACCAGTTCTGAAATAAAAAAAGAGGAATTAGTTATTTCAGGTCATCTGTGGGAAGCATTGCAACAAGATAGAAAATATATATCCTCAGCGTATAAAATGGCAAAAGAGAGAAAATATAATAATCATATTCTGTTATCCAAATACTGGAGAGAGAAATTGCCATCCCTAGACGACAGTAAAATAGTAGAGGCGTTTAACTTAACATTAAAATCCGTATCACTTCAAAAACTGGTCTTTACTCAATTGATGATATTTAACAATGCATATTATACCCATCTTACACTTCATAAATTTGATTCAAAAGTCACCTAAATGTCCACAGTGTGTAGATCAGACAGCAGACCTGTTACACATGTTCTGGAGTTGCAAGTGCATTTATAAATTATGGAATTCTTTAAAGTTACAACTACAAAAAAGGTTACCAAAACTCAACACTCTCCTGGGAATTTCTGATTTTACATATTCCACGGAGAATTTGGACAAAACAAAAGATTGTAATTATGAATATTAGTTTACTAATGAAATTATATATAGCCACAAATTGGTTGAACCCAGCACAGGTGTCGTGGCAAAATTTCAGGGCTATTAGCGATTAAGCATATATTAGCGCACAAATTGTTAATTAGAAATAATAAGAAAAGTATAAACAGCATAAAAATTTGGGAACAAATCTTTAATATTATTTTATGCATGGCGAGCGGTTCCTATCCACTTTCCGTCAGGACATTCTGTATGTGTACCAACACATTCTTGGATTAGATAGAAAATGTAGAAATAATACAAATTATTGGCTTGAGTTGGTTTATAATTGTCTATTGTAGATGCTTTTATGTTTAATTTTTTGTGATTTTAATTTCCTGTACTTGGTTAAAATGATATTTATTCTTAATGTATTATAGGGAAATTCAAAATGGAACTAAAACATTGGAAGCAATATTGTACATAATGTAAATAGTGTGTGAAATGTATAATGGTTTGGCAAAACAATAAAAATGATTATTGAAAAAAAAAAAAAAAAAAAACCTCTGAACTCCTGCACACCCTATATTTGCACCCAAAAGCATGCATGCACCTTCTCCAACACCACCTGGCATATCAGCAGATAAGCAGAGTCCAACAAATGGTGCAGAATTCTTGCTTATTGGCGTTAATATAGGCTCTTTCCCCATCTTTACACATTATTTAGCAACATTCAAAAAAGTGCCTCGGTGCTTAGCATCACACAAACCAGCCAAGCAAAGTTGAGCATCACGAAAAATCACACAACCATGTTTTTTTGCAAAGCTTAGCAACTTGCAAACAATATTAGCCATTAACCACGTTTAAGCAATATTAGCACTGTGCAGCTCTCCCAAATGTGAAAATATTGATTTTAGTTTAAAAGACATTTTACATTGCATTCAACAAATGATATGTGTGTTAGGGACTCAAACCCAGGACCTACAAAGCTGTAGACTGTCACTCTGCTCATTTTAGCTACTTGGATAGTATATAAAGTAGTATACCTTCACACACACTACTAAATAACTGCAGCACGCCAGGCAAATAGGTTTAAATGGGCTTAAACATAAGGAGACATACATAATTAATTGCATTTGGTTTCTATATTTAGATGTCTGGAAGGTATCAACTGTCTATGTGTAAGCACAGCTTGGCATTGCTACTCTCTGCTCTGTGCCATGCAAACAGACATTAAAAACAATAAAAAAAATAAAAAACAGATATGAAAATTAATTACATCTAGTTTCTATTTTTAGATGTCTGTCGGTGTCAACTGTTTACGTGTAAGTGCAGCTTGGCATTGCCGAGCTTTGTGCTGTGCAAACGGATATTAAAAATAAATTAAAAAAAAAATTCAGAAATTTAAAACACAAACTATTAATACATAGCACATTTCAACAGTAGCACGGAACATTACAGGGAGCCTCACCATGTACATAACATCTGACCAACCTCTACACTTCTGCCTACATGGATTCAATATCCATGTTACTATGCTCTCTCTCGGCAGTGCATCATGATTAATATGCATGGCACACTGCTGAGGGGGAACTGTGGCCATGTACACGGGTACATTCCATGTTTCCTCTACACGGAGCCTACATGGATTTTATTAAATCCTGGGGAATATCTATTTACCTGCACTAGACAGAGGTCAAATGTTAATGCAGTTGAGTTTGCCATTGTGCAAGCTTTAAGATGAAATATTTTAAAACCTTGTACATATTATGGCTTTAAAATTATTGATGCAAATATGAATGAGCAATATTTGATGCCTAAAAGCATCAGTAGGAGTTAACTGCAAAGGCACCTGGAGGAGTCACTTGGATGTAATGAATTATTATTGTTATTATTATTATTAAACTAGGCAGTCAGTAATACCTATCATGCTATCTGCCTCAACCCACCTTTCTTTCATAGGTTCATAGGTTCATAGGTTCATACTAGGCTATCTGCCCGAGGGCATTTACAAGCCTAGCCCCCATGTTTTTTGTTAATTACCCACCCCTTTAGTATGGGGAACTATACCTATTATTTTGCTGTGCCTCTGTGTTGAGAGTGACACCTGAGGTAATCCTGGGGTATATCTATCTCTCCATCCCATTGGTCAGATTTCTCTGAACAAGGCCAGGAGGTGCTCTGCCTCACATATATTGGATTTTTATTCACAGCAGCATAGTTCTTGAATCTTGATCTATCTCTCCTCCCCATAATAGCCGTGCCGTGTCGAAGTCTCCTCCCTTGTGGCTCTGCTCTGACGTGGATCTTTTGAGGTGAAGCATATATGCCTTGTATGTTAGGCAAAGGCCACTGTTCTATTTAGAATATTGTGGATTGTCAAACACAGGAACAAAAATGGCAAGTTACTTGCTTTACACATAATGCTACCATTTTGTTTCAGGAGTCTAAATGAGTTACACTTTCTTGTAGTGAGCAGAGCTGGATCCAGTAGTCAGCAACATAGGCAGCTGCCTAGGGCCCTGTGGCTGGGCCAGGAGGGTTAAGCATTCATTTTAATAATATATTTTAAAAAAACTTCTAAACACCATGGTATCAGCATCTTCTCCTTCAAGGAGAACTATGCGTGCATCATCATCATGGAAGTAGGAAGTAAACACATTCCACACTTAGGTGCATAATTTAAACTAGCCATTCCTCTAAGAAAGAAGGTAAGTGTGTGTATATTTATGTAAGTATGTATAAAGGTGTAATTTAAACTAGAGAGAATGTGTGCATGTACATATGCATGTGTATGCGAGTATATGTATTTTAAACTAGCAGTTCCATTTCTGTATGATAGGAAAAGTGTATGTGTGCATGCTTGTAACTTAGACTAGCAGTTCTGTTCGTATGAGAGATAAAGTGTGTGCGTGCATGTATATAATTTAAACTAGTGGTTCTGTTCTGTGTGAGAGAGAAGATGTGTGTGTTGCTGTGTGAGAGAGAAGGTGTGTTTATGTTTGTTGCTATCTGAGAGCAGAGAGATGGTAAGTATGTGTGTGTGTGTGTGTGTGTGTGTGTGTGTGTGTGTGTGTGTGTGTGTGTGTGTGTGTCTGTTTCAACATACCTCTCAACTGTCCCGATTTAGCCTTATAATTTTGGTCTGTTTCACATAAAATTTGTGGTTTTCTGTCAATTCATGGAGGATTGAACTCACTAAATAATGGCATATACATGGGTTTCCAACTTCTTATTCTTCAGAAAAAGCATGCTAACACAAATCCTGTTATTGTAGCAACTTTCTAAGTTAAAAAGAGCAATATTTAAAATATATCATCATTTTTGGGCCATTGTACCTCCATGATTTTAGGCTTTGTCCAGATTTCTTACACTAAGATTTTTGCCTTACATGTTGGGCCAATTCCTCATAAAATGTATGCTTTTCGGGCAATTCACAAACGATTGACATTACTAAATGATTATACCTATGAGTTTCAGACTTCATATCCTTCAGAAAAATGCAAGCTAACACAAATCCTGTTATTATAGCAACTTTCTAAGTTAAAAAGAGTAATATTTAAAATCTATCCCTATCTCCATTATGTTATGCTTTGACCAAATTTCTTGCACTAAGAGGCTGAGAGGTGTGCATACCTCTCACCTCAGAATGATGCCACAGTATAAAGACAAAATGATCAATTTTAACAATTGGCTAAAATTTTGGTGTCATTCAAAGGGGATCCAGTGTCTGTCAGCCTGGGATGACATGCTTGACAAGCCACGTTGCTTCGCTAGGGACGGCTTGCACCTGTCACCCATGGGCTTTCGGATATTGGCAAAGGCTCTTGCCACCCCCATAGTGCCTTTTTTAGGCAAGGCTCAAAAGTCAAACCCACCTCCATAGACAGCACAAGGAACAAGAAACTAAGGGTAATGCTGCTAAACGCCAGAAGTCTTAACCTCAAGATGCATGCACTCGAAGCTCTCCCCAGTATGGAGAACATCAATATCTGTGCAGTGACAGAAACCTGGTTCAATGCTCCAGAGAGCACCCCAGCACTACCAGGTTATACCTCATATCATGCTTTTCGGCCCCAAAACCCGGGCCGAACCACAAAAGGAGGGGGAGTTTCCATATTTATCAAGGATATCCACACCTCCAGGTTAGTGGCATTGCACAAAGTATCGGAGACCATCCATGTGCAACTGACAGTGGGCAAGACTGCTTTTCAGTTTATGGCATCCTACAGACCACCCTCTCAAAGTCAGGAATCCCACTCGGCTTTCCTGAAAACATTGTAGAACATGAAGATCTCTCCGAACACCATTATATTGGGCGACTTCAACTACCCAAACATAGACTGGGAGCATTACTCAAGCCCCAGCACCTTAGCCCAAAGATTCCTGGAATTTATAAACTCAAATGCTATGGAACAACTAGTCATCACTCCCACAAGAGGGGAAAACATACTAGACCTGATCATTACCAACATGGGGACTCTATGCTCCATACCAGAAGTATATCCCTCATTGGTAAGATCAGACCATAAATTAATTTCACTGGATATCCACATCCTGACCCCACCCCCAGCCCAGAAAACCACAGTGAAAAACTTCTCAAAGCGAACTTCACACTTCTCAAAACCGAAGTGGAATCCTTCAAGGCCCCAGGGCCAGTGGAAACTACAGCCCAAACTGCAGAATCCTATATAAATGCATTCTACGGACATCTCCAGGAATGCATGGATCATGCTATCCCAAACAAAATCAAGACCCAATCATCCAAAGGCAGGCTTCCAGTCTGGTGGACCCCAGCCATAAATAAACTGTACAACAGAAGGAGGAAACTATTACATGATAGAGCAAAATCCCTAAAAGGGAAGGCATCTCTGATCAGTACTAGCAAAAAATTACGATCCCTCATAAAATCCTCCAAGGCCAGCTTTGAGAGAAAAATTGCACAGGACACTAAAGACAATCATAAGGCTTTTTTCAGTTATGTTAGGAACCTGCGATGCAACTCCCAGACTTGTTCTGAGTTGATTCTAAGCGACAAAAAATACACTGAACCCACAGACATCGCCAATATCCTGGCAGACAGGTTCAGTGCAAACTTCTCCACCCCCTCCCCCCCAAAAGAGCAAGTATCTATCCCAGCAGAGTGCAGCCTCCCAAACATCTCTGATGCTCAGGTGAAGGCCGCCCTCTCCAAAGCAAAAAACACTGCTTCCATGGGACCAGATGGCATCCCGGGTTGCGTCCTACATGAACTCCAAGAAGAACTAATCCCTCAAGTAAAACTGCTGTACAATCTCAGCCTCACTACAGGATATGTGCCCAAAGAATGGCGTACAGCAACAGTGGTCCCACTCTACAAAGGTGGCTCCTCTGCGGACCCTGGAAACTATCGCCCCATAAGCCTGACTAGCCTAGTCTGCAAGGCTATGGAGAGGATCATCATGGAACTCATAAACAAAGACATTGGGGACCTACAGACACTAGATCCTACCCAATTTGGCTTTGTCAAGGGCAGATCCTGCCTTTTGAACCTGGTCAACTTCTTCAAAACAGTCACCAAGGCCATAGATGAAGGGAAGGTAGTCCACACAGCCTGTCTGGACCTCGCAAAGGCATTTGACACAATGCCCCACTCGGGCATCATAGATAAGTTATCCAGCCTAAATATAAACCCCTATGTCACAAGATGGATCGCAAACTGGCTCAAAGACAGAACCCACAGAGTCAGAGTTGCTGGAGCCATGTCAGACTCGAAACCCGTCACAAGTGGCATCCCACAAGGTTCTGTCCTGTGACCTCTCTTGTTCGGTATTTACTTTTCTGAGGTACAGGCCAACGTGGGAGGACTATGGCTCACCAAGTTCACAGATGACTGCAAACTGGGCGCCATAATTGACTCTCCAGCTGACACAAACATCCTTCGAAAAGGTCTCGCAGAGACGGATAACTGGTGCCAGAGCCATGGTCTAAAGCTAAATGCCAAAAAGTGTATAGTCATACCCTTTGCAAAAACAATGTGCCCACAAATTACCACATAGGTGGTAACCCATTAAGTACAGAGAAAGTAATTAGGGATCTGGGGACCCAAGTTGATAGCAATCTCTCCTTTGACAACCACATTGCCAAAGTGGTTAGAAAGACCTTCTACATAGCCCACCTCATCATGAAAGGATTCACATCTAGATCAAGAGAGGTAATCATGCCCCTTTATTCATCCCTCATCAGGCCCGTCATAGAATACAATGCCCCCTTTGGGATGTACCTTACCCGACACCTGCAGCAATTAGAAAGACCCCAAAAGTACCTCACCAGGAGGATCAAGGGACTCAAACAGATGCCATATGCTGCTCGGTTAAAAAACTCCAGCTCTACTCAGTTGCATACCGCCTACTTGAGGCGATCTATGCCTGACATATAAAGCTATGTCCAACCCAGAATTAATGGACATGCTCCACCTCAGTAAATCTAAATCCCTTAGAGCCACGTGATCGAGGGACTTGAACCTCAGCACAGAAATAAATAGAACATGCTGGAGGGACAGATTCATAACCCAGAGGCTCCCTTCGCTCTGGAATAGAATTCCAATTTATGTTAGGCAGAGCACCTCACTGACTCTCTTCAAGAAGAATCTTGATGAGTGGATGGGGGATTGTAGGTTTGTCCTGGGGATTACTTCCGTGTCACTATTAGACAGAGGCACAGTAAACTAAACTTTAAAAAGGGCACAGTATACTCAAATCAAGGGGTGGCATAAGCCAAACTCAATCGGGCTAGGCTTATAAATGTCCCAGGGCAGATAGCCTAGTATGAACCTATGAACCTGTCCAGATTTGTGCCTCATATTTTTGGCCTATTCCTCATAAAATTTGTGGTTTTCTGGCAAATCAGTGAGGATTGAAATAACTAATGTTATACATTTGAGTTTCATACTTCACATCTTTCAGAAAAATGCATGCTAAGTCTTAAATCTTGTTATTCTAGTAACTTTATAAATCTATAAGTACACTATTTGAAATCTGTCCCTATTTCTGTGCCTTTGGGCCCCATTATTTTAGTTTTTTCCCAGATTTCTTGTCCTAAGTGGTTTAGAGGTATGGAGGTATGGTATGTAATGCCCTAGTGGGGAGTGGGGTTGCAGGTTAGTCAGTTAACTTGATCAGGCTTGACCCTATAATTTGGTTACAGGAGACAAGATCCTGAATCCTCTACACCAGCTACCAAACTGCTGAAGGAATTCTGAGCTTCAGTGTTGATAAGAGCCTGAATCCTCTACATGACCAGACTGCTAACAGAATTGTGAGTTTGAGTTTCAGTGCATTTTCAAGAGATTATGAGTTTCAGTGCATTTTCATGGAATTGTGAGTTTCAAGGGAAGAGAAATTTTCTTTTGCTTTTGCTAAGTCTGTTTTTCAATGTGCAACTAGTTGTTTTGTTTAGCAAATGGCAGTCACTGTTTGTGCTGTAGAATTTGAAAGCAGTGTTATGAGTTTAATTGCCTTTGGTGCAGAAGGCTGTGGATTCTACTCCCACACCATGTAGATGGAGTGCTGCTATTGCAGTGCCCTTTCAATTGCTGATTATTTGGTGCAGTTTAAGGGGGAATAGGGGTTCTGTATTCCTGGGTGTGTCCTCCTTTGTATGAGATGCATAGTATTAATGAACTTATCGGTTTGTCAGTCATCCCCTATTGCAATATTATCAGCTTACCCCTTTTTCAATGTTACATGGGCAATTAATTTAAGGGCAGCAGACTCTGAATTTGCAGATCAAACACAAAGGAAAAGTTGTTTGCTAGTAGCAACCTCTTCATTAATTATAGATCTCTTTAATATTGTATTATTCGGATGACTTTTACTTCTGCAGACATTGTGCTTATTGACTGATATTGGTGGATTGTAATGACAGATGTCTGAGTGGTTTTTTATGGTTGAAAGCTTCTGAAATGGGTAGTTTTGTCATTATTGGTTCATACATTTTGTTTCATTGCTTACTGGAAGAATGTTCAAAACTACAAATTTAAGACACACTCTAACACGTGGTGCTGTATTATACAATCACTATAATTTAATACAATCAGGAAGGTGACTCAAAGAACACATGCATGTATGCATGGCCCTAAAAATGTGTACAAGGAGCCTATGGTTTGAAAATGGCCCAAAGGTAAAATTAATCACCTACTGGCCAGATGCATTTTATTTGGATGCAGGTTTTAATGCCATTTCAATGAATGTGGATTTTAAGAACAGAGAAGGTTATTGATCATGCTGTCTGTTTTCATTGTGAGACTGTATTGTTTGTTTAGCAAATGATTATTAGTGTTTGTCCTATTTTATTCCCCCTTTTTATGCCTAATACTACTGTTTCAGTTGTGGAATCCTTCAAGATTTTGGGATCTATAATCTCCCAGGACTTGAAGTGGGAGACCAATGTAGGGTCCATAATAAAAAAGGTACAACAGAGAATGCACTTTCTGCGACAGCTGAGAAAGTTCAACTTCCCACAGGAACTGTTGCTTCAATTCTATGCAGCAGTCATTAAGTCTGTTCTCAGCTCATCCATAAAAGTATAGTTTGGATCTCTGTCTAATAATGACAAAAATAGGTTACATCGAATAGTCAGGTCTGCCAAAAATATCACTGATGCCAGTTTGCCCTCCTTACAGGACCTGTACTTTTCCAGTCATGAAAAGGTCAGAGAAAGTCATCACCGAACGAACCTTCACATCCAGGCCACCATCTTTTTGAACTATTACTATCAGCCAGGCATTATAGATTAATACGCACCAAAACAGTTTTTTTTCCACAGGCCATCAAGTTCATAAATGGTTAACTCATCTTATTAGGTTGGGGTATTCTTTTTCCAAGCCTCTGGGGATTCTACATATTGTTAATACTTGTTTCTTTCAAAGTTTATTTCAGTATTTATTGCACTGAATTGCACTTTGCACCTTGTATGTATATGTATATTTACTTTTTTTTGTCTTATTAATAGTTGCATGTATGTCTTGTTCTTAACAGTTGTATGTTTGTCATTTATGTAATACATACTTGGTGAGTCACTGAAACCAGAGTCAAATTCTTTGTTTGCGTGCATACTTGGCCAGTAAATGTGAATCTGATTCTGATTCTGTAGAAATAAATAAGAAAGCAGTATGCACACTGGCAGGTTTGAAAAATGTTTATGGTAACTGAGAAGAAATAGCCAAGTAGTAGAATACTGGAATGGCTGGGAAGGGGGCTACTGTGTGAGGGATAAGGAGTTGCCACAGGAGGGTTTGCTCTGGGGGGACCTGATCTATTACCCTTTCTAGGGCCACATTTGACTTTGATCCAGCTCTGACAGTGAGTTATCCCTGTATACAGCTACACTGTAAATAGGCTTTGCACCAGTATAATGCACGTTGAGTAAGGGATTTGGGCAGCAACTGCTAGTTGTAAGCCTGTGTTCTAGCATTGTTCTTGGTCTCTTATGATGTTAGATGCATTCTGCTCTGAAAATTTTCAAAAATTAAAGGTCAAGGAAGCCACCATGTTTCACGTTTCTATGGGGATCAGGCCACTACCAACATAAAGTGCACTGCTTTGTCTTATGGGTGAAGAAGCTAAAACGATACACTGTTTACTATCCATATAATGGAGTCAGTTGCTCTGATCATAGCCAGAACAGAATATGCCTCAGTGCTGTTCTTAATTTTGCATCACAGTCTGACCAACCTTAAAGCTGAGAAGAAAATCTCAAAGTACTAAAATTTAAGGAAGCCATCATATTTCACATTTTTGTTAAAAAAAGCATGTCTTCTACCCCACTCCACTGTATAACATAGACTGTGATGTTTATTATATAAAGGCAAGAAATCTATTTATTTAAGACTTATCTGCAGCCATGTGTGTCTTACCACTGTTATTAGTTTCATACAATGATATGAGTAAGGCAAGTATAAGGTACTTCAGGTATAAGGTATTTCAGAAATCAGATGATAAAAACACGGGAATGACATAGCCATAACTGCCTAATTAAATGCTCCCCCCTCCCCTGTGATACTAGTGACTCAAATGGTTTGAGGTACACGGTAAGGCTTGTAATGGCCCTAGTGGTCATTAGTCTAGTAACAACCTATGAATCTATAAAGGTAATTACCATAGAACACACACTTCAATGGCACAGGACTATTTTTAATTATTTTTATCAGGAAAAGTTTTAATCATATCATCAGACAGAACCAGAAAATTATTTGTGTTCTAGTGATCATCAGCACTTTCTTAGAGGCTATGTGTATCAGATAAGCTAATAAAATTAATTAAAGTGAAAACATCTGTTTCTGTCACAGAAGGAGATTAAAAACATCTGCACCATACCTTTCAACCTACAGACATTAAGAGATTGAAAAACATCTGCACCATACCTTTCAACCTACAGACATTAAGAGATTAAAAAACATCTGCACCATACCTTTCAACCTGCAGACATTAGAAATAGGTACAAAGGCACTTAAAAAGTAAGTACATCCAGCCAAATATCTGGACATCGAATTAGCATAAAATCTGAATACCAAATAGCACAAAGCACTTCCTACTTCCAGTAGGAATGTGGGATAGTACTAAGAAACAGATTAAAAAAACAGTTAGTGGCAACATGATGGAAAATAGAAGCACATTATCAGAGACAGTGTAAAATATTTAGACTTTAATGAACTGTATTACATAATTCTACCACACAAGGTCATGTAGTTTTGTTTCTGGAAAAGGGAGATGCATAATGTGTGCCCTTTTTCTTTAAATTATTTGTGCCACTTGTATGTTGGTCATGTAGTGTAGTTCTCAGAGTACTACGCAGCTTCAAAAATCACGTGTGATAAAGGGGAGTCAGAAAATTGTATAGAAGGGTAAATCAAACCTGAAAATAGGGGCGTACCTCCAAAGATAGATATGTTATATGCAGGGATAAATCAGGTGAGAAAATATGAGCATTCCTCCAAAATAGGGACAGCTGAATGGTCTCAAATGCAAATATATTTATAAATAACAACACTGAATTGGATGACTGTCAGCAAGGGAGGTAGCATGATTACACTGAGTGTCATCTTATTTGTGAGAAGTTGTCTCACAGCTGAAGCTGAATATGATCTGAAAGAAGCCACCAAAACCAAGAGTAATGATAAATCTTCCTTTAACTATGTCAGGCGGTTAGAAGATAATACCTTACAAAGTTCTGAGCTGGTCAACAGCAATATTACATAGATAGACTCAAAAGAAATAACTATCCTTGATGGAAAATTCAATGCCAGGTTTACTCCACTTAGAGTTAAAACTATTTGATACCTCAATACCAGCTACTATGACAAGCACTAAGGAGCAATTCATTTTAGTACTCTCAGTAACTATGAATACCATATCTGTGGACCCTGATATCATGCCAAGTTGCATAATAATTAACATAAACCATAGCCAGTCTGAATCTTTATTTAATCCTGTTACCATACACCTCTAAATAGGTTATAGTCTCAAAACCATGAAAACAGTCATCATAATGTCTTTATATAAGGATGGCTTAACCACTGACTCTGGAAGTGCACAGATCCCTTAGTAGCATTATATGTATGAAACATATGATTTTTTTTAATCATAAATTTATACATTGCCTGGCCCCATGGAGCAGAGGGACAGATCCCTGACTGTGACCCTGGCTACTCGGTTTGATTAGCAGCTGTGGCAGTGGAGGATCCAGACTGAGGAATGGGAGATGAGTGAGGGGGCCTGGACACCTCATCTCCCCTTGAGGTAGGAAAGGGATGTGTGTGATTAGGGGTAAACTCGGATGATGCAATTTTTCCTGGTTTATATAGAGAAAACTACTCCTTGCCTCAAGATTGCTGGTTGGGGCTATTTGCTGACAATGTCTCTTGCAGATGGGAGGAATGACCAGTGAGGCAAGCCATTGTAGTCCCCTTCCCTTGAACACCCAAGTGTGAGTGGGGAAGCAAGGCAGCAAAATTACAGTAAATCTTCAAACCACTCCTGTTGGTACTTATATGATGGTCCTTCTTAGCTGACTCTCACCCTAAATGATGAAGGAATGAATGAATGGGATTAATTGGATTAGAGCGGGCTGTTGAGTGGCAGGAAGCAGGGCAAAATGGAAAGAAAAAATAAATGTAACCATGGAAAGTCTCTTAGCAACAAATGTTGGCACTAATGCTCCTGAGACAAACTATTTTCAATTTATGATTTGGTATTGCCTCATAATAAAAGAAAAAATTGTTAATCATAATGGAAGCCATAATTTTGTCCATAAGCTACCAGACAAGACCGCTCCCTGAATTTGGGCTTTTTGGTCTTTGTAGACAGGACATTCACTTTGAAAACTCCTTCCACAATTGGATAACAGCAATATGTGCCTCTTTTTGGGTTTCCTGTTTAAACAGTGAAAAATCTTACCCAACAACTGGAATCAACCTTTCTTATTTTTTAAACAGATACATAATCTCGATTCCTGGGACAATGGACCCTGTGAAATTTACTTCATTATGAGTAATTCTTATATAGGGTTTTGTAACTTTAAACACTTTTGTATTATGAGGTTGGATTTTTCATTGTTAAAATTAGAGATTGGGTAATAGCATGGTTCTTAAATAGTTCATTGTTTAGACTGAAGACATTTTAAGTGGTGCTGATCTATTTTTTATATTTTTCAGAAATCTGGTGATTGGAAAAATCTAATTCTTAAAATGAGGTTATATTGGTAATTATTTTTACAGGAAGATAAGACATCATGTTTAAATGACTAAATTTCCATAATTTATATTTTACAAGAGAAAAGTAATCATGTGAAATATTTTTGATTGGTTCATTTTGCAGCCAGTCGGCCCATTCTCAGACATTTAAGTCAATGCCTCTCACCTATGGTTATATAAGTTTGTGAGGAATTGCAAACAGATGTTGTTATGTGTTCGCCCACTATTAAATTATGACAATAACTGGTGTTAAGACAATAGCCTTAGACTATATTCAGCAAAATGTAGTATAGTTCAGTTTGTAAACAAAACATTTTCACATTGTAACACATAGATTACTCAACCCTGCAAATGGACAATGTCATGTGAGCTCATAACCATATCTCCTCAGTATTTAGGAAATTATTTTATTTGATACAAGTAATATGTAGTTGCATCTCCTCTAGATCTACAGAAGTCTTATTTCCCCTTTACTTACCTTTTAGCAAACTTACTATTGAATAAAGTGCTCCTTTTGGCAAGTAACTATTCAAACGTATCAGTGCAGGTTGAGACACTTCAGAGATTCCTAAGTAGAATAATCACTGCCATCAAGTCCCTCAGCTATTATAACAGACTGATGACTCTTGCTCAGTACTTGGTCTCTTACAGACCTCTCCATTGCTATCTGTTTTTAGTCATTCATGCCCTGAAAGAACCCACTTTCCTTGATCTCCTATACCTTTGCAGAATAAATGGTTCCCCAAGTGGTTACCTACAGAAAGTACCTAAATCTTCATCAGCAAATTAATAAAACAAATCATGGTAGATTATTATCCCAATGCATTCTCCACCTTTAGAAAAAAAACTTCCACTACAAGACAAACAGAGCAGTATCCTTACCACAATCAAGATGAACCTCAATAATTGGATGGGAAGCCACAAATTCTCTCAGGGCCTATCCCATGTTGCCCTAAATGAGGACAGAGGAAACTTCTGAATATGGGTTTATTTGCTAGATTTGTAATTATGTGAATACTTAATTCCTAGTATTTCCTTGTTAAGCTGCAAACTTACTAGTATACCTGGAAGCCTACAAAGAAGCAATTGATCAAGGCAGTAAATGTGCAGAACGCATTTGGCTGTTTCACAGTGCTGCTAAAATACATGACATATGTGAAGAGTTACTCTGATGCCTCCAAAGTAACACCAGATTAATCAATGTTTGTGTAGTTTCATCTACACACAAGATCTTCATTGGACAATTACTTTTTTATCTTAAATTTTGGATGGGTTATTCCCTTGTTTGCAATACAGTGAGAGGCATTGTGCCTTTGTAATCAACCTTGGTTATCAAAATTAATATTATTTGCTAAAAAGTTAGACATTATCACATGCTAATTACACCTTTTCATAATTTAAGAATAGAAGACTCATAAAACTACAACAGTACAGACACAATAAACCAAGAATGTCAATACAGATAATATCATGTGAATGTCTGCCATTTTTATATGCTGGATAAATCATGTTATATTCAGCTCTGAACATGTAAGGTTTTCATCACCCTCTGATGAACTAAACTTTTCTTCAGGGTACCCAACATATGTATGTCGGCAACATACACAAGTAAATTATTTTTATTATTCATATTGCCCTTTGGACAGTATTCTAACCTTCTGTACTAGGTAGTATAAAGTAGCACATTATATTGAAAAATAGTAAAAGTGCAAATGAGTTTCATCTCTTTCATAGGAATTGTTTTGTTTCATAGGTTCATAGGTTCATAGGCAGGTACTAGGCTATCTGCCCGAGGGCATTTATAAGCCTAGCCAGAGTGTGCCAGCTTTCGCCGCCCCATTGATTAATTAACTGAGCCTCTGCCAAGAAGAGCCAATGAAGTGATCCCAGGGGTGTATTTTCTGTTACCCATCCACTCGTCAAGGTTTCTCTTGAAGAGTGTTAGTGAGGGGCTCTGCCTAATGTAGATTGGAATTTTGTTCCAAAGCATGGGGAGTCTCTGTGACAGGAATCCATCCCTCCAGCATGTTCTATTTATTGTTGTGGTGAGGTTTAGCTCACTAGAGTGAGTGTCTCGCAGTGACTTGGATTTCTTTTGAAGAAAAAAATTTATAGTAGAAAGAGATAACCTTCTTTTCCTAACATTAATAATACTATAAACTTAATAATGCCACTGCTAATAAAAGCATTAGATTTTCCCCATTATGTTGTTTAAGTTCAGGTTGTGAATGACAAATGACACAGTGGTGAAATGGAGGTGAGCCCATGTAGGAAGCATAAGCACATGTGTCTTTTTAGTCTTACAGATAGTGAAAATTCTGGCACCTGGTAGGCAGGGACATTACTAGTTTCAAAGAGACATACCTGTATTTTCTATTTGCTAATAGAGTAATATTTTGTGTGACATGTAAACGACATGTATTTTGGTAAAACTGTCAGTTTTGGTCATATTTATTACCACAACATTCACTAGTAAACTTGTCATCTATGACAAAACTACCATGTCAAAAAAATCAAGAAATGTTTTGTATAACACATTAAAAAGAGCATATTAGTTAAAATCACGTTTAATCAAATTATGCTGATTAAAAGGAAAACTCCATTGCATTGGATGTTTTTTGTTTTTTTATGTCAGTCAGTTGTTTGAGCCTACTTTGCTCAAGTCATTTGAACTTCATTTCTTGAGCTTGTTACTGCTTATATCTTTCACTCGTTTTACACAGTAGTACTCTTTGTTTGTCTGTGGTGTGTTTTTCATTGCCTGAGGCTGCAACTTTCGAGAGAAAGAGTGAAATGATTTTAGCCTGTATTAGTTTATAGCCCTGTGTCAGAGGTGCAGTAAGCTTGGATTAAGAATAATAAAGTAAGTAGGGTGTAGGGGTGAAACCATCCACATGGGGGTGCAGCTATCAGTGTAGCACCTCGTAGAATGCACAGTAGCAAATCCTACCCCAAACCTTCTTCAGCTCGGCGGAGGCAGCAGCTGCATGAATATTCATTCGTGCACCTTACACAATGCACTTAATATTGCGCATCTGCTCAAAGTCTGTTTTGACGTGACATATTATGACGTGACATGCAGACTTTTATTTAAGTGACAGTTACAACGGTAATGTATCCATGATGTGACATTCAAATTAGCATATCTGTCATTCTTTTTAGCTGTCCCCGCCCATTTCGCTTGCCAATCACTGCTGGCACGCCCAAAGCTGCGCAGAACTAAATGTGAGGTACTTCACTGATAGAATGCCAGTCTCTGTACTTGAATTGTCAATTTTATGGAATGCCAGTATGTCTCTAGGTTTGTTGAGGTGCAACAGATTCATGTTTCTTTGGTATATACACACATAGGATTTCATAGAAGAAAGTTAGGGCACAATATAGTTCTGAAACAAAATGCAAAATTGAACATTGTTTTCAGGTTATTAAGCTTGCTACGGAATGAATTGGGCTAATGCTTAGTTTGGAGTTAGTGTCAGTGATATTGCTTAGTTTAATGGGTTGGCTTTTTTCTGCATCGTCAAGACGTGTTACAACTTACAGGATAAGGTGTGGGTTGATTCATTACATCTTCATTATGTAACACATAAAGTGATTTCCTTTCTGATACTATGATGCCCAGAAAGCATGATATCTGTCACAATGTGTACTACTTTTTTTTCCCTTTAATGTACAGCCAAACACAGTTCAGCTAATATTCTGACCATCCCAGAAAAGGGTGTTTGTGCTCAGTGGGCTTACCCGAAAAGCCTAGCAAAATCTTTAAGTTTATGACATTGCTTTAAACTTATTTAGCTAATTAATGGCTTACTTCATTACCATTAGATAATCTGAAGAGTTATTCGCCATATTAACTTCCTCATAAAAGTCAAACTACTCTAGTGGTTCCTCTTTGCATTGTGGGATAGAAATTGTCTATAATGAAACATTTTGCTGAACTGTTACACAGTTAATCAAAGCTGCTAACATCTCAGGAGGCTCTCATTGTTTGTCTGAGGAGTTTAACTATGATAAACAGTCAGAATTAAAGTTTAACTGCATGGAAATATATACTAACTTCAGAAATTATTTCTTATAGCATTCTCTCTTCTTCAAGGTATAGTGATTTTGGAGTTAAGTAGCTGATGTGCGTTGCAGATGTAACAGAGAATTTATCACTTTGCTGTTATTTTCTGTTTATCACAGATATCTTCTTCATAGGTTTGGGACTGGCATTGAAGAGTCTTGAAATTCTGATAGGGAGTCCACCTCAGCCACTCAGTATGAAAACCTGGAATGCCCACTAATACAGGCTTCTCTCCTCTTACCCTTCCACATACTAGCCTTAACCAAAAGAAACCCTAAACTATGTAGCGATTAAAGACCAATAACCAATCTGTGCCCTGCAGCAAAAATCTGGAAAAGCTACTATACAAACAAATAGGGGAGCATATTAAAAAATATGGACTTCTCTGTGATAAGCAACATGGTATTAGAAACTTTTCCAGTACTACAACAGCTTTGCATTCAGCTACAGATACCATTTTTAACAACATGAATTATTCTAAAATTATAATATATTTATCTAGATTATCTAGAAAAAAAAATTACCCAAAAACTGAACCCTCACATTAACACATGCCCATGTGAAAGGGTCCCCACTGAACAAATCTGATGTTCATAATAAAATAAGTCTACCAAAATGCTGCTTTTAATCTAAGAACACTGCCAATAGATAAAACATCATTTAATTACCTGTAATTTGTTGAATCCGTTTTTAGCTGCCACATCAACATCAATTTTCCATTCTAATTCAGTCTACTTCAGATCATTCAGACACTGACATTGTTAAACTCTGATCATACTCAAGTTAATACTCACTTGCCAGAACTGAAAGATAGAGGGGTATAGCCCAGACTATAGCCCAAATGACCTGGTTTGAATAATGGCTCAGCGTCTGAGTTGCTAACTGGGATGGATGGGCACTCAGCTCTGTGCTCCCTGAGTGGAGATGTCTGTTAATAGAGAAGTAAGCCATGGATGGTTTCTGGGATGAGCATAGGGGAAGGGGGAGAAACAAGAGGGAAGGTCATAACTCAAAATCCCACCCCCTCACAGAATCATTTGCTGGCAAGATCCCCCAAAGAATCTTTAGGTTTTATGCCTGTCCAGCTCAGATTCTGTGTTAAGTTGAGAGATGAAAAAGTAAGAGCTAGTAGACCTGATAATGGACAGAAATACTGGGTAGTGGCAGGAAAGTATGAATCAGGTGGGGGAGGGGCAAAAGTAGCACTTGCTTGATGTCATAAAGACTCTTTAAGTTGAGCAGAATAGAATTTTGCATGTGTTATCACCAGATCTTGTATCTCTACCTAGACTAAACATGCTGGAAAGCATATCCGTGTTACTATGTTTTCTTGCCCACAAAGGTTACTTGGTGAAAATTGTGCATGCTTTTACTGTTGCATGTTTAGTAAGATACCTTTTGTGCAGATTATTGTTGCAGGTATCATATTAGAAAACTCTGCCACAGGATGAGGTTCAATATATGACCAGACATTCAGAGCTGAGGTCCCTTCTTCCTTGGCTGGGCTGATGTCACCTTCACCTTGCATATCCTCACTTACCAAGTAAAAAGATGACAGCCTCCCATGCCATCTTCATTCTTTCTTGTCATGTTGATGAATGTGTAGCTCATATGCAAGAATAGAGCATGCATTAGTCTCTTGATCAAGGTCTTTGATATTTTTGGGTATGATAGACACCAGTGTGGTGCCCAGCCTGCATGAAGGAATAGACCATGAGTACTTCCACCAAGAGGAATAAGGGTGTCTGCAGGAGACAGACTAATTTTAAGGGTTTTAAGATAAACATATATGCTGTCTTGATTTAGAATACATTCCTAGTTGTGCTTTGTCAGTGCTGTAAAAGAAGGCAAATACTTATCCAAGCCTACCTGAGCAAAAAAAGGCCTATTGTCCTTCATGCAGATATCAGCTATGTTATCAGATTCTCAGGTTAGTATGGCAGATGGTGACCCTAAAAAGTGAAATGAAAAATATGGGGAGCAAACAGAAAATTCTCTAAGTTGAACAGCTCCAGCAGGGATCCAAACTCTAAGGATGTCAGTACCATGGAGGAGTTCACCCAGCCCCTTTCTCTGGTATTTCTTAATGCTGAGACCTCTGGCAAAGCAGGGTCACAGGTAATGCTGAGACCTCTGGCAAATCAGGATCAGCGGTCACCAAACCACCAGTCCCTAACATGTCCCACTGGACCAAAGAGACCTCAGGTGCCAGCAGCTATGTATGATCATCAAACATTCTTTCATAAACACCATTTTATTATTAAACAAAAGAAGAGTGTTATTCCCATGGTTACAACTGACAAGGACAGCTACCATACTAAAAACCTAAATCCAGGGATGTAGCCCCTCTCATGGGCCTAAACCCCACACATACTCAACCCTCTGAGGTTCAGACCTGTCCTAGACACACACATTGCAGATGAGTTGGATGCCTATCCATTTACCCTCCCCTTGCCTCTTCCCAAGAGTGGGCCCAGCTGGAGAAGGGTTTCCTGCAGCTGTTACAGAGTTTTTAAGCCAAACAGCACAGCTCCTGCATCAGAAATCCTCCCAAAGACCTAGGTAGGCTTCCAAAGCCATTGATTCTGAGGATGATGAGGGAGACCATACCTCTCAGCTGTTCAGGTTTTTACAGAAATCCAGATTTTTGATTCATTATTTTGGCCTGCCTCTTATAAAATTAGTTGTTTTCTGACAAATCTTTGATTACTGAAGTCACTAAATAATGCCAGACATTTGAGTTTCAGACTTCATAAACTTCAGAAAAGTGCACGCAATACAAACCCTGTTAATATAGGAACTTTCTAAGTTTATAACAGCAATATTTAAAATCTTTCCCCGATTTTGGGCCTTTGTCTCCACTGCCATTATTTTTGGCTTTGTCCAAATTTCATGTGCTAAGAGTTTCAAAGGTATGATGGAGACCTGGATCACAGATACCAGATTTCCGCATCTTTATCCTGACACAGACAGTGAAAATGCTGTGAATTCTAATTCACCCCCAGAAAACCTGTTCTTTGGAGATGTTTCCTGACATATAACAGAGCACTTTCAGTGGCAAGAACGTGATATCTTTGCTTTCCAGAAAAGGAGTACAGAGCATTACTGCAATCTACTAAGCTTTTAGCTATGTATCTTTCAGCACTCCCTTCTGGATGTATTTGTTGCTGCCTCCCTACAACCAGGCTACCAACCCTCTCCCAACCATAGGAATTTACAGCAATTTTATAATGGTAGATGAAAAAATTCCTTTACAAAATCCACATTGCAACTCCAGATACAGATGGCACTAGAAGCCAGCAGAAGAGCTTTTCTGACTGCAGGGTACAACAGTGTCCCTAATGAAGGAGTAGGTAGGTTGGATCACAGATCTGGGAAGAATGTGTATATGTTTCTGCCACTCTGGCTTTTAGGGCATAGAATTGCCTGACATACATCTTGATATTTTATTCCTCAAGCAACTCTTTGAAAGTTGTAGGGGAATGTAGGATGAAGCCAGCAGGATGGCCATTCTAAATGAATTCCAAATTTCTCCAATTGGTGAAACATGTGTGGGTATGATGCTGTGAATGCAACATCCATGTCTGCAGCTATGGGGTCAGTGGTAAGGAGACATTCCTGGCTAAGAACTCCATTCCTATTGGAGGATGTACATTTTTTGCTCCATATTGCCCATTGTGTAAGGGATTGCTCTTTGGATCCACACATACAGTGAATTCAAAAACTAGAGGAAAAAGGGAAAACCATTTAATTCTCAAGCACATATTTTATCTTCCCCTTTCCAAGTACAACTGGAATTACCCATGTAAGTGTGAGCCTTTCTAAGAGAGGCAGGGCAAAGGTAAACAAGCCAAAGGTAAGAAAAACACTTAAACAAAGGAAGAGGCAACATGAATAAAAATGGTAGCACAGGGGCCCTAAGGGAGCACTACTCAACAAGCAGCAGCTATAACTACTCCAGCTTCCTCTTCCAACTACTGCAAAATCCCACCCAAGCCTTGCCTTTACACATTCCAAATCCAGCCTCCTCAAACCCAAGAAAAGAAGCTGGCTGGCATCTTGCTGCCAGAAATGGTACAGTATCACAATATATCAAGGGGTCGTAATAGTCTCAAGGGGTTTCAAGCTCTAACTCCTTAAAAAAACTGAGAAAGAGAGAGAGTTATCCCTCCTGTATCAACAGATAGAGAAGACCTAAGGACAACACATTCTGGAAGAGATGATAGTTCCATGTATCATGAAGAAAGTTCCCAAAAGTCAGGAAGGAAGAAGTTAAGGATACTATTCAAGACTGCAGAACCATGGATGGCTGGCTCATCTAGTGCATGGTGCAGTTCCCAGATCTGTAGTCCCCTCAACTGTAAGTTAAGTAGTAAATAAAAAAATAAATATTCTTTCTTGTTTGAGGACCCAAAAAAAAGGTCTTATCTCGGAAGTGGGGACAAGCAACCAAAACAGTCTCTCTGCAGGCTGAGGGGACTTAAAGAAAAGTAAGCTTCTTCTTGAACCTGTAGCAAACTGCTTCAGCCCTGGATGCAATTACAGTACTGGCATTCATTTGTAAATTTCAGTATTTTAATACTGCCCCATTAACAACTTCTGTTCACACCTTCTAATACCTTGCCCCCAGGGAAGCAACGCCTGCACCCCACCCTAGCTATGTTTCTACAAGTCTGTTCCCAGTACTAAAATCAAAGATGGACCATGGATACTAATTTTAGTTCTGTCAAAGATAAATAAATTCCACGAGGTACAAAAATTCAAAATGGTAACTGCGCAGGCATGTCTTCTAATCCTAAGCCCTCAAAGTCTCTTATTTTGTTAACTCTCAATGATGCCTACCTGCACAGCCCTGTCTTCAAGGGTAACAAATGATTCTTGAGGTTTGTGGTAGGGTGGCTACATATGAGGCTACTGTAATAGTTCCCAGTAAACACATGGGATCAAATTGTGGACTCCTTGGAAGCTACCACAGCAGTACCACCATATTTCAAATGACAACTAAACTAGTAGGTTGTAGAGATCAGGACAAACAAGGGAATACCCTTCAGGTCAACAACTTCCAGTCAGATGCTAACCACTGGTGCCACAGAGCAATTGTGAGGATCCCACATCTTGGACTTCAAGGTGCATGGTATATGGAGATATCAAAAGAGCAACAAGCAAATAAACCTCAAATAGATGCTGGCAGTTATACATGTTCTAAGATCATTCACGTCAGTATGAGTGTCAAAGACACTTAAGGTAATCACAAACAAAACCACAGTGAAAAAGATTAAACTAATATGAGACATGACCCACTATTGTTACTTCAGCAGGCTGATTATGCTCATCTGGGAAAAAAAAAACTACAGTGCAATTTGTTCCAGTGGATGATCTACACCCACACTCATAAAAAAGCTTTTGGCAAACCAGTTAAACCGAACCTCAGCAGATCCACACAAGTGAATGTTACACAGGAAGACCTTGCTAGAGATTACCATCTGGCGGTATACTGCAGTGACAGACCTCTTCACTTTACAGGTGATGTATCATGAACAGACCTCGTCACTTCACAGGTGGTGTATAACAGTAGCAGACTTCTTCACTTCACAGGTGGTGTACTGCAGTGACAGACCTCTTCACTTTACAGGTGATGTATCATGAACAGACCTCGTCACTTCACAGGTGGTGTATAACAGTAGCAGACTTCTTCACTTCACAGGTGATGTATCGCAGTGACAGACATCTTCACTTTACAGGTGATGTACCACAAACAGACCTCTTCACTTCACAGGTAATGCATAACAGTAACAGTCTTCTTCACTTCACAGGTAGTGCATAACAGTAACAGGCATCTTAATTTCATAGGTGGTATATCATGGTAACAGACCTCTTCATTTCACAGATGGTGTATTACAGTGATAGACTTCTTCACACCTCAGGTGGTGTATCATATCACAGTGACAGACCTCTTCATGTCCCCAAAGAACATACAGCTAATGGAGATCTGCTCCACAGCTTACCACGGCAATTCTTGTGTAGTTAGTGCCATCTCCCAGGATTGGAAAGGTCTGTTTCTGTATTCTCTCCCTGCCTCATGCAGAAAGAAATAATTCTGTTATTTTGTCTTCTGACTCAGGCAGCATGATTTGCTCACATGCTTCATCTAATTCTGCTGCAGCATCTGATGGTCCTGATGCAGTTTCAGGGGGGGTCCTCCATACACCATAACAATTCCATCTTGAACCTACAAGTTAAGAAGGTGTGACATGCCATTTGAGCACTTTTGTCCTGATGAAGTGCAAGAAACCATGAAACCAAGTAGAAAGAAATCATATTTAGATAAGTGAAGAAGATTCTCCCTCTTGTGCCAAAGGAGGAACCTACACATTAATCAGGTGAATGTACTTAACAGTTCTTCAAAATCTCTCGACTTGATCTCCATTGGCCCAGCTTACACTTCTGTGAAAGTGCCCCTTTGTGTCATTTCTGCCTTTCTGTCTCTAGAACCAACCCTTATTCTGTCCATACAATATCCAAACATTACAGGATAGATGTAATTTTCAGGGCAAGAGCAGGGGTTTCCTTCAACCATTTTAGAAGGAATGCTACCCTTCTGTGCAGTTATGCAGAGACTTCCAGGTTATACTAAGGTCAGATTTGTGAATCTTCAGTAATGTGATGACTCTACCAGTGATACATGCAAAAATAAAATGCGACAACTTTCCTGCCACTGTGCCACAATTGCAGCTGCTTGTTTGTGGTCATTGCTACAGTATTGATTCCCTTCCTTATTCTCTTCTAATTTCTCAATAACCAGGGGCCAGGGTGGGCACCCAGTCTCATTTTCCCTCTTTACTGAATTGGAGTTCAAGCTGCATCTTTGTGTTCCACATTATTCTGTTGTTGCTCAGATTCCTAGGAAAGTGTAGGAGTCTTAGACCTTAGTGAGGCCTCTTGGTTTTGATAGTATGAGACCTTAGTTCACAGGGCAAGTTCCAGCATCATACACTTGAACATCTACAATTAAGCTAGTAACCCAATTATATTTTTCTAATCTTGCTGTTAGAACCGTGCTGCCTAGGATAATTTTTTTCACTGCTTTGTAATCTAGCCTGCCTACATGTTCAGTTATTAGTCTTTAATGGTAACATTTCTATTTACGATAGCAAATCGTCTGTTCTGTGAAACTGTATCTGATGATGTCAGCTTTAGCTACTGTCTCTTCTGTTGTTTCACTTTGTTTTGGATCTTCCAATTGGAGAAGAACTTTTCTTTCCAGCTGCTTTGCTCATCATTCAGTCTCTTTAGCTTTACAGTTCATCGCTTGTACATGCTTTTGTAAGTACTAAGCAACATTGTGCAAGCCAAAATTAGGTTGCAAGTCTTATCAGTTATAATACAGATCCATTTTAATTTTTTTGTTTGTTTTAGAATAATTTTTGGAGAGTTTGCAACTATTATATAACACTTGCTGCTTATTACATCATTCAGTGTGTTAGTGAATAGTATGAGAAAAAAGATGAACCTTCTCCCATCCATGTCACATCTGGGTGGAGATTTCCGGAGGACAGTCCAACACTTGTTTCCCCCATAGTTCACACAGCAGCTGGAACAGCTAACACAGAATTAGTCTAGGATTACAGTTATTAGCTCACTGCATGCAAATGGGAAAAGGAAGCACTTTTCAGTGAACCCTGTGCAAATTATATTAATAAGGGCCTGCTTTATAGATAGGCTTGACACTCTGATACCATTTTACACAGTTAAAATGCACAGGAGGTTTTCTTGGGATGTGGTCATATTCTCCCCTTCCCCTCTTCCACAGTTTCTCTCTAACATGAGAAAAACAAGGAGTTTTTGAAATTTAGCACCTCAATGACACATGGGAAGCTATTTTTAGACTAGTGTATGTGAAACGGATATATGGATAATTTTATCAGAGTATTGTCTCTCTCATATGTTAAGGTTTAGTGGCATGTTTTGTTGCACTGGAAACTGTATTAACAAATAGTGATTACCTTTCACTTCAAACAATATATTAAGGTCTCTGGTTAATCAGATTGCATGTCTTTTTTAATTTTATGTTTTGCACTTATATATGCAAATAGGATTAAATCTTTTAAAATATTAAGCACATAATGGTACTATGAGATCTGCTCTAAGTATTTCATGATTGCATGTAATGTCACACATTAAAACCACCACAAATAAATTAAGTGAACCAAGTAAAAACACTGAAAAAAACCTTTCCACAAAGGATGGAGCCAAACAAATAGTCTAAACATAAGCATTTCATTCTTTATCAAATAGAACTTCTTCAGATTATACACAGTAAAAAGCCACAGTCTTTTAAAATGTGAATAAACCAATCAAAGTGCTTGGTGCAGTGAAGGCTGAACATTTAAAGGTACAAAACCTTAAATTCAACTTACATTACATTACTAAACTGTATTAAATAGTAACAGTTTCTCTGATAGAAGGTAACAATCTCAGCAATAAATACTTAAGAAAAAATAATGTTACCACTTTGCTCATGGCTGGAATAAAAACTGGACAAAATAACACAGTGCAGCATTCAACGTTTATCTGCTGTAATGTGCAATAAGCTAGACAGAGAAATCCTGTCATTTAAAATAGGGGCTTGTGTTTTATTCAATAATACCTGACAATAAACTTCCATGGTAAAAAAAAGTCAGACCAGTTACCTCCTTTTGGGTTAAAATGAACTTTCTCCAACACACAAAAAATTAATTTGTTGAAACTAGTGCACATACCAGCATGTTTAGTTAAGGCATTTGAAATGTTCTTAGTTTTAATAGCATAACAATACTGATATAGTCTGGATTTCAAGTTTTTATCAGGTTTTCTGATGTAGAAAGCTGGGCAGGATAAGCATGTTGCCAAGTAAACCACCCACCTAGACTGACAATCATAGTAACCTTCTATACCAGTTACTTTAGGATAATTGTCCACCAAAATATGGGGTGTCTCATTGATAAACTGACACTGTTTACAGGGCCCACACTTTTTCATACCTTTGCCACAGGGTTGTATAAGGGGGTTGTGATTATGGCATTCAAGGATATGCTTGATACTCCTGCCTTTTTATGCACAATTCTTGGGTGTTCTCCAATTTATTCAGTTAACCCAAACATGCAAAAAACATGGGTCCAGTTGTTATCAAGCATGCTCCTAACAGCCCCATTGTTATGGTGATAATACAATACCATGGTGTTAAAATACTTATTGTCTGACCCCTTATCCTTGTTAGGTAGTTCCAAAGCACATAGAAGTGGCCCTTAGTGGGTATGCTTGTGCTCCTGTATAAAGGTAATCAGTTTGTCTATCATACTTAACACAGTATTCCCTGTCAAGGAACATTTTTCTTGAGCTGTATCAACTCACTGTTGAAGACACTGTCATCCATAATGACCTTAGCTAATGAATCATTTGCCGTTTAATAACATTTTTCTTTTGCCAATAAGGGTGGAAGCTATTAAAATGCAAGTAGCTGTTAGAATGTGTAGGCTTCCTATAGATAGTCAATTCATATACATACTTACTGTAATTTTTGTATACTTTAACATCCAAAAAATTACATCTGTCAACCTCAGCCTGGTGGGTGAACCATAAAAAAGTGGTGGTAGAGTTAATTTATTCAGTGAACGAACTAATAGATTTAAAACTACCTTTCCCCAACATTAGAATATGATCCAGGTGTCTGAAATATTTAATAATATAATCTTTAAATAGTGAAGGAAAAATGTAGTTCCTTTCCCACCACCAGAGTATAATATTGGCAAAAATCGGTACAGCAAAAGCCCCCATTGCTACACCCCTTATCTGTTTAAATATTTCATCATCAAACATAACAAAATTATTTTTAAGTAGCAGTTCCATAAGTGAGTGAATAACTTGCATCAATGAATAATCCAAGGAAGTACCCACAGTCAGGGCTTCTAAAAAATATGTTTAACCCTTCTTCATGTGGAATTACTAAGAATAAATCTTTAACATTGATGCATCCTTCCTCATCTTCTATCAGGCCATTAATGTGACCATTAAAGCGAATATTACTTTTATGACTGTTTTTTCCAAGGTCATGTATTTTTAATTCCAGCTGAAAAGTTCTTATTTGTAATTCTGAGATAGTTTATTGTGTGAGGAGACACTTCCCCTGTTGGCAGAATTCATGCTGTTGAGAGTTTATTGTGGAAGTAATGGACTGCAGCTGGTCATCTTTTCTGGCTGTAGTTTCCTTACAAATGGCAAGGCCTTGCAGAACTGCTTGTATTAGAAGTTTGAAACAGCTTGTGTCATTTTCTCTGATGGTTGTGTTTGTTTGGGCCACTGACATTTAAAAAGAAACACCCATTGTAACCAATGACTTAAAATAAAGTTTCTGAAAAGAAAAAAAAATCATTCAAATTATGATTTCCAAAGGGAAAAGCATATTAGAAGTAAATATGCTTTCAGTTTAAAATTTATTCCAACAACTTTGCAGGGAGAGTGGAGTTGCTCTAAAGGAGCTGTTCTTCCATGCCTGGATGAAATATGCATCTGTAAGGGCAGCCTTCTTTGTTGGGAAGATCTGTTGGGGGTGTATGGGTGTCAAGGGAGGGGTCTTGGTGAAAAAAGAAAAAGGAGAGATGAATGAAAATTGGAACAATGGGTGCCAGGTTGTTTGTCAAGTCATCAGAAGCTTAGTGTGAAAGTACAGAATGGATTCAATTTAGGCAAAACAATGAAGAATTTGGAGACATGTGACACCAGCCAAAGTGCCAATCATGTGCACTTTTATGTACTACATCAATAAATTGTCTTGGGGAAGCCAATCAGCCAGTAAGGAGTACATAAAACAAAATCCACCTTAATATTTGTGGGAGGCATGTCAGAAGAAGTAGGAGTGGGCAATAGGTGCCTAAGGGATAGGTTGGGGGGGCTGATGAGGGTTCATATCAGCAATGAAGCATGGTAGCTTGTGGGAGCAGCAAAAGAGGATTATGCCTTGAGCTCATATGTGTAAATGGTGCATAAAAAAGACAGCTGACAATCTTCAAAATAAGTTGGTAAGTGACAGCTCCTAGGTGGGAAAAAAGTATTGATGTTTCTCAACACCCTGTTCTGGCTGTACTGTAAGTATCAAAACTAACTGATATATTCTCTCCTTTTGGAATGGGCTTATATATAATTAGCTTGCTGTGGTGGGACCATATCACTAGGGTTCTGCCATTATTACCCTAAGTGAAGGGAACATGGTGGTGGTGTTGGGGGATAAATGGGGGGGTCTTGCCAGAAGGGATAGCAAGAAATTAAAAGTCTGGAACAAACTGAGGCTTTTTGGGGGTGTGAGTAGAGTTTTGCATTCGAGTTATTCACCAATGGTACATATAAACAAGGAAATACTGGCAAAGGCTCTTGCCACCCCAATAGTGCCTTTTTTAGGCAAGGCTCAAAAAACAAATCCATCACCATAACAAGTACTAGTGACAAAAAACTGAGGGTCATGCTGCTGAACTCTAGGAGTTTAAACCTCAAAATGCAGTCTCAGGAGGCACTCCTTAACATGGAGAACATCGATATTTGTGCAGTAATGGAGACCTGGTTCAAGGCTCAAGAGAGCACTCCAGCAATTCCAGGCTACAACTCATGCTACACATTTCGGCCGCAAAACCCAGACCGAAATACAAAGGGAGGAGGCGTATCCATATTCATTAAGGATAACCACACCTCCAGACTGGTTGCAAAGAATGATGCCTCAGAAATCATCCAAGTGCAACTAACAATGGGCAAAACTGCATTCCAAATTGTAGCTTGCTACATATCACCTTCCCAGCCCCATGACACGCACTCTTCTTTCCTTGAGGTACTGGAAAACAAGAGAGTCCAACCAAACACCCTTATACTGGGTGATTTCAACTACCTGAACATCAACTGGGAAAACTACGGAAGTACTAACACCTTTGCTCAGCGCTTCCTGGAGTACATTAACACCAATGCACTGGACCAGCTTATTAACACCCCCACAAGAGGTAAAAATATACTGAACCTGGTCATCACCAACATGAGGGACAAATGCTCCACACCTGTGGTAAACTCCTCATTGGTCAGATCAGATCATAAACTCATCACCCTAGATATCCACATACCACCCTCACCCCTGCCCCAAAAGAAACCATGGTGAAAAACTTCTCAAAGCCAAACTTTATGCTACTCAAGACAGAGGTGGCAAAGTTCCCTACTCCCCAGCAGAAAGGCAATATGATTGAATCTGCTATATCCTACACAAAAGCACTGTACAAGCACCTACATGCGTGCATAGACTGTGCTATCCCAAACAAGATCAAGACCCACTCCTCCAAATATAAGAAACCAGTCTGGTGGACCCCGGCCATAAATAAAGTCTATAATAGAAGGAAGAAATTATTGCAAAAAAGAGTAAAAACCCAGGAATGGAGGAGCTGCCTGACCACCCTTAGCAAAAAGCTAAGAACCCTCATAAAAACCTCTAAGGCGAGCTTTGAAAGAAAAATTGTAACAGACACCAAAGACAACCACAAAGCATTTTTTAACTATGTCAAAAACCTAAATAACAACTCGCAGAGATTTGCTCTGAGCTACAGCATAACGGTTCAAAATTCACGGAACCAACTGATATCGCCAATATACTGGCAAATAGGTTCAGTGCAAACTTCACTGCACCCTCACCCCCCCCAAAGGGCCCATTTCCATACCAGAAGATTATACTGCCCCTAAAATCACAGACACTCAGGTAAAAATAGCACTTTCCAAGGCAAGAAACACAGCATCCATGGGACCAGACAGCATCCCAGGCTGCATACTACATGAACTCCAAAATGAATTAATCTCTTGCCTTAATACCATGTTTAACCACAGCTTCACCTCAGGCTATGTGCCCACAAAGTGGCGCATGGCAACAGTTATACCACTCCACAAAGGAGGTGCCACCACTGTCCCCAGGAATTACCACCCCATCAGCCTGACGAGTCTCGTCTGCAAGGCCATGGAACACATCATCATGGAACTCATAAACAAAGACATTGGGAACCTTCAAACTCTTGTCCCCACCCAGTTTGGGTTTTTAAAGGGAAGGTCTTGTCTCCTAAATCTGGTAAACTTTTTCGAAATGGTCCCTAAAGCAATAGATGAGGGAAAGGTGGTTCACACAGCATACCTTGATCTTGCAAAGGTCTTCAATATCATTCCCCACTCGGGAATTATTGACAAACTCACCATCCTAAATATAAACCCCTACATTACAAGATGGGTTTCTAACTGACTCATGGATAGAACCCATTCAGTGAGAATAGGAAACGTTACATCTGACTCCAAACCGGTGACTAGTGGTGTACCACAAGGCTCAGTCTTGGGACCCCTCCTATTTGGTATCTCCTTCTTGGATGTACAAGCAAACATGGAGGGACTATGGGTAACAAAGTTCACAGATGACTGCAAACTGGGTGGCATAATTGAGACCCCTACTGATGTAGATATCCTTCAAAAGGGTCTTACAGACACAGATGCATGGTGCCAAAACCACGGCCTCAAGCTAAATGCCAAAAAGTGCATCATCATCCCCTTTGGGAAAAAAACACATACCTATGAATTGCAACATAGGTGGTAGCCCACTTACCACGGAGAGTGTGATAACAGACCTAGGGACTCAGGTGGAGAGTGACCTCTCCTTTGACAACCATATTGCTAAAGTGGTTAGAAAATCCTTCTACATGGCCCACCTTATCACAAAAGGGTTTGCATCCAGGAATAAGGATGTTATTGTCCCCCTCTACTCATCACTCATTAGACCCGTTATTGAATATAATGCCCCATTCGGGATGTACCCAACAAGACATCTGCAACAACTGGAGAGGCCTGAAAAGTACCTCACAAACAGGATAACTGGCTTCAAACAGTTGCCGTATGCCATGAGGCTAAAAAAACTCAGACTGTACTTGTTCACGTACCGGCTACTCAGAGGTGATCTCTGCCTGACATACAAGGCTATGTCAAACCCCGAATTGCTAGAAATGCTCCACCTAAGGAAAACCCAATCCACCAGAGCTACTTGTTCAAGAGACGTAAACCTGACATCAACAATAAACAGGACTTGTTGGAGGGACAGATTTGTGTCCCAGAGACTTCCCTTGCTCTGGAATAGGGTCCCCATAAATGTGAGGCAGAGCTCCTCATTAGCACTCTTCAAGAGGAATCTTGATGAGTGGATGGGAAACAGGATATTCTCTAAGGGAATCACTTCGGTGACCCTGCTAGACAGGGGTGCAGAAAAGTAAACCACTTGGGAGGGAAGTGTAAGTAAAACATTTTTTTGGTTAGGCTTAATTATACCCTAAGGCCAATAGCCTAGTACCTACCTATGAACCTATGAACCTAAATATTTGCAAATGTAAAGTTCTAATAATGGTATGTGATCCACAGAAAGTATAAATTTAATGTTTGCATTATTTATTTATTTGCCAACTGGGCAACTGTATTTATCATATCCAGACCCAATTCAGTCACAGACCAGGATGACTTTACAATAAACTGAAGAAATATAATCAGACCATCAGTAAAACTACAATAAAGTAACAGAACATCAAACACACATACATGAAAGCGCTTAACATCGACATGCGCTTCCGTGTATGTGTGCCTGTTTCCAGAACGGACTACAGTGCGGGTAAGGAAAAATTCCCTTTTCCCCACTGTAGTGCAATCTCAGAATGTGAATAAGAAATGGGGTGGGGCAAAGCCCCCTTGCAGAAATGTAGATTTTTTTTTGAACTACACATACACAAAAGCGCTTTTCGATGTTAAGCGCTTTCAAGTATGTGTGTTCGATATTTTGTGATTCGGACATATGCTAGTCGAGCATGCGTCCTAGACCCATATATATATATATATATATATATATATATATATATATATATATATATAAGTGTGTGTGTACACACACACACACACACACACACACACACACACACACACACACACACACACACACACACACACACACACACACACACACACTATTTAGAAAAAACATGCAGGTATCATTAAAATAACAGAATCCGACAACAGTATGATCAGAGCTGCTACTTCAGAGTCTAAGGACTTGTTCTCCTAACTTCCCACCATTCTAATCCCATTTCTCCTTTGTTTTAAAACATTTCTCTTTTCAGTATTCTGCAGCTTATTTCCCACTGTATTACTCTCCCACTCCAACAAAATTGGTTCAGATTTGGCCTACCCCCCCACTATCACAAATATCACACTGCAAAAAAAAGTATATATAAGAAGAGAACGTTCTACCTATTGAATACTTGTGGCATGCCATACAAACAGCCCTCTATGAGTGCACAGCCAAACATAGCTGACCTCTTATTCTAAAATAATGCAGTGCTACATTTTGCCTTTCTTGCTGCTCCTTTTCATTACATTTAACTACTTCATTAAAGGTGCCCTATACTATGTGCCTTAGTACACTGTCAAACCATTGTAAAACAGTCACTGCCAATCTATCACAGCACTGATATTACTCTTTTACCTGGTCGACTCATAAGGAAACACCACAAGAATCAGCTGTCATATTCTTTCCTTCCTTTTTACTTTGTATAAACTAAAAAAATCAACATCACAACAGTCAATTTCCATGCTATCTTTCTTTGTAATATTGGCAGTTGAGGCAGATTTAGCATAACTGCCATAAAACTCTCTTCTACAGTAATGTAACTTCTTTCTTTCTTTCATTCACCATCACACATCTGACTCAGTGCTCTCCCATCATAGCCACCAAATCATGTACTTCTTTATTCTTGTGCGAACTTCCTTAATGGTTACATTAGCAAGATAACAAACAAATCTTATTTTTTCATTATTTAGACACCATCAATGTTCCTCTTAGTAGTATCAACTGCAAAAAAATGCATCAATGTCTGTGACATTAACATCTTCAATGATATTAGCAGTTATCAGACGGGTACCAAACATTCATCTGCTAATAATATTTACATTTGCAAATTTCTGAAATAAATCTTTTGACACGGGGTGTAAGGAACTTTAACCATGCTCTAATGTTGACCCAGAAGTACATTCTTTATTAATTTCTAGGTATGGATTTCTTAATAATTGCCCTTGCATTATTACTGAAGTATAAAACAGGCTAATTAAACCAATGTGTAAGTAATAATTTACTGAGAGTTACAGCATTTGAGTTAAAGCACATGTATTAAACAATGATATGGATATCATTTTGAAATTATACTATGTCCTAACTGTTCATTGTTATACAGGCTACACTTACTTTAAAGAATAAACATAAATATTAAAAGTAATATTACTAGGGTGATATAATTTTCCAGCATTGTATTATTCACTGTTATTTCAGTACTTTGATTTGTAACCCTTGTTGTATGCATGCAATATCAACCAAAGCAGCTTTTGTATAATACAAAAATATTTGCTTGACTTACTTTAGTGCATGAGTTGCTCCAGTATATTTTGAGTACCAAAAAATGCTTGCATCACTTATTAGAAATACTTGAAAAGTAAGACCAAAAGAATGAGTGGTGGCCACTGCTAATTTCACTTTACTTCAACAATTCTAATAGATATTCAACTTTCTTGCTTCAATAGTTGAATCTTAAAGTTGTATCTGGCCACTGGTATGTATCACTTCCATGAACGATTCTATAAGCGTAACTAAAATAATGAAAATGTAAACACTTGTGTTCATAATGCTTCACAATCTTCCCGTACTACCTCTAAAATCTTCCCGTACCACCTCTCCCCAAAACACTCTCGTTTTACCATCTGACTCCTGTTGCTCCTACATCCCTCTTCCACTTTTATAAATGTTACAGTCACCTAGACTTGAAACCTTATATAATCAGTCCCCGTGACTTCAGAAAAACAGTTCATTTAATTTAGCCATTGTTTCCTAGACAGTAGTAAAAGCCAAAATACCCTCTGTAGCAAGGAAGCCACCCCAAGTTTCAGTTTAAATTGCTTGCATTCCCTAATTGCTTTTTCACTCTGTAGTTTCTGTTGAAAGTTTACATCCAAATAATCATGATCTATATGTACTCTGTGATCTACTACGGTAAATCTTTTCAAGTGCAGTCACAATTGCTACTGTTTTTTCATAGATTGTCATGAACCACACCAGAGTACCTCTGAGTTTCCTTGTCTAGCCTCTCAGACACAGTAAATGGTAACTGACATGCATTTTTGATTTTCAATGACGATTTTTGAAGTCTGCCCACTCTATCATCTTAATTTTCACAAAACTCTAACAAATCCACTACTTTCTCTCCTTCCAGCTCTCTAATCAACCTGAAATTCCTTCTATGAGTCTTATCCTATGTAGTACTGTGTTATTGTTCCACATCTTCTATCTGACACCCTAGTTCTTTCATTCTGTTTTTCACATCATCACCTGTTCCTTAGTATATATCATGTTGATCTGATGAACACATAAAAATTCAATATCTTCCAGACTAACTACTTGTAATTTATATATGTGTAGATATATAGTTGTTCTCTATATGATTGAATGTTCTTAATATCATGATTAAAAACTGGCATTAAGATGTTTGACACAAATAATTCTGATCTTCACATTAACCTTCCCAATACTACCCTCAAGTTCATCTGAATAGTGGCAGTGTTACTCCACCTGCACCACCTTAGTAATGGGTGCCAACCCTAACGCTAAGGTTGCCCCTTCCCCCCATCCATAAACCTACATCTTACCTTATGAAAAACCTTCCTATAACACTACCACTACACAAGATACACTCAGACACACAAACACACACAAACACACACACTTACAACACTACATCTACCCCCTTACCTAACCCTGACCCTAATCCTAAGATACACACACTCCTACACAAACATATAAAACCTATCTCCTCACCTATCCCTAGCCTTAACATTCACTCTCACACACACGCACAAATGCTCTCACCCCCTCCAACCTGACTCACCTTTCTCCATGAAACATTCCCTCGACATTTTGGCCATTCATCTATCTATACGTTTCATATAAAACACCAACCCTAGCACTTGTCGACCAAAAATATATACATATACATACGTGTGTGTGTATGTGTATATATATATATATATATATATATATATATATATGGTTCTAGGTTATAACACTGACAGCACACAACATCGACAACGACATCACCGACACCACATCATCGACAGCTCATAAACACGACACCACACACGCTCAACACATCATCACAACAACCAATAAACAAAACAAATTCCCTGACCAAAAACCACACACACAACACAAGCACACCTAAATCCTAACAAACAAACAGTAAACCTTACATACACAACTATCCACTACCCTAACCGAAACCCTAACCCTAAGGTCCGTCACTATCGTGACACTAACCTAACCCGCGCCCTGACACTAACTCACTTAACCCGGCCCTAACCCAAACAAATTCACTACTGCACCCTTACCTAACGCGCGACCTAACCCTACCTTACTTAACCCCCTAACCCAAAACATTCACTACTGCACTTACCTAACTCAAGCCTAACCCTAACTCACTTAACCGCTAACCCAAAACATTCACTACTGCACCTCACCTAACTTCGCCCTAACCCTAACTCACTTAACCCACCCCTACCCCTACAGACCGCCAACATCGCACACTTACCTTACTTGCACCCTAACGTCCGTCACTACCGCATACTTACACATCCTTTCCCCATCTCGGTGTTCTCCGCGTCGGTGTTTTCATCTGTCGATCTTCTCGCGTCGGTGATTTCGCTGTCGGTCTTCTCATCTGTTGACGTTGTAACCTAGACCCATATATATATATATATATATATATATATATATATATATATAAATAAACACAGGTCTACTTTACATCAACAAAATGCCACTTACCCATTTCAATGAGATGAAAACACCGGCAGCAGCAAAACACTGATGTCCCAGAGCACTGACTGTTCACTCCAGGTAAGTAACTGCTCGGCCATCCTGTTGAACTTTGCCCCTTACCCCCAATGTAGTCCGATCTCAGGTTCATAGGTTCATAGGTTCATAGGTTGGTAATAGGCTATCAGCCCTAGGGCCTATACAAGCCTAGCCATAACAATTCCCTGGCTATTTCTTCCCACATTATTTACTTTCCTGGACCCCTGTCTAGCAGGGCGACTGACGTGACCCCTGGGGTGAATTTCCTTTCTCCCATCCAATCGTCAAGGTTCCTCTTGAAGAGGTCCAAAGAGGCACTCTGCTTGACATGTGTGGGCAATCTATTCCAGAGTCTGGGGAGTCTCTGGGTCAGGAACCTATCCCTCCAGCATGTTTTGTTTATTGTGATGACAAGGTTTAGATCCCTGGAGCGTGTAGCTCTGAGGGATTGGGATTTCTTTAAGTGTAGCATGTCCAACAGCTCTGGGTTTGACATGGCCTTGTATGTTAAGCAGAGATCGCCTCTGAGTAGACGATATGCGACAGAGTATAGCTGGAGTTTTTTAAGGCGGTCAGCGTAGGGCATCTGCTTTAGGCCTGTGATTCTTTTAGTGAGGTATTTCTGAGGCCTTTCCAGTTTTTGCAGATGTCTTGAGAGGTACATACCAAATGGGGCATTGTATTCTATAATGGGTCTAATGAGGGATGAGTACAGTGGGACAATGACCTCCTTTTTTCTGGATGAAAAGCCCTTCGTGATGAGGTGTGCCACATGAAAGGATTTCCTGACTGTTGTGGCGATGTGGTTATCGAAGGTGAGACCACTGTCCACCTGTGTCCCTAAGTCTCTTATCACACTATCTGTGTTAAGTGTACCGCCACCTATATGGTAATTCATGGATACATGTTTTTTCCCAAAGGGGATAACAATACATTTCTTGGCATTGAGCTTGAGCCCATGGCT
The DNA here is from genome assembly GCF_019279795.1 of Protopterus annectens. Taxonomy (NCBI): domain Eukaryota; kingdom Metazoa; phylum Chordata; order Ceratodontiformes; family Protopteridae; genus Protopterus; species Protopterus annectens. The sequence continues at coordinate 151,287,436 of NC_056725.1, forward strand.
CTGGCACCAAGCATCTGTTTCTGTAAGGCCCTTTTGTAGAGTATCCACATCATTTGGGGATTCAATAATGGCTCCCAGTTTGCAGTCATCTGCAAACTTTGTTAGCCAGAGTCCCTTAGTGTTGACCTGTACTTCAGAGAAGTAGATGCCAAACAAGAGCGCCCCAGGACTGAACCCTGAGGTACTCCACTTGTCACTTGTCTGGAGCTGGATTTGGAGTCGGCTACTTTTACAGTGTGGGTTCTATCAGTAAGCCATTTAGCAACCCATTGGGTGACATAGGGATTAATATCCAACTTAGTAAGTTTATCTATGATTCCAGAGTGGGGGATGGTGTCAAAGGCCTTGGCAAGGTCTAGATAGGCTGTGTGGACCACCTTACCCTTGTCCATGGCTCTGGAGACTGATTCAAAGAAGTCAATCAGGTTCAGGAGACAAGATCGGCCCTTTACAAACCCAAACTGGGTGGGGTCCAGTGTTTGAAGGTTGCCAATGTCTTTGTTTATAAGTTCCATGATAATACGCTCCATGGCCTTGCAGATAAGGCTTGTCAGACTGATGGGACTGTAGTTTCCGGGATCCAAGGTGGATCCCCCCTTGTGGATTGGGATAACTGTAGCTCTGCGCCACTCAGTGGGCACGAAACCTGAGGTGAGGCTATGATTAAACATGACACTTAGGTGAGGTGCCAGTTCATATTGTAGTTCATGTAGTACACAGCCCGGGATGTCATCTGGTCCCATGGATGCTGTATTCTTGGCTTTAGAGTGTGCGTTTTGTACCTGTGTGGCCGTTATTACTGGAATTTGGCAATCTTCCGGTATTGAGATGGGCCATTTAGGGGGTGAGAGGAGGGTGAAGTTGGCACTGAATCGATCTGCCAGGATATTGGCAATATCCTTTGGATCAGTATATTTATTGCCATTCTGTTTTAGCTCAGAGCAGATCTGAGCATTGCCATTTAGATTCTTGACATAGTTATAGAATTCTTTGTGGTTGTCTTTGGAATCTTTGGCAATTTTATTTTCATGACTAGCTTTGGAGGATTTTATGAGGCATCTCAGTTTCTTACTGAGGCTAGTAAGGGAGGTTTTTGCATCCTGGGATTTTCCTCTTTTCTGCAAAAGTTTCTTCCTTTTGTTGTAAAGTTTGTTTATGGCAGGGGACCACCAGATTGGCTTCCTTTTTTTGGATGAGAGCATTTTGGTTCTATTTGGGATGTCACGATTCATGCATGAGTGGATGTGCTCGTACAGTGCCTTAGTGTAGGATTCAGCAGTTGAACTTTCAGTTCCCGTCTGCATGGGTGTCATGAAGTTTGTCACTTCTGACTTGAGTAGCATGAAGTTGGCTTTGGAGAAGTTTTTATGGTGGTTTCTTTACTGGAGGGTGGGGGTGGGATGTGGATGTTAAGGGTGATTAGCTTATGGTCAGACCTGACTAACGAGGGGTGACCATAGGTATGGAGCATTGATTTGCCATGTTGGTAATGACCAGGTCTAGGATATTGGAGCCCCTGGTGGGACTGTGGATTAGTTGATCCAGGGCTTTGGAATTTATGAATTCCAAGAACCGTTGCGCAAAGGTGTTGGGACATGAGTAGTTTTCCCAGTTAATGGCACGGTAGTTAAAATCACCCAGTATTAGGGTGTTTAGTTCTATCTTAATATTTTCCAGTATGTTTAAAAATATTGACACTCCTCCACCTTTAGTGTTTCGGTCCTGGTTTGGTGGCCGAAAAGTGTGGTAAGAGTTGTAGCCTGGTATTGCAGGGGTGCTCTCTGGAGCCTTGAACCAGGTCTCAGTTACTGCACAGATATCGATGTTTTCCATTTTCAGAGTTGATATATTTAGTTAGGGGGTTGTGGGGCTAAAGCCCCCTCCCCATGGGTAGGTTTGGTTTTCTTTCATTTATTTGTTTGTTTTGGATGGCCAAGTGGTTACTTACCTGAAGTGAATAGTCGGTGTTCTGAGACGTTGATGTTTTGCTTCTGTTGGTGTCTTCGTTTTTGGTGAAATGGGTTTTAGGTAAGTGGCATTTCACTGATGTACAGTAGAACCATATATACATATATATATATGTGTGTGTGTGTGTGTGTGTGTGTGTGTGTGTGTGTGTGTGTGTGTGTGTGTGTGTGTGAATGTGTGTAAGTTGTTTTTATCTCTCTCTCTCTCTATATATATATATATATATATATATATATATATATATATATATATATATGTATATATATCCTTTCAACAGTCTTGATAACCTCCACAAATAAAATTTTACCTCTTCCAAACTCCTCATTAATTCTTTCGCATTCAGTTGAATCAATATTTTATCCTTTACGAAGAACTGGTGTGGTGTCTATGACTTGTCTCAATTTTTGTAGTTACACATTTCTTCTTCTGTGTAATCCATGCTCTCAGCATAAGTCTTAATTTTTATTGACATCATTCAAGTGACAAGGCCTTCACACTTAATAATTTACTAACCTCTTGTAATCATAAAAATAACTATTCACAATATACAGAAAGAGCAGTCTTCAAGTACTAAACATTTCCAGACTTATTCCTATCCCTAATTTCTGCTAATAAAATTTTCTCCATTCTATGTTTTCTTTAATTACACACTTTGTTACTATATCTTCAGTTTCCATTTCTTCCTTTCATGTTTCCATACAATTCTTCTGGATGATGGAATGTTCCAGTTTGAGATCCCTATCATTACTACCTTAATATTCATGCTGAGGTGGTATCCATGACTAGTTTTCCATTTTTCTCTTTCACTTTTCTACATTCAAATGTATTACACCAAAGTCTACATGCTTTTTTTTGTAAACCCCTCACACATTCTGACACCCTAATCTAGTGTGATCTGCCCTCTTTCTGTCCCATCACTTCAATCTCCATCATATCTCCATGTCCCAACCAAGTATACAGCCCTCTGCCTCCTTCCCCGTCTGTCATCTGCTGAGTGTTGTTTGCCAGCTGTGATTCATCATCATTAATGGTACCCATCTCTTTGTGCCTCCCTTCTGCAGTTCACTATGGCACCTCTGAGCCACTCTCATATCAGACGCAGCCCACTTGTGACCCAGATGGGCTATTGCTGATGTTATCAAGCAGAGTGGGACTGCTTCACCAGGGAGCTCTGTTCCCTCATGGAAAGGTAGCCCACAACAGTTACCTATCTCTGTTCAGCCAGAGCTGGAGAGGGTGGTGGAGGTGGCACTTGGTAGGACATTGATATGTGAGTTGCTGAGCATCCCTCCTTCAGCAAGGTGCAGATTCACTTGACTGGACCATGGCTCTAGCCACCCACACACAATACCTCCAAATATTGATTCCCAATAACATCTCTATGATGTGGTTACCAGCTGGAACACTACCCACATCTCACAGTATTTTCAACTATTTGTCCTCTGTTTCTGTATGTAAATCCCATGTCTACCACTCTCGATGTGGGCATATCTGCCATTCATTGTCTGTATAGTTATATGTGTGTTTGCGTACCATCCAGCCTACTCTACAGCTAAATTCCTCCTTTGTGCCTTTCACCAATCTCCCCTTCCCTTCTTTCTCTCTATGTTTTAAAATAACTATCTTTTCACCAAAAAAACAAAAAAATGTGCATTGCTTCCCCAACCTGCTTTCCCATTTTGTGTTCTCCCTTGAGTTTCTTTGCTTATTATACCCCTTTTCCTATTTTTCTCTACTCCCCGTTTCACCTCATTTGATGGAACCAGTAATACATTTTTAGCTGGACACCAGTTGAATGGTCTTTTGCCATCTAATATCTGTTGTCCTTTTGCCATGAGTGGTGGTAGCTTACAACAGCAGGTACCTACTAGTGCTATCTGTTGTATGACTCATGTGCACTTATAGGGGGTTTGTACAAGGCAGTGTAGCAGCACTGCATTGTCCTTCATCATATGCTATTCAGCTTTGCTGACACGATTGTTTCCAGCTCCCATCCTGTTTTGTACACCTCCTTGAAGCACAGCTATTTGTCTCCTCATGCTATACATCTCAGCTGAGCTTCTTCATGTTTATTTTGCACAAGTTTGTGTTGTCACAACGAGACACAGGTTGCCCACTGCCTTGAAAGGCAGCTGTACAAATCCTGGCCATTCCAACTGATAAACATATGTCTTTAAGAATAACTATATTTTTTTTTATAAATGCATTGTTTGCCTAGTTTTGCTGTATGTTTTCTGCAGCTCCCTTACAAAGAAACTGATGCCTAGAGAGATAAAGTTATTTAAGGTGCATCATTAAATGATCTCTACTTCATTATGAACAATTTAAGTACATCTTGTGTGGTGTCTGAGGGTAGACTGCAGAATATTCACATGAAATGTACAGCTTAACTGCAAACAATAGTTTGGGGTGAATTTATTTAAGTACAGAACAGATCCAAACTCTTATGTCTAATGTGTTATTTATTCTGCTTTACCGCATATTCTGCAACTATGAATCCTTGCTGGACTTTCATGGCTGAGAAGAATTAAACATGAACAATATCAATTAATGGATGGCAACCTTAAACTGTTGTCTCACTCATACCCTCCTGCATTACAACTGGCAGCACTAAATTAAAAAGGTTAGTGGTTAGCAAAAAGGCAAAGTCAATTCCTAATTACTGTGTAACATTGAAACATTTTGCATATTAGTAAGCAGATAGTACCACATGAGCCAGAACTAAAAATCAGGGAACTATCCGTGCGTTACATGGCACAATCTTTCCAAAACAAAAGAGTACAGCAGTATAAATGTGGGAATTTTAAGATGCCTTCTGGCAGCTAAATAATAACTACTATAAGGAAAGAGTACATCAGTCCTCACTGGTTTACAGGCATTTAACAGTTTATTTCATTTGGACCTTATTTTTGTGAGTGGGGGGATGTGGTCCTGGGCTAGTGACTCTAGCTGTAGTTATGTGATTTTGCTAAACTTTGTGTCAAACAGTATGAGATTTTTGCCCTGGTGTCTGAGTCATGCCTCTCATCTGTTGAGATTTTCACAGAATGTGCAGCTTTTTGCCTTATATGTTTGGTCTGTTCCTCATAAAATCTGTGGTTTTCTGGCAAATCAGTGAGGATTGAATTCACTACATAATGACATTCATCCAAGTTTCAGACTTCATATATGCATAGTAATGCAAATCCTTCTAAGTTTATAAGAGCAGTATTCAAAATGTAACCATATTTTTGGGTCTTTATCCCCCTCCAATACTTTTGGTTTTGTCCAGATTTCTTGTGCATAGAGGTTGAGAGGTATGAGTTCCAAATGTAAAGTAATAATGCCCATGTAGGCATGGCACAAATGTAGGTGTCTGACTTTTTACAGACTTCATTCATTTTGTGCAAAGAGAGCAGGCAGAAATGAAGCACTCCTATGAAAACTGAAGAGCTTTAAAATCTGCTAGACCCTTCATCCTGACATAATTTTTGCTTACAAAAGTGGCAGAGTGAAGTTCTAACAGCTTTTAAAAGCTCACTACCTGATGCAGAAATTTAAAAAGACCAAGACTGGATGAAAAAAACATGCTTTAGCTCATTTTAGTTAAGCCCTTTCATCCACAAAGTCAGGATATATTACAAGTAAAGTAAAAAACATTTAGGCAGGTACTTAAACCAACAGCCAATAATAATTAATTAACAATCAACCAATCATGATTCAAACAAGCAAGCACATTAAAAAATAACACAAAAGTTTGATAAAACATAAAATATAAAAAAAAAACTAAAGAATGTTTAAAAATGTTAAAAACAGTCATAACATAGAATAAGACTGTTCAATTTCATAACTTTGTAGAGCATGACTTTAACATACTTCCTATAGATACCAATTAATTTAAACCTGGTTTATTGGAGGCATCTAGCCTTAACTGCCACAGTAACTCTTTAAATTATAATTTGGATTCCCAAGCAACCCCCACACACACACACACACACACACACATATATATATATATATATATATATATATATATATATATATATATATTAACCTTTTCTAATACTGCAAATCTAAATTTATTGGTATCAGGTCTACTATTGCAGCAAACTGTACTGACACTTCAATTTATTTTCTTGATCCAGATCATATAAATGTTCATAAATTATTTTTCTTAAAGTATGCTCTGTTTTTCCAGTATAAAATTCTTCACTATATAAACATAAAGCCACATAAACAACTCCTGTTGGAGCATATGTTGCCTGCACTTTTAACTTAAGCTTTTTGTCATTCAGTGTAACTAGAATGCCATCACTTTCCCAAATGTATTTACACTCTCTACACATCCTACATTTTTTTGTGTCTCTAAGGGGGGGGGGGTATTATTAGTTGTCTTTGTAACCAGGGACATATTATGTTCAAATTTCTTCTTCAAATTCTTGGCCATTTTATACAAAAAATAGGGGTATCACCTTCAATATTGTATAAAAGTGTAATGGCTTTAAAAATAGCCCAGTTATTCTCCACTGCTGTCTTAAAACATATAAAATCTTATGTTGTGTTGTTGATTCCTTGGACAAATTCCAGTGTTGGAAAATTTTCTTGGTCCCTAAAATTTTGCAACCCAGAATTTGTCCAAGGAATCCACAACATACTTTTATTATGAAGAAGGGGACACAAGCTGTGTTGGATGAATGTTTATTTTTTTTAAATGAAAGTACTTCTTTCTTTAAGTTGTTATATTTCACAGTGTCAGATAGTACAGGTTTTTTAGATGTAACAGTAGGTAAGCATTAAAAAAGAAAATAATTTCATCTAATATTTATAGTAAGAGTATTTTCTATAGCAGTTATTTACATTTCCTAAGGTCTCACCCATACAAGCCAAGGATTAGTATTATGAAGGGTCATATGGTCCGTGTATCCAGACTGGTTTCTGAGGATCATCCTTTTTTAAAACAATTAAATAATTTGGTGGAGCTGCTTAAGAAAAGTGTGTACCCAAATGGTATTTTACAGGATAAAAAGAACAAAGTTATATTTGGTAAAGTGAAGTCCCCTAGTACTAAAGATTCCACAGTTGGTCATAGGCTGATATTTGCATATTCCCACAGCACAGCTTTAGTTAAGAATAGAACATATTTGGGTACTCTTACCCATTCTGGTACCATCATGGATATTGTGGGACCTCACCCCTCTTATATTTTTAGGAGGGATGTAAATAAGAAAAAGAAGTTTGAAAAGGAAGGGTTTTACAATACTGTCAACTCTGAGACCACTAGATGTATTTTGTGTAACCGGTGCCCCTTTATTAACATTATTGTGCAAGGGGATATTTTTAAGACAATATGTCAGATTGCTGTCCTTCCCAAAGTGAACTGTGGTAGTAAGTCAGTGGTATATTTAGCTTCTTGTCCCACATATAATGCCTTCTATGTGGAGAAAACTGAGCATACATTGAGGGAAAGAATATATGAACATGCTTTTTCCATCAGAGGTAAGAATGGCAAAAATGCTTTAGCACAGCATGCTATAACATATAGGAGGGTTCCAAATTTATTTTTATTGTTTTGGAAATTATCAATATAGGTCCTTTGTGAGGCAATAGTGAAAACTTCTTGGAATATAGGGAATTGTGGTGGCAACTTAGGTTAGAAGCATATAAGTCCTCTGTTATTAATGAAATGGTTAATATTAACTGTATTTTAAAATGGAAAGCTGAAATTGTCTGAAGGACTATGTTTGACATTTTAACTATTTTAATTATTTTTACATTGTTTATTTACATATAGGTTAAATTGTTAATTTAATAATTTACTTGGTATTTAGATTTCTACTAGAGGTGTATACTGTGTCTTTAAATGACCTAATTGTTCATGTGATCAACATCAGAAAGTTTAAATTATATTATAGTAAAATGAGGTTGTATTCTGATGACACTTGTATAACGGACAAAAGCACTTAATTTATAGTAAACACTTGTGGAGTCAATAGCAACAGTTAATTGGGACTGTTTTTTTTTAGCTTTATAAGTTATTTTACCTTTTATCACTTTTTGCTAGCTGGTAATATCAGAAGCATGATATCTGATCTTACCAGTACTTGGGGTATGTAACAAACTTTTGTTAAGTACCTTTATATGCTGATAAGATCAGGCCTTGCTAGGGAATATTGAAGCATAATCTCATCACAACATGCACTATAAGTCAATTATGATCGGAGATCCAGTCATAAGCCTCTATATTATTTTCTATCACTAGCTATCAGCTATCATGTAGGCTGCATGATCTCAACTTTTTCATTTTCTTTATTTGTTAACCAGGTAACCCATTGGGCACAAGTGCTCCTTTGCACTGGTGACCTAGGGGGCACTGCCTGAGTATGTGACTTCCTGAGTGCCACACAGTGGTCAAACAGAGATAGAAGGAATCAAACCCTGGACTAGAGGAAGCAAATTGTTAAAAGAGCCTTAATCCTCTGTATAATTTGTCATACCAAATAGGAAATTAAAAAATTATTTTCTAATGCCAAAGTTAGACTGCTATAAATGGGAAATAATACATAAAATACATGTGAAATAAATATGCTGTGCAAGTCAAATGTGTATCTATATAATACTTTTCCTACCTGACACATAATTATCACATCAAAGTAAGTTCTGCAAACAAAATTTAATTTAATGATCAATGGAGTGTTTTAGGTTCCACGATTTTCATTAAATCATTCTCCTAGTTCCAGATATATCCACAGAGTAAGCATTACTTTATCACACAAAGGTTTCATTCTGCATAACACTGCTATGCATAATCTATTACAAGATATAATGGTTGCCAGTGTAACTGCAGTAGTGGTGCTGCGGTAGCATTGTCGCCTCACAGTAAGACGTTGTCCTGTTCAATTCTCAGCTAAAGCGTCTTCTGTGTGGAGACATGCGTGAATGGGCGTACCTTTGTTGAAGGTTGTACATGCGTCAGGGCTGGCATCTCGGCACGTAAAAATCTACTGCCAATCATTAGCGGACCGGAGTTCTGCTGTGGCGACCCCTAACCGGGAAAAGCCAAAAGACACAACAACAAAATGGTTGCCAGTGTAAACATCAGCCAGCTGTGTTAAATATATTTAAATATGTTCTGCCATGGTGACACTCATCCAGACTGACTAAACCTTGCACAAAAAGAACTATCAGGCATTTGTAAAATATAGTTATTAAAACTTTTTAGATTATTTTATTTCCAGCATGAATTAGAAAAATGTAAAGCAGTTCATCAAACTTCCACCTGTATACTGATTCTAGGGAGCTGATCCAACTTTTTTTCTTTTTTAAATGTAGAATGGCTTGGCTACAGCTGTAGGTTTTTATGGTTTACAGAAGTCCTAAAAAGACAGATATGATATCTACATGATTTATGTTGGAATCTAACTTCCCTGCTGCTAGCCTTCAGATACACATTTTAAAATTAACACCTAATGCCAGTGTTCTAGTGAAAATAAAAATGAGCAGGCCTTTTAACACACTTAATAAAATCTTACATCCCTGACCTTTTACAAAGTCTAACGTAAAAATGAAACAAGTATACTCTGATGTCCAGAAGTAGAATATGTATTTTCTAATTCCCTTTTTACATAACTAGGACAGGTTATTTTAAGAACACCCTGTTTATGTTATAGTCCATTTATTTTAGTCTCTGTTTGTGTCTTGCCTTGAAGGAGACAAGGACTCGGCTTTAGAAGTGCTATTATTTTTAGCCTGCTGTATTGTAAAATGTGGCTGTCATTTTGCTCAGTGCTGAATCAGGAACGGGCAGCCTCATTTCTCCAAGCATAGCAGGAGTTTGGTCTTGTTCTACATTTGGGCCAGACTCTTTGCTCTTCATAGGATGTTCAAGAATTCATTTGCATATTCCCATATGGCAGCATATTTGAGGAAGTGCTCTCTATCTTTTTTTACAGTAGTAATTATTTAATCCTTTTCCCCATGCCCTTTCTTCAAGTTTGGTTAAAGCAGTCTTGTCATAACAGGATTTGTTCATCTGCATTGCCTGTAGACAGCCATTCCCTTTACATTGCTGAACTGAAATAGATAACTGCACAGGTTATGACCAGTAAAAAATGGTAGCCACTTTGTTTAGATATTGCCTTCTACTCCAAGACGTTTCTCTGAAAATCCCTTCAGCTATGTAATTCAGTCATATTCTGGAAACATGTGGTTGCTGTCTTTATTAAGGGAGTCACTGATTATGTGTTTGCCAAGTAGTGCTACATGTTCAGTGCAGTGAAGTACATCTGCACATTGGTTTTAGGTACAACATATTTAAGGATTAGGTTTGTCTTACTCTCACACATTTTATCACAATGATATTCACTCTTCCTTTCTACTGTCTTATCATAGTACTACAGCAGCTGATTATCTGCTGATGTGGTTAGACTGGGGGGGGGGGGGGCATTCCTTATCTCATCTATTCAAATAACTCGCAAATCTGTGAACTTTTAGTGGCTCCTGCTCGAATGAATGCATATTGCATAGTAGTAGTACAGTAGCTCTTTTCTAACTAGTCCTCTACTGTCGGCTTTAGATGTTACCTAAGATATGAGAAAACAGAGACTTGCATGTTTGGCTGCAACAAGTCGTCAGGATTCCAAACACTTTTCCAGGGAAGCGTTTCTGTAATCCTGGATGACGTAATATGTGAGACAGTCTGGTAATGGACACATCTAGCTCTGTTTCCATCATTACAGATTCAGATTCTGTATCAGTGAATACACTGCAAATGTTCACCAGTTGTTCTGATCAGAATTCTGTTACATATGTGAAGATATCTGAACATTTAAAATATATATATATATATATATATATATATATATATATATATATATATATATATATATATATTTACTGGTGGAAGAGGAAGGGAACATTATGTCTGATCAGTTTTAAAATGTGAGTTGTGTTTTTGACTCAGTTTTATTTATTTCAGCAGAGAATGGAATTCATAATATATCGTAGGGCACTTTATACTGCTTACTCTCCTTCCCATCCCATTTGAAAATTTGTGATCACCCATTCAGTCATCTAGGCTGGTTATAAATGAAGAGTTTTCCAGAAACCAGGGATAGCCTGAGTTGGGTACCTATCACCTTAGGTGGCATTGTCAATGTGTTAGTATAGACTTAGGCCTCTAGAATGGGTGTTTGATTTACCAATGTCTCTGTTTAGGTAACAGAGTTCAAGGATTGCACAGTCATTTGTTGCACAGATTGTTAAGTAAAGATCATTCCTCAGGAGTGTATATGATCCCACATGACTGACATAAATTTTAAAACAGCATCATGAACACAGTGATAATGCTAATGCAGGGAGAGTAACAGACCTTTGTCACTGGAGAAACAGCTGAGGAAGTATTAAACATCACCTCACACCTTCTCCTCCAGTGCTAGAAAAGGATTATGTTCCTACAGATATTAGAGTCCCTTGTGGATGATGCAAGATACCATGAGTTTTCAGAGTTCACTCATGCAGTGGGTGCAAAGACACCATGCGTAGCATGCTTGTCCGAGTCCAAGTATGCGGGGTCAAGTGTCAACTGTGTTGATAGTCCTTCACATAAAGTTTCTTCATTTCCAGTAGCATATCATACGGTATGTACTGCTAGTATTCAGATGCTATGTCCTACCAACAATCTATAATCCTAATGTTAAGGCTAACTTTTTTGACTAAATTATGGTCAGGCAGTGGAACATATGAATCAGAGATCATTTTCATAAGAAACATGATATGATCAAGGTGTTCTTCTCAAAGGTGTGCCTCATTTATATTAGTGTTCTACACTCTGGAAGCAAAGTGTTTGTCTATTTTAACCTCATGTCTTGAAACTAGAAAACAAATCTTCCACCATCCAACACAGAACACACTACATGCCAACATTTGAGGCTGAGAAGCTGTTTCTTGCAAGCTCAACTCTTATGGCTGATCTCTTCTAGTGTTCTTTGACAACACATTATACACTTAGTGAAACTGTATGAGACATTTTGCAAATGCTGGTTCTTCGAGCTTACATTTGATTAGTTAGATTGCCTGTATGACTGATTTCGTTTAAAAGCCACAGCCACCCAAAACTGTCTATAAGGAGTTGGTAATCGAACTCCACCCATCAGCATTTTGATTATTAATACAACTTGTGATAGCTATGATGTTTGAAAAAAAATTCCATTGCAGGTATTTCTGCTTGCTAAGAGACAGTAAAAATGCCAAAGTTTCAAAGGGGAAAAATTAAGTAAATAAAAAAAAAAAACAATAAAGGGAAATGTGAATACATTTGACATAAACCTGCAACTGCATTTCTTCTGTTTTAAGACACTTGAATGTTGTTATTTCAGAGTTTTTCTCTCTTTTTCTCATCAGTGGAGTGCTAGACCTAGCTAAAACTAGACTTCAGATTGTCCTCAAAGTTTTAGAGCAGATACACATCTAGGCTCTTTTGCCATATTATTGCATCCTGAAAATAAGTGATCACAGATTTGGAGATTCTGTACTAGGGATACAATAATCAGAGTATCACTCTTGCCATGAAAGCCCTGGTCAATATTATAGGTTCATAGGTTCATAGGTTCATACTAGGCTATCTGCCCTAGGGCATTTATAAGCCTAGCCAGAGTGTGTATGGCTTTCGCCACCCATTTTAAATTAATTTTGCTATGCCCTTTTTTGAGGTTAGTATACTGCGCTTCTGTCTAACAGTGACACAGAAGTGATACCCGGGGTAAACCTACGATCTCCCATCCACTCATCAAGATTCCTCTTGAAGAGAGTCAATGAGGGACTCTGCCTAACCTGGACTGGGATTTTATTCCAGAGTGAAGGGAGCCTCTGGGTTATGAATCTGTCCCTCCAGCATGTCCTATTTATTTCAGTGCTGAGGTTTAAGTCCCTCGAGCGTGGCTCGATGGGATTTGGATTTTCTGAGGTGCAGCATGTCCATTAATTCGGGTTGGACATGGCTTTATAAGTCAGGCACAGATCGCCTCTGAGCAGGCGGTATGCCACTGAGTAGAGCTGGAGTTTCTTTAACCGGGCAGCATACGGCATCTGTTTGAGCCCTTGATCCTCTTGGTGAGGTACTTTTGGGGTCTTTCCAGTTGCTGCAGGTGTCTGGTAAGGTACATCCAAAAGGGGCATTGTACTCAATTATGGGCCTGATGAGGGATGAGTAAAGAGGCACGATGACCTCCCCTGATCTAGATGTGAATCCCTTCATGATTAGGTGGGCTATATAAAATGTTTTTCTAACCACTTTGGCCACGTGGTTGTCAAATGAGAGATTGCTATCAACTTGGGTCCCCAGGTCCCTAATTACTTCTTCTGTACTTAATGGATTACCACCTATGTGGTAATTTGTGGGCACTTGGCCATGGCTCTGGCACCAGTTGTCTGTTTCTATGAGGCCCTTTTGGAGGATGCTTGTGTCAGCTGGAGTGTCTATTATGGTGCCCAGTTTGCAGTCATCTGCGAACTTGGTCAGCCACAGTCCTTCCATGTTGGCCTGTACCTCCGAGAAATATATACCGAACAAGAGAGGTCCCAAGACTGAGCCTTGTGGGACGCCACTTGTAACTGGTTTGGAGTCTGACATGGCTCCAGCTATTCTAACCATGTGGGTTCTGTCTTTGAGCCAGTTTGCAACCCATCTAGTGACATAGGGGTTTATATTTAAGCTGGTGAGCTTATCTATAATGCCCGAGTGGGGTATTGTATCAGGCTTTTGAGGTCCAGGTAGGCTGCGTGGACCACCTTCCCTCCAATGGCCTTGGTGACTGTTTCAAAGAAATCAACCAGGTTTAAGAGGCAGGATCTGCCCTTAACAAAGCCAAACTGGGTAGGATCCAGTGTCTGTAGGTCCCCAATATCTTTATTTATGAGGTCCATGATGATCCTTTCCATAGCTTTGCAGACCAAGCTAGTCAGGCTTATGGGGCGATAGTTTCCAGGATCCGTTGAGGCACCACCTTTGTGGAGAGGGACCACTGTTGCTGTCGCCACTCTTTGGGTACATATCCTGTAGTAAGGTTAAGACTGAACAGTAGTATTATGTTTGGGTTTAGCTCTTCTTGGAGTTCATGTAGGGCCCAGGACACCATCTGGTCCCATTGATGCTGTGTTTTTGCTTTGGAGAGGCGGCTCTTACCTGAGCATCTGAGATGTCAGGGGCAGCACTCTGTTGGGATAGATATTTGTCCTTTGGTGGGAGAAGGGGGAGAAGTTTGCACTGAACCTGTCAGCTAGGATGTTGGCAATGTCTGTGGGCTCGGTGTATTTTTTGTCATTTTGGACTAATTCTGAGCATATCTGGGAATTCCACCCAGGTTCCTAACATAACTAAAGAAAGCCTTGTGATTATCCTTAGTGTCCTGTGCAATTTTTCTCTCAAAGCTGGCCTTAGACGATTTTATGAGTGCCTGTAGCTTTTTGCTAATACTGATCAGAGATGCCTTCCCTTTTTGGGATTTTGCTCTATCATGTAGTAGCTTCCTCCTTCTATTGTATAGTTTGTTTATGGCTGGGGTCCACCAGACAGGACGTCTGCCTTTGGAGGATTGGGTCTTGGTTTTATTTGGGATTGCATGATCCTTGCATTCCTGAAGGTGTTCATAGAATGCGTTTATAAAGGATTCTGTGGTCTGGGCCATATTTTCCACAGGGGGCTTTGAAGGATTTCGCCTCGGTTTTGAGGCATGTGAAATTTGCTTTAGAAGTTTTCACTGTGGTTTTCTGGGCAGGGGTGGGGTCGGGATGTGAATATCCAGTGAGATTAGTTTATGGTCTGATCTTACCAGTGAGGGATACACTTCTGGTCTGGAGCATAGTGTCCCCATGTTGGTGATGATCAGGTCCAGTATGTTTTCCCCTCTTGTGGGAGTGGTTAACAAGTTGTTCCATAGCATTTGAGTTTATAAATTCTAGGAACCTTTGGGCTAGGGTGTTGGAGCTAGAGTAATGCTCCCAGTCTATGTTTGGGTAGTTGAAGTCGCCCAATATAATGGTGTTTGGAGAGACCTTCATATTTTCCAGTATTCTCAGGAAGGCCAAGTGGGGTTCCTGTGTTTGGGAGGGTGGTCTGTAGCAGGCTATAAATTGGAAGGCAGTTTTACCCACAGTTAGTTGCACATGGATAGTCTCTGATGCTTCGTGCTGTGCCACCAACCTGGAGGTGTGGGTATCTTTGATGAATATTGATACTCCCCTCCTTTTGTGGTTCGGTCCAAGTTTTGGGGCGCATGGTATGAGGTATAACCTGGTAGTGCTGGGGTGCTCTCGGGAGCCTTGAACCAGGTTTCTGTTACTGCACAGATATCGATGTTCTCCATGCTAAGGAGAGTTTCGAGTGCGTGCATCTTGAGGTTTAGACTTCTGGCGTTGAGTAGCATTACTCTTAGTTTCTTATCCCTTGTGATACCTATGGAGGTGGGTTTGTCTTTTGAGCCTTGCCTAAAAAAGGCACTATGGGGGTAGCAAGAGCCTTTGCCAATATCCGAAAGCCCAGGGGTGACAGGTGCAAGCATCGTGGCTTGTCGAGCATGTCATCCCAGGCTGACAGGCATTGGATCCCCTTTGAATGACACCAACACTTAAGCCAATTGTTGAAATTGACCATCTTGTCTTCATATTGTGGCATCATTCTTGGTGAGGGTAAGATGCTACTCAAGGTCAGGGTCAGCCTGGGCTACATGCTCAGAGAGCTCCTCTATGTCTCTTTTCATGTAGCCCAGGGACTCAGGTCATTCACACCAGCATGGACAATGACTGAGTCATATTTGTACTTGCCTTGGAGTGACCTGAGTGCTTGTGTTATGTGGTGGATCCTAGCGCCCGAGAGGCAGCTCACCGTGACCTTCTCCTTGTTCAGCCTGGTGAGCGGGACGTCAGTGTGCCTGACGATAGAGTCACCTATTACAAGTGTATCAGGTGTGTTGTTTAGCCTTAAGGGCTGTGACTGTTCAGCACACTGGCTTTGTGAGCTATGTGTTGCACGTGTTTTGTTTTGGGGTAGCAGTTGCTTGGGTGTCTGCTTTGGAGGTCTCTGCTGCTTAGGCAGATTTTTATTTAGAGCCTCGAGTATGTTTTGTGCGTTTATGTGTTTGGTTTGTTGTCGTGGTAGGTCTGTGTGAGACTGGAATTGTAGTGAGTGTGGTTTCCTTCTCCTCCTGACTGGTTACACCAGTACTGAGTTGAGAGAGCTTAGCCTCCAGTTTGGCTATATGGTTGCATCTCTCACATGTGTTGGAATTTGTTGGGAGGAGGAGAGGGTTGTCTGTGTACATGAGGCAGTTGTAACATTGCCTCAAGATTCCCAGATTCACCAGCTGGACTGGAGAGGAGATTGACAACTGACCTTTGGACATGCTAGAATAGTATTGGGAATTCCTTTATAATTGAAAAAAAGGGCCAATGGGGAACAAGGTACTCAAGGGGAGTTTGTGAGGGTGTAGTGCTTTTAATTTTTAGAGCTGACTTATATAATTGCTTTAGTGAGCAAGTGCCAGGCAACTTAAATGCAATGTGTTACAGGTAACTTAAATGCAAAACGACAAACAGTAACTTTCTTTCAAGTGAAACAAGGAAATAAGTACAGTAAGCAATGCAGATATCACTAGGGATCCACAGAAGTGCTAAAAGGCGTTTTAGGTGGAATTAGCATTTCAGGGAAATAAACAAACAACAAGCATACAAATAAAGCTAGATTCAGCAGGCCTGGATCTAGTCTATGCTACACAAACAAGGTGTACCAATTTCAGTAAGAAACAGTTAGAATATGCAGGCACTATAAGCCTCTAACCAGAAATTCCCTGCTCAGAAGGGCAGAGTCCAGCCTCTCCTCCCACAAGAGTGCAGACCGCAATCCTTCTTAACGTAAAATAACTGGCCTGAAGCCCAAGTGCTTAAACCAGAACTAATACACTTTTAGAATAACAGACACTGAGCTCTCAATCAGCAGTTCCCAACTTAGAAGGATGTAAGCTACCTGTCCTGCCACCACAGTGCAGGCCACAAACCTTCCTAATGTAAAACAACTGGTCTGAAGCCCAAGTGCTTAATCCAAAAGACTTAGAAATGATAGCTACACTTTAATCAAGTTACTACCAGCAGTAATAAATACAACTGAATACTTTAAAGAATGCCTGGATTAGTGCTCAAGTTATACAAACAAAGCTAGATTCAGCAGGCCTGGATCTAGTCTATGCTACAGCAAACGAGGTGTACCAATTTCAGTAAGAAGCAGTTCAAATATATAGGCACTATAAGCTTTAACTAGAAATTCCCAGCTCAGAAGGACAGAGTCCAGCCTCTCCTCCCACAAGAGTGCAGAACACGAACCCTCTTAATGTAAAATAACTGGCCTCAAGCCCAAGTGCTTAAACCAGAATTAATACACTTTTAGAATAACAGACACTGAGCCCTCAATCAGCAGTTCCCAACTTATAAGGATGTAAGCTACCTGTTCTGCCACTACAGTGCAGACCACAAACCTTCCTAATGTAAAACTGGTCTGAAGCCCAGGTGCTTAAACTAAAAGGCTTACAATGAGTTACACCAAGCAGTAATAAATACAATTGAGTACTTTTAAGATGCAAAAGCAAAATAATGTAGGAAAAACACAAATACAGTAAAAGCAGATAAGAGAAAGGAAAGAGAGAAAGGAGTAGCAGAAACTAAGCTGATTGGCCTTTTCAAATGCTCTCCCTGTACTGGGTAGAATGAGGTAATGACACTAGACTGGGAGGAGGGTCCCAGATCAAATTTACACTGGGGGCGGGCAACTGCAAAGCCACCAACTATAAAAACACTATACCAACAGGGAGGGAGGCTGGGAAACAAATAGCAGAAATGTTACTCCCAGCTGAAAAGCAGCAGTGAGCCTTTAAATGAAAGTTTTAAACAGCTAAAGGAGCCACTAGAAAAAAAGAGTTTAACTGCAACAAGTTATCATAAACAAACAAATGGAATGCTTTCTTATATGGTACACAGGAAAAAACTGGGCTGATGGTACTGTGTATGTTACAATATGGTATAGTCCACTGTGTCCTGATGGTTAAGTGTGGTTTCACTTCTAAACAGAATTTAAATTGTTTAAAGTTAATCAAGAAATCCTTTAGTCTGGAAATTGTAGATTTAGACAATACAACTTTGAGAGTAGGTTAAGCATCATCTTTTCTTAAAAAGGAGGCCTTTTCCCCTCTTGATAATCAGCTGTAACCTATATACATCCCATGCTGTCATTTAATTTTATTTTAAACATGTAACTGCCACTTATTTATAATTATTTGTCAAAAGGAAACTGAAGTAGGCTAATATATATATTTCAATCACTTATTGTATAATTCAGTGAGTATGTATTTGAGAAGTGGGAGTAAACAAAAGGATCCCTTGGCAACTGATATGGAGAATATATAGAGTAACCAAGACAGTAACTAGAGGGATGCATTAAAATTCAGATGACTAAGCTATGAGGTTGTCTTATATCTGTATGTCTATGTGAAGGAAAGGTCATATGATCCATACTGCTGTTGCCTAGTAATATGTGAAGAATAGTCATAGAGAGGATGCCTGAGGAGTGGAGAAAAAGTGTTTTGGTACCTATCTTTAAGAATAAGGGTGATGTGCAGAGCTGCAGTAACTACAGAGGGATAAAACTGATCA
Organism: Protopterus annectens; assembly: GCF_019279795.1. Taxonomy (NCBI): domain Eukaryota; kingdom Metazoa; phylum Chordata; order Ceratodontiformes; family Protopteridae; genus Protopterus; species Protopterus annectens. Next base: position 151,306,072 of record NC_056725.1, read on the forward strand.
GTCACAGCTTGAAGTTGTGGGAAAGAGTAGTAGAAGCTAGGTTAAGAAGGGAGGTGATGATTAGTGATCAGCAGTATGGTTTCATGCCAGGCAAGAGCACTACAGATGCAATGTTTGCTCTGAGAGTGTTATCGGAGAAATACAGAGAAGGTCAGAAGGAGTTGCATTGTGTCTTTGTAGACTTGGAGAAAGCATATGACAGGGTGCCTAGAGAGGAGTTGTGGTATTGTATGAGGAAGTCAGGAGTGGCAGAGAAGTATGTAAGAGTGGTACAGGATATGTATGAGGGTAGTGTGACAGTGGTGAGGACTGCAGTGGGAGTGACAGATCTGTTGAAGGTGGAGGTGGGATTACATCAAGGATCAGCTCTGAGTCCTTTCTTATTTGCAGTGGTGATGGACAGGTTGACAGATGAGATCAGACAGGAGGCCCCGTGGACTATGATGTTTGCAGATGACATTGTGATCTGTAGTGAGAGTAGGAATCAGGTTGAGGAGACTCTGGAGAGGTGGAGATATGCTCTAGAGAGCAGAGGAATGAAGGTCAGTAGGGCTAAGACAGAATATATGTGTGTAAATGAGAGGGAGGGTAGAGGAATGGTGAGGATGCAGGGAGTAGAGTTGGTAAAGGTGGACGAGTTTAAGTACTTGGGATCAACAGTTCAGAGTAATGGTGAATGTGGAAGAGAGGTGAATAAGAGAGTACAGACAGGGTGGAATGGGTGGAGAAGAGTGTCAGGAGTGATTTGTGACAGACAGGTACCAGTAAGAGTGAAAGGGAAGGTCTACAAGAGGGTAGTGAAACCAGCTATGTTATATGGGTTGGAGACAGTGGCATTGACAAAAAAGCAGGAGTCAGAGCTGGATGTGGCAGAGTTAAAGATGTTAAGATTTGCACTCGGTGTGACTAGGATGGATAGGATTAGGAATCAGTATATTAGAGGGTCAGCTCATGTTGGACAGTTTGGAGACAAAGCAAGAGAGACGAGATTGCATTGGTTTGGACATGTGCATAGGAGGGATGATGGGTATATTGGGAAAAAGATGCTAAGGATGGAGCTGCCAGTTAAGAGGAAAAGTGGAAGGCCTAAGATAAGGTTTATGGATGTGATGAGAGAGGACATGCAGGTGGTTGGTGTGACAGAGCAAGATGCAGGGGATAGGAAGAAATGGAAAGAGATGATCCGCTGTGGCGACCCCTAACGGGAAAAGCCTAAAGATGATGATGAGTCATAGAAATTCATACCTGCTGCCACTAATGTATATGTGATGGTCAGCTGGCCTTAACAACATCATATGAATATGCAATACTGCCTCAGGCAATAACCAACATCTTCTTCTTCTTTCGGCTTTTCCCGGTTAGGGGTCACCACAGCGGATTGCCTGTCCGCTCATGATTGGCAGTGGAGTTTTATGGTGTCGAGTTGCCAGCCCGGCTCTCAACCTTCCACAGAAGGCACACACATGCACGCACTCATACCTAGGGCCAATTTAGAGTGTCCAATCCACCTACAGCATGTCTTTGGGATGTGGGAGGAAACCAGAGCACCCATAGGAAACCCACGCAACCACAGGGAGGACATGCAGACTCCGCACAGAAGGCACCCCAGCCGAGGATCGAACTGGAGAACCTCTTGCTGTGAGGCGGCAACGCTAACCACTGCACCACCATGGCCGCCCAACCAACTTCTGACAAACCTAAATAAGCTTTACACTGACCAGGCTCAAAGCAAAGTAACAATCATTTGCTCCCTAGGAGTTTAGCTACCTTGCTCCCAGTCACTCAAACACACACACACACACACACACACACACACACACACACACACACACACACACACACACACACACACACACACACACACACACACACACACAAAAAGAGTGCCTTGCATGAAAGTTAATAATATCTCCAGTGCCAACACCCCCTTTCCTACCTGCACAGTAATATCTTGCCATCAGCCAAACTAATCTGGCACATCAAGAATTCAGTTGCTGTTTACCCTTCAGAAAAACAAATTGTTAAACATTCTATGTCAATAATAACTTTAAGCAGTAACAAAATGTGGATGCCAACAGTTGAGATTTCACCAGGTCTGGCACAAATACACTTATACTAATAAACCAAATACCAGCCGAAAACTTTTGAAATTAAATTTATAAAATGTTTTACTCGAAATAAAACAAGTTATTTAATATATGTAAAAAAGAGAAAAGGGTGCAGGAGCGAACCAAAGCTGGAAAACTGAAAAGTCATCTAACACTGGAATAAAATGACAATGTCCACAACAAGTTGTTTTTTTCAAAAACGAAGACAGTGGTAAGTGCTTTCACCCAAGTAGGGCTTCCTCAGACCATATAAATATACTGTCAGCTGATCACTATTATAAGGAAAAAAGAGCGCCAAAACAAAACCAATTAAAACATTTAAAAACTGTTAAAGGAACAACGTCCCTATTATCACAAAGATAAAAATATATATAAATATAAAAGTATAAAAATACATATATATATATCTAGTCCTATAAAATCATAATGTCACACAACACATGTAGATATGACCTCATATATATAACAATAAGTAAAAGTTACATGTAGATATAACCTCATATGCATAACAATAAATAGAAATACATGGACATATATATAGAAACATATATAAGTGTCTGATATGTACACACTACCGACAGTATAGTCCATTGAGATAGAAACAAGTATGTTTTCCTAGGTTAACCATCCATAATCTCTCCAGAAACAAAGTATACTGTTGTAAGTGTACATAAGGAACCACCAAGATTCCTACCTAAGCCCTCTGGACTTAAGAAAAGGCTTCACTGGTGTCTTATCATTGAGTCCTGGGGGGACTAACAGCTTTAGTGTATTTCAATGAAAGTAATTATATATTCCATGCATTTCTTTTATTATATGTTTTATTATATGTTGTACACTGTATATGCTGTAACACTTATTGAAAAGAACAACCACATTTTTCTGAAAAATACCTTTAACTCAGATTATTTATCTTTACTGTGTGTTTCACAGGAAGGCAATTACAAACTTTACTTATTATCTAACAGTCTGCAAGCGTGTGTGTTTTTTTTAATTTTCCATTATCATCACTTACTTCAAAGCATAAGAAATATATGTGATTAATGCAGTAGGTATAACTGTGATCCATGTACCTATTTTGTTTTCCCTTGGAATAACTACTGTCACTCATCCCTTTCTAACATAGACGGCAAGCAGGCAGGGTATTTCATTTAGATGCTTTAATACATAGAAACACATCAGAATGGATAGTAGCATCATAAAGTATAAACAAACTGGTTAACAGACAGACCTTATATACACACAAGCATATATTTCAGCAGCTTACTACAAAATGGCAGTCAGACTTGCATGTGCTCAGTATTGGGCGGCGCAGTGGTGCAGCGGTTAATGCTGTTGCCTCACAGCAAGAAGGTCTGGTGTCTGATTTCTCGCTGGGGCTGCCTTTGTGTGGGAGTTGCATGTTCTCCCTGGGCTCCTCCGGGTTTCCTCCGGCACTCGGTTTCCTCCCATTCTAAAGGTGAGTATTTCTCCTCTTTCTCCCAAGTCCTCTCCGAACAGGATCTTGACATTCCCGTTGTTGGAACCAAAATTAAAAAAATTAAATTTATACACTTGTGCAAGCCCTTGGATAGCTTCTTAAAGGTACATACACACACATTGATCTACATCCTCCCTAATAAAAAGATTGTCCTTGGTAAAAAACAACATTAGAGTTAGACATGCATCATTATAGACATTAGAAACGAACACAATGTTCATGTCCAAGTTACGGTTAGTCTGGAGATATGACTGGATCTTGTGACATAACAATCTGAATTGAATTTAGCAAGAGGGACAGTCTTTGGTGAACAACTCATATCAGGAACTTCTGGATTTGTCACAGGAATGGGAATATTCTCTGGAATTTCCTCTGGAATTGGAACACAGGAGAACTCACTCTGAGATAAAGATTCTTTTTCACACGCTATGTGCTGTCATATAGATTCAGACTCCGGTCTCAGATCTTTCCGATTCTGCCTAAACTCTGCTCCTTGTGATTCCACAATGTATGATCTTGGCTCTGGACAAATATTCTTCATGACTACAATCCGATCATAACCTTTGGAGGTTCGTATCCTTACCACTTCTCCTTCTCGTAATGGATTGAGTGGTTCGCTGGTCTTATCGTAGTAGGACTTCTGGGTTAGGTGCTTCTTCAGCAGATTGGCTTTCACTGATCTGTTGTCCTTGACACATGGAACCTATAATTGACTATTAATTGGTAATGTGGTTCTGGTTTGTCTTGACAGAAGTCTCTAAGCAGATGAACCAAGATGTTTATCACGAGGAATATTTCTGAGATTCAAGACATTCAGGAAGCATCACTATTATCTTGTTTTGACTTCTTTAGTAACTGTTTCACACATTGAACTGCACATTCTGCTAAACCATTTGACTGCAGGTACTCTGGGCAGGTCTATATTGAATTAGCGAATGCTTAGAAAAGCGAACGCTAATTGATCGACCATTTTTAAGCGAAAGTTTAAAATCTTAAACACCCGGAACAGCGATTTTTTTTCCTGGGGAAAAAAATCGCTGGTCCACAAACAAAAAAAAAAACTTAAAACATTATATAATGTGGGGGGCTGTGTCCCCCACACACCCCCTACTTAAATATACCAACTCTGAGATTGCACCACAGTGGAGGAAATGGCGAACTCCCAAAACCAGCCCAGCGATTTTTTTGCCCTGTGACAAAAATCGCTGTTCCGGGTGTTCGGGATTGTAAGCTTTTGCTTAAAAGGGGTCAATGAATTAGCGTTTGCTTTTCTAAGTGTTCACTAATTCAATATAGACCCCTCTGGGCTACTTGTGACATGAGTAAAGTCCCAATCTTTGGCAAATCTTTTGAACTGTTGGCTTGTAAACTGCGTGCCATTGTCAGAAATAACTGTGTGGACTACCATGCACTGCAAAATGATGCTTCATTTTAGTAATGAAAGTACTGGATGCTAGGTTAGGAAGTAGGTCAATCTCAAACCAATTGGAGTAACAGTCTACTAACACCAAATAATTTGGACCATTCCACTCAAAAATGTTGGTAGGCTCTGCCGATCAAGGTAGTTCAGGAATCTGGTTTAGCTGAAGTGGGTCCTTCTGCTGATGTGGCTTTGTACTATTACACACTGAACAAGATGAAAGTGCTCTCTCAATGCCTTGTAACATAGACGGCCAAAGCAATAGTCCTCTTGCCCTTCTTTTGGTAGAGTCAGCACCTGGGTGACCATGATGCAAAATAGTAATGTACTCTTGTTGCAAAGACTTTGGAACAATTACTTTCGGAACTTTCATAATGATACCTTTCCCAGACAAAATCTCATCTCTGTATTTAAAATAAGGTTGCACTTCTTGAGGTAAACTAGATTGCTTTGATGGCCATCCATGACTGATAAAGTGGTTGAGCATTTGTAAAGCAGGATCTCTGGCTGTGTGATCTCTCAGCTCATCAAGATGTGGGGAAGAAAAATTTCTCACTTCCATGACTTTAAAATCAAGGTTCTCATTCTCATGCTGTTCAGTGGTGTTTCTGAGTGATCTGGACAATGTACCAGCAAGATAGAGAAGATTTCCTTTCTTGTAGACAAGAGTGAAATTATATTTTGCAATCTCGACATCATGCATTGCAATCTGTCTGGAGATGAATGCCTAGGCTTTCTCAAAATAGTGACTAGAGGTTGGTGGTCTGTTTCGATTTGGATAGGTCTACCATAAACATAGTCATGAAACTTTGAACATGCAAACACAATTGCTAAAAGCTCTTTATCTATCTGAGCATACTGCATTTCAGTTTGTCTAAGAGTTCTTGATGAACAGGCAACATGTTGATCCACTTATAGAATGACTGCACCAAGACTAAGTTTCGAAGCATGACATAAAAGAGTAATTTGGCTGTGAATATCATATTATCTGAGAGTTGGGGGACTAGCAATTCTCTGTTTCAGGACATCAAATGGTCTTTAGTGTTGCTCTAACCAAGACCAGGATACATCTTTATGTGTCACCTCTCTAAGCGGTGCTGATAGTTGGCTCAAGTCTGGAATGAACTTGCCTAGGTAGTTAACCATGCTAAGAAAACTGGCTGGAGCATTGTCTGGAGCTGGCATCTCAAGAATGACTGTTTGCTTAGAAGGGTCTGGTCGTAGGCCTGAACTAGTAAATAAATGACCAACATAAGTAACCTCTTGTAGCCTGAATTTGCATTTCTGTGGATTGAGCTTAAGATTCACTTGACGTGCCCTTTGCAGACCTTTTCTGAAGTTTCTGTCATGCTCAGCTTTACCATTACCTCCTACAAGTATGTCATCTACTATAATAGCACAAGGATACCAGAAAATAATTTGCTCCATTGCACACTGTAAGACTTCACTTGCAGAATTTATCCCAAATGGCATTCTGAAAGATCTGTACCTTCCAAATGGAGTACTGAACATAGTGAACAATGATGATTTCGTGTCAAGCTGAATTTGCCAAAATGAGTTCTTTGCATCTAAAACAGAAAAAAACGGTGGCATTTAGCACCAGAGCTTCAACTGTGTGCATTGGATGATGAGGTATTTTTAGTGCTTTGTTCAAATTTTGTGGGTCAGTATATATTCTGATGTCATATGAGCTTTTCTTATGAGCTACCACCATGGAAGATGCCCATTCAATTGGTTCTGCAACTGAATAAATCACACCTTGTTGCACCATTTTTTCTAACTTGGCTTTGACTCTGTCCTGCATGGCTATTGGAACTTTATAAGTTGGCCTAATAACTGGACTGACATCTGGATCTAACTTCATGCAGTACACAACTGGAAGCTTCCCTAGTTTGTCTTCAAAAAGATCAGCATAGGTAGAAAAAAATGTACTGGGCAAAATTAGTACTCTTTCAAGCTACCATGATGGACTTCTTTGTTAAATGAAAGCAGTCCCATTTTCAATTTGTCTCGGAGTCCTAATAATGACTGGACATGGCTCTTGACCACATAAAATAATAAGTTGGAGTTTCTCCCAGCAGAGTCACATGAACACACTACTGAGCCTTCAGTCTGAATTTCTTCACCTACATAAGCAGCAAGCTTCACACACTTTGCCAAATCAAGTCTTTCACCATGACATACTCTAGCAAATGTTTCTGCTGACATAAGATTGCACTTGGAACCTATATCAACTTTGAGCGCTATGGGCTTGCCATTTATCCAAACAGTACAAAATACTTCATTTTTTGCCCTTAAATCTACTGCATTGACTGTTTCATTAAGCACTGACTCATCATCAACATAAAAAGTAGGGTTGCAGCTCTCTAATTGATCAACTCATTTCTTAAAATGTTCCCTTTTAATGAAAGAATGTGGGCCTTTTGATTTACAAAACCTTTCAAAATGATTCGATTTATTGTATTTGTGGCACTACTGACCAGAAGCTAAACATTTCTCCCTTTCAGATTCATGATTTCCACCACAATTATGACAGTTGGCAATAAAACTAAGTTGGGGCCCATGCTTTCAGTTTGCTGACTCACTCTTATGCTTCACTGAGTCTGTGTGAACTCTGGAATTTGCTAGAAAGCTCTCAGGTTTACCAGTGAGTGCTGCAGGGGCTAGAGTTGCTGCCACTTGCTTGGGCCTGTTTCTTTTAACCACATGCTGCAAACTATCAACATGAGCTTTTCACTGTGCCTTCTAGAGCTATTCTTATTTGTAAGCATATTTGTGCACTTTTCTGTGAGCTCATATATCTGACAAATCTCATTGGGCTTATTCAAAGTTAAATCACTGTCATGAAGCAAAATCATTCTCACACTATCATCTTAAATACCACACACAAGTATGTCCTATATGAACTCATCCCTTAAGTCACCAAATCTGCATGTTTTAGCTTTATTTCTCAAGTCAGTTGTGTATACTGCAAAAGTTTCACCAGGCTTTTGATCACTTGTATAAAATAAGTGCCTTTCCATTGTAATGTCTGTCTGGGGGTTACACATTTCTCTAAATTTATGTTTTAAACAGGGTCCTCCATTGACTCAGCCTGTACAACAGTATGACGGTTTTCCCCTTCTCCTGCATAGACAGCAGGTGCATACACAAATGAACACTCCCTTTCAATAGCTCATGACCCAGCTAAATTAAGTAGAATAAATGCCTTTGTATGTCCATCTTTATCAGAAAATGCAGCCTGTATTAAAATGTCATACTCTTGCAGAAGCACTCTCCAATTCTCTGGAATATTATTGTCAAACACAAGTGCACTGGGTTTTCAAAATCCATCTGCCATGCCCACAAAGTATGCACAGACACACTGAAAATATGGCCCCTGTAATTATGTATGAACAAACTTTTCTGTGAGCTTGTAATAACATTCAAATCCACAATAAACTCTTTGAAATACTATGTTGTTGTTTTTCTTTTGGCTTTTCCCGGTTAGGGGTCGCCACAGTGGAACTCTGGTCAGCTAATGATTGGCAGTAGATTTATAGGTTCATAGGTTCATAGTTTAGTACTAAGCTAACTGCCCTTGCGAGCCATTTTAAGCCTAGCCAATTATCCCTTGTGAGACTGAAACCCTGCACCTTGTGTTTGTAAGGCAAACACCTTAGCCATTAAGCCACCCTCCCAACCCAATGGTGCCGAGGTGCCAGCTTGATGCACAACCTTCAACGAAGGCACACCCATTCACACATGTCTTTCAAATGCTAATTGACCACAGGGAGGACATGCAGACTCCACGCAGAAGGTGTTCCAGCTGAGAATCGAACGGGAGAACCTTTTATGCTTTGTAATGGCTGTATTTTGTGAAATAGCTTTCATGTAATACTGCACAAACATGCAAACACTTGATACACTTCTGATAACTCTGATATCTTTAATTAATATGAAAAATATGCGCTTAGAGAAAATATGGTCATTTCCTTTTATTTTATTCGTTTTATCCAATTCAGACTTTATTTCAAACATTTTCTGTAGTAATTCAAATATTTTTTATCAATATCAGACATATTGGTTTATTCAAAAATTGTTTAGAGTGTTCTATATGCCTTGTTTCATATTTTGCGAAAAAGAAATAGTTTTAAGCAAATTTTAATATCTGAAATTCATTTCTGACCTGTTTTGCAAATTATGCATGCAGTAAGGATGATGTATTCCTCTGTATTCCTCCAGTGCCTACCGAGTATCTCTCAGACTTAAGTGGAAGAAACTGGAACTCTTTATGGTAAAAAATCGTTTTGGCCATTCTTCTTCTAACCTCATGTCCCTTTACACATGCTACTTCTGACACCATGTCACTTGGCCCTCTCTAAAATAGATGACGAGCAGGTAGGGTATTTTGTTTAGATGCTTTAATACATAGAAACACATCAAGATGGATAGCAGCATCATAAAATACAAACAAGCTGGTTAACAGACAGACCTTACATACATACATGCTTACATCTCAACAGCTTACTACAAAATGTCAGTCAGACTTGTACATGCTCAGTATTTATACACTTGTTGTGCACGATGCCATGTTGCTTCAGGAGTTTCAGCTTTTGATTACTTTCTCACACTATGATACAATGTGTTTTAAGGGGAGGGTTAAGGTGTTTCTTACATGAATAACCTAACTTAATAAGATAAATGTCATAATATCCATCTTACATGATATTTAGACCCAATATTATACATTCTTTTTCATTTAATCTTTTACATGTCTGCCTCTAGTTCTGTATCAGTGATGTGGGAAATGTAGGGTTCTTTTCATTTTTTTTGTCTGCATAACTGAAGTTACTCTGTCACCTGAGTTGTGTTACTATTTGGCTATAGCAGACTGTTGCTTTTGAGGTCAGACTTGGTTTGGGACTGACAGTGAAGTCTCTATTTGATATGGGAGCAGCAGAGGTATGGTGACCCTCAATAATGATTTCATACATAAGTAGTAATATGGAAAACACTAAGTTGTTAGGGCATCAGTACTTGTGCTACTGTCTTCAGGTGACACTGTTCACAAACCATAACATCAGCATCCATCAGGGGTTTAGGGTGAGAGTGGCAGCAAGCCACCTGCTAAAATGGAAGAAGAGAAAAATGTCAGAACCTTCCCTAGTTGACTCATAACCTGCCTTTATCTGGGGCTACCAAAATTGCAGATTTACCCATGCCTATTTATCTATTTAATCATTCACTCATTCATTTAAAATCATCATTTTTCATCATAATTTATTATAAATGTCCAACAATATAAAATGCACTAGTCCAAAAACAAATATAAAATATAGCCAATCTGGATATTCTCAGGGAAAAATATTTATACATAAGAGTACAGTGTGACACATAAACTTAATTAAGTGGTCATTAACAAACTGTTTTTCTTATTGCAAACTGAAGTGACTAAACATGTTTTCATACTTATGATTTGACATTGAAGCAAGTAAAGATGTACTAATGACATTCTTAAAATGATACACATGGGTACTTTGATTTGATCAGCAGTAAGTTTTAAAGCTGAGAAAAACACACCAGAGGATTTGTGTTCCCATGAAATAAATGCATCAAAAATACCTACGATTGCACATTGCAGTGCAAATATTGTACAGCTACATTTCTCCAGGTCCACTTCAATAAATACATCACACCAAATGACTTTTGATGACCTTTATTAAACTTCCATAAACATAATTTTGTTAACCATTATTTATCTATTACAACTGACACATAGTATAGTTGAGCATAACATCCGTGTAACATTGACTAGGACAGCGTGACCCCACTCATCCTAACCTAGTAAGCAGCGTCCATACCTCCACTCGCTTACTTATGAAGCAGTGTACCACCACTCACTTCATTTACCATTTATTGAATTACACATCCGACCAAATAAGAAGCTTATGGCCGCTCATGTATTTACTTATCAAGCAGCGTCCATCCTTTCACTTTCCTTTCTCAACTTATTGAATTGAACATCCAGCCCCAGAGGGGGAACAGAAGAGGGCAAGCCTGCCCATCTTCTCCACTCACTAGCCTGACCAGGCTGTTCCCCCTCTCAGACCAAACTTCCAACATCCTACCCACCATTAAAAGGCATTAGGCCAAACATCCTTTGGTGTAGCTCATCATCTCTAACCAAACTGGATCCATGTCATTAGGACCCAAAGCCTTATCACATAACTAACAAAATTAGCCAGTTGCCTAAATAGCTGAAAGTAGACCACTAATCCTCCCAATGCCAAAATAACAAGCATAACCTCATAACTTAACATAACTACTGTGTATGAGCTAAATAGTCACTTACCTAACTACCAACAGAAGCTTTGTAATGATTCCCAGGTCATTATCAGTCAACTGGACATCCAAACACTAAGCCCAATGGCACTTGAAGCCACAGAGAGACAATTGCATACCATCATGCCAAATTGCAGCCCCATTTTACCAGCCAATGAATATAATAACTAAATAAGAACTATATTCAAAATTTTAATAGCAATCCAACATCATATGCCACATTTTTCCACAAATGGAAATCCCCATCAACCTCCCTATCCATCCACCAAAAACCTGACCAAGCCCATTTGTAGATAATCCTCTACTAAATGCACTGCAAAATACTAAACCTAAGCCAGGCAAACCCACACAAGCACAATGTACCACCAAAACCCTAAAATGGCCAATGTCAGCAACCTCTTTAACCAACCAATGGATATACTAATGGCCAAAATGAGATTTCCTTCCTAAAGGATCAATTACTTAGTAGTCGCACCATCATACCTACCATCCACTATAAGGAAAAAAACATTTAGCAACCAAAAACCACCCTGCTAATAATGTCAATGTATCCCTGAAGCAGTAACTGCACAAACTGCAGGCCAAATGACCCTCCATATACCAACTCCAACTCCAGCAACCAACTTACTACGACAATAGGCATTGTCAACCAATTTTCACAGTATCACACCTACACCTCCATCATACTAGCCACTGACCAGACTTTAATAAATTAACCTAACCCTGTCAATTACCTGCTTCACCCTGCCCCAATGTACCTCATGGTCCCTGTCCTCCCACCACTCCGAAACTGTAGTCTGATGTGCCTTAATGAAAATAGTTTACCTGCAACTCATTGTGCACCACTCCAGTGGCAGTAAAATCTACTCCAACAGAGTCCAACACATTTTAAATTCACCTCCTTCAGGACACCAGCTGATACCCATCCTGTGCTTCCTCATTTACTCCACATCATGCACTGCACCTGCAGTGGGCACATCCATTGCAACAACATGCCTAAACTTCTGCACCTGCTTTCCACAAGTCTTCCCTAATTATGTTCCCCTCTTTATCCCTGGACTAACTGGGCTCTGTGTCCATGGAAAACCTAAATAGGTAACCATACATTCATGGCAAGGGGTTCGACCCAGTCCCTCTTGTACAAGAATAGTAAGGACTGCATGGGGAAATAAGGTCAATTTGGCTAGCCTATAAAGGTCCTAGAGCCCTAATCCTAATAACTGCTTATGATCCCATGACTGTTGTGACTCCACCCCACCTACCCCAAACCCCCACCAGTACTGACATGCCTTAATGAGCAGTAAATAAATACAAATTACCTGTAACCTCATTGTGCACCACTCTAGCAACTGGAACTTCTACCCCAGCAGAGTCCATTACTTTAGAGATCCACTTCCTTCAATCCAGTAGCTGTTGCCTACTTAGCATTCTCCCAGGTATGAGCACATTGCTCATCACTGTAGTGATTAAGACATCTGCTACAAAACCTACTTCCTCCATCTGGGACCTCGCTGGGTAATGGTACAGCAACTGGAATGCTCATCACAACACCATCATCTGCAAAAGGGACAAAGTAAAATGCATGAGTGAGTGTTGCACCTTTTACCCATTTGTTACACATTATAGTAGCGGCATTCCTCATCTTGGTAATGGAGAGAAAAACAGTCAGTACAATGAAAATTTTAAACTATTCCATAACTTTGGCAGTACAGTTGATCATGGATCCTGTGGCAGCATCCGTGCTAGAGGAGAGGCTTACCTAACATAACACCCCATAACATTACCATACCTCACCAGGTTTCAGAATATACCACACTGTAATTATTCTAACCTAACTTAAAGTGAAATAAAATACCTGTCTATTCATGAGACAGCGCTGTCCTATTCCACCAAGCTGGTGTAGCATCAGAAATCTTCTAAAGGGTAGCAGTTTGGAACCAGCTGTCCATCATCCCAAATAAAGGCTCTGCACAAACCTAACTCTTCTGATGGACATGCGGTCTGTACAGTGAATGTCTATATGAGCCCTCCGGTGCTTTAGCAAAAGCCAAAATATATAAAGAACAGGTGACAGGATGACCAAAACCCGGACACCCTGCAAACTCTTGGGTAGCCAAGAGGCACACTACTGTAAAAAACTGCAGCTGAAACCCCCCCAGTGACTGCTCTTATAAACTATGGTCAACACCCATTAGAAAGAACACTTTCACAGAGGTAACAACTGCTGGAATAAAGTCCCAGCATTACCAAGCCTTCCAAAGGAAATGGAGTTGCTGCTATGACTTATCCCTACCATATGAACCAATACACGTGAAAATCAGTGTAATACCAATACAACAAAGGTTCAAGGACCCCATATTAGGACTTCTAACTACAGCCCTATCAACCCTAAGTACAAAGGCTTTCTGAGAAAATGTATACAGTGGAGCGGTATGGGATGTTAAGCTCCAGCTTTTACTTATCTCCCACCCCAGTAGTGCTTCCCCTCACCTGTGCTCCCACTCCATCCCCACCCCCATTACGTACAGCACCACACCACACATGCTCATAATGACCCTTAGCCACAAGCACCTCTCAGTTGTCAGCGCCCTTCCCTTATCATAAACCCTGATGGGGAAGCAGTCTGAAACTGAAACATCCATCACCATTTTAACTCAATCCTTAATGATTTGCCAGTAATTTGCCAGGGACCACAATTATCTACAATGAACCAATTGGGAGCCAGCTTATCAAAATAACTGCTGTAGGGTAGTCCCTGATTCGTAACGCACCTAAATTGTATATTGAACAGAAAGTAATGAATTTGTTCTGCCATCTCATTAAGAGACAATAAATAAAATCCTTATTAATATAATAATTGCCTTGCTGAGCACACATTCCAGGAAAAACAGTTGACTGAGAGACCCTGAACAAGTCCTGTTGCACATGTCCCCATTTTTATCTTAAACACTCTTGTCTAGTTAATAAGGTATTAACCACAAACTCTCATGGTGGTCCTGCAGAAACACAATAATTTGAAAGAAAGGTGGCTCCGATACATGAGATTTTGTTACTTCTAAAAGTATTTTTGTCGGTGGGTGTTTTTGCTGGTGGAAATGCAGGCTGTGCATGCATTCTTAATGCAGTATGCATTTGCAGATAAAATATATTAACACTGTTTAACATAAAATGTTTCTGGGTTTTCAAAGGATGACCAACTTAATGGCAGGAATATCTTTCAAACACGTGTCCAGACATATATAGCAGTATAATATCAGGTTATATGTCAGCACTATGGCTATTAGTCTCTGTTGTAATGCATTATGTGGTCAGTCATGCTGATTATACCCACCTCCTTACAGCTGACCACGCACTGCTCTCCAGCTACTCATCCCACACTCTGGCTGCTGCCCCAACATATTGCCTAATGTCTGTTCCAGATTGGGGTAGGCCAAGAATGAAATGTAAAGGCTCCACACAGCAACCAGGCAAGCCACCGGCACCACCGCAACTGTTAGTCATACCAGCAGCCCAGAAGGCTAATAATTTAAAATATGAAGAAGATTTCTGAGCTCAATGAAATCTGTACCACTGAGAGGTATGCACACACCCACCAACATGGTCAACATTTACCATTAATCTTGTACACTGTAACCTAAAACCCTTTCACAAATATAACTGATGTCTTTTCTTTAAAATGTGTGCAATGTTTTTGCTAAAGGCGTTATTAAGAGTATAGTATAAAATGCATAGATTGTTTTTTCTTACGGTATACTCTCCATTTCTCCATTTTCTGGTACCAAAATCATGTTAGGACAAAGGTATAAAATAGGGAAAAATTTTAAACATCGATCCTCCCCAATGCTCGTATATACCCACCACCAAAACAGGGGCAATGTTAAATATTGTTCACACAAATTTAGAAAGTTAATGGAATAGCAAGGTCTATATTAGCATGAATTTTCTGGAGGGACTGAAGTCTGAAACTCAAGTCTGTAATTTTCCAACTTCAATCTTCAAGAATTTGCAAGAAAACCACCATTATATTGAAACAACATCTAGCCATTCTGCAAAATTATGTACAGAGGAGAGGTATGCTTCACCATTCACTTAATATATTTGATCCGAAAACCACCCCAGTAAATACTTTTTTTTTTTTTTCAAATCCCCAAGAGAATGGCCAGGAGTAACATCAACAAGACAGGTACCTGAACCACGTAGGTGCTGCCCCATTTAGAAAACATATTTACTGATCTGTAACCAAATAAACCCACCTCTGGAAAAAAAAATCTGAACAAAGCCCTACATAACCGGGAGGACAAAGGCACAGGAATTATTGACACATCTTAAATCCTGCTGTTATAAACTTAGAAAGTAACTACAATAACAGGCTTGGCACACTGCATTGCCAGGGAGAGAGATTACTACATGACATCATTACATACGGTGATCATCCAGTAGGGTTTCAACTATGCCATGCCCATCTGTGCTTGTAAACCTCCACCCCGCATGCATCATCAAAACTTCGACACGTACTCCCAAAAAGGAAACATGTTACAGGTCAGTGCACTGCGACATAGGCTTTAAACATTAAACACAGTGATCAAAAAGGAGAACTGGCCAATGGGGTCTGCATTCCAGACAAGCAGCTATATGTTCATGGTCAAAACTAACCTACCACTCATATGGGATCCCCCAGGTATTACAACACCACCGATGTAGGAGACGAGCACCTGCCTCAAACCAATGTTAGTCAGGAAAACCCCAGGCTTTTGGATGACACCATACAACTAAGTGACCAGCTAGGAAACTGCACAATGGTCCAATGCCACCCAGCACAGGCCAGGTCAACAGTTGCCATATAGAGTTTGCAGCCTGTGAATAGGCATCTGTGGGGGAAGAAACAAAAAAAAAACTTAGAAAGTTGACAGAATAACAGGAAAAGCTGTATAGTTGAGAGACGTGCTTTGAATCACACAGCAACAACTACTACACGCTGTCACTTCCCATCTTGAAAACAACCTAGGAAACTGGCAGTCTTGTCAAAACACACTACACAAATGAGAAAAACACACCAGTCAAACTGCCTACAAATCCCTAACGTACCCAGACTTGTCCACTTCAATCACCAATGCTGAAAAACGAATCTCACTAACACAATGCCAACCATGACCAAAACACCTCATTCTCTCTACCCACACATCCCTCCACTTCCATTTCCTGACTAAAAGCCATTCAAGGCCTATGTGCACCACAGTATCTACAGGTTGTCATGGATGTAATACTTGCAGTAGCAAGTTCATACCAAAATGTGATTCCTTCCCCAGTTACACTTGCCTAAACCCTTTAGGCCTATCCATACCTCATTTCCTCCCAATCATCCCTCATTCTCATTTTAAAATTTTCAACCCCCCCCCACCCTCTTAATTCCTACTACTATGTTTAACTAACCCCACCTGATGATGTCCCTGGACAAATTTGTTACCAAACCTCATTTGAATTTGACCAGTCTGTCTGGCAAAGCTATGAGAGATTTATATAAATACATTTCAGTTTATCAATTTATATGACAACTGATTTATTTACAGAATCACATAATGATAAAAACAAAAAAATGAACAATGTTGGCATTCACCAGTTTACACAATAAGTCAGATTCATCTCAAGCAGGATAATGTGAAGCTAATTTTCTTAAGAACTTAGAAATGAGTATTTCTGTGCAGCTTCGGACAGCAGAGTCAAATATTTCCTTTATTTTATGAATGAAGAAGAATATATCTGACATAAATTTGATGAAGACATATTGGTTTATTCCAAAATTGTTTAGAGTGTTCTATATGTCTTGTTTCATATTTTGCGAAAAAGAAATAGTTTTAAGCAAATTTTAATATCTGAAATTCATTTCTGACCTGTTGATTGTATTTATCATAGCCCTGTATCACAACTGAAAATTGTTTTTAAACATATCTGATTTGAAGTTCATATAGCTAGTCTCACAAAATCAAGAACAATAAACTTTTTTTAGCAGTTAGTATAAGCTTAATATATCTTGGAGATGACATATAGTTAAGTTATTTAATCTGAAAAATACAAATGTTCAGCAAACAGGTCAGGTGTTAAAAATAAAACTAAAAAAGAAAAAAGAATATTCTGTAAACATTCAAAACCAAATATTTTAATTTAGTACTTTCATTCACAATTTACAACTGGACTTCCTTAGGATGTATAGGAAAACATTACAACCACTATTTAATTACCATTTGATCATTCATCTGTCAGTCAATTACCACTTCTGATTTTCTCACTGCAGTATTCACACCTGATAACATTAAAGTACTATTGCATTATTTGTGAGTATGTCTTTATTACCAGCAACACACAACTGTTCACAAAAGTGCTGTCAAGAGCTCAGCATATCATAAGCACAGCTACTCAAAGAAAACTCCAATGAAACACCATGCTCAGTAAGAAATATATGTTATCTAAATCTAACTGTCCTCAATACCAAAGCACTTTATGACACATCAAAACCACACCAAACATAAGAGCATACAGGGAGGTTTCGACCTCACACGTCCTAATGTGGAGTTTTCCACCTCTATACTCCAGTTACTTGTATAAATTAACTCCAAAGTAGCACTACTGTGGCCACAGTAAAATCACTACTAAACTGCTGTAGCTGCCTATTCATAAGCTGACTATACTGCACTAGTAGTAATCAATAAACAGCATACAACAAGTCTTGCTAACTGAAAATATGTGTGAGTGTGTGAGTGTGTGTGTTTTTGAGTATGCATATATATCTGAGTGTGTGTGCATATATGTGCAAGTGTATGTCTTTGCTCGGGCATGCATATATGTGTGTGTGTGTGTGTGTGTGTGTGTGTGTGTGTGTGTGTGTGTGTGTGTGTGTGTGCACATGCATGGGTACTTATATGTATATATATATATATATATATATATATATATATATATATATATATATATATATATTTGTGTGTGTGTGTGTGTGTCTGTTTGTAATTTTTTTCTAGTAACCAAATATTAGTACATAATTTTGATAATATACAATTGCCCCACCCCTCAACTATATAACAAAAATAGGAGAATGCATAATGTATTTGTGTCCTAGCTCACCTGTGCATATCTGTGTTTGTGACCCTGTGATCTCTGGATATTGTTACACCATGTAAAGTAATATTTGACTACAAAGATGTGCTGGATATGACCACCCATACGAGGGAGGATGACCACTCATATTCACCCAAATTGCTTCACTACCTTTTCATGGTCAAACTGTTTGTAAATATTTTACAAAGTGGTATAATAATCATTTTATTTTGTATGAAGCCAAAGCATTGAACAATAAGTGAGACTTTGGACTGGTTGTTTTGATTCCAGTGTTTAAACATATCCAGCTCTAACTTGGTCATGATCTAAGATACAAAACTATTAGGCTCTGAGTGGAATGTACTCAAACTCAAAAATGAGACATATTTATGTGTGCACCACATTCTTGACATTCCACTATCCTGCCTGAAATGTGGCCTCATTGTATCCATATCTGTGAAATGATCTGCTCAAATTCTTTATTTACAACCTATTACTATCTACTGCATGCAAAGAGGCTTTAACGCTTGACCAAAGGTATGTGTTGGTAACGATGTCTATCGTTAACAGTATCACTGCTTACTGTGAGTCATGCTGAGGTATCCTCCTATTTTTTTCCCAGCCTTTGAATATGCTTCTAATATATCTTTTCCTATTTGCTAGGTCCTAGTGGAAGAAGCTTGTATTCTTGTTTATGTGGCATTATTTTTTAAGTTATTTTTTCTGTCTCCTTTGCCTGCAGATGATTTAACCTCGGCCATGACTTTGCCCATTTGTTCTCCATCACCAGGGCAAGAGACAGCTATAATGTGGGCATCATTCAGGCAGCAATGAGAGATTTTCTATTGTCTAGCCCTCTCCTTTCCTTTTCCACCAGCAGATGTGAGGGTCTGTTATGTCTTTCCCTGTGGAAGTGTGGAACACTAACAGAAAAATGTGAATTAAATCATTTGCAAAATTATTTTATCTATTTATTTATTTATTTATTTATTTTCTGGCTATTCATTTTATCTGCCTCCAAATGTTTGGGGTTTTTAATACTCTGACAGGAGTGGATCCTATTCTTAAGCCTGGGTATTATTTGAGTTCATTTAGTATTGCTTCAGCTGAGAAGAGCCAAGAGTGCTCTTCTCAACATCTGCAATGTACTCAGCATTGCTTCCTTCTGCAGTACATACAATATTGCATATATTGGTATTATATTTAAAAATGATTATAGATTCTCTTTTTTATTAGTCCTTCTGCTCCTACTGTTATTAGAATTGTGTGGGTATCTTTAAAGCTGTGGTTAAATTACAACAGAATAAGCCTTAAAAAGAGAAAACTAAAATGAAGTATTCAAACCAGTAGCAAACCTCAGAGTGGTCATGTTTAACTACAATGGTGTATCAAGGATAAACTATCATCATGTGATTATTTTAACATAGCTAAACCATTCTGCCTGTCCCCACACACAAAGACATAAAATATCACGCTTTGCGAGCTGAAAGGAGAGCAATGGGGATTAAAGATACCCGCACAATTCTAATAAATTCCTGAGCTCAAACAGTGTACTTATGTACTTTTGGTTATTCTATTTTATACTTCTGATAATTGATGCGTATCAGCTAACTTTTATAATAATACCTCAATATTTCCAGATCTGTGGGTGTGTTAAGATATTTTTTGTTCTATTGTGCATGTTTTATTGTGGTGTTTACTCTATATTTTTATTTTTGTATGCATATCCAAAATACAGTTATAATTATATTTTTGATATGTTTGTATTAGATATACACAGACACATACATACATGCTCACAAGCACACACTCATACACACATCGAGAAAACAAGGATGTGCTTCCCTGTTTGTCTGCATTTGTCACAATTAACTTTCCTTAGTACTTTGCATAATTGCTCCATTATATTAACTCATTTTTGAGATCCAATTGCTTCATGAATGAGTAATAATTGACACTCATTTGTGCAATCAGTAGTGCATGACTGTCCATCTCTTCAACAGAGTGTCAAATTACTAGCGTACTGGGAATTTCCCCTTTCCTCCCCAAAATGTGACACAGAATATAAGTAGAAAGGTGTGGGGTACAAACCCCCACACATCTCAAGGGGTATATAGAGGTATTCCCCTGCAAAAACACTTACTTGAGAGCTTTTTAGTCACAAATGTCATTTCTGTTTGGGAGCTTTGGCTCATTTATGATCACAGTTACTAGAGGCAGGCACTAATGAGTCAATAGCCCATCAGGGGCACTCATATGCCTCCACAATATCTGCTTTGCGGCCATGGTGGTGCAGCGGTTAACGTTGCCACCTCACAGCAAGAGGTTTTCCAGTTCGATCCTCAGCTGGGGTGCCTTCTGTGCGGAGTCTGCATGTCCTCCCTCTGGTCGCGTGGGTTTCCTCCGGGTGCTCCAGCTTCCTCCCACATCGCAAAGACATGCTGTAGGTGGATTGGACACTCTAAAAATTGGCCCTAGGTGTGAGTGCATGCATGTGTGTGCCTTCTGTGGAAGGTAGGGCGCCGGGCTGGCAACTCGACACCATAAAAACTCCACTGCCAATCATGAGCGGACAGATGATCCACTGTGGCGACCCCTAGCCGGGAAAAGTCGAAAGAAGAAGAAGAAGAAGAAGTATTGCTTCTAGGTTTTCCTCATAGTTTGCATTGCCTATATGACACTGTGAGATTGCATTTGACAGCGTTGCTTTGGTCCCAGCACATTTGCTGTGTGATCCACCTTCCCAAAGAATGATATTATTATTTCCTTCCTTTCCTTCTTGCCTGTTGACACATAACTCGACATAGCAGTTATAATGGTCTGCTAAACCTCTTCAACTGTTATTTAGACACGAACCGTATTATCCCCATAAACCATTTGGCAAAAGAAAGTCTATCCACCCTTAATACGTTTCAAATCTAATACAGAACTTATGATATGACTCAGTGCAACATTTCACTCCAGATGGCCTTTGATTCTTAGCTCTTTGATACAGTCTCCATTCTTACAATAACATTTAGGATAATTTTTTCCTTGTATGGATACTTGCACCACATAATGAAGTGATCGGCTCAGGAGGTCTTCCATAATATGCTTGTTTATATATATGTATAATTATCTGTCTCTATATATTTGTGTGTGTGTGTGTTCATATACAAAAACAGTTTATATCTTTGAGTATGCATGTTTCAGGGTTGCCATTTTGAGATGCGATTATTTTCTGTCTTTATTTGATTCTGTGATATTTTGTCGAACTGGTTATCTTACATAGACCCATCTCTCTCTGTCTCTCTCTCTCTCTCTCTCTCTCTCTGTCTCTATACACACACAAACACACACACACACACACACACACACACACATATATATATATATATATATATATATATATATATATATATATATACACACACACAAATATATATATATATATATATATATATATATATATATATATATATATATGTTTGTGCAGAAAAAAGTATCATAATATATAGACAAACTCATTTGACACTTTAATGAAGCACTTATAACTTCTTGAGTAAGCAATACTTATTGAAAATAAAAATATATTAAATAGATGAGTGCTTTTGCCCTTAGTTGGACTCATACCTCTCAATCCCTTAGTGTAAGAAATCTGGACAAAACCCGATAAAATAGAGGGGGGGCAAGGGCCCAAAAACAGGGACACTTTTTAAATACTGCTCTTATAAACTTAGCAAGTTGCTAAAGTAATAGGGTTTGTTTACATTTTCTGAAGGATTTGAAGTCTGAAACTCAAATGTATGTTATTATTTAGTGACTTTAATTCTCAGATCATCCCAGTGATTTGCCAGAAAATCACAAATTTTATGAGGAACAGACCAAAAATATGAGTCAAAGATCTTGACATTCTGCAAAAATCTGGACAGTTGAGAGGTATTACTTGGGCTTCATTCAGTCTAACTCCAGTTTACATGACATACAATTCACTTATGCTGTAGTCATAAACATACACCATAGACTGTTTGGTTAGGCTATTAGGCTGTCATGGAATAGGTGTCATCTTTCAGACCCGTTCTGCATATCTCCTGCTATTGGTAGGTCATTGATTATACCTTATGTGTTGAATTTCTAGCCTATGTGGTTAGTGCTTTATCAAAACTAACGCTTTATATAATGCTTGTCACTAAGTATAGCCACTAGTTCATTACCTTATCTATGATGTGATAAAATGATATTATGTGTCACAATTAAAATGGACAATTGTTAACAAATACTTGACAACCAGCCAAATTATAATTCTTGAATATTTTACTATTGTAAACATAATTGCAGCTAGCCAGGGCTATGGTGAGAATTATCTAGCTGACACAGTGACTGTGAGCAACCTACCTTGCATCTGTTATATCATTTTAAACACCATCCTTTGAATATAAAAATGAATAGTGATGTATCTATTACTAAAAAAATATAACATTCTATGCCAATGAACCTAACAGTTAAATGAGGAAAGATGACCGACTCCTAATTCAGCATGCTCCATTGAATAACAATAAATGCCAAATCTGTTAAGTAAAAAGAGGCAAACAGATACATAAGTTTCATAGATTTTAGCAACTGATTAATGTTCTGAAAGTATTCAACCCCAGTAACATGGATGTAATATTTCTTTTTTCAGTTTGGACAATAAAAGCTGTTTTTCTTACTCGTAAATTCACAGCATCTGCATATTAGAAGCATGCAGGGAAAAGTGGCAGCTTTCATGTCTATGGTGGGCAATGTGTGTCCTTACACACACCAACTAAAATTCTGCAGCTTATGATCGATGAAATTAGGCTATGTGTCAAGTACCTATTAATAGACTGGGCTCCACAGATAATGTTCCACTATTTGTTCATGGCATATTTTACTTCCACAGAATCCTGTAAGAACATAGAAATCTCACTTTTTGTTTCACTGTCAGCTTCATTTTGTGAATTCACTGTGTTCATTTGTTCCCTTTGTGGAAGCTTGTCATTCTTCATTTCAGGGCTGTAATGTGGCCAGGTATGCCTTTTATCAGGTTCTCCCTGTACCAATTTTCAAGAAAGTCACATTGTAGTTTGTCCAAAGAGAGTAGAAATCAGCAGCATGACACGAGGCATCAGAATCAACCCCAACCCCGTTATTTTCCATTTGGTTCATAGGGTCAGGGTGTCACATCAACAACAACCATTACCTATAGAGACAGACATATAGATGGATAGATAGGGTTTTGCTTTTTGGCTTTGCCCATAAAGCTGTGTTTTGCCCTTTGGTTTTGTCAATGTCATAATTAGTTAATGTGTTTTTTTTATATAAGGATCATGTGACTGTGCTGTAAGAATGGTAAGTAAGGAAGAAAAAATGTGTTTTTCTATAAAAAGGAAAATAAAAGATGTGCATGCAGATTGGGGAATATGACCCTGAAATGTCAAATGGTAATATCCTTATGAACATTAGGTGTTTCAGCTATATAGCGATCCTGAATGCCCATAACTTATTTCTTTTTAAGTCATTTCCATGGAAAAATTTCAGGCCAGTAAAGCCAAACCCCACTAGCTGTGGGTATGCATATTTTGGCCTTGTTATGACCTCATCAGCACAGCACAAGCAGAGTGTTTGACTAAGCATAAGAAACAGAGGGCTGTTATATCCAGCCAACACCTGATGTTCATAAGGGTCATTTGCATATATCCCATGTGCCTCTGATACAAGAGGTTTGAGAAGTCACTCAGTGGAAGTTCTGGCTTGGCTGGAGTTTTCATTTAGTTTTTACTGACAAGGAAATAAGAATGAATATTGCTGATAAAGTGTACCACTTCTGCCCTTATGCTTTAAGTAAGTGTTAGGGGCATCCAGTCTTCTGCATGTATTTCAACCTGCATAGTGACTAGTCTGAAGACAAGTGCTTCAATGTCCTAGTTTGTAAGCAATAGCCTTATAGTCTGTAAACCCTCCTCCCTTTATTTATATCCTCCTATCTTTCGTTAATGGAACTGCATGCCTTCATTTAAGTCAAAGAAAACACAAAATCAGACTGTAAACTAAATCAAAAACACAAAAACAGAGCATGGACACATAGTACAACAAATAAAAACTAGTTTAATAATGAAACTAAAATCAAAAGATAAGCACTTTCATCTCGAAATACAAAACTTCATCAGACAAGGTTAATAAAAATGCATAGAACTTAAGTATACTCAATAGAGCATTTTGACCAGTCAAAACATTCCTTTTGCCAAGCCTCAGAGTAATTTGTCCAATCCTTGGAGTCAAGACGAGTGACCAATCTATTGAAAGATAAAACACCAAAGTACAAACTCAAGCCAATCATGCACAGCAAAAATTTCCCTCATTACCATATGGTGATAAAAACAGATCTGCAAGGATAAATCGTTCAATTATAAAAAATGCAAATGTACTTAATGTTTAAAATGTCTATCTCTGCAACAATTTAAGTTTCAATAAACAGGCAATGGAAATAGAGTCATTCAGTCCAGGATAATCATTTGCATTAGTATGCAATTGCCAAAATAATTTGCATTTCAGCAACAGTAAACTCCAGGGGCCACCCCTCTTATCATGAACTATTTGTTTGAGAATACAAAATCTGAATTTATGCCCGGGGTATAATTGTACATGGTTAAACAAAGCATTGGTCTCTAATCTGATATCAAATATATGTTCATACTTTCTGTCCCTTAACTTTCAGTCAGTTTTACCAATTTAGAAACTGGAACAGACAGTGCAGCAAGCAGAATAAACAACACACTTTGTTTTTTTTTCTATAAATTTTTTTTATTTTTCAAATACATTTGAATGAATTCCATAGTATTTATACATAACATTTTAAATAACTATGTACACTATTTACATAAGCCTGACACTATAACAGATCTTAATGTATACAGTTACTTTATAAGTATGTCCAATCCATTATCAGAGTGTCTCATCAATTATTGTATAGTGTCAATCAATGATAAGACTTTTCCGCAAGGGTTGTTGTTAAATGGCTTTGGATAAATTCTTAGTTCTTTAATTTTAATTTCCCATAATGCTGTGGTTTTCAGCAGGCTGTAGACGTCTTCCAAAGTTGGTATTGTATTTGTATTCCATCTTCTTTTTATACACTTCCTTGAAATTGCAGGTATAGTCCATACTAGATACATGTTTCACCTATTCAAATGAGGACCTTCGTTCACATTTAATAATACAAGAGCTTTAGTTAAATAAAATGATTAATTAATTAAAGCTTGTAGAAAGGTATTAATACCATTCCAAAATGGCTTAATTTTAACACAATCTAAGAAAATGTGGTTCCAATCTACATTGTGTACTTGCTCACATCAACATATTCCATTTTTGGAAGAACTAATTTTACTGATTCTATCTGGGGTTAAGAATGCTCTGTGCAAGCATTTCCAACTGAAAACTTTCCAGTATTGTGTAAAGGATGTATATTTTATCGATAATAAGATATTTGTTTTAATATCTTCAGTTAAATGTATTGAGTGTCCTTTTGTTAGATATTTCCAATATTAGGTTGTGGGTGTTGTTTTATAGTTTAGCAATATTTTGTAAAATTTTGAAATACCGTTTCCCATTTCAAAGTCATTATATATATGTATTTCATAAATTTAGGTATTTCTTTAAATGAAGAATTGTTCATTATTCTACTTAAATCTTGCGAATATGACAGAATACTCTGTAAAGTTAGCTAGTCCTGTTGTGGAATTTTGTATGTTGTTTTTATTTCTTGCATATCTAAAACGTTTAGTTCTTTGATACATTGGAGCCAACAGACAAATCCTTTCTGTTCCCAAAAATTAATAATTTCTCTATATATTTTATGTGGAAAGCTCTTTGTGACTATAAATGGTGTTAAAAGATCAAACCAGATTTTTAAATCTATATTTGCATTAATAATTTTCCTAAATGAGTCAATGTAATAATTAATCATATGAGTTTTAATGGGTTTAGTTATGTTGTATTGCATACTAATACATAATATGTGCCATGGCAAATTGTTTTTATTTGTTATTTGAAATGTGTTTTCTAAATCAAATTTAATTATTGATATTACAGTTAGTTCTTTCCAATTTGCAGAGTAATTTGGACTTATCCAATCTGAGATTGTTTTAGATATTGATGCTTTTATATATGTTTTTATATCAGAAAAGTTTAATCCTCCCTGTTTCCATGGTTTGATATGATGTGTTAAAACGATTATGTTTCTTTTGGGAAACCATAAAAATTTAATTAGGCATGAATTTTTTTTTTAAGTATATTCCTTTCTGATAACAGTTGTATTGTCAGGGCTATATATAGGATCTTGGGCAGTAAAACCATTTTTATTAACTGTAGTCTATCTTCAAATGTTAATATTATTTTGTTTTTTCCACAGAGATTTTAATAGTATTGATGATATTATTGTAGATTTTTGAGACTAATTTATTATTATCCTTGCATAACTCAATTCCTAGATATTTTAAGGTAGATTCTTGTTTCCCTATGATGTAATTCCCCCTTAGTCTGCAGTTCTTTTCTTTTATTTAAAAATAAAAATTTTGATTTTGATTTATTGAAATGGAGTCCTGAAGTCATGTGAAATTTGTCAATTAATATATCTAGTTCTTCTAATGTCTCTTTTGTATTAGATAATGTTAGTAATATGTCATCAGCAAATAGCATTACTTTAGAATTGTATTGTTCATAAACAACTATTCCTTTGATTTTTATATTGTTACAAATTGAATCTGCCAATATTTCAATAGCCAGAGCAAATAGAATCGGTGACATGGGACATCTTTGTTTAGTGCCTTTTGTTATATGTATAGATTCAGAGGTAAAAGGACTTAATTTGACATATGCTAAATTATTTATGTTTATATATATATATATATATATATATATATATATATATATATATATATATATATATATATATATATATATATATATATATATATATTAGGAGATGAACAAAGGAAGAAGGAAATTCAAATAGCATTAGGATTTTGAATAAATAGTCCCAATTTAGGGAATCAAAGGCGTTCTCTATATCTAAGACAATTATGAGTGTTTCTTTATTTTCTTTATCAAATAATCTATAAGAAAATTATCCTTTTAATATTGTCATGTGGGTTTCTATGATATATAAATCCAGTTTGATCATTATTTATTGTTTTGGATAGTGGTATTTTTATTCTGTTAGTTAATATTGTCATAAATATCTTATAGTCATTATTTAATAATGATATAGGTCTATATGAGGTACAGATGTTTGGGGATTTGTTTTCCTTTAGGATTGGTGGGATTAAGGAATATCTATGGTGGTATTAAAGCTTGTGACTGAATTTCTAATAGAGATTTATGTATGAGGGATAGTATCTTTGAAGGAAAAAGTTTATATATTTCCATAATTATGACATCTATACCTGGAGCTTTATTATTTTTACCCTCTTTTATTGTATCTGTAATTTCTTTGTAGGATATGTGTGCTTGCAGATCTAGTTTTAATTTTTCTGGTATTTTTTTTAATATTAGAACATTTTTCAATTAGATTTAATTGATCAATATGTATATTTTCTTTTTGGAAATGTTCCATATAGTGATTTCTATAGGCATCAAGAATGTAACCTATATCTGAGACATTTTTCCCTTTCTATTCATGGAATATACTTTTAAAGTCATTAGGAAAGATGTCCAGCAGGTAAAGGTGATAAAGGATAATGAGGGAAACCTACAACCAAGGAGAGTGTCCTGAGCAGATGGTAAGCGTACTTTGAGGGGTTGATGAATGAAGAGAATGAGAGGGAGAAAAGGTTGGATGATGTGGGGATAGTGAATCATGAAGTGCAATGGATTAGCAAGGAAGAAGTAAGGATAGCTATGAAGAGGATGAAGAATGGAAAGGCTGTTGGTCCAGTTGATATACCTGTGGAAGCATGGAGGTGTTTAGGTGAAATGGCAATGGAGTTTTTTACCAGATTGTTTAATGACATTTTGGAAAGTGAGAGGATGCTTGAGGAATGGAGAAAAAGTGTTTTGGTACCGATTTTTAAGAATAAGGGTGATGTGCAGAGCTGTAGTAACTACAGAGGGATTAAATTGATCAGTCACAGCATGAAGTTATGGGAAAGAATAGTGGAAGCTAGGTTAAGAAGGGAAGTGTTGATTAGTGATCAGCAGTATGGTTTCATGCCAGGAAAGAGCACTACATATGTGATGTTTGCTCTGAGAGTGTTGATGCAGAAGTACAGAGAAGGTCAGAAGGAGTTGCATTGTGTTTTTGTAGAATTAGAGAAAGCATATGATAGGGTGCCTAGAGAGGAGTTGTGGTATTGTATGATGAAGTCAGGAATGTCAGAGAAGTATGTAAGAGTGGTACAGGATATGTACAAGGGTAGTGTGACAGTGGTGAGGTCTGTGGTAGGAGTGTCAGATGTGTTCAAGGTGGAGGTGGGATTACATCAAGGATCAGCTCTGAGCCCTTTCTTATTTGCAATGTTGATGGACAGGTTGACAGACGAGATCAGACAGGAGACCCCATGGACTATGATGTTTGCAGATGACATTGTGATCTGTAGTGAGACTAGGGAACAGGTGGAGGAGACCCCGGAGAGATGGAGATATGGTCTAGAGGGAAGAGGAATGAAGGTCAGCAGGACTATGACAGAATATATATGTGTGAATGAGAGGGAGGATAGAGGAATGGTGAGAATGCAAGGAGTACAGGTGGTGAAGGTGGATGAGTTTAAATACTTGTGATCGATAGTTCAGAGTAATGGTGAGTGTGGAAGAGAGGTGAAGAAGAGAGTCCAGGCAGGATGGAGTGGGTGGAGAAGAGTGTCAGGAGTGATTTGTGACAGACGAGTACCAGTAAGAGTGAAAGGGAAGGTCTACAAGAGGGTAGTTAGACCAGCTATGTTATATGGGTTGGAGACAGTGGCATTGACAAAAAGGCAGAAGTTAGAGCTGGATGTGGCAGAGTTAAAGATGTTAAGATTTGCACTGGGTGTGACGAGGGTGGACAGGATTAGGAATAAGTATATTAGAGGGTCAGCCCAGGTTGGAAGGTTTGGAGACAAAGCCAGAGAGGCAAGATTACATTGGTTTGGACATGTGCTGAGGATGGATGCTGAGTATATTGGGAAACAGATGCTAAGGACGAAGCTACCAGGTAACAGGAAAAGAGGAAAGCCTAAGAAAAGGTTTATGGATGTGGTGAGAGAAGACATGCAGGTGGTTGGTGTGACAGAGCAAGATGCAGAGGGCAGGAAGAAATGGAAACAGATGATCTGCTGTGACAACCCCTAATGGGAACAGCCAAAAGAAGATGATGAGCTTTTGATTGTATTTTGATTTTTGTGGATAAATTATGTAGCTATTTGGGAGAAGTGGCCAAGGTATTAATTTTTAGTTTTTCTAAAGCTAAACTAGTTTTATGTGTTAGAATTTTGTTGTATTTATTGTTTAATACTTCTACATTCTTTTTCATCTCCAAATGATTTTGATTTTTTTTCAGCTTTTACTGACAAAGGTTTGGATTGTAGAGCTAATAATTCAAAATCCCATTCTCTGATTTTTTTTATACCAAGTTAGGGTTTTATCATATATGTAAGCCTTTAATGAGTCCCATATCATTGTTTTAATTATCTCTGTGGTGTAATTAATATCTAAGAACTGTAATCCAGATAATAACCAGGGTTTGAACTCTTTAATTTTAGTTATATATGCTGGAATTCTGGAGTTAAAGATTAATGGTTTGTACGCATTTAGAAGTTTTAGTATCAATGAATTGTGGTCTGAAAAAGGGCAGGGAGTGATTGAAAAATTAATGATTTTAGAGTGTAAGTCATGGGCAGGAAATATTTTATCTATTCTAGTTTGGTTACCAAATATGTGATCTTGATGGGAAAACAACAAAGATTTATCTTCTTTAAATTTGAAAGTATCTACAAGATGAAATGGTTCTACCCACTTGTTTAAAGCTTTTGATACAGCAGATGTACACAGCGGTCTTTTATTTGTAGTTTCAGAAATATCAAACATACAGTTAAAATCTCCTCCTAATATTAAGTTGCCTTTATAATTATTGGAAATGAAAGCCAAGTGTTTTTAACAATTCCTGTTCCAATGTCTGGGAACCAGTATAGATTGGCTAGGTCCATATTCTGTTATTATATTTAACTATTATTAATACCATAAGGCCTTCTTTATATTCATACATGTAAATGATTTCTTGTTTAATCACATTTGTTTTCCATAAAATTGTTACCCCTTTTGTCTTTGTCTTATAAGTGGATTGCGCCAATATCATATATTCCTTAGGATTCCATTTGTAATTGTCATTTGTTTTGAAATGAGTTTCTTGAAGGAAGACAATTTGTGCTTTGTTCAATTTTAAATATTTCAGTAGATTTGATCTCTTGCTAGGATTGTTTAAGCCATTGGTATTTAAAGATAAGAAAGTTAAATCCATCTTAGGTTATTTAGACTATGTATTTTTTGTTTTTTTGTGACTATTAAACATTTTCCTCTGATAACTATTAAGTATATGTTTGAGCTTTTAATGGAAATGATCAGTTGTATACTTTGAGTATTTACCAATAAAATAATGTTTTGGTCAGGCATACTAAAAATGTTTTTTGTGAAATAAATTTAAATTAGTAAATGTTAACAAAACTAAGATCACCACTAGCCATGGAACAAAAATCATTCCTAATCTGATGGGTAAACCTAAGTCTATCAGATTATCACTCATACCTTGACAATCCAGAAATCTAAAATCCATAAATTGAATAATCATATGGAGAATATTTGTACTAAAAATAAGCAATATTTATATTATTTTGAACAGCCATAGTACTATTGTAGATTAGACATAATTCTAATACAATATAAGTGTCTGCTTATTGTATAAGCAATTATTTACATAAAAAGATAGATGACAACCAATTCAATCATAGTAAAGTAGGATGTATCATATATAAAACCTCAGTAAAAGATTATAGCACACAGTTATTTAACATATTCACCCTTACTGATGAAGTCTTTCAAAATGTATTACTTAATATAAATAGATGGTAATAATATTTATATCTAATGTTTATAATACAATGTATTTTACTAGCTATATCCGAATATAGTTAGTGAATATATCATTGGTTGCCAGGATTTAAATAATCACTTTGTTGCTAACTTACTTAAAGCATCAAGTTTGTTTTATGTGAACATTGATGAAAGTTAGTGCATTTTACTTATCATTGCATTCCTCTTCCCCCCCATTTCCTACACATAAGGATTTTCATATCTGTCATTTCTTATTATAAAATGAGTGAAATTATAGGTTAAAAACAACAAATTCACTTATTGTGATTAATGATTACATGTTCCCTTTCCACATTCATAAATTGCCATTTTGTGGCATATACAGAAAGTTTTTAGATTTAAATGGCAACATTCTATTTTGTATAATCAGCAAAGGTTAAACTGAATAATTTAATACTATTTGCTCAGAATGTGATTGTTACATTCTGTGACATTCTTGGTTCAGGCTTCTATTGTTTCCCTTGAACAACTTTGTCAGTTTGATGTCATGTATAAAACATTAGTTACCTTGGTAACAGCTTAAGTATTATGTATGGTCAAGATGGGTTGTCCCAGTCCCCTTCAATAATACACATCACACCAAATGACATTTGACGACATTTATTAAATTTCCATGACATAGCTTTGATCACCAACTTTATTAATCACAACTATTCATTATATGATTCTAAATACAGCATAACATCCTTGTAATGTTAATCAGGGCAGCGTTCCTACTCACCCTGCCCCAGTAAGCAGCATCCATACCTCTTCTCACTTACTTTACTTATGAAGCAGCATCCCAACTCACTTCATACAACATTCATTGTAATGTTAATCCGGGCAGCGTAGCTACTGCCCAACAAGCAGGGTCCATACCTCTGCTTGCTTACTTTACTTATGAAGCAGTGTCCCAACTCACATCATACACCATCCATTGAATTTACCTTCCACCAAATAAGCACCATCCTTACCTCAGCTTGCTTATCTATTCAACAAGCTTCCTCCAACTACTCATTTCCTTTACCCAGATACTTGAAATGAACATCCAGACATCAGAGGGGGAACAGAAGAGGGCAAGCCTATTCCTCTTCTCTGCCAACCAGCCTGACCAGGCTGTTCCCGCTCCCTTCTACCCAAAACTGTTCAATCCACTTCCCATAAAGGGAAGGGTCAAGCCAAACATCATTTGGTGTACCCATCATCTGTAAAGCATCTTAGAATCCCGTCATAAACCCCTTTGCCATGCCATCACTGAAACACACCCTAATGAAACTAAATAAAGTAAGATTTCTGTGACCCTGTTGCAACACTGGAACCTCAACACCAAAAGAACACCAACCCTTTTGGCCTGCTGCCTTCAATGCTGAAATCATGGCTCAACCTGAATGCATTGACAGCCTATAACCACAACAAAACCACAAACTATAACCCCCTTGAACTCAAGATGGCATCCAGTCAAACAACTAGTAGCAAATCTCACACCCAAGACCCTGTTAACCATAGCATATCACCTTAGCCCACCCACTACCCAGTTCTCTATGTGCAACAACTCCCTTGCTGTACGGAACAGTCTAACTCCAACTTTAATGTCCTACCCTAGCTGGCAAAAAAATGGCCCCGCTTGTCCTACAGCTGCCTTATCCTGCAACCAAGCTTCCTTTAAAACCTTCTAACTCCCCTGTAACAACATACTCAGTTTCTAAAACCACCCCAGTGCAGCCACCTACCTACCATGCTTCCTAAACCCTATCTACAAATTCACCCAAACCCCAAGTGAAATGATCCTTGTGCTATTCTGTAAAACCTTAACCTGGTATGCAACATTAACACTACCTACTCAAGGGACAAGTTTTGTCACTCCCAAAGATACCACACATTAGAAACAAACTCCAGCATCCTGTCCAACACCTCAATGGCCCTTCACCCACATACGGTTTAACAACAGGATGAGTGAATACAGGCACGCCAAGGTTCCAAGAAAGCAAGGATTGAACTTCACTGGCTTGCAAGAGCCATAGGGCTGTAGTGTAATAAGTTCCTGTGCTACTATGAATGTCGTGACTCTACTCATACCATGGGATCCCCACACTCCTCATAAACCATCCCCGACAGCCCCTTGGCCCCCCCATACCTACCTCTTCCTTACCACCTATACAAACACAATAAACTTCTCCCACTAATTAAACAGAGCTCTAACATGCATTACTAAGGTGATTATTCAGACCCTCCTTAGGCCCCATTCCAGTAACAAGAACATCCATCCTATTAAAACATCACCTTTCAATCCACCGCATGATGCCTTCTGCAGTTTAGCAATTTCCGTCAGTAACTGTTACCCACGTGTGCTCCCCATGTGTAACCTCCTTGCTCACCACCACTTCCATCATCTGTGAATTCACTGTGTATCACTACAACTTGTACTCAGCATACTGGTACCTGCACCTTTGAAGCCACTTCCTTCCAGTCACTGACCGATGTCCACTCTGTTGTTCCCCACCTGCAAAAGAAAAGAAAATTGTAAGTTCTGAGCACACACCTCCACAAACTCCTGAAGCCAATCATAAGTGCCACTAGGGCACCCTGTTCAACTGTGCAAAGGACCAATGAGCTGCAATGTAAGGGAAATTTCCTTAACCTCACTCACTTCCAATGGTTTCCTACCTGATGAACCTGTTTTTTTTTTTTTTTTTTTTATACCCATCTCACTTAAGGCCCCACCCCTATCACTCTGACCCGAATACCTACCCGCTAAACAGGGAACCATTGCAAATAGGCACACCATGACTACATACCTCTCAACCTCCCAGACCAGAAAATCTGACCACGACATAACCATGAAATCAGTATGAGGTCAAACTTTAAATATGCGCTTACAGACTTAAAAAGTTAACCGTAACCAGTTAAGCATTAGCATACCCATTAAAATCCTGAATTTGTCTGCAATTTGTCATATCCTGACTTTACGGACCCACTAAACAAATGGTGCAGTGCATAATACAATTGGATGTGCACAAGCACCCTACTTAAATATGCATAAAAGTCAACAAATACTTAACTTAATATACTATATAGAAGCTGCTGAAATGGTAGTGCTACCTAAAACCTATGTGCAACAGCATTAAACTAGAATCTATGAACCCAGTAATGACATTAAAATTAACAAGAAGACTAGTGCCTTATATAAACATTCCATTAACTGAAATAATTTCTTAACGTTCAGGTTTGGTATTTGGTATTGTACAGTCCTCTATCCTGACCTTAATTCTTACCATATGCCAGCAAAACTCATTTCTATGAGGAACAGACCTGAATTATGAAACCAGTCTGCCCTTCCTGTGAAACCCGATATCTGTGCGAGGTATGAGAACCATGAGAAGATACGAAGCCTGACTGTGCATGCGCAGCCATTAACCACCGACTCTTAAGCCCGTGAACAAACAGCCAACACACAAGGCTGCATAAATGTCACCAAGAGCCAGAACATCCACCCGCAACTCAGCCCAGTGGACTGAATCTGTCCCACAGTTAAGAAACCATGACTGCAGCCACGCCCCCACAACAAATGACATACCCCCTCACCTCTGCAAAAGTGATGCTGAATCCCAGTCCACTTGCCATCTGTGCAGAAATCCCCACGTCTCGGCAACAAACCCAGAACTCCACAGCACAAGAAATCCAGACAAAGCCCCAATAACAATTGGACAACACAGTGGCATGCATTCCACCCAATAATCCATGGAATAGGAGAAACATCCTCAGACTGTGTCACAGTGACAGCACCAATCTCTTTCCATTAAGGAGTAAAACACCTCAAGGATGACTACTCCTCCATTTAACACCTTGCTTGTGTCTACCTCCAAAATGTAAGTGACATGGGAGTCTGGATCTTGTTTGAAAAGACCAGAAGTATGTCAAATGTTCCACTCATTACACAAAACTCTCCTGAATAAGAAACACCACTCATCAGTTGGAAAACTGTGCACAAACTGACCCATCTCCTTTCACAAATGAGCCAATGAACCCTCTGCACATGGTACAAGCACTGAAATCAACAACCAAAAGAAATGCTGAATCCCCTATCCATGAATCCATTTTTGAAACCAACAATCAACAAATGTTTTCCCCATCAACTTTTTATTATTTGCAAATAACACAACACAACATAAAGTCTGCAACAAAATATTCAGCATTGTTTATGATACAAACATCCAAATCACACCTTCAATGAACCAAAACAGTACACTATTTCCTTAGGTCAATATTCAATCAACTTCCACTCCCGTTACACGTTGTCAGCCATGATTTCAGTTTGAACCAATATATTTTCCACAGAGTTTGACCTCATTGCCACAATGCTCCTTTCATCATGATGTTTAATAGTAGTTAATCTTCCTTACTACTGTCCAAACTTCTCACAAAAGAGGACACCGCAATGTCCGCAGCCCTTCACAGAATGACACCAAGGTGGAGAACTCCAAATTGCGACCGGACCAAAACATCCCCCAAATCTGACACTTGTGTGGAATCATGCACCATTGAGAGGTAACTAGAATCACCATGACAGCAGACACACATGCGCCAAGAGCAATACTGCTCTGGTAACCCGCGAAAACACCACAAACCATCGCCTGCACATCCAGCGAGCACAGCCTCACCACCTGAAGACACGAGACACCGTCCAGACACCGGCAATGCCCGTCCAAGCTGAAGCCCCACATGGACCTCTGAAACATATTTGCTGCTTGTTATCTCATCACCTAGCTGCACATCACTTTCGGCCCCTCCATCCTTCAATCCGAGGGATACACATCTCAGTAGCCACCAACACACTACCGGCAAGAACGAGCGACACGCCGACCCAAACCAGGCTTGTGCCTCACCAGGCCAGGACCAGCCTGCCTGCCTAATGGAGATCAACAGCACCCAGTGAATGAGCAACTGCCACCTTTCCCTCACGTGCAACTCACAACTAATGGCGAACCCACCTCCATGAGTGCCATTGACACATGCCTCTCTTAAACCACCCCCCATTCAAATCAGCACTAGTAACCCTCCACCAGAGCCTTGCAATGATCCACAGACTATTTATACTTTTATTATTTATTTATTTATTTATTTATATATATTTTTTTGAATTACTCTGTGACCATGCTCCTATTCACGGAGCCCTCCCCCAACATGTAAAAGCCCGGTAACTCTCCTCTCCACAACCTAA
Organism: Protopterus annectens; assembly: GCF_019279795.1. Taxonomy (NCBI): domain Eukaryota; kingdom Metazoa; phylum Chordata; order Ceratodontiformes; family Protopteridae; genus Protopterus; species Protopterus annectens. Next base: position 151,342,806 of record NC_056725.1, read on the forward strand.
TGCCATCACAGAAGACAAAATGAATACAATTTATGAACCAGACTACCAGAATCAACCTATGCACCAGAAACATTGACCTCCAGAGTAACCAGCAGCATTGACCTCCAGAGTAAAACCTATCCAAAAAAAAAAAAAAAAAAAAAAAAGGGAAAACCAAGTAATAACTAATAAACAAACTCCAACATAGTAATAACTAATGAACTCCAACTCTCCTGCCACCAATTACCACCCAGAGGTCTACCTTTTCTCCTATGTTTACCTATTGGTCATCATGGGTGTTCCTGCTGTAGCAAGTTCATGCCAAATGTGATTGCTTGACCCAGCTACACTAGCCTAAGCCTCTTAAGCCCCTCCCCATCATTATCTCATTTCCTCCCAACCATCCCTGCGTCCACTTAACCCTTTCACCTCCCCAACCCACTTAACTCCCCCTATTAAAATACCCCCCCATGAAGATGTCCCGAGACAACTTAGTTTGTTGCCAAACTTCATTTACAAAACCACAATTCAAGTTAAAGCAATTATATGACTTGTTATGCACATTTGCTTATATGAGAAAATCATCATGCTTACCCTTGATGTTCAATATAGTGCATGTCATTTATGACAAGTTAAAACAGTAGTGTTATTATACACAAGCCCATGTTATTAAACTGAGTGTCTATTGTCAATTTAATACTATTTGTTCAGAATATGATTGTTACATTCTGTGATATTTCAAGTTCAGGCTTCTATTGTTTCTCTTGAACAACTTTGTCAGTTTGATGTCATGTATAAACATTAGTTACCTTGGTAACCACTTAAGTATTATATATGGTCAAGATGGGTTACAAAAACCTACAATTCAAGTTAAAGGAATTACATGACTTGTTATGCATATTTACTTATATAAGAAAATCATTATGCTTCCCCTTGATGTTCAATGTAGTGTATGTCATTTATGACAAGTTAAGACAATAGCGTTATTATACACAAGCCCATGTTATTAAATCCTGTCTTTAATATCTAAATTCAGCAGATTCCATCTTATATGACAATTATATATTTTATGTCTAGATTTACTAAAATCATACATTACATAATAACAGTTTCCACACCAACTTCCAAAGGATTACTCGGTGGCTAATGGAATAATAGCAGCAGGTTTATTGGTAAGCGCTTTCGTGATGTCGATACACCACTTCATCAGACCTATAACTGACACAACAGGTTGTGCTTATATACTCAATTAATTTAAAAACAACCAATCATATTCAACATCAGCAGTTGTATGTATATATATTCCATTAGCCATTGTGTGATCTTTTGGATGTTGGTGTGGAAACTGTGTGTATATATTTTATCCAAGGATCCCATTTTGATGACCACCACTTGTTTTGTGCTTGGATATTTATACATTACATAACTATTATGTGTGTTTTTGTGGGTTTTTTTGGCCGTTGCTTAGTTATTTGAGAGACCACAAGCTGTGATGCTTATTCTTATTATTAGCTCCTTCCAAGCATGTTTGTATAGTCCATAAACTTTAAATTATGAGACCCTTCTAGGTTTTTATTTGTTATATTTCCATCCTTATATACACACATATCAGTACTTCAAGCACAGACAACAATAATCATCCAGTTTTTCCAGAATACCATTCACTAGTTCATGTGGTGTGTTTTCAGGCTGTTCTTAAAATATCCAAAACAATATTTGTCCTGTTCCACTTTACCAGCCTGTTCCATGCAGTGGCCACTCTGCCAGTGAACCACGCAACAGGGTTCCTATCATGTGATCGAAAATTGTAAATGGTGAACGCGTATTGAGCGAATCTGATTGGTCAAAATATGAAAACATCACACTTGTAACATGGAAATCGCCGTAGGGAATATTTTCCCTTTACTTCAATGCAGTGCGATCTCGAAGTAGGAATATTTAAATAGCGGGGGTGTGGGGTGCAGGGGCTTGTACAAGTCCATGGGCCCAGGGAGGATTAGACCACCTTCCCCTCAAATGGCTGATTGGCTTGTGTGAATCCCTTCATGATTAGGTGGGCAGGATAAAATGTTTTAGCTTACCGAACTGGGTAGGATAAGTGTGTTCCTGGTGCCCTTCAACTTGGATTACAGGTTTCATTACTTCCTCTGTACATAATGCCACAGACAATGTGGTAATCATCATGGGGCTTTAGTTTCAGGAAAGGGGATGAGTATGTCTTTTGTGGAGAGAGCCTGAGGCCATGGCTCATACACTTTGGGTACCATATGGATGTAGTAAGAGTTTTATTTGAACAGTGCCATATGGTTGTTATTTAGCTCTTCTTGGGTCATCTGTTGACTTGATACAACCTGCGTCCTTCCGTGGCCTGTCTCCGTTTTGCTTTGAGAGGGCAGCTCACCAGGGCAGAGCCTTGGGGGATGCCACTTGTAACTGGTTTGGAGTCTATTTGGGCTCCAATTCAGCTAGATGTGGGTTCTGTCCTTGCTTCAGTTTGCTTGTGGTCTCGTGGTATAGGGGTCTATATTTAAGCTGGTGAGCTTGTATCTATACATGGAATTCCTCATAGGCTCGAAACATAACTGCAAGCCTGTAATTTGCTGTGTGGTCCACCTTCAAATTATTCTCTGCCTTGGTGACTGTTGAAAGAAAGTTTTATCCACCCCTTTCCCCTGGATCCAGGCTAAAATACCAAATGTCTCTTCCTAATACAAAAGCATCAGTATACCTTGATCACAAGCTGCAACCCACAGCTTCCTGGAGACAAAAATGGCAACATACAACAGCTGCCAGACATAGCTGCATCCATACATACCATGTCAGGCTTAATCAAACAGCACTCAAAGTTATGATACCTGCCATAATTGATATTAACTATGTTTAGACAGAATAATAATGACATTTGTACTAGCTGCCAGACACAGCTGCATCCATACACACCATGTCAGGCTTAATCAAACAGCACTCAAAGTTATGATACCTGCCATAATTTATATTAACTATGTTTAGACAGAATAATAATGACATTTGTACTAGCTGCCAGACACAGCTGCATCCACGCACACCATATCAGGATTGATGAAACAGTACTCGAAGATGTGATACCTGCCATAATTGATATTAACTATATTTAGACAGAATAATGATGACATTTGTACTAAGAGCTAGCTACTATTATTCAACCAAGATATGCATAACATTTCTAAATCATACTTTAACTGAAGAAGACATTAGTCTCCATGACAGCATTTTTTAAAACACTCTACTGTTACTGCTATTATATATGATGTTAATTTGTTACATGTGAGTCTAAACTCAGATTAATGATACCTATTAGTTAATTGCTTAAATTATTATAAGTAAAAACAATGAAAAATGAACAAGATAAGTATTCACTGAGTTCAAGTAGGGGAATAAAAACTTCTATGTTTATATTATATGTTGCATTGTTTGGCTTATATATAATGTAAATAGTAACCCATCTTGACCTACCTTTGTTTGTGAAGAATTACTGGACTCTTTGAACATTCTGAATAAATCATTACTGATTCTCAATTGTTTAAGAAACCCTCCTTTTTTAAATAAGAACAGATGGCAAGTGATGTACCATATCAATTGATACTTTGAGAGATGTATTTATTTATTTATTTTATTATTTTTTTATTATTAAAATAATAAATAAATAAATAAATAAATAAATAAATAAATAAATAAATATAGTAGCTTCTTCTAAGTCATTAAAGGTTCTCATCTCATTGGCAAAAAGTATTTTTATCTTGGCTGGAAAGGCCAGCTGTGCTTTAATGTTTTGTTTCAACAGTTTTATTATTGGCCATACTATTTTTCCTTTGTTCTAGTATTCTGGAAAAATAATCATTGTTAAACCTTATCAGGCTTTGATTGTATTTTAAGGGTGATTTTCTTCGAGCAGATTTTAATATTAGTTCCTTGTCCAGAAATGAAAGAAATTTTATAACTATGGATCTAGGTGGAGTATTTGTTGAGTTAGAAGCAGGTTTCCTCAGTGCTATATGCATGCTTTCAATTCCAAATGAAAGTCCCTCTCTCAAGTCTAAAAATTCAGGAAACCAGGTTGTTAAGAATGAAATAATGTCTTCACCTTTAGTGTTTTCAGGCAGACCTTCTTCTTCTTTTGGCTGCTCCCATTAGGGATCGCCACAGCAGATCAACTTTCTCCATTTCTTCCTGTCCTCCGCATCTTGCTCTATTACATCAACCACCTGCATGTTGTCTCTCACCACATCCATAAATCTTATCTTAGGCCTTCCTCTTTTTTTGTTACCTGGCAAAAAAAAAAAAAAGGGAAAACTAAGTAATAACTAATAAACTCCAACATAGTAATAACTAATGAACTCCAACTCTCCTGCCACCAATTAGCACCCAGAGGCCTACCTTTTCTCCTATGTTTACCTATAGGTCATCATGGGTGTCCCTGCTGTAGCAAGTTCATGCTTAGCATCTTTTTCCCAATATACTCTGCATCCCTCCTCAGCACATGTCCAAACCAATGTAATCTTGCCTCTCTGGCTTTGTCTCCAAACCTTCCAACCTGGGCTGACCCTCTAATATACTTATTCCTAATCCTGTCTATCCTTGTCACACCCAGTGCAAATCTTAACATCTTCAACTCTGCCACGTCAAGCTCTGACTCCTGCCTTTTTGTCAACGCCACTGTCTCCAACCCATATAACATAGCTGGTCTCACTACCCTCTTGTAGACCTTCCCTTTCACTCTTACTGGTTCTCGTCTGTCACAAATCACTCCTGACACTCTTCTCCACCCACTCCATCCTGCCTGTACTCTCTTCTTCATCTCTCTTCCACATTCACCATTACCCTGAACTGTTGATCCCAAGTACTTAAAATCATCCACCTTCACAACCCCTACTACCTGCATCCTCACCATTCCTCTATCCTCTGTCTCATTCACACACATATGTTCTGTCTTAGTCCTGCTGACCTTCATTCCTCTTCTCTCTAGAGCATATCTCCACTTCTCCAGGGTCTCCTCCATCTGTTCCCTACTCTCACTACAGATCACAATGTCATCTGCAAACATCATAGTCCACAGGGACTCCTATCTGATCTCGTCTGTCAACCTGTCCATCATCATTGCAAATAATAAAGGGCTCAGAGCTGATCCTTGATGTAATCCCACCTCCACCTTAAACGCATCCGTCACTCCCACCACAGACCTCACCGCTGTCACACTACCCTTGTACATATCCTGTACCACTCTTACATACTTCTCTGACACTCCCGACTTCCTAATACAATACCACAACTCCTCTCTAGGCACCCTGTCATATGCTTTCTCTAAATCCACAAAGACACAATGCAACTCCTTCTGACCTTCTCTGTACTTCTCCATCAACACTCTCAGAGCAAACATTGCATCTGTAGTGCTCTTTCCTGGCATGAAACCATACTGCTGATCACTAATCATCACCTCCCTTCTTAACCTAGCTTCCACTACTCTTTCCCATACCTTCATGCTGTGACTGATCAGTTTAATCCCTCTGTAGTTACTATAGCTCTGCACATCACCCTTATTCTTAAAAATCGGTACCAAAGCACTTTTTCTCCATTCCTCAGGCATTCTCTCACTTTCCAAGATTTCATTAAACAATCTACTTAAAAACTCCACTGCCATTTCACCTAAACACCTTCATGCTTCCACATGTATGTCATCTGGACCAACAGCCTTTCCATTCTTCATCCTCTTCATAGCTATCCTTACTTCTTCCTTGCTAATCCACTGCACTTCATGATTCACTATCTGCACATCATCCAACCTTCTCTCCCTGTCATTCTCTTCATTCATCAACCCCTCAAAGTACTCTTTCCATCTGCTCAACACACTCTCCTTGCTTGTGAGTACATTTCCCTCAGTATCCTTTATCACCCTTACCTGCTGCACATCATTACTAGCTCAGTCACTCTGTCTAGCCAATCGGTACAGGTACTTTTCTCCCTCCTTAGTGTTCAACCTTTTATACAACTCTTCATATGCCTTATCCTTAGGCTTTGCCACCTCTCTCTTTGCCATGCACCTTATCTCCTTATACTCTTGTCTACTTTCTTCATCTCTTTGACAGTCCCACGCCTTCTTTGCCAACTTCTTTCTCTGTATACTCTCCTGTAATTATTCATTCCACCACCAGGTCTCCTTGTCCTTCTTCCTCTTTCTAGATGTCACACCAAACACCTTTCTAGCCATCTCTCTTACTAGCTCTGCTGTAGTTACCCAGCTATTTGGTAACTCTTCACTGCTCCCCAATGCCTGTCTTAACTCTTCCCTGAACATCACCTCACAATTACCCTTTTTCATTTTGCACCATTTGATCCTTGGTGCTGCCCTCACACTCATCCTCCTCTTCTTGATTGCCAATGTCATCCTACAAACCACCATCCTATGCTGCCTAACTACACTTTCCCCTGCCATCTCTTTACAGTCTCCAATCTCCTTCAGACCGGCCCTTCTACATAAGATGTAATCCATCTGTGTGCATCTTCCTCCACTCTTGTATGTCACCATATGCTCCTCCCTCTTGTTAAAATATGTATTCATCACAGCCATGTCCATCCTTTTCACAAAATCCACTACCATCTGACCTTTTGCATTCCTTTGCTTAACACCATACCTACCCATCACTTCTTTATCCCCTCTGTTCCCTTCACCAACATGCCCATTGAAATCTGCTCCAATCACCCTTGGGTACAGTCATCACCACTTCATCCATCTCACTCCAATATTTTTCTTTCTCATCCATCGCACACCCAACTTGTAGAGCATATGCACTAACAACATTCATCATTACACCAAGCAGACCAGAGATCCTTATGTTGTTTCTCCTTTCCCTGTTTTCTAAGTCATCTATTTTGTTAAGCAGCCATGTATTCTGTTTAAGCAGAAATTCTTTTTGGAATTCTTTGTCTTTGAGTCTCCCTTCAATGTCATTTAGAGAAGTCTCTATACTTGTTATTTTTGTATGGTGTTGCTGTAATAGTTCCTTAAGAGTATGTCTGTTTTTGAGAATTTAATTTGAGGTTTTCTAAGTTATGTTTAAAGCCATCTATCTTCAAAGATAGTTCTGTAAGGTATATATCATCAACTGCAGTTCTTTTTTCAAAGCAGCATCTGGATGAGAATTCCCCTTGAGTTGTTCATATTGAGTGACTCAATATATCTCCAAGTTACTTGACAGGAAAATGTTTGTATATCTCCACCAAAATTGATATTTATGTAGTTTAGTAGTTTATCTATAGATTTCTGATGTTTTAAACTTGAAAATAATAACAGTTTCCTATATTATTATACTAGTTTATGGAGCTCTCAAAATACACTGCTCTCAGTTGGCCATCTAGGCTCTGCCCCCACAACCCACTTGGTTTGACAGCTAAAATGGCCATTATTTCTTACCAACATATTATTCAGACAGAGTTGTTTGCAAACCAGGATGAAAGTGCAGAGATTACAAAAGCCACACTTTTTTATGCTCATTCCTTCCTGTCTGACAGGTATCTTAGATTCAAGAAGAAATTTAAAGTTTCTGCCCTGTAAATACCACAAAAGGTCTAGTGCCAAGACTTTCCCTAAGTTCATGTTCATTCATCAACAAACACCATTTTTTTCAATAATGTTCTTAATGAGTGTACCATCACAAGAAAAAGTGGTAATAAAGGTATTAATATGATTTTGTCTCTGTTTGTCATTGAGGATGTTCAAATCGGTGTTGGGGCATGTCATTGTTATGATGACTATTAGGTGGTAGTTGTCAATCTAGAATAGGTGTGAAATGCTAACTCTCTCAATTTTTGATAACCTCAAACATGAGGTTATTGATGAACTTTACAGGATAACCCAGTTTCATATATATTTATTTTGATAGGAGGCATTCATCCCAAAATGCTTCTTCATTAGTGGTCATTCTGGCCGCTCGAACAAATTAGCCCTTGAGTACTGCCCTCTTTTGAGCCATTGGGAATATGCTGTCAAAATGAAAAAAGCTTTTGGAATAAGACTCCTTTGTAAATATTTTAGAAGTGAACCTCTGATTACAACAGTCCTTTCCTAACCAGATGTCGAGATATGAAATTTGTATCTGGTTACTCTCAGAAGTAAATTAGAGAAAATCAGTGGTTTGATTCATATAGTGGAAGAAATGGGGAACATCACGTTGCCTGTACAGTCCACTAAGATGCACATGGGCTTTCTCTTTGGTAACTTCCACCTCTGTAAAATCTTAGAATATATACAAGTAACTATTGTTCATGTATAAATGTAAATTGAAAAGTAACTACTCTGTGTTTAACTGGAACTTAGTATAATGCAATGCAAACAAATGGAGCATTTCTCTCCAGGCCTCCGCTGAAAATGGCTATTACCCAGTCGGACTTTCCTGGTAAACAAAGACAAATAAATAAATAAATAATAAGACACCTGAAAAGTTACAAACTTGAAAAAAGAGCAGATATAATAGCTGAACATAATGGGATGCTAGTAACTGATCTGCAGATATTAGTAAACATGTTTGATGATAAATTTGTAGAATTTAGAAATTCATTGAAATCGGAACATACTTTGGATTTTACTGCTGATTAGCTTTGTGCTTATTATTACAGAGTCACTGGTGATTAATAGTTTTTAAAGTCTTTACCAACACACCACCCTTGGACCTACTGGGTTAAATGAGTATTTTCTAAATAGGGTCTAGTAGGTTATATTTGTTTCAGAATCCTTTGATTAAATTAAAGGTTATGTTCCATCACATTGGAGGAAAGCCATAATGCTTCCCATCCATAAGAGGAATTCTTCAACATTTACTGACAATTACTGACCAATAGATTTAACCAGCATCTCATGGAAGTGTTTGAACACATTGTCCAGTGACAAAACAGAAACTAGTTGTAATGGACTTGACATTTATTAACATGATTTCATGAAAGGAAGGTCATCTTTTACTAACCTAATTCATTTTTTTTATCAATTATTGTGGAAAGCTTTACCTCAGGGATTATCAGTACATGTTGTCTAACTGGATCTTGCTATAGCTTTTGACTTGACTTTTCACTTTCATAAATTGAATAATATGAAAAAAAATAATCTTAATCCTCATATTATTTGGATAAAGGAATAGCCACAAGGAAGAACATGTAGGGTTAGAATAGGAAATCTTTCATGAGACCCAAAAAGACTACAAGTGGTTGTCCCACAGAGGTCCATTTTAAGTCCTCATTCATTCTTCATATTTAGGTCTGATTTTCCTTTCTGCAACAAAATATGGGTTATCATGTTTGCCGATGATACTAAGGTGGGTACCATTGTAACCTCATCAGAAGACCATGAGGTACTGCAGAATTATATGAGTATCCTTCAAAGACTGTCACAATTAAAACACATCAATTTTAATACTAATAAAACAGAGTGTACATTTTGGCCCCGATAACATTGCTTATCCTTACGAATCAAAAAACACAATTCTGAATAGTGTGATGTTGGTAAGAGATCTGGGAGTGATGGCTAACAAAAGAACTGTTTGAAGATAACCTAATTTTGCCATTAGAAATTACTATAAAGTGATAAAGGATATATTATGCTCAGGACTGCTTCTGTACTTCTTCCACTATAGTTATCAGTGGTTAGACTGTACACAGGGTATTGTACAGCATTATGCTCATAATACTGTGCAAATCAAATGACTAGAAAGGATACAGAGGTTTATATGAGACTATTCACACATTGTAAGAAACTGGATTATAAGAACAGATTGTTCATACTGTCTTATTTACAATTAATTATGGATTATTAAGAGATGACTTGATTTTACTGTATGAAGCAATCCACAAGGAAAGACTGGCATTGAATATAGGTATTGAAGTCAACAATTAATGTTTTTCCCATAAGATTTAGGAAAGCAGGTTGCATACTGGTATTCAAGAAATTGTTACGGTGATTGCTGATCTAATTAGATGAGGTTTTATTGGCATGAATGTAACCATAAAGACTTAAAAAATAAAAAAAAGTCATAGACATTCAAAAGACATGTAGCTGAAACACTTGATGTCTTTAATGGGTCATTTACATATATCCCATGGACTTCAAGTACAGGAGGTTTCAAGTATCACACAGTGACAATTTTCATTTAGCTGTTTTTTCTTACAGTTTTTACTGAATGATTTATCTCTGTGACCTTTTTATCCTTTGATTTACACACACACACACACAGACACACACTCATATATATATATATATATATATATATATATATATATATATACATACACACACACCTTTGTGGCCTGAGGTATGGTTAAAAAGGACTGAAAAAAGGTTTAACTTAAAAAATGGGCTAACCTTGGAATGTGTCTTTTTCTCACTGTATAACTTTTACTATACTGCTTAAGGCACAGGTTCGCAAATGGTACAGTACCAATGGCACAAACTAATGATAAATGATTTTCCTTACAAGCAAAGTGGGTATTAGTACATTCAAACAATAAGACACAATTCTTCCTCAGTGGTAGTCATCCAGGACTCCAGAACATTTAGCAGAGGGTGCTGATACTAAAGTAAATAGAAAATAATTTTAACCAGTTCATTCTAAACCAGTAAGAATTTACTACAACCCATGATGTGGTAACTTGAGCTTTGGCTTTGTGGTCAAGCCATAACAGTATTATCTTTTACTGATGTTTGTTTTACATCTTAATGTAAATTAATATCTACAGAATGATAAGTTCCAAGTATATAAGCCTGCACTTCAGTAGTTAAAATGGGAAGAATATTAGGCTGTCAGGATCAGAAGCTAATTTGTATTTTCCTGTTTGAAGAGAAAATAAATGCTAAAAATACCCTGTTGCATTAGCTTGTTGAAAAAGTGAATACATTCAGTTCTCTCAAAGGCCACTGTGACATCGAAATTACTTTATTTCTCATTGGGCCTCTCTTCTAAGTCACTATTCAACAAAGGCTACATTATTTTTCTGTGTGGATAACAGGAAGCAAACATGACAAGGTGCATGATCTTTATTCACTTGTACTTCCTGTGTTTTTAAAGTTAAAGTTAAAAGTATCCATATCAATTAAAAAACATTCAGTTGTACAACACTTAAGAAAGCCCCTGTAATAAACTATTTTATGAATTATAACACATATTGTTTTCTACAAGCACAGTTCCATTTCCTGTTTAGTGCAATATCCTCTGTAGCTAACAGTACTGTTTCCTGCACACTTTTAAAAACAAATTTGTTATTGTTTTTTTTTTCAGCTTTCACTTGATTAATAGCTGGATACTTCTTTCATTTTAAAATTATTAAAAGATGGTAAGGGTTGACTGAAAAAAGCAACAATAATATATATCTAGCCCAAGGTTTTCAAGTGTCTAACAATATTAACGTGAAAATTTCAAACGGATAATAAAACAGAGGATTTAAAAAGGACAACTTACAGGAAAAAATTTAACCTTTTATTAATAGTTTACATTTTTGTAAGACCCTATACTATCCAAATAGGAACAGATTGCACAAAACTATAAAAGAAAAATGAAAGGCTTCATGAAATATGCATTTCATTCAGGCTTGTTCACATATCTAATGGATATATACACATTATATATATATATATATATATATATATATATATATATATATATATATATATATATATATACATACATACACATGAGTACAGGTGAAAATGCTGAATGACAAAAACATTAATGCAGAAAATGTTGATGTCTATAAACCAAAAAAAAAACAGAAAGTGATTGAAAAATAAACCAGATTATAATTTTTCCAGTTGTTATATCCTAACTCTAATGATCACCTCCCCCTCTGTCTCACCCTACACATTTATGCTAGCCCTAATCCTGCTACTCTCCCTAACCTTAACCCTACACATTAATTTATCAAAACCTCTTTGCCTAACAGCATCACTACACAAGACATTCACTCACACACACACACACACACACACACACACACACACACACACACACACACACACACACACACACACGTTATCACATCTATCTGCTAACCAAACTCTTATGCTAGTCTTAACCCACAAAGACTATCCCAAACACACATCACAAAATATATCCCCTTACCTAACTGTTTTCCTGACCCTAACAAGCACATAATTGCACAAACACAGTGTACAATCTATCTCCTTTCTTACTCTTGCTCTAACCTTGCACATAAACACTTTCACATGCTCCAACATCAATCGACTTACTAGGAAAAACAAACCTTCCATCTTCCTCCATTCAGCATAAAACATTCCCAATAAAGAGTGCCTTAGATGTGTGTAACTGACCACACATTCTCACTCACTCTCTCTCTCTATATATATATATATATATATATATATATATGTGTGTGTGTGTGGGGGGGGGGGGCATGAGGGTGTAACAATCATTATATCTATCTATCTATCTATCTATCTATCTATCTATCTATCTATCTATCTATATCTATCTATATGTACATAAAACCAGCAAAAAAACATAATCCTTTACAAATAAGTTTTTCTTTTGTGTAAGTGCAGAGTTGCTGCTGCTGACATAATAAAGTGACACTGTGCCCTCTACAAATTATTTCGTTTTGTTAGTTACTTACTTGAGTCAAGCTTGGGACTGTGCATACATGTAATTTGTTTTGTATTCATTGATTTCCTCACTCATTATCTTGATGAAGCTCGGTCAGTTGAATATTAAACTTCAAATGGGCTTCAGTAGTGGGTCATGTGATGTTTAGTTTCACTGTGATCAAACACTGCCATTGTCTTGGGTAGAGAATCTCACAAGGCATTCAATATTCACCAGGCACCTGAGAATATTTCCCAACCAAGATTGGTTATTGCTTGGATTTTTATAAATTCTTGACAAATTATTTGTTATTATTGGTAATTCCACTTCTACTAAATGCCTTTAAATTGATAGGCTTCATGAAATTGATACTCCATTATCTTATATGTTCATAGGTAGGTACTAGGCTATCAGCCCTGGGGTCTATACAAGCCCAGCCAAAAAGGTACCCTGGCTTTTGCCACCCAAGAAAATTATTTACCTGTGCTACTGTCGAGCAGAGCCACAGAGGTGATCCCCGGGGTGAATTTCCTATCTCCCATCCTGTCATCAAGATATTTCTTGAAGAGTGCTAATGAGGAGCTTTGTTTGATATAGATAGGTAGTTTATTCCACAGTATGGGAAGTCTCTGGGACAGGAATCTATCCCTCCGGCATGTTCTGTTTATTGTGGTGACAAGGTTTAGGTCCCTAGAGCATGTAGCTTGGACGGATTGGGATTTCTTTAAGTGGAGCATGTCCAACAGCTCTGGGTTTGACATAGCTTTGTATGTTAGGCAGAGATCACCTCTGAGTAGGCGATATGCGATGGAGTAAAGCTGGAGTTTTTTGAGACGGTCTGCGTAGGGCATCTGTTTGAGGCCGGTAATCCTCTTTATGAAGTATTTCTGCAGCCTTTCCAGTTGTTGTAGATGTCTTGTGAGGTACATACCAAAAGGGGCATTGTACTCTATAATGGGTCTAATGAGTGATGAGTAGAGGGAACAATGACCTCTTTTTTTCTGGATGAGAAACCTTTTGTGATGAGGTTTGTCATGTAGAAGGATTTCCTGAATACTGTGGTGATGTGATTATCAAAGGAGACACTACTGTCCACCTGTGTCCCAAGGTCTCTTATCACACTTTCGGTGTTAAGTAAACAACCGCCTATGTTGTAGTTTATGGGTGCAGAGTTTTTACCAAAGGGGATGACAATGCACTTTTTGGCATTGATCTTGAGGCCATGGATTTGACACCAAGTACCTGTCCCAGTGAGGCCCTTTTGTAGGATGTCCACATCTGCGAAATTCATTAGCCAAAGACCTTCTGTGTTAGCCTGTACTTCAGAGAAGTAGATACCAAACAGGAGAGGACCCAGGACTGAACCCTGTGGTACTCCACTTGTCACTGGTGTGAAGTCGGATTTGGAGTCTGTTATTTTCACAGTGTGGGTTCTGTCAGTGAACCAGCTGGCAACCCATCTTGTGACATAGGGATTTATACATAGTTTAGTAAGTTTATCTATAATTCTAGAGTGGGGGATGATGTTGAAAGCCTTGGCAAGATCTAGAAAGGCTGTGTGAACCACCTTACCCTCGTCTACAGCTTTGGTGACTGCTTCAAAGAAGTCTATCAGGTGTAGGAGACATGATCTGCCTTTTACAAATCCCAGCTGGGTGGGGTCCAGAATTTGGAGATTACCAATGTCTTTGTTTATAAGTTCCATGATGATATGTTCCATGGCCTTGCAGACCAGGCTTGTCAGGCTAATGGGGCGGTGGTTCCCGGGGTCCGTGGTGGCTCCCCCCTTGTGGAGTGGGATAACATTCACTGTGCACCATTCAGCAAGCACAAAGTCTAAGGTGAGGCTATGACTGAACATGGTAATTAGGTGGGCTGCCAGTTTGTTCTGTAGTTCATGTAGAACACAGCCTGGGATGTTGTCTGGTCCCATGGATGCTGTGTTCTTGGCTTTGGAGAGTGTGGTCTTTACCTGTGCAGCCGTGATTACAGGAACTTTGCATTCTACCGGTATAGAGATGGGCTCTTTAGGGGGTTAGAGGAGGGGTAAAATTAGCACTGAACCTATCTGCCAGGATGTTGGCAATATCAGTTGAGTCTGTATATTTAGTACCATTGTGCTGTAACTCAGAGCAGATCTGAGTGTTGCCAATGAGATTCTTGACATAGTTATAGAATGCTTTGTGGTTGTCTTTAGAATCAGTGGTGATTTTGTTTTCGTAAATAGCTTTGGAGGATTTTATTGGGGATCGCAGCTTCTTACTGAAGCTGACCAGGGAGCTCCTCCACTCATGGGATTTTACTCCCTTTTGCAACAGTTTCTTCCTTTTGTTGTACAGTTTGTTTATGGCAGGGGACCACCAGATTGGATTCCTTTTTTTGGAGGATAGCGTCTTGGTTCTGTTTGGGATAGCACAATCCATGCACTCATGTAAGTGCTTATAAAGTGCAATTGTGTAGGATTCAGTAGTCGTAACGGTATTGTCCGTCTGCATGGGTGTCATGAAGTTCACCACTTCTGTCTTAAGAAGCATGAAGTTAGCTTTGGAGAAATTTTTTAACATGGTTTCCTTAATGGAGGGTGGGGGCAGGATGTGGATATCTAGGGTAATTAGCTTATGGTCGGATCGGACCAATGAGGCGTTGACATCAGGTGTGGAACACTGGTCACTCATGTTGGTAATGACTAGATCTAGGATATTGTTGCTTCTGGTGGGGGTGTGGATAAGTTGATCCAGGGCATTGGAGTTTATGAATTCCAGAAAGCATTGAGTGAAGGAGTTGGTACATGAGTAGTTTTCCAAGTTAATGGTGGGGTACATGAAATCGCCCATTATTAGGGTGTTTGGTTGAACCCTAATATTTTCCAGTACATCAAGAAAAGAGGAGTGGGAATCCTGGGGCATGGTGGGGGATCTGTAGCAAGCTACAATTTGGATTGCAGTTTTGCCCAGAGTTAGTTGCACTTAGATAACCTCAGCTGCATTATGCTGAGCAACTAGCCTGGATGTGTGGATATCCTTAATGAATATGGACACACCTCCACCTTTTGTGATCCAGTCCAGGTTACATGGCTGAAAAGTGTGGTATGAGTTATAGCCTGGTAGTGCAGGGGTGCTCTCTGGAGCCTTGAACCAGGTCTCAGTCACTGCACAGATATCAATGTTCTCCATTTTAAGGAGTGCCTCGAGTGAGTGCATTTTGAGATTTAGACTTCTAGCATTGAGTAGCATCACCCTCAGTTTTTGCTTGCCTGCTCCTCTTACGGTGGTGAATTTGTCATTCGAACCTTGCCTAAAAAAGGCACTATAGGGGTGGCAAGAACCTTAGCCATTATCCGGAATCCCAGGGGTGACAGGTGCAGGCCATCTCTGGCAAAGCATCATTTCAAATTACTTTTCCAGGCAGAACTGGCATATTTATTTCTTTTCAAAGTAAATGTCTCTCTTCACACTATTTTGCTCACATATCAATTTTAGGACACCCCGTATTTCTTATACAATGCAACACCAAATGAAACAATTTCAAGACTCTGTCTACCTAATTTAAACCTAGCATCAAATGCTACTGCAGTGCTTGACTAGTGCCTTATTAAAATATTATATATAATTTCCTTCCCTAATGGTATGTGAAAAAACATTGCTTCGTCTCACTACCTTATTTCTGAGAACAAGTTTATGGCCTTATCTGTATAACTCATGGTTCTCAGTAACGTAACTTACTCTGTGTCTTTATTTCCACATAGATCCAAACATTCCCACAGGCATGCAGCATTTGCAGGTTTGTGGGCCAATATATTTCTAGATATTTTCACTAGTCTTCATAATTCAGCCATTCATCTCCTTATATCAGTTCTCTATACCTATGTTTCCCACTTTCAACCTTTGAGTAGGGAGACCACAAACAAAATATCATAATGGAAGAGAGGTCAAACTACAACTTTGAAAAAGGAAATAAACAAGCTGGACAAACAGATTAAGCTTAGTATGAGACAAGATCAAGGAAAATTTGAATAAAATGTATATAAAGATATTAAGCATAATAGGAAACCTTTTTATAGATACATAAGATGCGGAAGGAGTAAAGACACAAAAAATGATAAACTGTGTACAGATTCTAAAACTTATTGTCAGACACAAAAGATTATAAATATATTTACAAAATCTTATGCAGAACAGCTTGTCTCCACAAAAGGGGTGGTAGGTTGTCCTACTGATATCCAGGTAACCCTAGATACTGGAATTAAATTATATTATATTGAAAAAGAACTGCACAAACTGGATCCAAACAAAGCATGGGGAGGAGATGGAGTTAGTAACAATGACCTGAGAACACTTCAGCAAGAACTTACAGTACCATTATATCTGTTATTCACTAGGTCATATAAATATGGGGAGATTCATCAAGATTGGAGACATGCGTTTATTAAACCTATCTTTAAGGGAAAGGGGAGTAAGACAAACCCATAGTCATACAGACCCTTAAGTTTACTTTCATGTTGTGGAAAAATAATGGAGAAGGTAATATTGGGTAAGTTTTTGTCAGAACTGGATAGGTTGGGACTTAAAACCATATATCAGTATGCATATGTTGAAAACAGATCTATTACCACCTGTAACATGATGTTCTATAACAATATAATAACAGCTATGAATGAAAACTTCTGCTGCGATGTAATTTATATAGATTTAACTTCAGCATTTGACATGGTCATACACGTAACACTGATCAATAAATTAGTACTAATAGGTATTGATGTACTCTTGATAAGATGGATAGCTGCATGGCTTACAAATAGGACATGGCAAGTATCATACAGCAACTGGACAGGCAAAATCCTTGGTTGCAGTCAGGGTGTCCCACGGGGTTCTCTCCTAGGCCCTTACTTGTTTAGATTGTATCTTTCAGACCTAACATTTTCATCTGAGATGTTCTACAGTCTATATGCAGATGACCTGAAATTGTGTAAACTGATTACATGTGTTACAGATAAGGCATGTCTGCAAAATAACTTGACTAAATTGACCATTCGGACAGAGGAGAATAATATGCTGATAAATACATCACAAACTAATTATATGAGATTTGGAAGGCATAAATTGAAAGGTGAGTATTTAATACAGCACACAGTGATTGAAACTGTAGACTCATTTAAGGACCTGGGTATATGGGTAGATTCAGCTAGGAGTTTTTTTAATCATATCAATCAATTGGTTAATATAGCAATAACCCATGCCTGGGTGTGGGTAATGCTGGATTTACCCACGGTTGGTGTGGTTTGGTCACGAGGGCGAAGCCCGAGTGGCCAAACAAAGCCAACCGTGGGTACATCCAGCATTACCCACACCCAGAAGTGGGTTATTGCTATTATACAATGACATTATTTAAAAAAAATAATAATTACTTTTCTTAAATAATGGCATTGTATAATGCCTCCTTGCTGCCCTTCCGCAGCTGTCTGGTATTCTGCGGCAATTCTGATGTACTGCGCATGCGTATACTTATGCAGTACATCAGAGCTGTGGGCAAAAGCAACGGAGAAAGCAAGATCTCTGTTGCTTTTTACAAAGTGTCTCGCTATGTTAAACAAGTTTAACATAGCAAGACAGCTTTAAAAAAAGCAACGGAGAATCTCCGTTGCTTTTTTTAAAGCTGTCTCGCTAGGTTAAACCCATTTAACATAGCGAGACAGTTTTGAAAAAAAGCAACGGAGAAAGCAAGATCTCTGTTGCTTTTTTTAAAGCTGTCTCGCTATGTTAAACCCATTTAACATAGAGAGACAGGTTGTAAACAGCAACGGAGATCTTACGTTCTCCGTTGCTGTAAAAAAAAAAAAAAAGAGTTATACTATTGGAAAAAGTCCAGGAGACCGGACCTTTTTCCATTGCTATAACTTTGATTTACAACATACATGCTGACCAATCAGCATGCACGTTTTGGAATATTAATGTGGGGGGGTCATTGTATAATGATAGTTATAGAACTAAAGTTTGTATACAAAGATTTATAAAATCTAAGAAATAAAAAATAATGAAGTCATTGTTTGTCAGTTACATTAGACCCATACTTGAATATGGAATAACAATATGGAAACCCTATAAGAAAACAAACATGAGTAAACTGGAAAGAGTACAACAGAAATATACCAAGGGTATTTATGGATGTGAAAACTATTTGATTTATTATGAAAGACTAAAATATCTGAACTTGTACAGTGTCTCTTACAGATATCTATGAGGAGATCTTATTCAGGTATATAGGGCATTTAGGGACAACTACCTCTGGGAATGTTTGGGGTTATCAAAACGTACTAGAGAATCATCAGATAACCTATGTAGAAGATCCTATAGGAATGAGAAGTGCACTAATTGGTTCTCTGACAGAGTAGCTGATGTTTGGAACAGACTACCAAATTACATTAAACTAAGTACTAGTTTATATATTTCTCAGAACAGCCTGGATACTTATTATGGGAACAAGTGTTTTGGTATATTGGCAAGCTAGAAGGGCATTAATGCCCATGCTTGAAACATTTGTATGTATGTATGTATGTGCAATAGTGGACAATGTACATGTTGGTTTACAAAGTCCATTGAACATGTGGGAGAAACAGACAAATATAAGTTTGGTAAAACATTATTGGAAACAGTCGCCCACCTCATTGCTGGTTGTGATGTACTAATGACAGAAGGTCTATATAGTGAAAGGCATAATAATGTGACAAGACTATTGCAGTATGGATTATTATCATTAGTCATTATGGTATTTAAGTGGCTGAAAAACACTGGAAACATGAGCCACATAGCATCATAGGTGAAGTCTACATCACATGGGATCACCAGTTACCAACAGTTCAAAAGGCAGATACGAGAAAATCAGATATAGTGGACCATGAAAAGAAGACAAAAGTAGCACTGAACATTGAAATCAGCACACCCAGTGACTACATTGTTTTGCATACAGAGACACAAAGTCATAAAATATCAGGATTAGCAAGTAGAAATGAGAGAAACTTGGAAGAAAGATACCCAGACAGTTCCAATAGTAGTAGGAGCAATGCGTCTTATAAAAAAGAATCTACAGTTGTATTTAGATATATTAACAATACATGTAACTCCATATAAATTTCAGGAGTCATTACTACTCACATTGCAGGTGCTGTGAAGAGCACTTTTGGCTGGCATCAAAGACTGAAACAATACTAATTTCATGAACTTTAATTATATTTTGACTTAGGAATGGAATCCATTCCTGTCATGGTATTAGAAACCAAAAAAGATTTGGAGAAGTTAAAAAATATTCTATAGGAATGATGAGTATACTAATTTGTTCCCTGACAGAGTTGCTAATACATGGAACAGACTACCAAATTACATTAAAGCAAGTACTAGTTTAAACATTTTAAAAACAGCCTGGATACTTACTATGAGAACAAATGTTTTGGTATATTGCCAAGCTATCAAATCCCTTTCCTCTCCCTTCAGTTACACGGATCTAAGACAATACTCTAAATTTAAAATTAGTGGTAAATGGGTTCAATTTTCACAACATTGTTACAGTACTACCTGTATCCAGAACATTCAGTGGGTATATATTCATTTTTTGTACATGGTTTTTGACAAGATAAACTTAGAAATCCTTTCAAAGAAAGCTACACATGGTATCTACAGCAATTCTTATACTAGACATTTTGTCAATGGTCATTTATCTTTTCAGTTAGCAATTGACACTGTTAAATATCATCAATGTTCCTATCTTCTAATATCAATCTAGATCCCTTCCTCCGCTCTGTTACCTGCAAAATGAATACATTCAAGATAAGCATTCATAAAATTCATATTTTGTTTACAGAATTTGCTGACAAGATTTTACTTAATTTTGTCAATGTGTATACAATTTAAAACCTTCCTTCTCTTACAGCTTTTACTAATGTTTTAAACTATAAGTAAAATGTTAGCAAATCTATTATTCCATCAATTACCAAGTGCATTTCTATCATTCTAGGTTCTCAAGGTATGCAGATCTGCAAGGATGGCATTATAATATCTTGACATAATTATTTTCCAGAATCTTCAATGACTGATTACCTTTTAATTTTAATAAAATGATCAATAGAAAGTTGCAAGATCCTGACAGCAGGGAAAATTCAAATGATTTATAATAAAAATGAAAGTCCTCCTCAAACATTTTACTTCTACTAATTATATGCAATAAGGTAACTCGTGTATGTGTATATATATATATATATATATATATATATTTATTTATATATTTTATATATTTATTTATTTATTTATTTATTTACATTTGTTGACCGGGAGTGTCCGACTGGACGTAGGTCCATTTACAGCGAAGGCCCGGGGAGAAAAGCTCCACAGTTAAAATAAACAGACAGTAGTTACATTGGATTATATAGCGATTAACAATTTAACATAGCAATTACTTACAACATATTTACAGGTGAAGAACATAGTACATCAGTAGACAACTAGAATCTTTATCTGTGAAGTACATAACAGACATTAACAAATGTTACAATAAGAAGTTCCTGCTGTATAATAAGTACTAGGCTTATGAGCATCTGAGCTTGCTATAATCAAGGTAGTTAGTGGAGTGGAAAGAAAGGTAGTGGTTGGATGGGGTGGGTGATATTAGAGTGGGAGTTGCAAGGGCATAGCCAGCATGTTTTTAGGTGCACTTTTAGTAAAGTTTTGAAGTGGGTGCATGACGGTACGGAGGTAATTGTGGGTGGGAGGCAGTTCCATAATTTGGCTATGGTGCAAGAGAATAGTGCTTCACCAGCAGAGTTATTGGCTTTAGTGATCTGCAAGTGATTTTTGTTGCTGGATCTTAGTGCTCTGGTGATGCGATAGGGTAATATATATATATATATATATATATATATATATATATATATATATATATATATATATATATATATATATAGGATAACTGCCATACCTTAACATTACAAATATTTTAATGTAGCCGACTTTAAGAGACTACCAAATTACAAAGTTTTGGGATGTTTGTCAGTAGAGGTAACTATTCTAAAGCCTTCCAGTACTAGATATGTCTGACCTCATTCAGAGCCAAGAATCAGCTTTAAATTACTATTAAAATTACATCTTCATAAATCCTATGCAATCTATATACATCAGTTTGTTAATTTAATTGTAGATGCTAAAATTTGAAAATTCAAGGCAAGCATTCAAAGACAGCTAATCCTGCTGTCACCTGTTCATAATAATCCTAACATTATGTTCAGGCTTGCAAAATACCACACAACTGAAAGCTTGATTAATTTTATTCTCATTGACTTAAGTAGAAGATGCTATCTGGAATCCAAAAATGAGGTCTTCGAGAAAGACTGAATGCCACACATAGGTAATCTCTAATATTAAGCTACTAAAGGTTCTGCTGCAAAAAAACATGTCTCCTATAATTATATTTGAAAAAGACAAACTACCCTGCATTAAAAAACAACACTGTCGATATCCCATATCTAGGCTTTATGCTTCTTCCTTGGTGTGTGACCCACTTGCATCATTATTTTCAAAGTAACAAAATGAGATTGCAAAAGCAGATCACATCACACTTCATTGGATAATAATACAGTGCAGTATTTGTTTCACTTGCAAAGCATCCATACACATACAGTTCTTAACCACTCACACTGCTTAACACTATTAAAAGTAACTTTATTTATCATTCCAACGTCCTCTGACTCCAGCCTTTGTAAACACCATAGTGTAGATATGAACCATATTCTCTGGAAATGCTAGGGATGCATGTATCTATCATACCATTGGAAGAAGTTAATTTCAGTATGTAGAAATATCAGATTAACCTGTGGGCCACGTTGATCTTTTTTTCCCCTAAATAAGCATGAATGCTTCCCTTTTGAAATTAAAATGAGATTGGTTCTCAGTCTAGCCATGCTCATGTCATTCTATATGAGCTATAATTGGACCACTAGAAATTCTTCCACTTCTAAAGGATGGGCCAGCAGTACTTTTAACCCATGAAAACATCCAGTAAAACATCAACATTCAAGAAGAATTTCTAAATTGAATAGAGCTGAATTAAACTATTTGTATGGTATGTGCTAGACTGAAAGATGCTATGACATTTCTTTAAACTTATGTTTTTCTGGGGTAAGATCCAGCAATGTTCATCAAATGTATTATTAAAATTTCAAAGATATTATATTTATGCTTTCTTCAACCATTTTAGTAATGAGTTTGCTGTATATTATGCATTTTATCATCTTTGGGGAAAAAAATAAAAAATCCTGTATTTGAAAAAGGTAATGGATGCAGAGATTGTATGGTAAACCTTAAATAAGAATACTGAAGTCACAAATCTTACAGGTGTGAGCTCCAGTCTATGTGGTGTATCTTCCACACCAGAAAAGTTTAATGAGTCTATGAAACATTAGACTTATTTTTCATTGTAACTAAGCAGAAATGTCACCACTGTCATGTCACTGCAATGGTTTATGACTCATAGGAGGAAGGGATTTCATGTGTATGGGTTTGAATGGATGGATGCTGTACAATATGTTTGTGATGGCAAACTGATGCTGCACATTTTACATAAAGAGATACACTAGCACAACTATTAGCTGCAGTGCTTAACTTTGTACTTGACTCCATTTAGAGGACCAAGCAGTCGTCATATAACCATTAATAGACAGGATTTCCAGAAAATTATATGTTTTCACTATTCCTACGAAAGACAGAGTGAAAAAACACCACTCTTAGAAAAATGACAAATATAGCAATATAAAGGGTACATTGAATGCAGAAATGAACATAAAGACACTTTGGATAAAAGTAGGTTTAAGTTATTTCTTAATCTGACAGAAGTTTTCCTTTTCTTTATGAACCTGCAGTGTAAGCTGTACATATCTAAGTACACAAACCAAACGTTTCACTCTTAGAAAACTTAAAGAGAGATTAGGGGAAAACATAAAAGACCCTAGATTATACAATGAGAAATATAAAATGGAAAATAAATCTTTGTAAACCATTGATTCTGTCTGTATGTTGGACAAATATTAACAGTTAGAAATTTATAAGGATGTGCATACTTTGCACATAGTAGTTTTTTCATATTGGGTACATCATAATACTATGGTTCTGATTTTTTTCTGGCCTGAGGTAAGCTACAGTTTCAGAAAAAAATGAGAGTATAGTGGTGTTGGAAATTGCTGCAGATCTGGCTGAATTTGCAGAAGTGAGAGTCTGAAACCCATTGATCTTTGCCTTCCCTAACTTAATGTGACTCACGCACCTATCCTCAGAGCCAGCAGGTACTGAGGCTGTAGAATAGCTTGTATCTTATACCACCTGGTAAAAGTCGTAAAACCAAGGGTATCCAAAAGGAATGATTATCTTGTACTGACTTTTATATTTATTATACAGCCAGAAGCTACAAAGAGCTTTAATTAAATAGATGATAGACAGACAGGAGACCAGGAGATAAAGTCAAATATTACAAGCATTTTATGTGTTTTACTAGAGTAAGTAAAATGAATGGTATGTTAGGTCAAATGAACCAGTCCGTAACAAACTAATTCTATTGTCATAATTTCTAACAGGAAGAAATATTTTATTTCAGTGTTCATGACTGCATTAGTTTCGTCTTATTATTACTTTTATTATTATTGTTGTTAATACTATTAAAATATTCATGTAGCAGAACTCTTCACATAATCAACATCTATGAGCCACAAACAGATACTAATAACCATTTTACTGTGGCAAATGATAAATATAAACCTTATAAAAGAAACAAAGTTTAGCTTCTTGTATACAGTAGAACACAGCAACAATAAAAAGAAGAAATGCTAAAATATAACTATAAATTGTAAACTATGCACCTATTATGACACACAAAGGCAGCTCACAAAGATAAGTTTTGATATACATTTCCCAGACCAAGCAGTGGTATCTAGAATCTAGTCTAGATAACAGATACAAAGAAGTACGTCCAAACTAGACATAACTTGAAAATGTGGAGCCTCTGTCTCTTTGACTCCCAGTGGTCTTATGATGACCTGACTGTCCTAGGTGCAGTTGGTCTGCCAGCAGTAAGTTGTCATGGAAATAAAATCAGCGCCATGTTTCCAGAAGAGGTACGATGGTGACTTGAGATCACTGGAAAGTATCAAGCCTGGGAGGGTAGTGCAAGAAGGCAAAAGTGGCAGCTGCATTCTGATTCCTTCTACATCAGTCCCACTGGGAAGTTTGAATTGGATCAGTGGGTTTCAGTCATCAGTAGTATAGCAAGTGCTGAGGGACAAGTTAGTTTGTGCATAACTTGGGAACATGTCAGCTGGGTGACTACTGTTTCCGTGAGAGACATTAATGTGCAGGCAACTCACTGAAACCATTTTATGCAACATTGGAGCATTCACTTTTTTCTACTGACCTCAGATGAGAAATATTTGACTGTGGAAGAGGTGGGGTCTCCCTTCACATGTGGAGGACAGAGAGGCTTGCCCTTCTGCAAAAATGATTGGTTCTGAAGACTATGGAAAGTGGCTTCAGTGATTTGTTTTTGAATTGTCAGCATTTACTGAAAGATCATTCAAACTGATTGACATGTACCCCATAACTCCATATCTGCTATTTAATGCTCAATAAATCTAAGCTACATGGATGCTGCCTTTGGCCATCAGTTTAAACATACCATCTTAATCAGCATTCATTGAGCACATATATATGTGTATGGGAGCATGGGGCAGAGGTGCTTTGAAAGCATTATTTGGAGGATGCACAAAAAATCAGTTGCAGCTATAATTTATAAATCTTTCAGGTAAGACACAAACAGAATATCTACTAGCTGTACAAAGGGTAGAATAAAGGGGAATATCCTATCCCTCCTCCAAATTAATTAAAATGAACATTATACTTACATAAGCTGTTTATATTTCAGTGTGCCGAAATAAGAACTTCAGACCTACATAATTATCTTAGTACATATCACTACATGGTATGCAGGTTGGCACTGTAAAATTCCAGGCAGGAATTAAATAATGCAACAACAAATTATCTGTCTGAATCCATCCATCCACAACCCTTTTTTCTCATTTTTGCACATGAGGTCAGGGTGTCACTTCAATAATGACAATCATCTAGAACCAAAGTTTATACCACCAGATGGCTAGCCCTTCCATTGAACAAATTAACTGTCTGCTTATATGAAAAAAAATAATGTCTGTAGTCTAACCATATGTTTCAAGAGTGCTGCAGTGACAAGAAACTAAGAGAAAATAAATAATTCTGCTGATAGCATTGTTGATAATATTGATTGTTTGTTGGGAAATAACAATATTGTCTGTTGTTTTCAAACTGATTCACAAGTCTATTTTCATACAATAATGTTATAACAATTATATTATACAATGACCCACCCATTAATATTCCAAAACGTGCACTCTGATTGGCCAGCGTGCCCATTGTAAATCCCACAATATACCAACGGAAAAAAGTCCGGTCGCCCAGACTTTTTCCGTTGGTATAAAGTGCTCAAAACATTTTTTTTTAACAAAAAAAAAAAAGAAATAAAAAAACGGAGCAATGGAGACTTTCTTTTTATCGTCGCTTCCATTTCAAAGCATTGATGTACTATTATGCGTGGGACGCAAGTCCCATACGCATGCTCAGTACATCAAAACAAGGACGCAGTGTACCACAACCAGCAGAAGAACAGTAATGCGCCGTTATACAAAGACATTATTTAAGAAAAGTAAGTATTTTTTTTTTCTTAAATAATGTTATTGTATAATAGCAATAACCGACTCTGTGGTTGTGGTATATTGAAATTTACCCACAGTTGGCTTTATTTAATCACTCGGACTTTACCTTCATGATTAAACCACACCAACCGTGGATAAATCTTTAATATACCACACCACGTCGTCGGTTATTGCTTAATTATATAATTACTATTATAACAATAATGTTATTATTAACAATATATTAACTAAAACAACATGGGTAACTATGTAACCTATGTTTTATTTATATATATATATATATATATATATATATATATATATAGTTGTTTATATGTAATGTTATGTTTGTTTTTTCTTCATTAAAACATCACATTCTTTTTAATTTTCATGGTCAAAGCATATTTACTTATGACTATTTACAACCATCTACCCCCTCACAAAAGTTTTTTTCCTTAGGTGGTATTTCCTCATTTATGATGCCAGAAGTGAGATACATTCTTCATTTTATTATGACATAATGATTTTGTCTCATTCAGGTCATTGTTTTTTAACTCCTTTATTGAACCATCACTTAAGACATTGGCAAAGAGATATTTGTATAAAAGAAAAAACATATTAACATGTTCCCAGTTGCAAACATTATATATCACATTTATTTTTTTTGAATAACTATCATAAGTCCAACATTACACAAATTGCTCAATTCCTGCCTTTCCTTAAACATCACTCTTCCTTCAAAACATTATTCTGCATATATTGCTTCCATAATTTCCATTTTCTTTATGTAATTTGCTGCTAAGCCTTTTCAAAAGATCCCACTTTCAGTTGTTTTATTTCTGTTACAATATTCGATACTTCAAATACAATTGGTTTAAACTTTGATTTCCATTTCTAGTAATTTCATTTTTGGCAGCCACTGGCTAGGCAATTTAGATTCTGTATCTTAGCTCAAAAAAATAATTTCCTTAGTCACACCCATTTGCTCTCCCAATATTTCTGACAGAATACTCTGTAGGGAACGTTTAAAGTCTGCCAACTCATTACATTCCCAAAAGAGTTTACTATCAAAATAAGGAATTGCCATTTTCATATAGCATTACATCGAATGCTTGTTTTCAACATCTCATAATACTGAATTGAAAGTGGTCGAATTTCTATTAGTGAATGTGAGGATACATTCGCTAATATGAAGCTGACTTTCTGAATGGAAATCTCAGTACAGTGTGGATGAGGAAATTTATCCTTTTCCTCACTGCAGTGTGATCTTGGAGTTGGTATATATAATATGCAGGAGGTGTGGAGGGAACAGCCCCACATGGGGAGTAAAGGGCGCTTGCCTCTCTGCAAAATCTAATAGGAAACATGGGCATTCAAAACTGGAAGTTAGGGAGTTTGAATGTCGAGCTCCATGCTTATCATGTTCAAAATTTGTTATATACAAAGTTCCTAAAATCGACATATGTAGTTGATCACTTCATTAAAAAATATTCTGCAATTCCTATTTATGAAAGTAAACCTCCCAAAACATATGTTTCCAGTTATCTCTTTCTTCCCCATCACACCTCCAACTTTTGGAATCTATGTGTGAAAAAATTAATTGAAGTCTGCTTGAGGTATAAAAATACCTAAGCAAATACTTCCAAGCAAAAATCCTAAACCGTCTAGACTTTGTTGATATTTGGTAGCCATGCATATGTCCTCCCATTGTTTTCTTGTGAATTGTTTATCCAATCTCCCTTCCCAATCTTTTCTCTTAATCTCCTCTGATTCCATTAATTATTTTGCAATATTTTATATTTCCTACTAATTAGCCCTTTTTAAACAGCAGCTTGTGTTCTAGATTCAACTAAAAATTCTACCAGAACAGGTCTTTCTCTTAGGATTCCTCTTTCAATTTCTCTTTGTTTATATTTTGATATCAATCCTGGTTGGGAAGGCAATTTCTTCCCTGCAGTTCGAATGTCTTATTGGCCTCTTCTTATTCTATTACTTTCCCTCTCTAGTTATTTGTTCCCAATACTTTGCTTCCTTTCCAGTTTTCTCCATTAAATTCCAGTTCCTTACTGCCTATTCTATGTACTCCTAATTACAGTCATCCCTATCAGCAAAACAACCATTTCCATTCTTCTGTTGACTTTGTTCTTAGAATACTTTCTGCTGTGTTATGCATATAATATTCTGTATGGCTGTAATTTTTTTACTGAAGGATATGCATCCAAACTCCCACTGTCTCCTTATTTCTTAAATTTCCCCCTGCATCATTATCATCCCTTTCCACTTTGAATTATAACTTTCTGCTTGTGTTATGCAACAGTGTAGCTCTAAAATATCCCTTCAAATTAAGTAATCCTAATCCACCTTGTTATATTGGAAGAATCAATGTATCCTACTTGACTCTTGCCTTCTTCCTTCAACTCTTTATTGATTATTGTCCACAACTCTTCCTCTAGTTGATAAAAATATGCCCAAGCTGTATATAAAACTAAAGGGACTAAAAACATTTTTACTGCTTGTATCTTGCTATCCATATCCATTAACAGGAGATTTCAACTTCTGTTTTTGTATTACCTTTTGTTTAGTCTCTTCCCACATATACTTTGCTGGCATAACAGGATCCTTTTTAATCCACACTCCTAAATATTTTTATTGTGTTCCCATTCTTGTGTGGTACATAGTTTATAGCAATAGCCTTTCTTTTATCTTCATTAATTTTATATCCCAAAATTACTTGAAACTGTCTCAAAATGTTCCACAGCACTGAGATGTCCTTTTCTGGTTTTATCAGGTGCAGATAATATTGTCTGCAAATAAAGCCAACTTTTCTTAATTACCTTACCGATTATATCTTTGTATTTCTGAGTCCCTTATCTTCTTTGCCAATGGATCTAAATATAAAGCAAATACATAAGGGGAAATAGGACACCCCTGCCTAGTTCCTCTGTCAGACATAACTTGTCAAAGGGGCACACTCCCACTGAAATGTTTGACTCCGGTCCCTCATATACCCCCTAATTAACCTTATTATTGTATCAGGGAATGAAAATGATTCCATTTGCCCTACTCATAAGATCCCAGCTTACTCTGTTGATTGCTTTGTCTTCATGAAGCCCCACCAACAACAGCTACATTTTCTAACATTCTGCTCCCCTCTGGATTATCATTGTTATGTTAATGTTGTGAAATGTTTGCCACCCCTCTGCATAACCACATTGTTCAATTTTTTTTTTCAGTTTTGGCAACACCTTTGCCATTCTTTTAGCTATTATAAACATAAAAACTTTATAATTATGGCTTAAAACTGAAATGGGTCATTATTAATCTGGGTCTGATGGGTTTTTACCATCTTTAGGTATTACAGGGATCACAGATTTCTTCCAGGATGTTAGCGCTTCCCCTCCTTTTAAAATACTGTTAAACAGAACCTTTATCATTTTTTTCCCGCTAGCTTCCAAACTTCTATATCAGACATGTCCAACCTGCGGCCTGCAGACTGCATACAGCCCTCAGAGCTCTTCCATGCAGCCCTCGACCTCTAACTGCAACATTGATGTATACATGCCCCAAAACACTTTTTTTGTTTTGTGTTTTTCACTAACGTGACCTGTAACTCTAACATCGGTGTGCGCATGCACCAAAGCACCCTTCTAGTTTTGATATTTTTGTGCCAAAGAAGGGTCAGTGTGTGTACATTATTTTGGGCTGAAGAATCAGTGTGTGTGTGTGTGTGTGTGTGTGTGTGTGTGTGTGTGTGTGTGTGTGTGTGTGTGTGTGTGTGTGTGTGTTCTCGCTGAAGAGGGACTCATGTATAGATTTGCTGCCATTGCCTTTGAAAGGGGAAGTACTTACCTGTGTTAAGTGAGTGAGTGAGTGAGTGAGTGAGTGAGTGAGTGAGTGAATGAGTGAGTGCGTGCATGAAAGCAGAAAGTTTGTGTGCGTGAAAGTAAAAGAGTGTGTGTGTGTGTGTGTGTGTGTGTGTTTGTGCATGACAGAGAGAGACACATGCACAAAGAGGCTAACAATGATCAGTCTACCTACTGAACACAAACAAGTTAGCTCACAAATATATTGTACATTAAAAGTACACTTTCATTAAATTGCGGCTTTCCTGACAAGGAGAGTGTTGTACTGATTATGAAATCATACCTCAACTGTATGGATTTTCGAAGAATATCTGGATTTTTGCCTCATCTTCCAATTTGTGTCTTTTGCTTAGGAAATAATAGTAGTCATTCAATGTAATGCAGTCACAGGGTGTAAAAATGAGACAGCAGCCTAGGGTTAATGGGTCAGTAGTGGACTGACTATGTGGGACTGCAGCATATATAGTTGTATTGTTTTTTCTGCAAAAGAAAGCACCCAGTACTGTTTTATCATTAGTGGGTTCTAAGCAGTGGCAGATTGGACAACAATAAGCATAGCTTTGGTGGATCATCAATACTGGTAAATCAGGTGGGCACAATGTCATCTTTTAAAGGTTGGGGGTTTTAGTGCACATGTGTGTGTTTGTGTTGGGAGGGCTGCAGCAGTAGATGATTATTAAAGAAAGAGACTTGCAGACTGTGGAGAGTATGTTTCTTTGTTTCAAAACCTGATACTTGGGTACTAGGCATGCCAAAAGTAGATTTGTTAAGACGTAGCTTCTTGCCATTTGCAGTGGATGGATACTTACATTTAATGAACAATGCTACCAGTATGAGTGTGGGCCTGTGGAGTTCTGAAGGATGCCAAGTGTACCACTGGCAATGTCTTGTAAAGTGACCTGGAAATGGATATTGGGATGTTACTGAAAAAATACAGTAAGTGGGCTTAGAAATATAGTTTAATTAAACAAAGTGCACTTACAATTTGCAAGCCATAATTTAATTTATTTCAGCTAGTCTAGATCCTGGCAGATTGCATACCATTAGACTTAACTAGGGAGAGTTGTCATTCTGGAGAAATAAGCAGCCCTAGTTTCAATAAAAGCTCTGTGGTTGTTTGCAGGTAGGAAGTTGCGGGGTATGGATGCAATGCATTTTATTTATTATTTTTAATGCATTTGTCATTTCAAAGCATGGTTTTCTTTGTTGCAAAAGAAGGCAGGATTGAATGAGCCATATAATGTTTAACTGACAATGATGGGATAGAAACATTATAAGGGATATATAATGTAACTACAGTTGTTTCAATGGTGTCTGTGATGCATAACTATTTTTGGGCCTGTGCCCCACTTTTATTTTTCACTTTGTCCAGATTTCTTGCTCTAAGGTTGAGAGGTATGCTTCCATACTAAATCAGAAGTTTGTATTTACCTTAGAAGACCTTTCAGCATAATTATGAGAAACAGCCTTTTTAATATATCTGCTTATTTCCAATATAAACTGCCATGTAACCTTGCAAATAACTTTCTTATTAAGCTACTTTAATTCTTTCAGAATTGATGGGTATGCTTCACTGGTTCGGATGTAAGCATAGAGTCCTAATGTGACTTTGATTTATTGCAGCAGTCTGTGGTTTACTTATTACAATAACGTTTCTGTGTTTCTGGGTGTGTAATCAATTTAACAGTTTTAAAGATGCTTTCCAAAAATAAATAAATACATAATAAATAAAAAAATAATCTTCTCTGCACTTTGAGCTATTGACAAAAGTCTGGAAATTTGTTTTTTTTTCAAAAGTGAAGGTCAGCATTACAGTTCAGTAAACTGTCAGTCTGTGAACAACTTCTGCACAAATTAAAATGTTTGAATGTCAAATGGCTTTAGATTGGAGGGAAGTTATATGTTTACTCCAGTATGTAGTATGATCTTAGAGAGTTTATGGATTTATTATTGATTTACTTTTTGCTGAGCAGTTGTTTCTTGATTTATTGATGGTCCTTTTGGTGGTGGGAAATTGCATGGATGAATACATCTCTGATATAATTTTTTTTCAGATATTTTGACTTCCAGACAATTTCATTCAGTGAGTGTGTGTCATGTAATTACTGAGGTTGCCTATTTTATAAGTAGGGGCTGTGTGTGTGTGTGTGTGTGTGTGTGTGTGTGTGTGTGTGTGTGTGTGTGTGTGTGTGTGTGTGTGTGTGTGTGTGTGTGTGTGTGTGTGTGTGTGTGTGTGTGTGTGTGTGTGTGTGTGTGTGTGTGTATGTGTAAGAGAGAGAGAGAGATTTAATATGTATACTGAATATATTTTTGCAAATGGAATTGTTAGTTAAATAGGCCCCTCTTCTTGGGCAAGTAGACTTGAATAACCAATATTAGATCTTAGCCATCCAGCTAGGAAAGGTTAGTATGTGGATTTTCCATCCGGTTTGATGAAGGCTATGCTGTTTACTCAAGGAGTACATTTATGGCTATCCATCCAGTTGTTGTGTTGCTGAACTACATTGTTTGATAATGAGAGGAGCTTTTTACAGAAGTTGAAGTTTTTGTGTCAAGAACCTGTCCATACAAAGTGGCTTGTTTATGTTGAAGTGAAGGCTGTGGCCTTTGTAGTGAGCATTTTAAATATAACCAGTATTTCTGAGGTAGAGGAAGTCTCTTAAGGCAGAATCTTTCTTAGCCTGGAAAGCAAGCCAGTGGTGAAATTTATAGGGGCCAGTGAGAATCAGAGGAAGGCAAGAAGCTTTTTAGTCTGTTTGGATAACTAAGTGAACTTAGTCCTTTGACCTTTTTTGTCAGAAATGGTTGTAGTCTTTCTTTTGGCAGGGTGTTTTGCTGAGGCACATGCCAAAAGGGACTTTGTACTCAATAATGGCTCTTGTAAAGGAAGAATATAGGGATGCTATGACCTCCTTGTCCCTGGATGAGATACCCTTACTAATGAAGTGGGGCATGTAAAAAGCTTTCTGTACAATGGAGACAACATGGTGGTCAAAAGTCAGGTTTCTATCAACCTGGGTGTCCAAGCACCTCACGACTGATTGCGTGCTTACAACATTATTAATGTGATAACTTGTGGGGACAGCACTCTCCTCAAAGGGGATGATCATGCATTTTTTGGCATTTAGCTTGAGGCCATGTTTCAGGCACCAGTTATTTGTTTGTGTGAGACCCTCTTGTAGCTTAGTCAGCATTGTTTTATTAAGTCAGTAATGTGAATTCTTTACTTTATTGAAAATTTGTTGGCTTATTTTTGTGGATTATAGTATTGTATGACTGCTAATGTTGACATTTTATGTAGCTGGACTGTTGGAGTGGTTTTCCCAGTGAGAAATGCTAGTGCTGTAGTGAATATCTGTTTAATTGTAAAAAAATATATATTAACTAAGATGTTAGAGTTAACTGTTAGATTACAGAATTAGAATTAGAACGAGAAAAAGAATTTTAAGGCAAATATTAGGCATTTATTACATTTATTCATTGTTCAAATGCACCTACAAAACAGCCAGGAGGTCGACTTTGGTCTCCCATGGCAGCGAAAGAGTTAACTATATGATATATTTTATATGCGGCCCCAAGACAATTTCTGTTCACTCAAGGTTGGACACCCCTGTTCTATAGAAATGCCATTTATTCCTGGAGACTTTCCTGCAAATTGATTATACGTCACTGTTTTTATCTCATCTCCTCTTATTTTAACTGTTAATTGCTGATCCTCCTCTACCTCTCATCTTGGCATACTTAAGTTTTCCATAAATATTTCCATTTGTGCTCTTTCCTGATTGCCACATTTCTCAGCTTTATACAAATTTTCACTTTTCTAAAATATCTCTAATATCTCTACAGGATCTCTAGTTATTTTTCCTATTATATTATAGGTCCTCTAAGTTTAACAACGATCCTTTCAACTTTCTGTTTCCTCATTTGCTGTCCTAAAAGTTCTTGTGTTCTGGAGTCATTATCAAAAACAGTTGCTTAACAGCAATCTTTGTAAATTCATGCATATTTTCCAGATATTCCCTTATGTTCTCTTTAGCACTCCACAATTTTCCTCAAAACCTTTGTCAATCCCTCTAAATAATTTCTGTTACTTCTAACGCATATCTTTTTCTTTTATTTTTACCGTTTTTAAACTCTACTTTCATTTTATCACACTCACAAGCTACAACTTCTGAAGAAAGTTCTATCTTCCCTAATAACTCTTGAATAATTTCCACTAACCATTCCTTAAATTCCTCTCTTTTTAACAGGTGGGTGGGGAAGCACAAGTTTCTCATTTGCACTTCATTGCCCTGCATTTTTGGTACATGATCCGAAGTAGTTACTGGATGCGTGTCAAAGCTCAATTAAATTCACATGTTCCTGTGAGATATATTTTGTGTCTAGTCTAGCCCAGTTATTGTACCTTGGGGATTAATGTGTAAATTCTGTCCTGAGACCTCTCCTGTTTGGTATCTACTTGTCTGAAGTACAGGCTAACACAGAATGCCTCTGGCTAATGAAGTTCAAAGATGACTGCAAACTAGGAGCCATAGTCAAGTCCCTAAATGATGTGGGCATCCTACAGAAGGGACTCGCTGAAACAGATGCCTGGTGTCAGAGCCATGGCCTCAAGCTCAATGCCAAAAAGTGCAGTGTCATAGCCTTTGGTAAAAACTCTGTACCCATGAACTACCACATAGGCAGCAATCTACTTAACACCGAATGTGTGATAAGAGACCTTGGGACCCAGGTGGACAGTAGTCTCTCCTTTGATAGTCACACCCCACAATAGTCAGGAAGTCCTTGTACATGGCACACCTCATCATAAAAGGGTTCTCATCCAGGAAAAAAAGAGGTGATTGTTCCCCTCTACTCGACACTCATTAGACCCATTATAGAGTACAATACCCCTTTTGGAATGTACCTCACAAGACATCTGCAACAGCTGGAAAGGCCACAGAAGTACCTCACAAAGAGGATTACTGGCCTCAAATAAATGCCCTACACTGACCACCTCAAAAAACTCCAGCTTTACTCCGTGGCATATCGTCTACTCCGAGGTGGACTCTGCCTAACATATAAAGCTATGTCAAACCCAGAGCTGTTGGACATGCTACACCTAAAGAAATCCCAATCCCTCCAAGCTACACGTTCTAGGGACCTAAACCTTGTCACCACAATAAACAGGACATGCTGGAGGGATAGATTCCTGTCCCAGAGACTTCCCATACTCTGGAACAGGCTACCCATCTATGTCAAGCAAAGTTCTTCATTAGCAGTCTTCAAGAAAAATCTTGATGAGTGGATGGGAAATAGTAAATACACCCCGGGGATCACTTCTGTATCTCTGTTCGACAGTGGCACAGGATAATAACTTTCTTGGGTGGCATAAGCCAGGGAACATTGTTGGCTAGGCTTATGTAGGCCCTTGGGCTGATAGCCTAGTACCTACCTATGGACCTATGAACCTATGAATTCATACTACTGAATTCATGTCTTCCATACCAAATATTTTTATAAATTTCTTCAGGCATCCACCCGTTTTTGTTATATATTCCCTTTTAGGTCACCCAAAATAAATCTTCACTGTTGGAAATAAGTTCCAGTCTTCACCTGTAAGTAATATTCCCTGGTGAAAGCTAATTATTTCTTCAAAAATTTTAAGCTCCATAATAGTAGTATTAGCTGGAATATAAACACATGCCAGCATAATCCTTCCTCCTTGCCAGTAGCCCCCTTACTACCACAAATCTACAATTATTATCTTTATTTCCTGCTCTTTTGATATTGTTGCTTCTATAGCAATTAGTATACTTTCTCTCCATTTCATTTGTCACTGATATTCTTTTGACTATCCATCCTGAAATCCTTTTTAGATCAAATTCACATGCTCATTTCTATCCATATGTGTCTCCTGTAGCTTTGATATTCAT
Organism: Protopterus annectens; assembly: GCF_019279795.1. NCBI lineage: Eukaryota > Metazoa > Chordata > Ceratodontiformes > Protopteridae > Protopterus > Protopterus annectens. The sequence continues at coordinate 151,378,921 of NC_056725.1, forward strand.
GCTCTGCATTTCTTAATATAATTCAGTACTCTTACATTTGTGTCTATACCTGTGGGTCCATTTTGTTTTCAATTTGATTTCAGTGTTTTCTGTCCAGAGTTCCAGTCTGGCCTGCAAAGAATATGTCTGCTCTTTAGACTGGCTCCCTTGACACTTTTAGACTGATAAATACAGTATAAAAGAATATTATTTGAGCCATTAAAAGTTAAAAGGAAGTGAGCATTACAAACCCTGTTAGGCTTATGTTTTGTAAGTGTTCCTATGCTGACTAAAAGTGACTGTATATAAATCATTGTTGTCTAAAAGCAGTCCACGGTGTTAGGTAAGGTCAGGTTTGCCTTCTACCTGATCAGTATTTTGGAATTTACATACTTCGATCTTAATAACGTGTACTTATTTACTTCTGTAACTAAGCAAGACTCTACATTTTTCATAAGCATGAATGTTAATTTCTTTTATTATTTTTAATGTTTGGTCCCACAATCCCCCACTTTTGCATGTGCTTCATATTTTAAACATTTTGGGTCCTATGAGTTACCTCTGTTGTATCTGTGTTCTGTTGAGGACACAGGGTATGCAACTATATTATTTTATATTGTGGTCTTCTTTTGTTCAAGAATGTATTTGATACTGCACCCTTTTTGAAATACAAATGTAAGAGGGGCCTTAAAAATACCTTCCAAGTCTGAAAGTTTAGCAAATCTATTCCATTGTGTGGTTAAAATATTTTTTATATTGCCAAGAATCTCCATTGAATTTAGTAACAAGTGCTTCCTTAAATTCATTCTCATTAATGTTGCTACCGTCCTTCCCTTCACTATACTATACTTTCAGGTACCTCTTATATAATTTCCAGCATTCAACATATTTGGAGTTATATATAAATCTGTGCTGCCACACGTTTAATATAATGTTAGCATATGTAGAGGTACAAGAGGCCCCCATAGCTACCCTACTTTCTTGTCTATAAAATTCTCCTTTGAAGTAAATAAAATTATTTTTAACACTAATTCCATCAGGTCAAGACATAGCCTGAATTCCATGTCTGTGAGCCCTCCTTTACTTAATAGGGCTTCTAACCACTCTAGACCTGTGTCATGAGGTATTACTGTAAAAGGTCTACTATATCAATAGTCACAAAAATATTTTTTTCAGTATATATCTCTGACTTAATGCTTTTAAGAAAATCCCATGATTCCTTTAATATATCTTCCTGTTCCTTCCACATTTTCTTCAATTTAAAATCTAAGAATTTACCTAGGGGGAAGGTCATTAGTATCCACAATTGGCCTTAGAGGTGGATCATCTAAATTCTTGTGGATCTTAGGTATGCTGAAAATAGATGGTATTGTAGACTTTTCTATTGTCAAATATTCATAAGTCTCTCTGTCAACCATTCCCTCTTCTAGCAACTCTTTCAACACAAAGTCCATTTTCTTATAAGCAATATTGATTTTGTTCTTAGAAACACTGGAATATTTGTTATGATACTCAGATTTTACATAATTTTAGCTACATATGTCATGGTACCAATAGGTACTGTTCCTCCCCCTTTGCTCAGTTTCATCACCCTCAGGTACCTATTACCTGCTAATTCCTAAACCAATTGTTTTACTTCAAAAGGGAGATTGGAACAAATTCTATTGTGTTGTATTCCATGTGTTAATTCTTTTTCTACCAAATTTTTAAAATTCCTGAGTTGTGGATGTAATGGGGTATTGAGAATGCTTTGCTTTCCATTCCATTAACATTATTAGAAAATATTAATTCAGGATTCTTTTTCCTCACAAATAATTTTAAATCTACTAACAGTTTGATTATGTTACATTTCTTATTGGGTATAAACTGAAGACCTTTAGAAAATAAATCAAAGTGGACATGAGTTATATTTTCCCAACAATAATTAAAAATGTTGTAGTTACCATAAGTGCAAGGCTCTTGCAATAACTTGCACACTACTTGTATTACACCACTCAGCATCCCCCATCTTCCCTGCATTCCTTTCTTTTTAATTATAAGATTGGGGCTTCCAATTACTGAGTCTCTCTGATCTTCTGAGTGGGGAAAATTCTAGAGTCATTGATGTCCACTTCAGAATTGCATTCAGAATTATTTTATCCCCCATTAAGATCTCTCAACCCACCCTCAGCACTATAATTGCCATTATTGTTACCTAAATTTTCAAAAGTATCCTGTCTATTATCAAGGGAATAAAAAGTTTGTTTAGGCTTAGGGTAGCAGTGTTTTTTTCTGCATATTCTATCTTATATCTTTCTAATTTCTTGAATTATCTTTTAAGCAAAAAGGAACATTTTTCTTCTGTCTTAGACCTAATATTAACATATTTACACTTACCTTCTTCTACAGTATACAACAAATCATCCATAACACTTTTATTCACTTCTTCAGTCTGTCTAAATAACAGTTCAGTATCTTTCTCATTTTGTCTAATAATAGCTCTTATAGGTTCATAGGTATTTACTAGACTAATGACCATATGGACCTTTTTAAGCCTAGCCATGCATCCCAAATCTCTGACAAGTTCTGATACCCTTGATAAGTGTAAGCAGGGGCATGGGAGATGAACCATTTACAGGTTACCTCTGTCCATTAGAGACATAGGTGCCAAACCAGGAATGAAGTTCTGGTTTCCCATCCAATTGTCCAAGTTCCACTTGAATTGGGTTAGGGAGGAACTCTGCTTCACATGGATGATGAGCCTGTTCCATAGACCCGGTAGTCTCTGGGATACATATCTATCTCTCCAACAGGTCCTATTTATATCATGGGTAAGATTTAAGGCTTTAAAATGGGTAATTTGTGGATATGCAGGAGGTCCATCAGAGTGGGGTTTGACAATAACCTGTAGGCCAGGCATAGATCTCCCCTCAAAAGCCTGTAGGGGACAGAATACAGGGATAGAACCTTGAGGTGGTCTGCATAGGACATATTACTTATGCCCTGTATTCTTTTAGTGAAGGACCTCTGGGGACATTCCAGTTGTTGGATATGTCTTGATAGCTGCATACCAAAGGGGGCATTGTACTCAGTGATAGGTCTGATGCTGAATACAGGGGAAAAATGACTTCCTTGGACTTAAATACCATACCTTTGTTTATAAGTTGTGCAACATAGAATTATTTCCTCACCCCTGTAGACATGTGAGGACCAAAGGCTAGATTACTATCTATGTGTGTCCCTAAGTCCTTGACTACTGGATCAACTCTAAGGGGTGAGTTGTCAATATGATATTTACCAGGGATGGATGACTTCCCAAAGGATACTATTATGCATTTCTTGGCGTTTAGTTTTAGTCCATGTCTCTGACACCAGTTGTTTGTCTGTGTCAGCCCCTCCTGGAGAACATCTGAATCAGTGTGAGATTCAATGACAGATCCTAATTTGCAATCATCTGCAAATTTAGTCAGCCAGAGACCACTGACATTGGCCTTGACTTCTGAGAAGTATAGGTCTAAAAGGAGCGGTCCAAGGACTGATCCCTGAGGGACTCCACTTGTGACTGGCCTATTTTCAGAGGTGGACTCCCTAATTCTAACTTCCTGGGTCCTGTCTGTGAGCCAGTTGGTTTTCCACTGGGTGACATACAGGTCTGTACCTAACCTTTTAAGTTTGTCAACAATATCCAAGTTGGGTATTTTGTCAAATGCCTTGGCCAGGTCAAGGTAGGCAGTGTGAACACATTTGCCCTTATCCATTGCTTTTGGTGACCTTCTCAAAGAAGTCCACCAAGTTGAGTAGGTATAATCTTCCCTTGACAAAACTGAACTGGGTTGGGTCCAGTGTTAAGATATCAATACCACAAGCATCAACTATTCTAGAAAGCTATTGATGAAAGTCACCTCCCTTGTTAACATTATTTTGGGTATTTATATACTCTCAGCCCCTTAGGCACAATACCCCTTTTAGTACATTCTTTCAAGTAAGCATTATCTAAGTTTAAAACTCTAAACTTTAACATATAGTCATGCAGTTTTTGAATACTAGTATCATAGGTATCAACATTAGTTTTCACAGGTGGCTCCATTTCAGAAAAGAATACTTTTTATTGACCCTTTCCCCTAAATTACAGTCATTGTTCAAATTAACATCACTCAAATTATCAGAGTGAATATAACAGTCACCTGGTTTTCCAAGCCATTGTTCTTTTGAAGATATCTCCATTTCCATGTTTATTCCATGAATTTCACTCAAATTGGAAAGAAAAATGTTAGGAAAACCCTCACAACTTGATTTAGTTGCACCAGCTGTAAAAACAGCATGTCAGCCACCATCTTGAATTGCATTCACTTCCTGACTTGCTCAGTGACAGCCATGGCTTAAGCATGACCTCATTTCCTGGTTTCCTGGTATAGAAACTATAGAATAGTTTGTAGCCATAGTTTTACAAATGAGAGTAAGTAAATCAATTAGTTGTGTGAGTTGGCTGATCATTTTTCTGCATTCACCAACTCCAAAATCCCTGTTTGTATCTCCACCGGCCAGTGTAGCCTGTGTCTCAAAATCCTCCATATTACCAGAACCAACCCAAAAAGTAAACTGAGGACAGTCTAGTGCCAACCTGCACACAGTGTAGTAACCAGGAAATGACTAAAGGCACTTGTGATGAACCAGGCAAACCAGAACCAGGCAGAATTGTCACTTTCATTCAAAAACTTAAAAACACATAAATGCTTAGTTGATTCACCATATTTTCATCTCAACCAGACTTCATCAGATGAGCGCTTAAACCTACTAACACTGTTTAAATACTTCTCCCCATAATACTCGATCAGTTAATGAAACTGCATTTTATTTTTCTGTCTATTTAATTGTTTCATTGAATATTGTGGTCTGTGTCTCTCTGTAGTTATTTATTTTTCTGTTTAATTGTTTCCTAGAATACTGTGGTCTCTCTCTCTCTCTCTCTCTCTCTCTCTGCAGTTAGTTTCCCACCCTCCCTCCCTGTTCTTGTTTTGGTATTAATCTTAGTGGCTTTGGAATTGCCCGCCCCTTCTGTAAATTTGTGTTTGAACACTCCTCCTCTGTCTATCTCATTTGCTCACTCAACCGAGTACAGTGAGATCATATTTTGACTTCACACACTCTTACCAGTCCCATCTGTTCAGCTGTATCCCAGCTCTATTCCAGTCTAGTGTCATTCTACCTAATACAGAGAGAACATTTGTGAAGGGCAAGCCACTTAGGTCCTTAATTTTGAATTATCTTCTGTTTCTCCTTTCTCCCTTTCCACTTAACAAAAAAAAAATTCTAAGCTTGTTTCCTGCCTTTCCTGTAACTAGTCTAGTCCAGATACAGATTTGCTGCAACCAGGACTGTTTTTAAGCTTCTGAGCCCCCAAAGCCTTTCTGTGTTGGAGGGAAGCCTTCTAGCTTATCAGTGGGAGTGGTAAGCACTAGGTAGCCTATCTACCACAAGAGTGGTTTCTGGCCCAGAAATTGTAGTTTATTGGCTGTTTGGCAGTTTTTCCATCTCTTTCAAATTACAGGTTTAAAAGCCCTCGTTTGCACTTGTTTCACATCTTTCCTGTAACTAGTCTAGTCCAGATACAGATTTTCTGTATCCAGGAATGTTTGTAAGCTTCTGAGCCCCCCCCCAAGCCTTTCTGTGTTGGAGGGAAGCCAGAATTCTAGCTTATCAGTGAGAGTGGTAAGCACTAGGTAGCCTATTGGTTTCTGGCCCAGTAATTGTAGTTTATTGGCCGTTTGGGCAGTTTTTCCATTTCATTCAACCTTCTGGTTTAAAAGCCCATGTTTGCATTTCTTTCCCACCTTTCCTGTAACTAGTCTAGTCCAGATACAGATTTACTGTATCCAGGACTGCTTGGTACCACAAGAGTGGTTTCTGGCACAGAAATTGTAGTTTATTGGCTGTTTGGGCAGTATTTCCATCTCTTTCAACTGTCTGGTTTAAAAGCCTACGTTTGCACTTGTTTACCACCTTTCCTGTAACTAGTCTAGTCCAGATACAGATTTGCTGTATCCAGGAAGGTTTGTAAGCTTCTGAGCCCCCACGCCTTTCTGTGTTGGAGGGAAGCATTCTAGCTTATCAGTGGGAGTGGTAAGCACTAGGTAGCCTATCTACCACAACAGCCAGGTACAGATTCTTAGTTTTAGCACTTGAATTTGCTTATTCATGCTCAGCACTTGTTCAGAACTTGTTGTAAGCACTAAATAAGCTACACATTATTACAACACTCAGTCTTCCTCTTTCCCTAGAGGAAAACAGTTTTTGTACTTACTTTCCTCACTTGCTTAGAGAAAAGCAGCTCTTTTACTCATTTTCCTCACTTGTCTAGAGGAAAGTAGTTTTTTATTCAGGCATGTCCAAGGGTCAGTTCCCAGTGTTCTCTCCTGTCTATCTGATAAATCTGGGCATCTTGGGGCAATGTAGCAATTGCCTCATGTACACAGACAACCCTCTCCTTCTACCACCCAACACCACAACCTGTGGAGATGCACTTATCTAGCCAAACTGGAGGTAAAACTCTCTCCAACCAAGACTGAACTTGACAGTCAAGATGAGAAGGTCAACACTTGCACCACACCACACTCATCACATAGTTCCACTAAACCTACACCACCAAATTCCACACTTAGAAACACAAAAACATTCTTGGAGGCTCTCAATAATAATCTGCTCAAGCAACAGAGACCTCCAAAGCAGAAATACAAGCAACCTCCACCCCCCCAACACAACCCAAATGACACATAGCCCACAGACTCAGTGTACCAATAAACCACAGCCCAAAAGGTAAAACAACATATCCAACACACTAGTCTTAGGTGACTCTATAGTCAGGCACACTGATGTCCCACTCACCAGGCTAAACAAGGAGACAGTTACTGTCAGCTGCTTGTCAGGTACCAGGATCCGCCACATAATCCACGCACTCAGGTCACTCCACAGGTACAAATATGACTCTGTCATTGTCCATGTTAGTGTCAACGACCTTAGATGTACCTCCCTGGTTCTACATGAAAAGAGATATGGTAGAGCTCTCCAATCTTGTAGCCCAGGCAGGTATGATCCTAGCCGTGAGTAGCATCCTGCCATCGCCCAGAATGATACCGCAGTACAAGGACAACATGATTGACTTCAACAATTGGCTAAGCTTCTGGTGTCATTCTAAGGGGATCCAGTATCTGTCTGGCTGGAATGACATGGTCAACAAACCATGATGCTTTGCCAGAGATGGCCTGCATCTGTCGCCCCTGGGATTCCAGATACTGGCTAAGGGTTTTGCTGCCCCTATAGTGCCTTTTTTAGGCAAGGTTCAAATGACAAATTCACCACTGTAACAGGAACAGGCAAGCAAAAACTGAGGGTAATGTTACTCAATGCTAGAAGTCTAAATCTCAAAATGCACTCACTCGAGGCACTCCTTAAAATGGAGAACATCTATATCTGTGCATTGACTGAGACCTGGTTCAAGGCTCCAGAGAGCACCACTGGATTACCAGGCTATAATTCATACCACACGTTTTGGCCATCTAACCTGGACCATAACACCAAAGGCGGAGGTGTGTCCATATTCATTAAGGATATCCACACCTTCAGGCCAGTTGTGCAGTATAATGCATCCGAAGTTATCCAAGTGCAACTAACTCTGGGCAAAACTGCAATACAAACTGTAGCTTGCTACAGATCCCCCACCATGTCCCAGGATCCCCACTCCTCTTTTTTTGATATACTGGAAAATATTAGGGTTCAACCAAACACCCTAATAATGGGCGATTTCAACCACCCACCATTAACTGAGAAAACTACTCATGTATCAACTTCTTCTCTCAATGCTTTCTGGAATTCATAAATTCCAATGCCCTGGATCAACTTATCCACACCCCCACCAGGGGCAACAATATCCTAGACCTAGTCATTACCAACATGAGTGACCAGTGTTCCACACCTGAAGTCAACTCCTCGTTGGTCAGATCCAACCATAAGCTAATCACCCTAGATATCTGCATCCCGCTCCCACCCACCATTAAGGAAACCATGGTAAAAATTTTCTCCAAAGCCAACTTCATGCTTCTTAAGACAGAAGTGGCGAACTTCATGAAACCCATGCAGATGGACAATACAGTTACGATTGCTGAATCCTACACAAATGCACTCTATAAGCACTTAACACGAGTGCATGGATCATGCTATCCCAAACAGAACCAAGATGTTATCCTCCAAAAAAGGGAAGCCAATCTGGTGATCCCCTGCCATAAACAAACTCTACAACAGAAGGAAGAAGCTGTTGCAAAAGAGAGTAAAATCCCATGAGTGGAGAAGCTCCCTGGTGACTTGAGCCTCAATAAGAAGCTGAGATCCCTTATAAGATCCTCCAAAGCTAGCAACAAAAATAAAATCATCACTGATTCTAAGGGCAACCACAAAGCATTCTATAACTATGTCAAGAATCTCAATGGCAGCACCCAGATCTGCTCTGAGTTACAGCACAATGGCATGAAAATTACAGAACCAACTGATATTGCCAACATCCTGGCAGATAGGTTCAGTGTTAACTGTACCCCCCCTCTCCCCCGAAAGGGCCCATATCTATACAGGAAGTATGCAGAATCCTTGTAATCACATCTATGCAGGTAAAAGCTACACTCTCTAAAACTGAAAACACAGCATCCATGGGACTGGACAACATCTCATGCTGCATTTTACATGAACTTCAAAACGAACTGGCTTCCCACCTAAGCACCATGTTCAATCATAGTCTCACATCAGGCTTTGTGCCCACTGAATGGCGCACAGCAACAGTTATCCAGCTCCACAAAGGGGGAGCCACCACTGTTCCCGGGAACTATTGCCCTATTAGCCTGACAAGCCTGGTCTGCAAGGTCATGGAACGTATCATCATGGAACTCATAAACAAAGACATTGGCAACCTCCAAACTCTGGATCCCACCCAGTTCAGGTTTGTGAAAGGCAGATCATGCCTTGTGAACCTGATCGACATCTTTGAGGCAGTCACCAAAGCAGTAGATGAGGGTAAGGTGGTTCACACAGCCTATCTTGACCTCACCAAGGCTTTCGACATCATCCCCCATTCTGGAATTATAGCTAAACTCACTAAATAAGGTATAAATCCCCACGTCACAAGATGGGTTGCCAACTGTCTCACTGACAGAACCCACATTTGTAAAAGTTGCAGACCCCAAATCTGACTTCAAACCAGTGACAAGTGGAGTACCACAGGGTTCAGTCCTGGGACCTCTCTTGTTTGGTATCTACTTCTCTGAAGTACAGGTGAACACAGAAAGCCTCTGGCTAATGAAGTTCACAGATGACTGCAAAGTACGAGCCATAGTTGAGTCCCCAAATGATGTGGACATCCTACAGAAGGGTCCCACTGAGACAGGTGCCTGGTGTCAGAGGCATGGCCTCAAGCTCAATGCCAAGAAGTGCATTGTCATTCCCTTTGGTAAAAACTCTGAACCCATGAACTACCACATAAACGGCAGTCTGCTTAACGCCGAATGTGTGATAAGAGACCTTGGGACCCAGGTGGACAGTAGTCCCTCCTTTGATAATCACATCACCACAGTAGTCAGAAAATCCTTCTGTGTTGCACACCTCACCACAGAAGATTTCTCATCCAGGAAAAAAGAGGTCATTGTTCCCCTCTACTGGACACTCATTAGACCCATTATAGAGTACAACGCCCCTTTTAGAATGTACCTCACAAGACATCTGCAGCAGCTGGAAAGGCTACAGAAGTACCTCACAAAGAGGATTACTGGCCTCAAACAGATGCCCTACACTGGTTGTCTCAAAAAACTCCAGCTTTACTCCGTCACATATCGCCTACTCCGAGGTGATCTCTGCCTAACATATAAAGCTATGTCAAACCCAGAGCTGTTGGACATGCTACACCTAAAGAAATCCCAATACCTCTGAGCTACACGCTCTAGGGACCTCAACCTTGTCACCACAATAAACAGGACATGTTGGAGGGATAGATTCCTGTCCCAGAGACTTCCTATACTCTGGAACAAGCTACCCATCTATGTCAAGCAAAGTTCCTCATTAGCACTCTTCAAGAAAAATCTTGATGAGTGGATGGGAAATAGGAAATACATCCAAAACATTTCGTAAGGATACCTTTTCAAATTCTTACTTACACTACACAAGTACCCATCCACCCCACCAAAAGAAGGGGGTTATAAAGGGTCAACTTGTGCGGGTGAGTAGAATGACCTTTGATGATGGGATTTTTTACAATGAATGTGACTATCTAAAAGGGTTGTTTGTTGATAGGGGTTATCCTTTAGAACTTTTTGATCAAATGTATAAAGAAGTATTGGTAGGAAGAAACAGTAGATTTGCTCCCATTTTAGGGAAACAAGAAGTGGTTAACTTGGAGAGAAACATGGAAGAAGTAAACAAAAATACGAATGACAATTACAGTTCAGGCATTGTGATTACATATGATGGTGAGGCTGGACTGGTTAGAAAAACAATAGACAAAGAATGGAAAAATTTTGCAAAAGTATTAGATTTGAAACATATTTTTGAAAATGAGTTGAGATACACATACCGGAGGGTAACAACATTAAAGGTTTATTAGAAAGGGGTGTTTATGGACATACTTTAGAAAGAGGGGTTGGGAGGGTGGCCCAATGGTTAAGGTGTTTGCCTTTACAAACACAAGGTGTGGGGTTTGAGTCTCACAAGGGATAATTGGCTAGGCTTAAAATGGCTCACAAGGGAAGTTAGCTTAGTACTAATCTATGAGCCTATGAAGTATGAGGAACAAAAAAGGTGTGTTCAAATGTGGGAGCTGTAACTATTGCTCCCACTTGTTGACAGGGGATGTTTTGTTCTTAAAAGCAAGAAATAAGAAGATTACTTTAAACACATTTGTTAACTGTAATACGAAGGGTATTATTTATGTGGCCTTCTACAAGGCCTGTGACTCATTTTTTGTGGGTAAAAGCGAGAGAAAGCTTAAACAAAGACTGTATGAACATCTCTATGACATAAGGATGAAGCATGAGAACAATGCCCTGTATAGACATACTTACGCGTCTGTAAGGATGCAGAATTTATTTTTTTTGTTCTTGAGACAGTACCCATTGATCCTAGAGGTGGATTGTGGGAAATAAGAGTGGAATACAGGGAACTCTACTGGCAAATAATGTTAGAAGTTTGTAGACACCCAGGTCTAAATGACATGATTTCACTCACCCCAGTGTTAAAACTCAAATCTGCCAAATTATAGAACTAGGATCACCTATATAAAATACAAATACATTTTATATTGGTTTATTAAGGTATGTTTTAAAGTATCCATGAACTGTAATAAACTATTATTTTATGGGTGAAAAAATACATCTAACATTTGGATTATGTTTTATGATTGATCACTAGAGGGGGTTGTGAGCTTTTAGAAAAAATATTTTTATGGTATTTATGTTATTTATATGTGTTTTTAAAATAATTAATTAAAAGTTTATTTTAATTACACTACAAAAATTAAACATTATGTGGTACAATGATAGTATAAACTTTATGCTTTTTAGGGACTGTTTAAGTTTGTAGATTAAATGTGGTTTTAAATGTTTTAAATGTATTAAGTACACACTGCTGCTACACATTATTTCCCTTGTTATTGGCTACAGATTAATTGCTGATTGTATAAAGGTGGTAGCTTGGAGAGGAAATTTTATCTGAAGAAGTTGTGGGACGAAAACATAAATTTGAGCTTGTCAGCGTTTATCTTGGATGTTTGTTCGTGTATTTATTAAAGTCTGTTGAGTGCTACTACCGGTTCGGAACCTTTGTGCTTTTTTCCTGTTATTGGTTTACTGCAAGCACTTTCCGCTTTTTGAAATAGGAAATACACCCCGGGGATCACTTATGTGGCTTTGCGCGACAGGGGCACAGGAAATTAACTTTCTTTGGTGGCGAAATCCAGGGAACCTTGTTAGCTAGGCTTACTTAGGCTCTTGGGCTGATAGCCTAGTACCTACCTATGAACCTATGAAATGTTAAATGCACTTAAAAATGTAAGGAAAAAGATTAGCCTAATGGTCAAGGTGTTCACCCCACAAAAACCAAGTGCAGGCTTTAACTCAAACAGGAGGCAACCAGCCAGTCTCAAAATGGCTCACAAAGGCAGCTAGCCCAGCACCAATCCATAAACCAAATGTGCCATCTAATGTCCAAAAGTCATAATGAAAGTTTTTGCATTAATTTACACTGTTAAATCATTCTAAGTATACAAAATATATGAAATTTATTGGAGATGGCTCATTACAACCTAGCTGCCCTCAACTTTAAAACTGGGGCTAGGGAGACATTTTCAGTCAAGCCAAGTGCTCTATTAGCTTACAAAATGAGTTGTCAATATATTATTTTGTATTTGATCTTTGTTTCCCATGGCCAACCTCTAGGGTCTATGGGCACTTCTTCTAGTACAAAAAATGTAAACTTAGATAATCTACAAGTAAGGGTATGTTTGTATAATGCATTTTTCTCATCCTTAGACCTAATAGCGTATGTTCATCCATTCTTCTTTTTAGTCTGCACTCAGTTTGCCCTATGTAAAATGCCTCTCATTCATCACATAGAGCAATATAAATTACTCCAGCACTATTACAATTACTATACTTCTTGCCCCTAATGTGAGTATCCCTACATTTAATATAAACTCCTTATTTTTAATATAGGGACATTAGCCCCGCACTTATAGGTGCCCACCTTTTTCTGTTTTCCATAACTATTGTGGTCTTTTTTTGTTCAAGAATGTCTTTGATACTGTACCCTATATTATAAACACTTCTGGCTTCAAAAGCTAAACCAATTCCTTTTATAACAGATTTAAATCAGTAAGAAAATGCTACCAAAATTGGCCATTATGCCTGTCTGGAGAGTATATGATGCTGCAGGTGGTATAGGATGAGAAAGGATTTGGACCCAACAAGTAATATGGCTTTCAGATTGTCAATGCTCATTAAATGTGTTTCTTCCATCATATCTTTTAAACAGTGGCATTCCTGTGTTTTGCTTAGCTCTCCATCAGTCCTGAGTGTGCATTACACCTAAACATCTGGTGTCCTACTGAAGGCTGGTTGACATCAATAATAACATCTAGTTTCATTCTGTAACTATGAATCCCCATGCCTTTACAAAATTATTCCATAGTGTGTCTCTCATACCTGGCTGTAAATTTCTAATATTAATATCAATTGATGCTGTTGGGAAACTCATCACATATTTAAAGTGTGCCCATTCAGTCTGTTTTTAGTATGGTTTATATCTATTCAATGGGATAAGAACAGGATGGCTATCATATTACTACAAATGAGATACACCTCCAAAATGGGAACTTTAATGTCACTACCTATTTGGTATAACCCAAATCCCTCAAAAGATCTGAAGTAGTGATGAGACTGACTGTAAGCTGGCTTGGGGATGGTGATTTGGGCAAGACCACTAATGTGCCTCAAAGAACAACAGTGTTGCAACAAGTCTTTTTGTAGAACAGCTATGCTAGCCCACATTCTGCCTACAGTAGGATCACACTTTTGAAAATGTTAGCAACAGGTAAAGTTCTTGAAGCCATTTCTTTTGGAGTAGTACCTCCTTCCATGGGTTCATCCACAGTACTGGGAAGTTGTTCAGTTAATATGGTCAGGCAGTCTGACCTTACTATTCAATTTCTCATTTCTTTATGGAATAGGAGAGGATAGGTGCCTCATGAACTTCACTTACTGCATCTGATGATGCTGGTTGCTAAAATGGCCATCACCAAAATGCAATATAAAAGCAGTACTATCAGTTTGAGATGTCCTCTGCCTGCCTAAGACTATCCAGTTTATCAGTTGGTAGATGGTTAGAATGGCTTGAAATTTGGACTATGCAGTATCTTCAAGATCTTGACTTGTTTTTCAAACCAGGAATTCTGAAAATAAGAGTTCCAAATAGCTATTTTTTTTTTTTTGTGGAGAGGGCTGAAGTCCCCACTCTGTCATTCAAGGAGCACTGTTCATCCCAGTCCTCCTTAACTCTTCTCATCTGAAGTCATTGCATTTTAGGTAAAAATATAATTATCTCCTGTTCTGTACCCCTGGGTTCCAAATTCAGTTTTAAATTAATGGCAATTAGAAATGTATGAGTTTTCCCCATCAGCACACTTAATTATTATAAAATAACACCCTTGTTTTCTTCTCAGAGTAATAGCTAATAGACATCAGCATGTATCCTTGTTCAGAATATCTAAACATGTCATGTACATCATTAAAGGAGAGAAACATGTAATAATCCTAGGGTTAATTAGAGCATAATTTGCCTGAATTACATACATCATGAGCCTAAAATGTGCTTCATAGTCAATTGATCTTTACATTGTATGAGTATATAAGCATTAGCTTTGACCTTCTGACCCTAAGGTTCAGCATTCCTTATTGATACACCAGTTCTAAGCCAATAGAGAAATCCTGGATTGCCTTGATCTCATTCAAATTTTTGTTTAACATATCACCACATTGATCTAAATATAGGTCCATTACTGGGCTACATTTTCTAGCCAGTATTACGAACACTATGAAGTATTTGGCTGTTTTAACTTAACATTTTAATAAAACTATAGTCCACCTTATTCAGCCCATATCATTAGTTCTAAATGGCTTAAATTCCTTAAAGTTTTCTGTCAGCTAGAGCAATTTAATCATTTCCATCTGCAAAGACATTATCGAACAAGTCTCCTTATTCATCTTTTTGAGTTAGTACAGAGGGTTAAAGCTATCTGTTAATCCAGTAGTCCTAGGTTTGATTTCCTGTATCCTCATTCAAACGCTTTATTGCTCAAAGGAAATCAGTTAACCAAGCAGTGCTTTTGGATCACCACTGAAAAGTGATATTTGTGTTACTATAACAAATAAAGTTGAAAAAGAATATAATGCTATACCAGCATTGACTAGAAATTGAAAATACAGTAGTTAATATCAGTGTTATTGAATGTAATCATACAAGTATCTATTGTACACCATCCGTTTCCTTTGCAGGGCATGAGGATTTTCTGACTAAAGTGTAGGATATAAAAATCAATTAAAAATAAAACCCTTTCAAGGGATTTTAACTATCAGAACACTAACTAGAAACACTACTCAACAGCAAATAAATGTGCTTAAATATTAACTGACTATGTGTATTGAAACTATTTGGAATAAATAGTGTGGAATTGAATGAGAAATGTTCCTCACTCATCAGTATGCCTTTGTACATAAGTATATACAGTACATACACATAATATGTACATACATACACAGCATATACATATATACTATCTGCAGTATATCTCTGTAGACAATATACTATCTACAGCATATCTCTGTAGACATATATATTATCCACGGTATATCTCTGTAGATGGATCTAGGACATTTGCTCGACTGAGCAAACGACCAAAATCCAAACGGCTGGGCATACTTACGCGAAAGTGCTTTTCACCGAAGAAGCACTTTCGCATAAGTATGACTGTTGCCGAGGCTGTACTACGGTGCGGGTAAGGGAACTTTCCCTTTTTTCCACTGTAGTGCGGTCTTGGAGGGAGATTATTAAAGTAGGAGGGTGTGGGGGGCTACTTCGCCCCCCTGCTAAAATGTAAATGTAGTGGGTTTTGTTTTGTCACACGCTTTAACGAAAGCGCTTTTTTGATAAAAGAGCTTTTGTTAAAGTGTGTTCGGGTTTTATGGATTTGAATGTTTGCTCAGTCGAGCAAACATCCTAGATCCCTGTAGACATATATACTATCTCCAGTATATCTCTGTAGACAATATACTATCTATGGTATATCTCTGTAGACATATATAATATCTACAGTATATCTCTGTAGACATATATACTATCTACAGTATATCTCTGTAGATAATATACTATCTACAGTATATCTCTGTAGACATATATACTATCTACAATATATCTCTGTAGACATATATACTATCTGCAGTATATCTCTGTAGACATATATACTATCAACAGTATATCTCTGTAGACAATATACTATTGACAGTATATCTCTGTATATATATATATATATATATATATATATATATATATATATATATATATATATACTATCAACAGTATATCTCTGTAGATATATATACTATCGACAGGATATCTCTGTAGACATATATACTATGGACAGTATATTTCTGTTCATGATACCATACTCATTTGCCTAAGGAAAATCCAACTGATGTATAACTAAATTATTCTTCCTTAACATTACTACTGGGAATCAAAATGCGATAAATTATATACTTCAGTATGGGATATCATCCTCAATGACCTAAATAAGTCTGCTATGGATGCTGGCAATGAGTTCTGCAGTATTATGTCATGCAATATGAACTTTCTCATTAATTTCCAGCCTGAGATAATTTGTTTTATATAGTAAAGTGGGAACAGTAACAGTTACACACATTTGCATTCTTTTGGCCCAGTTCACTTGTTGTTTTTGTCCCACAACATTCTGAGCAAGTGGAACCTATTCTCTTTTGCCCTCCCACCGCTCAGGCTTGCTCTGCTCCCCTATTCCCACCTACCCCCACTATAAATGTAACACCCTATCTCCACCCACCTCAAAGCTCAACCAATCGCAGTCTATCCAAAAAGCACAGCAAACAGTGTGTAAAGCTCTCACAATCACAAATCCCAAAGCAAAAAAAAGCAAAAATGAATGAGAGCACCACGACTAGAGCAGGTATCACAAAAATAACAGAATGTATTGCAATAAATTCTGTTATTTTTGTCATACCTGCTCTAGTCGTGGGGCTCTCATTCATTTTTGCTTTTTTTGCAATCCCAGTCTATAATGCCTGCACAAATTAACAATTTGCAGTCCTTACTATATTTCATTATTCCCTGCCCTTTTACTTACCAGCACTTCAACACCATATTTTTTCCAATACAACACATCACCCCTCATTTCACACCCCCTCATCAATCCCTAAACTTGTCAAAATACCATCCTACAACTAGCCACCATGATACTGATTTCCATGTTGACTCCCTCACTTCTTCTGCTACACAGCTACTTAAGATCTCTATCTTCAACCATTAACACAACCCATCACCATCATCCTAGTTGTACTATACAACATACTGCAGCATGACTCTGCCCTTAATTCACCCAAAATAGCATCCACCTTATACTCTCCCAATACCGCACTTCCAATTACAATCATCCTACAGTAATGCTCCTTACCTTCAGGGTCTCTGGCTGCTGCTAGCTCCTGTCCTGGCGTACTTACTCTGAGTTCTAGCATAATCTCATTTGATTCCCGTCCTACCTTACATCTTACTGGTGTCGGACTAACTTGGCCCTGCCTGCAGTGATTGAAAGTTTCCTGGTTTCCTATATTCTCCCCATCCAAGGAACGGAAAAGTTCTAGCATAATCTCATTTGATTCCCGTCCTACCTTACATCTTACTGGTGTCGGACTAACTTGGCCCTGCCTGCAGTGATTGAAAGTTTCCTGGTTTCCTGTATTCTCCCCATCCAAGGAACAGAAAAGTTCTAGCATAATCTCATTTGATTCCCGTCCTACCTTACATCTTACTGGTGTCGGACTAACTTGGCCCTGCCTGCAGTGATTGAAAGTTTCCTGGTTTCCTATATTCTCCCCATCCAAGGAACGGAAAGTAGGTCCTGGGCTTGGTTCTGTTGATTTATAGACCCCTTTTAGGTTAACCTGATGAGTCCTTTAGTTTGCCTGCGTCTGTGAGCCTAGCAGCCAGTACCTCTCCTTTCCTAAACCTCTACTACCCCTTTAAACCCTTCTCTTCTCTGGCTTTACCTGCTACACTTTCACCTCTTCTTCCTTCCTCCTACTGTATCAAATACTGTCCTACTTCTCTTCAACTCCTTTTCATCCCACTGGTGCTTATTTGATTTCTTTCTCAGCCCTTCCTTTTTACACTTTTTGCTCCTGCCATACCTATTCTGCCTTTCTGATAGTCTCCTTTCTAGCCCACCCTTGGTTGTTTCCTTTCTCTCTTCTAACGGCTACTTCACTCTAGCTGTATCTCTATCTATCCTATCTGTATCCTTTTCTATTCTTCCCAGCTGCCTATGTACTCTCGGTGTGCTCCTTGACCTCCCTTTCTCTCTTCCTTTACCTTAGTCCCGCCTACCCATTCCTTAACCTGTACGCTTTATTTCTATCCCGCCCCTATCCTTTGCGAGTTTACTAATACCCTTCCTGCATCTGCGTCACTCCTTTTTCTGCTCCTTACTTTCAGGGTCTCTGGCTGCTGCTAGCTCCTGTCCTGGCGTACTTACTCTGGTAGGTTACCCTAATTTGGGGTTTCTTAACTTGGAATGTGACGTTGCTTTTGGATGCCTGCTTAACTGAAACCTGTTACTGCATTATTTTTGACTACTAGTACTTTGATCTGTATGCTACGGTGCTGGCCGTATTATCCAAAGACGTCAACTTTATTTCCGTAACAAAGGACCTTGAGTTATGGACTCTCAGCGCTATGTTCTAGAATGACGCTACTTGCTTGGCAAGGATCTGAATATCTGTTTGTAAAGGTTTCCGCTTTATTTTGTATTATGCTATGTTAAGAGGTTATTAAGGTGCTTTCATTGATTCTGCTTGCCTGGCACGGATCAGAACATCTGCTTGCAATTGTTTCCGCTTTATTTTATATTATGCTATTTTAAGAAGTTGTTAAGGTGTTTTTAAAACTTGTCAAGTTATCTATTGCAACCAGATTCAGGGTATATGGCTGGTAACGCTGGACTGAACCGTGCTCATACTTTGTCTTTAATCCACCTCCAGAAATCTTGAACCATGTCAGTGTGCTCGTAGTTCTGTAGCCTCATCGCTACCTAAACTGCGCCACCCTCGTGGTGCTTTTATTTGCTCAGGTAGCGTTCTTTGCCATCGCAAACACAATTGCAACATTACTTTTCTTTTTTCTGAATGCGCTCCCTGATATAAGGCCATATAGTCCTGAATGCGCTTCTAGCTGATAATATCACACTACACTGCATTAATATAGTAATTTTATAACTTATTGCTAGGCTTGTTGAATGATTGCGACTGCTTGTACTTTTAGTAACCTTATTGCTACCTAGGCTGCGCCACCCACGTGGAGCCTTCGACCGGCTTACTTGGCGACTGTATGAATATGCGCTAATGATTTGAGGCCATTTAGTTTTAAGCGACTTTAGTTAGTATTATGCTTTACTACAATATAGTTGTCTTTACATTGACATTACTTTTATATTCTGTTTAAGCAGACGTATGTGTTTGATAGCTGTTTTACTACTTTAACACAGTTTGTTAATGTGCATTTTATCTGTGAAAGCTGTTTTTGTGCCAGATTGTTTGTCTTTCTGCTGCTCTGACCTCTGCTGGCCCTCATTGTATGTTTTTACTTATACCATCAATGTTGAATACCTATGCTAATTTTATTTTTTCTTTCTTCCTTCCCTTTCTTCCTTTCTTGTCCCCCCAGAGTTCTAGCATAATCTCATTTGATTCCCGTCCTACCTTACATCTTACTGGTGTCGGACTAACTTGGCCCTGCCTGCAGTGATTGAAAGTTTCCTGGTTTCCTATATTCTCCCCATCCAAGGAACGGAAAGTAGGTCCTGGGCTTGGTTCTGTTGATTTATAGACCCCTTTTAGGTTAACCTGATGAGTCCTTTAGTTTGCCTGCGTCTGTGAGCCTAGCAGCCAGTACCTCTCCTTTCCTAAACCTCTACTACCCCTTTAAACCCTTCTCTTCTCTGGCTTTATCTGCTACACTTTCACCTCTTCTTCCTTCCTCCTACTGTATCAAATACTGTCCTACTTCTCTTCAACTCCTTTTCATCCCACTGGTGCTTATTTGATTTCTTTCTCAGCCCTTCCTTTTACACTTTTTGCTCCTGCCATACCTATTCTGCCTTTCTGATAGTCTCCTTTCTAGCCCACCCTTGGTTGTTTCCTTTTCTCTCTTCTAACGGCTACTTCACTCTAGCTGTATCTCTATCTATCCTATCTGTATCCTGTTCTATTCTTCCCAGCTGCCTATGTACTCTCGGTGTGCTCCTTGACCTCCCTTTCTCTCTTCCTTTACCTTAGTCCCGCCTACCCATTCCTTAACCTGTACGCTTTATTTCTATCCCGCCCCTATCCTTTGCGAGTTTACTAATACCCCTTCCTGCATCTGCGTCACTCCTTTTTCTGCTCCTTACCTTCAGGGTCTCTGGCTGCTGCTAGCTCCTGTCCTGGCGTACTTACTCTGGTAGGTTACCCTAATTTGGGGTTTCTTAACTTGGAATGTGACGTTGCTTTTGGATGCCTGCTTAACTGAAACCTGTTACTGCATTATTTTTGACTACTAGTACTTTGATCTGTATGCTACGGTGCTGGCCATATTATCCAAAGACGTCAACTTTATTTCCGTAACAAAGGACCTTGAGTTATGGACTCTCAGCGCTATGTTCTAGAATGACGCTACTTGCTTGGCAAGGATCTGAATATCTGTTTGTAAAGGTTTCCGCTTTATTTTGTATTATGCTATGTTAAGAGGTTATTAAGGTGCTTTCATTGATTCTGCTTGCCTGGCACGGATCAGAACATCTGCTTGCAATTGTTTCCGCTTTATTTTATATTATGCTATTTTAAGAAGTTGTTAAGGTGTTTTTAAAACTTGTCAAGTTATCTATTGCAACCAGATTCAGGGTATATGGCTGGTAACGCTGGACTGAACCGTGCTCATACTTTGTCTTTAATCCACCTCCAGAAATCTTGAACCATGTCAGTGTGCTCGTAGTTCTGTAGCCTCATCGCTACCTAAACTGCGCCACCCTCGTGGTGCTTTTATTTGCTCAGGTAGCGTTCTTTGCCATCGCAAACAGAATTGCAACATTACTTTTCTTTTTTCTGAATGCGCTCCCTGATATAAGGCCATATAGTCCTGAATGCGCTTCTAGCTGATAATATCACACTACACTGCATTAATATAGTAATTTTTATAACTTATTGCTAGGCTTGTTGAATGATTGCGACTGCTTGTACTTTTAGTAACCTTATTGCTACCTAGGCTGCGCCACCCACGTGGAGCCTTCGACCGGCTTACTTGGCGACTGTATGAATATGCGCTAATGATTTGAGGCCATTTAGTTTTAAGCGACTTTAGTTAGTATTATGCTTTACTACAATATTATAGTTGTCTTTACATTGACATTACTTTTATATTCTGTTTAAGCAGACGTATGTGTTTGATAGCTGTTTTACTACTTTAACACAGTTTGTTAATGTGCATTTTATCTGTGAAAGCTGTTTTGTGCCAGATTGTTTGTCTTTCTGCTGCTCTGACCTCTGCTGGCCCTCATTGTATGTTTTTTACTTGTACCATCAATGTTGAATACCTATGCTAATTTTATTTTTTCTTTCTTCCTTCCCTTTCTTCCTTTCTTGTCCCCCCAGAGTTCTAGCATAATCTCATTTGATTCCCGTCCTACCTTACATCTTACTGGTGTCGGACTAACTTGGCCCTGCCGGCAGTGATTGAAAGTTTCCTGGTTTCCTATATTCTCCCCATCCAAGGAACGGAAAGTAGGTCCTGGGCTTGGTTCTGTTGATTTATAGACCCCTTTTAGGTTAACCTGATGAGTCCTTTAGTTTGCCTGCGTCTGTGAGCCTAGCAGCCAGTACCTCTCCTTTCCTAAACCTCTACTACCCCTTTAAACCCTTCTCTTCTCTGGCTTTACCTGCTACACTTTCACCTCTTCTTCCTTCCTCCTACTGTATCAAATACTGTCCTACTTCTCTTCAACTCCTTTTCATCCCACTGGTGCTTATTTGATTTCTTTCTCAGCCCTTCCTTTTTACACTTTTTGCTCCTGCCATACCTATTCTGCCTTTCTGATAGTCTCCTTTCTAGCCCACCCTTGGTTGTTTCCTTTTCTCTCTTCTAATGGCTACTTCACTCTAGCTGTATCTCTATCTATCCTATCTGTATCCTTTTCTATTCTTCCCAGCTGCCTATGTACTCTCGGTGTGCTCCTTGACCTCTCTTTCTCTCTTCCTTTACCTTAGTCCCACCTACCCATTCCTTAACCTGTACGCTTTATTTCTATCCCACCCCTATCCTTTGCGAGTTTACTAATACCCCTTCCTACATCTGCGTCACTCCTTTTTCTGCTCCTTACCTTCAGGGTCTCTGGCTGCTGCTAGCTCCTGTCCTGGCGTACTTACTCTGGTAGGTTACCCTAATTTGGGGTTTCTTAACTTGGAATGTGACGTTGCTTTTGGATGCCTGCTTAACTGAAACCTGTTACTGCATTATTTTTGACTACTAGTACTTTGATCTGTATGCTACGGTGCTGGCCATATTATCCAAAGACGTCAACTTTATTTCCGTAACAAAGGACCTTGAGTTATGGACTCTCAGCGCTATGTTCTAGAATGACGCTACTTGCTTGGCAAGGATCTGAATATCTGTTTGTAAAGGTTTCCGCTTTATTTTGTATTATGCTATGTTAAGAGGTTATTAAGGTGCTTTCATTGATTCTGCTTGCCTGGCACGGATCAGAACATCTGCTTGCAATTGTTTCCGCTTTATTTTATATTATGCTATTTTAAGAAGTTGTTAAGGTGTTTTTAAAACTTGTCAAGTTATCTATTGCAACCAGATTCAGGGTATATGGCTGGTAACGCTGGACTGAACCATGCTCATACTTTGTCTTTAATAAACCTCCAGAAATCTTGAACCATGTCAGTGTGCTCGTAGTTCTGTAGCCTCATCGCTACCTAAACTGCGCCACCCTCGTGGTGCTTTTATTTGCTCAGGTAGCGTTCTTTGCCATCGCAAACAGAATTGCAACATTACTTTTCTTTTTTCTGAATGCACTCCCTGATATAAGGCCATATAGTCCTGAATGCGCTTCTAGCTGATAATATCACACTACACTGCATTAATATAATAATTTTTATAACTTATTGCTAGGCTTGTTGAATGATTGCGACTGCTTGTACTTTTAGTAACCTTATTGCTACCTAGGCTGCGCCACCCACGTGGAGCCTTCGACCGGCTTACTTGGCGACTGTATGAATATGCGCTAATGATTTGAGGCCATTTAGTTTTAAGCGACTTTAGTTAGTATTATGCTTTACTACAATATTATAGTTGTCTTTACATTGACATTACTTTTATATTCTGTTTAAGCAGACGTATGTGTTTGATAGCTGTTTTACTACTTTAACACAGTTTGTTAATGTGCATTTTATCTGTAAAAGCTGTTTTTGTGCCAGATTGTTTGTCTTTCTGCTGCTCTGACCTCTGCTGGCCCTCATTGTATGTTTTTTACTTGTACCATCAATGTTGAATACCTATGCTAATTTTATTTTTTCTTTCTTCCTTCCCTTTCTTCCTTTCTTGTCCCCCCAGAGTTCTAGCATAATCTCATTTGATTCCCGTCCTACCTTACATCTTACTGGTGTCGGACTAACTTGGCCCTGCCGGCAGTGATTGAAAGTTTCCTGGTTTCCTATATTCTCCCCATCCAAGGAACGGAAAGTAGGTCCTGGGCTTGGTTCTGTTGATTTATAGACCCCTTTTAGGTTAACCTGATGAGTCCTTTAGTTTGCCTGTCTGTGAGCCTAGCAGCCAGTACCTCTCCTTTCCTAAACCTCTACTACCCCTTTAAACCCTTCTCTTCTCTGGCTTTACCTGCTACACTTTCACCTCTTCTTCCTTCCTCCTACTGTATCAAATACTGTCCTACTTCTCTTCAACTCCTTTTCATCCCACTGGTGCTTATTTGATTTCTTTCTCAGCCCTTCCTTTTTACACTTTTTGCTCCTGCCATACCTATTCTGCCTTTCTGATAGTCTCCTTTCTAGCCCACCCTTGGTTGTTTCCTTTTCTCTCTTCTAATGGCTACTTCACTCTAGCTGTATCTCTATCTATCCTATCTGTATCCTTTTCTATTCTTCCCAGCTGCCTATGTACTCTCGGTGTGCTCCTTGACCTCCCTTTCTCTCTTCCTTTACCTTAGTCCCGCCTACCCATTCCTTAACCTGTACGCTTTATTTCTATCCCGCCCCTATCCTTTGCAAGTTTACTAATACCCCTTCCTGCATCTGCGTCACTCCTTTTTCTGCTCCTTACCTTCAGGGTCTCTGGCTGCTGCTAGCTCCTGTCCTGGCGTACTTACTCTGGTAGGTTACCCTAATTTGGGGTTTCTTAACTTGGAATGTGACGTTGCTTTTGGATGCCTGCTTAACTGAAACCTGTTACTGCATTATTTTTGACTACTAGTACTTTGATCTGTATGCTACGGTGCTGGCCGTATTATCCAAAGACGTCAACTTTATTTCCGTAACAAAGGACCTTGAGTTATGGACTCTCAGCGCTATGTTCTAGAATGACGCTACTTGCTTGGCAAGGATCTGAATATCTGTTTGTAAAGGTTTCCGCTTTATTTTGTATTATGCTATGTTAAGAGGTTATTAAGGTGCTTTCATTGATTCTGCTTGCCTGGCACGGATCAGAACATCTGCTTGCAATTGTTTCCGCTTTATTTTATATTATGCTATTTTAAGAAGTTGTTAAGGTGTTTTTAAAACTTGTCAAGTTATCTATTGCAACCAGATTCAGGGTATATGGCTGGTAACGCTGGACTGAACCGTGCTCATACTTTGTCTTTAATCCACCTCCAGAAATCTTGAACCATGTCAGTGTGCTCGTAGTTCTGCAGCCTCATCGCTACCTAAACTGCGCCACCCTCATGGTGCTTTTATTTGCTCAGGTAGCGTTCTTTGCCATCGCAAACAGAATTGCAACATTACTTTTCTTTTTTCTGAATGCGCTCCCTGATATAAGGCCATATAGTCCTGAATGCGCTTCTAGCTGATAATATCACACTACACTGCATTAATATAGTAATTTTTATAACTTATTGCTAGGCTTGTTGAATGATTGCGACTGCTTGTACT
Organism: Protopterus annectens; assembly: GCF_019279795.1. Taxonomy (NCBI): domain Eukaryota; kingdom Metazoa; phylum Chordata; order Ceratodontiformes; family Protopteridae; genus Protopterus; species Protopterus annectens. Next base: position 151,403,898 of record NC_056725.1, read on the forward strand.
TTTAGTAACCTTATTGCTACCTAGGCTGCGCCACCCACGTGGAGCCTTCGACCGGCTTACTTGGCGACTGTATGAATATGCGCTAATGATTTGAGGCCATTTAGTTTTAAGCGACTTTAGTTAGTATTACGCTTTACTACAATATTATAGTTGTCTTTACATTGACATTACTTTTATATTCTCTTTAAGCAGACGTATGTGTTTGATAGCTGTTTTACTACTTTAACACAGTTTGTTAATGTGCATTTTATCTGTGAAAGCTGTTTTGTGCCAGATTGTTTGTCTTTCTGCTGCTCTGACCTCTGCTGGCCCTCATTTTATGTTTTTACTTGTACCATCAATGTTGAATACCTATGCTAATTTTTTTTTTCTTCCTTCCCTTTCTTCCTTTCTTGTCCCCCCAGAGTTCTAGCATAATCTCATTTGATTCCCGTCCTACCTTACATCTTACTGGTGTCGGACTAACTTGGCCCTGCCTGCAGTGATTGAAAGTTTCCTGGTTTCCTATATTCTCCCCATCCAAGGAACGGAAAGTAGGTCCTGGGCTTGGTTCTGTTGATTTATAGACCCCTTTTAGGTTAACCTGATGAGTCCTTTAGTTTGCCTGTGTCTGTGAGCCTAGCAGCCAGTACCTCTCCTTTCCTAAACCTCTACTACCCCTTTAAACCCTTCTCTTCTCTGGCTTTACCTGCTACACTTTCACCTCTTCTTCCTTCCTCCTACTGTATCAAATACTGTCCTACTTCTCTTCAACTCCTTTTCATCCCACTGGTGCTTATTTGATTTCTTTCTCAGCCCTTCCTTTTTACACTTTTTGCTCCTGCCATACCTATTCTGCCTTTCTGATAGTCTCCTTTCTAGCCCACCCTTGGTTGTTTCCTTTTCTCTCTTCTAACGGCTACTTCACTCTAGCTGTATCTCTATCTATCCTATCTGTATCCTTTTCTATTCTTCCCAGCTGCCTATGTACTCTCGGTGTGCTCCTTGACCTCCCTTTCTCTCTTCCTTTACCTTAGTCCCGCCTACCCATTCCTTAACCTGTACGCTTTATTTCTATCCCGCCCCTATCCTTTGCGAGTTTACTAATACCCCTTCCTGCATCTGCGTCACTCCTTTTTCTGCTCCTTACCTTCAGGGTCTCTGGCTGCTGCTAGCTCCTGTCCTGGCATACTTACTCTGGTAGGTTACCCTAATTTGGGATTTCTTAACTTGGAATGTGACGTTGCTTTTGGATGCCTGCTTAACTGAAACCTGTTACTGCATTATTTTTGACTACTAGTACTTTGATCTGTGTGCTACGGTGCTGGCCGTATTATCCAAAGACGTCAACTTTATTTCTGTAACAAAGGACCTTGAGTTATGGACTCTCAGCGCTATGTTCTAGAATGACGCTACTTGCTTGGCAAGGATCTGAATATCTGTTTGTAAAGGTTTCTGCTTTATTTTGTATTATGCTATGTTAAGAGGTTATTAAGGTGCTTTCATTGATTCTGCTTGCCTGGCACGGATCAGAACATCTGCTTGCAATTGTTTCCGCTTTATTTTATATTATGCTATTTTAAGAAGTTGTTAAGGTGTTTTTAAAACTTGTCAAGTTATCTATTGCAACCAGATTCAGGGTATATGTCTGGTAACGCTGGACTGAACCGTGCTCATACTTTGTCTTTAATCCACCTCCAGAAATCTTGAACCATGTCAGTGTGCTCGTAGTTCTGTAGCCTCATCGCTACCTAAACTGCGCCACCCTCGTGGTGCTTTTATTTGCTCAGGTAGCGTTCTTTGCCATAAACAGAATTGCAACATTACTTTTCTTTTTTCTGAATGCGCTCCCTGATATAAGGCCATATAGTCCTGAATGCGCTTCTAGCTGATAATATCACACTACACTGCATTAATATAGTAATTTTTATAACTTATTGCTAGGCTTGTTGAATGATTGCGACTGCTTGTACTTTTAGTAACCTTATTGCTACCTAGGCTGCGCCACCCACGTGGAGCCTTCGACCGGCTTACTTGGCGACTGTATGAATATGCGCTAATGATTTGAGGCCATTTAGTTTTAAGCGACTTTAGTTAGTATTATGCTTTACTACAATATTATAGTTGTCTTTACATTGACATTACTTTTATATTCTGTTTAAGCAGACGTATGTGTTTGATAGCTGTTTTACTACTTTAACACAGTTTGTTAATGTGCATTTTATCTGTGAAAGCTGTTTTTGTGCCAGATTGTTTGTCTTTCTGCTGCTCTGACCTCTGCTGGCCCTCATTGTATGTTTTTTACTTGTACCATCAATGTTGAATACCTATGCTAATTTAATTTTTTCTTTCTTCCTTCCCTTTCTTCCTTTCTTGTCCCCCCAGAGTTCTAGCATAATCTCATTTGATTCCCGTCCTACCTTACATCTTACTGGTGTCGGACTAACTTGGCCCTGCCTGCAGTGATTGAAAGTTTCCTGGTTTCCTATATTCTCCCCATCCAAGGAACGGAAAGTAGGTCCTGGGCTTGGTTCTGTTGATTTATAGACCCCTTTTAGGTTAACCTGATGAGTCCTTTAGTTTGCCTGCGTCTGTGAGCCTAGCAGCCAGTACCTCTCCTTTCCTAAACCTCTACTACCCCTTTAAACCCTTCTCTTCTCTGGCTTTACCTGCTACACTTTCACCTCTTCTTCCTTCCTCCTACTGTATCAAATACTGTCCTACTTCTCTTCAACTCCTTTTCATCCCACTGGTGCTTATTTGATTTCTTTCTCAGCCCTTCCTTTTTACACTTTTTGCTCCTGCCATACCTATTCTGCCTTTCTGATAGTCTCCTTTCTAGCCCACCCTTGGTTGTTTCCTTTTCTCTCTTCTAACGGCTACTTCACTCTAGCTGTATCTCTATCTATCCTATCTGTATCCTTTTCTATTCTTCCCAGCTGCCTATGTACACTCGGTGTGCTCCTTGACCTCCCTTTCTCTCTTCCTTTACCTTAGTCCCGCCTACCCATTCCTTAACCTGTACGCTTTATTTCTATCCCGCCCCTATCCTTTGCGAGTTTACTAATACCCCTTCCTGCATCTGCGTCACTCCTTTTTCTGCTCCTTACCTTCAGGGTCTCTGGCTGCTGCTAGCTCCTGTCCTGGCGTACTTACTCTGGTAGGTTACCCTAATTTGGGGTTTCTTAACTTGGAATGTGACGTTGCTTTTGGATGCCTGCTTAACTGAAACCTGTTACTGCATTATTTTTGACTACTAGTACTTTGATCTGTATGCTACGGTGCTGGCCGTATTATCCAAAGACGTCAACTTTATTTCCGTAACAAAGGACCTTGAGTTATGGACTCTCAGCGCTATGTTCTAGAATGACGCTACTTGCTTGGCAAGGATCTGAATATCTGTTTGTAAAGGTTTCCGCTTTATTTTGTATTATGCTATGTTAGGAGGTTATTAAGGTGCTTTCATTGATTCTGCTTGCCTGGCACGGACCAGAACATCTGCTTGCAATTGTTTCCGCTTTATTTTATATTATGCTATTTTAAGAAGTTGTTAAGGTGTTTTTAAAACTTGTCAAGTTATCTATTGCAACCAGATTCAGGGTATATGGCTGGTAATGCTGGACTGAACCGTGCTCATACTTTGTCTTTAATCCACCTCCAGAAATCTTGAACCATGTCAGTGTGCTCGTAGTTCTGTAGCCTCATCACTACCTAAACTGTGCCACCCTCATGGTGCTTTTATTTGCTCAGGTAGCGTTCTTTGCCATCGCAAACAGAATTGCAACATTACTTTTCTTTTTTCTGAATGCGCTCCCTGATATAAGGCCATATAATCCTGAATGCGCTTCTAGCTGATAATATCACACTACACTGCATTAATATAGTAATTTTTATAACTTATTGCTAGGCTTGTTGAATGATTGCGACTGCTTGTACTTTTAGTAACCTTATTGCTACCTAGGCTGCGCCACCCACGTGGAGCCTTCGACCGGCTTACTTGGCGACTGTATGAATATCGCTAATGATTTGAGGCCATTTAGTTTTAAGCGACTTTAGTTAGTATTATGCTTTACTACAATATTATAGTTGTCTTTACATTGACATTACTTTTATATTCTGTTTAAGCAGACGTATGTGTTTGATAGCTGTTTTACTACTTTAACACAGTTTGTTAATGTGCATTTTATCTGTGAAAGCTGTTTTTGTGCCAGATTGTTTGTCTTTCTGCTGCTCTGACCTCTGCTGGCCCTCATTGTATGTTTTTACTTGTACCATCAATGTTGAATACCTATGCTAATTTAATTTTTCTTTCTTCCTTCCCTTTCTTCCTTTCTTGTCCCCCAGAGTTCTAGCATAATCTCATTTGATTCCGTCCTACCTTACATCTTACTGGTGTCGGACTAACTTGGCCCTGCCTGCAGTGATTGAAAGTTTCCTGGTTTCCTATATTCTCCCCATCCAAGGAACGGAAAGTAGGTCCTGGGCTTGGTTCTGTTGATTTATAGACCCTTTTAGGTTAACCTGATGAGTCCTTTAGTTTGCCTGTGTCTGTGAGCCTAGCAGCCAGTACCTCTCCTTTCCTAAACCTCTACTACCCCTTTAAACCCTTCTCTTCTCTGGCTTTACCTGCTACACTTTCACCTCTTCTTCCTTCCTCCTACTGTATCAAATACTGTCCTACTTCTCTTCAACTCCTTTTCATCCCACTGGTGCTTATTTGATTTCTTTCTCAGCCCTTCCTTTTACACTTTTTGCTCCTGCCATACCTATTCTGCCTTTCTGATAGTCTCCTTTCTAGCCCACCCTTGGTTGTTTCCTTTTCTCTCTTCTAACGGCTACTTCACTCTAGCTGTATCTCTATCTATCCTATCTGTATCCTTTTCTATTCTTCCCAGCTGCCTATGTACTCGGTGTGCTCCTTGACCTCCTTTCTCTCTTCCTTTACCTTAGTCCCGCCTTCCCATTCCTTAACCTGTACGCTTTATTTCTATCCCGCCCTATCCTTTGCGAGTTTACTAATACCCCTTCCTGCATCTGCGTCACTCCTTTTTCTGCTCCTTACCTTCAGGGTCTCTGGCTGCTGCTAGCTCCTGTCCTGGCGTACTTACTCTGGTAGGTTACCCTAATTTGGGGTTTCTTAACTTGGAATGTGACTTTGCTTTTGGATGCCTGCTTAACTGAAACCTGTTACTGCATTATTTTGACTACTAGTACTTTGATCTGTATGCTACGGTGCTGGCGTATTATCCAAAGACGTCAACTTTATTTCCGTAACAAAGGACCTTGAGTTATGGACTCTCAGCGCTATGTTCTAGAATGACGCTACTTGCTTGGCAAGGATCTGAATATCTGTTTGTAAAGGTTTCCGCTTTATTTTGTATTATGCTATGTTAAGAGGTTATTAAGGTGCTTTCATTGATTCTGCTTGCCTGCACGGATCAGAACATCTGCTTGCAATTGTTTCCGCTTTATTTTATATTATGCTATTTTAAGAAGTTGTTAAGGTGTTTTTAAAACTTGTCAAGTTATCTATTGCAACCAGATTCAGGGTATATGTCTGGTAACGCTGGACTGAACCATGCTCATACTTTGTCTTTAATCCACCTCCAGAAATCTTGAACCATGTCAGTGTGCTCGTAGTTCTGTAGCCTCATCGCTACCTAAACTGCGCCACCCTCGTGGTGCTTTTATTTGCTCAGGTAGCGTTCTTTGCCATCGCAAACAGAATTGCAACATTACTTTTCTTTTTTCTGAATGCGCTCCCTGATATAAGGCCATATAGTCCTGAATGCGCTTCTAGCTGATAATATCACACTACACTGCATTAATATAGTAATTTTTATAACTTATTGCTAGGCTTGTTGAATGATTGCGACTGCTTGTACTTTTAGTAACCTTATTGCTACCTAGGCTGCGCCACCCACGTGGAGCCTTGACCGGCTTACTTGGCGACTGTATGAATATGCGCTAATGATTTGAGGCCATTTAGTTTTAAGCGACTTTAGTTAGTATTATGCTTTACTACAATATTATAGTTGTCTTTACATTGACATTACTTTTTATATTCTGTTTAAGCAGACGTATGTGTTTGATAGCTGTTTTACTACTTTAACACAGTTTGTTAATGTGCATTTTATCTGTGAAAGCTGTTTTTGTGCCAGATTGTTTGTCTTTCTGCTGCTCTGACCTCTGCTGGCCCTCATTGTATGTTTTTTACTTGTACCATCAATGTTGAATACCTATGCTAATTTTATTTTTTCTTTCTTCCTTCCCTTTCTTCCTTTCTTGTCCCCCCAGAGTTCTAGCATAATCTCATTTGATTCCCGTCCAACCTTACATCTTACTGGTGTCGGACTAACTTGGCCCTGCCTGCAGTGATTGAAAGTTTCCTGGTTTCCTATATTCTCCCCATCCAAGGAACGGAAAGTAGGTCCTGGGCTTGGTTCTGTTGATTTATAGACCCCTTTTAGGTTAACCTGATGAGTCCTTTAGTTTGCCTCGTCTGTGAGCCTAGCAGCCAGTACCTCTCCTTTCCTAAACCTCTACTACCCCTTTAAACCCTTCTCTTCTCTGGCTTTATCTGCTACACTTTCACCTCTTCTTCCTTCCTCCTACTGTATCAAATACTGTCCTACTTCTCTTCAACTCCTTTTCATCCCACTGGTGCTTATTTGATTTCTTTCTCAGCCCTTCCTTTTTACACTTTTTGCTCCTGCCATACCTATTCTGCCTTTCTGATAGTCTCCTTTCTAGCCCACCCTTGGTTGTTTCCTTTTCTCTCTTCTAACGGCTACTTCACTCTAGCTGTATCTCTATCTATCCTATCTGTATCCTTTTCTATTCTTCCCAGCTGCCTATGTACTCGGTGTGCTCCTTGACCTCCCTTTCTCTCTTCCTTTACCTTAGTCCGCCTACCCATTCCTTAACCTGTACGCTTTATTTCTATCCCGCCCCTATCCTTTGCGAGTTTACTAATACCCCTTCCTGCATCTGCGTCACTCCTTTTTCTGCTCCTTACCTTCAGGGTCTCTGGCTGCTGCTAGCTCCTGTCCTGGTGCTTACTCTGGTAGGTTACCCTAATTTGGGGTTTCTTAACTTGGAATGTGACGTTGCTTTTGGATGCCTGCTTAACTGAAACCTGTTACTGCATTATTTTTGACTACTAGTACTTTGATCTGTATGCTACGGTGCTGGCCGTATTATCCAAAGCGTCAACTTTATTTCCGTAACAAAGGACCATGAGTTATGGACTCTCAGCGCTATGTTCTAGAATAGCGCTACTTGCTTGGCAAGGATCTGAATATCTGTTTGTAAAGGTTTCCTTTATTTTGTATTATGCTATGTTAAGAGGTTATTAAGGTGCTTTCATTGATTCTGCTTGCCTGCGGATCAGAACATCTGCTTGCAATTGTTTCCGCTTTATTTTATATTATGCTATTTTAAGAAGTTGTTAAGGTGTTTTAAAACTTGTCAAGTTATCTATTGCAACCAGATTCAGGGTATATGGCTGGTAGCGCTGGACTGAACCGTGCTCATACTTTGTCTTTAATCCACCTCCAGAAATCTTGAACCATGTCAGTGTGCTCGTAGTTCTGTAGCCTCATCGCTACCTAAACTGCGCCACCCTGGTGCTTTTATTTGCTCAGGTAGCGTTCTTTGCCATCAAACAGAATTGCAACATTACTTTTCTTTTTCTGAATCGCTCCCTGATATAAGGCCATATAGTCCTGAATGCGCTTCTAGCTGATAATATCACACTACACTGCATTAATATAGTAATTTTATAACTTATTGCTAGGCTTGTTGAATGATTGCGACTGCTTGTACTTTTAGTAACCTTATTGCTACCTAGGCTGCGCCACCCCGTGGAGCCTTCGACCCGGCTTACTTGGCGACTGTATGAATATGCGCTAATGATTTGAGGCCATTTAGTTTTAGCGACTTTAGTTAGTATTATGCTTTACTACAATATTATAGTTGTCTTTACATTGACATTACTTTTATATTCTTTTAAGCAGGCGTATGTGTTTGATAGCTGTTTTACTACTTTAACACAGTTTGTTAATGTGCATTTTATCTGTAAGCTGTTTTGTGCCAGATTGTTTGTCTTTCTGCTGCTCTGACCTCTGCTGGCCCTCATTGTATGTTTTTTACTTATACCATCAATGTTGAATACCTATGCTAATTTTATTTTTCTTTCTTCCTTCCTTTCTTCCTTTCTTGTCCCCAGAGTTCTAGCATAATCTCATTTGATTCCCGTCCTACCTTACATCTTACTGGTGTCGGACTAACTTGGCCCTGCCTGCAGTGATTGAAAGTTTCCTGGTTTCCTATATTCTCCCCATCCAAGGAGCGGAAAGTAGGTCCTGGGCTTGGTTCTGTTGATTTATAGACCCCTTTTTAGGTTAACCTGATGAGTCCTTTAGTTTGCCTCGTCTTTGAGCCTAGCAGCCAGTACCTCTCCTTTCCTAAACCTCTACTACCCCTTTAAACCCTTCTCCTCTCTGGCTTTACCTGCTACACATTCACCTCTTCTTCCTTCCTCCTACTGTATCAAATACTGTCCTACTTCTCTTCAACTCCTTTTCATCCCACTGGTGCTTATTTGATTTCTTTCTCAGCCCTTCCTTTTTACACTTTTTGCTCCTGCCATACCTATTCTGCCTTTCTGATAGTCTCCTTTCTAGCCCACCCTTGGTTGTTTCCTTTTCTCTCTTCTAACGGCTACTTCACTCTAGCTGTATCTCTATCTATCCTATCTGTATCCTTTTCTATTCTTCCCAGCTGCCTATGTACTCGGTGTGCTCCTTGACCTCCTTTCTCTCTTCCTTTACCTTAGTCCGCCTACCCATTCCTTAACCTGTCGCTTTATTTCTATCGCCCCTATCCTGCGAGTTTACTAATACCCCTTCCTGCATCTGCGTCACTCCTTTTTCTGCTCCTTGCCTTCAGGGTCTCTGGCTGCTGCTAGCTCCTGTCCTGGCGTACTTACTCTGGTAGGTTACCCTAATTTGGGGTTTCTTAACTTGGAATGTGACGTTGCTTTTGGATGCCTATTTAACTGAAACCTGTTACTGCATTAGTTTTGACTACTAGTACTTTGATCTGTATGCTACGGTGCTGGCCGTATTATCCAAAGACGTCAACTTTATTTCCATAACAAAGGACCTTGAGTTATGGAATCTCAGCGCTATGTTCTAGAATGACGCTACTTGCTTGGCAAGGATCTGAATATCTGTTTGTAAAGGTTTCCGCTTTATTTTGTATTATGCTATGTTAAGAGGTTATTAAGGTGCTTTCATTGATTCTGCTTGCCTGGCACGGATCAGAACATCTGCCTGCAATTGTTTCCGCTTTATTTTATATTATGCTATTTTAAGAAGTTGTTAAGGTGTTTTTAAAACTTGTCAAGTTATCTATTGCAACCAGATTCAGGGTATATGGCTGGTAGTGGACTGAACCGTGCTCATACTTTGTCTTTAATCCACCTCCAGAAATCTTGAACCATGTCAGTGTGCTCGTAGTTCTGTAGCCTCGCCGCTACCTAAACTGCCACCCTCGTGGTGCTTTTATTTGCTCAGGTAGCGTTCTTTGCCGCCATAAACAGAATTGCAACATTACTTTTCTTTTTCTGAATCGGCTCCTGATATAAGGCCATATAGTCCTGAATGTGCTTCTAGCTGATAATATCACACTACACTGCATTAATATAGTAATTTTTATAACTTATTGCTAGGCTTGTTGAATGATTGCGACTGCTTGTACTTTTAGTAACCTTATTGCTACCTAGGCTCGCCACGTGGAGCCTTCGACCGGCTTACTTGGCGACTGTATGAATATGCGCTAATGATTTGAGGCCATTTAGCTTTAAGCGACTTTAGTTAGTATTATGCTTTACTACAATATTATAGTTGTCTTTACATTGACATTACTTTTTATATTCTGTTTAAGCAGGCGTATGTGTTTGATAGCTGTTTTACTACTTTAACACAGTTTGTTAATGTGCATTTATCTGTAGCTGTTTTGTGCCAGATTGTTTGTCTTTCTGCTGCTCTGACCTCTGCTGGCCCTCATTGTATGTTTTACTTGTACCATCAATGTTGAATACCTATGCTAATTTTATTTTTCTTTCTTCCTTCCCTTTCTTCCTTTCTTGTCCCCCAGAGTTCTAGCATAATCTCATTAGATTCCCGTCCTACCCTACATCTTACTGGTGTCGGACTAACTTGGCCCTGCTTGCAGTGATTGAAAGTTACCTGGTTTCCTATATTCTCCCCATCAAAGGCGGAAAGTAGGTCCTGGGCTTGGTTCTGTTGATTTATAGACCCCTTTTAGGTTAACCTGATGAGTCCTTTAGTTTGCCTCGTCTGTGAGCCTAGCAGCCAGTACCTCTCCTTTCCTAAACCTCTACTACCTTTAAACCCTTCTCTTCTCTGGCTTTATCTGCTACACTTTCACCTCTTCTTCCTTCCTCCTACTGTATCAAATACTGTCCTACTTCTCTTCAACTCCTTTTGCTCGCAGTGCTGCTTATTTCATTTCTTTCTCAGCCCTTCCTTTTTACACTTTTTGCTCCTGCCATACCTATTCTGCCTTTCTGATAGTCTCCTTTCTAGCCCACCCTTGGTTGTTTCCTTTTCTCTCTTCTAACGGCTACTTCACTCTAGCTGTATCTCTATCTATCCTATCTGTATCCTTTTCTATTCTTCCCAGCTGCCTATGTACTCTCGGTGTGCTCCTTGACCTCCTTTCTCTCTTCCTTTACCTTAGTCCGCCTACCCATTCCTTAACCTGTCGCTTTATTTCTATCCCGCCCCTATCCTTTGAGTTTACTAATACCCCTTCCTGCATCTGCGTCACTCCTTTTTCTGCTCCTTACCTTCAGGGTCTCTGGCTGCTGCTAGCTCCTGTCCTGGCGTACTTACTCTGGTAGGTTACCCTAATTTGGGGTTTCTTAACATGGAATGTGACGTTGCTTTTGGATGCCTGCTTAACTGAAACCTGTTACTGCATTATTTTTGACTACTAGTACTTTGATCTGTATGCTACGGTGCTGGCCGTATTATCAAAAGCGTCAACTTTATTTCCGTAACAAAGGACCTTGAGTTATGGACTCTCAGCGCTATGTTCTAGAATGATGCTACTTGCTTGGCAAGGATCTGAATATCTGTTTGTAAAGGTTTCTGCTTTATTTTGTATTATGCTATGTTAAGAGGTTATTAAGGTGCTTTCATTGATTCTGCTTGCCTGGCACGGATCAGAACATCTGCTTACAATTGTTTCCGCTTTATTTTATATTATGCTATTTTAAGAAGTTGTTAAGGTGTTTTAAAACTTGTCAAGTTATCTATTGCAACCAGATTCAGGGTATATGGCTGGTAGCAGCTGGACTGAACCGTGCTCATACTTTGTCTTTAATCCACCTCCAGAAATCTTGAACCATGTCAGTGTGCTCGTGGTTCTGTAGCCTCATCGCTACCTAAACTACGCCACCCTCGTGGTGCTGTTATTTGCTCAGGTAGCGTTCTTTGCCATCACAAACAGAATTGCAACATTACTTTTTCTTTTCTGAATCGCTCCCTGATATAAGGCCATATAGTCCTGAATGCGCTTCTAGCTGATAATATCACACTACACTGCATTAATATAGTAATTTTATAACTTATTGCTAGGCTTGTTGAATGATTGCGACTGCTTGTACTTTTAGTAACCTTATTGCTACCTAGGCTGCGCCACCCACGTGGAGCCTTGACCGGCTTACTTGGCGACTGTATGAATATGCGCTAATGATTTGAGGCCATTTAGTTTTAAGCGACTTTAGTTAGTATTATGCTTTACTACAATATTATAGTTGTCTTTACATTGACATTACTTTTATATTCTGTTTAAGCAGGCGTATGTGTTTGATAGCTGTTTTACTACTTTAACACAGTTTGTTAATGTGCATTTTATCTGTGAAAGCTGTTTTGTGCCAGATTGTTTGTCTTTCTGCTGCTCTGACCTCTGCTGGCCCTCATTGTATGTTTTTACTTGTACCATCAATGTTGAATACCTATGCTAATTTTATTTTTCTTTCTTCCTTCCCTTTCTTCCTTTCTTGTCCCCAGAGTTCTAGCATAATCTCATTTGATTCCCGTCCTACCTTACATCTTACTGGTGTCGGACTAACTTGGCCCTGCCTGCAGTGATTGAAAGTTTCCTGGTTTCCTATATTCTCCCCATCCAAGGAGCGGAAAGTAGGTCCTGGGCTTGGTTCTGTTGATTTATAGACCCCTTTTAGGTTAACCTGATGAGTCCTTTAGTTTGCCTCGTCTGTGAGCCTAGCAGCCAGTACCTCTCCTTTCCTAAACCTCTACTACCCTTTAAACCCTTCTCTTCTCTGGCTTTACCTGCTACACTTTCACCTCTTCTTCCTTCCTCCTACTGTATCAAATACTGTCCTACTTCTCTTCAACTCCTTTTCATCCCACTGGTGCTTATTTGATTTCTTTCTCAGCCCTTCCTTTTTACACTTTTTGCTCCTGCCATACCTATTCTGCCTTTCTGATAGTCTCCTTTCTAGCCCACCCTTGGTTGTTTCCTTTTCTCTCTTCTACGGCTACTTCACTCTAGCTGTATCTCTATCTATCCTATCTGTATCCTTTTCTATTCTTCCCAGCTGCCTATGTACTCTCGGTGTGCTCCTTGACCTCCCTTTCTCTCTTCCTTTACCTTAGTCCTGCCTACCCATTCCTTAACCTGTACGCTTTATTTCTATCCCGCCCCTATCCTTTGCGAGTTTACTAATACCCCTTCCTGCATCTGCGTCACTCCTTTTTCTGCTCCTTACCTTCAGGGTCTCTGGCTGCTGCTAGCTCCTGTCCTGGGGTACTTACTCTGGTAGGTTACCCTAATTTGGGGTTTCTTAACTTGGAATGTGACGTTGCTTTTGGATGCCTACTTAACTGAAACCTGCTACTGCATTATTTTTGACTACTAGTACTTTGATCTGTATGCTACGGTGCTGGCCGTATTATCCAAAAATCAACTTTATTTCCGTAACAAAGGACCTTGAGTTATGGACTCTCAGCGCTATGTTCTAGAATGGCGCTACTTGGCAAGGATCTGAATATCTGTTTGTAAAGGTTTCCGCTTTATTTTGTATTATGCTATGTTAAGAGGTTATTAAGGTGCTTTCATTGATTCTGCTTGCCTGCACGGATCAGAACATCTGCTTGCAATTGTTTCCGCTTTATTTTATATTATGCTATTTTAAGAAGTTGTTAAGGTGTTTTTAAAACTTGTCAAGTTATCTATTGCAACCAGATTCAGGGTATATGGCTGGTAGCAGCTGGACTGAACCGTGCTCATACTTTGTCTTTAATCCACCTCCAGAAATCTTGAACCATGTCAGTGTGCTCGTGGTTCTGTAGCCTCATCGCTACCTAAACTGCGCCACCCTCGTGGTGCTTTTATTTGCTCAGGTAGCGTTCTTTGCCGCCATAAACAGAATTGCAACATTACTTTTCTTTTTCTGAATGCTCCCTGATATAAGGCCATATAGTCCTGAATGCGCTTCTAGCTGATAATATCACACTACACTGCATTAATATAGTAATTTTATAACTTATTGCTAGGCTTGTTGAATGATTGCGACTGCTTGTACTTTTAGTAACCTTATTGCTACCTAGGCTGCGCCACCCACGTGGAGCCTTCGACCGGCTTACTTGGCGACTGTATGAATATGCGCTAATGATTTGAGGCCATTTAGTTTTAAGCGACTTTAGTTAGTATTATGCTTTACTACAATATTATAGTTGTCTTTACATTGACATTACTTTTATATTCTGTTTAAGCAGACGTATGTGTTTGATAGCTGTTTTACTACTTTAACACAGTTTGTTAATGTGCATTTTATCTGTGAAAGCTGTTTTTGTGCCAGATTGTTTGTCTTTCTGCTGTTCTGACCTCTGCTGGCCCTTATTGTATGTTTTTTACTTGTACCATCAATGTTGAATACCTATGCTAATTTTATTTTTTCTTTCTTCCTTCCCTTTCTTCCTTTCTTGTCCCCCCAGAGTTCTAGCATAATCTCATTTGATTCCCGTCCTACCTTACATCTTACTGGTGTCGGACTAACTTGGCCCTGCCTGCAGTGATTGAAAGTTTCCTGGTTTCCTATATTCTCCCCATCCAAGGAACGGAAAGTAGGTCCTGGGCTTGGTTCTGTTGATTTATAGACCCCTTTAGGTTAACCTGATGAGTCCTTTAGTTTGCCTGCGTCTGTGAGCCTAGCAGCCAGTACCTCTCCTTTCCTAAACCTCTACTACCCCTTTAAACCCTTCTCTTCTCTGGCTTTACCTGCTACACTTTCACCTCTTCTTCCTTCCTCCTACTGTATCAAATACTGTCCTACTTCTCTTCAACTCCTTTTCATCCCACTGGTGCTTATTTGATTTCTTTCTCAGCCCTTCCTTTTTACACTTTTTGCTCCTGCCATACCTATTCTGCCTTTCTGATAGTCTCCTTTCTAGCCCACCCTTGATTGTTTCCTTTTCTCTCTTCTAACGGCTACTTCACTCTAGCTGTATCTCTATCTATCCTATCTGTATCCTTTGCTATTCTTCCCAGCTGCCTATGTACTCTCGGTGTGCTCCTTGACCTCCCTTTCTCTCTTCTTTTACCTTAGTCCCGCCTACCCATTCCTTAACCTGTCGCTTTATTTCTATCCGCCCTATCGCTGCGAGTTTACTAATACCCCTTCCTGCATCTGCGTCACTCCTTTTTCTGCTCCTTACCTTCAGGGTCTCTGGCTGCTGCTAGCTCCTGTCCTGGCGTACTTACTCTGGTAGGTTACCCTAATTTGGGGTTTCTTAACTTGGAATGTGACGTTGCTTTTGGATGCCTGCTTAACTGAAACCTGTTACTGCATTATTTTTGACTACTAGTACTTTGATCTGTATGCTTTCACGGTGCTGGCGTATTATCCGAAGACGGCAACTTTAATTTCGTAACAAAGGACCTCATGTTATGGACTCTCAGCGTTTTGTTCTAGAATGGCTACTTGCTTGGCAAGGATCTGAATATCTGTTTGTAAAGGTTTCCGCTTTATTTTGTATTATGCTATGTTAAGAGGTTATTAAGGTGCTTTCATTGATTCTGCTTGCCTGGCACGGATCAGAACATCTGCTTGCAATTGTTTCCGCTTTATTTTATATTATGCTATTTTAAGAAGTTGTTAAGGTGTTTTTAAAACTTGTCAAGTTATCTATTGCAATCAGATTCAGGGTATATGGCTGGTAACGCTGGACTGAACCGTGCTCATACTTTGTCTTTAATCCACCTCCAGAAATCTTGAACCATGTCAGTGTGCTCGTACTTCTGTAGCCTCATCGCTACCTAAACTGCGCCACCCTCGTGGTGCCTTTATTTTCTCAGGTAGCGTTCTTTGCCATCGCAAACAGAATTGCAACATTACTTTTCTTTTTTCTGAATGTGCTCCCTGATATAAGGCCATATAGTCCTGAATGTGCTTCTAGCTGATAATATCACACAACACTGCATTAATATAGTAATTTTTATAACTTATTGCTAGGCTTGTTGAATGATTGCGACTGCTTGTACTTTTAGTAACCTTATTGCTACCTAGGCTGCGCCACCCACGTGGAGCCTTCGACCGGCTTACTTGGCGACTGTATGAATATGCGCTAATGATTTGAGGCCATTTAGTTTTAAGCGACTTTAGTTAGTATTATGCTTTACTACAATATTATAGTTGTCTTTACATTGACATTACTTTTATATTCTGTTTAAGCAGACGTATGTGTTTGATAGCTGTTTTACTACTTTAACACAGTTTGTTAATGTGCATTTTATCTGTGAAAGCTGTTTTTGTGCCAGATTGTTTGTCTTTCTGCTGCTTTGACCTCTGCTGGTCCTCATTGTATGTTTTTTACTTGTACCATCAATGTTGAGTACCTATGCTAATTTTAGTTTTTCTTTCTTCCTTCCCTTTCTTCCTTTCTTGTCCCCCCAGAGTTCTAGCATAATCTCATTTGATTCCCGTCCTACCTTACATCTTACTGGTGTCGGACTAACTTGGCCCTGCCTGCAGTGATTGAAAGTTTCCTGGTTTCCTATATTCTCCCCATCCAAGGAACGGAAAGTAGGTCATGGGCTTGGTTCTGTTGATTTATAGACCCCTTTTAGGTTAACCTGATGAGTCCTTTAGTTTGCCTGCGTCTGTGAGCCTAGCAGCCAGTACCTCTCCTTTCCTAAACCTCTACTACCCCTTTAAACCCTTCTCTTCTCTGGCTTTACCTGCTACACTTTCACCTCTTCTTCCTTCCTCCTACTGTATCAAATACTGTCCTACTTCTCTTCAACTCCTTTTCATCCCACTGGTGCTTATTTGATTTCTTTCTCAGCCCTTCCTTTTTACACTTTTTGCTCCTGCCATACCTATTCTGCCTTTCTGATAGTCTCCTTTCTAGCCCACCCTTGGTTGTTTCCTTTTCTCTCTTCTAACGGCTACTTCACTCTAGCTGTATATCTATCTATCCTATCTGTATCCTTTTCTATTCTTCCCAGCTGCCTATGTACTCTCGGTGTGCTCCTTGACCTCCCTTTCTCTCTTCCTTTACCTTAGTCCGCCTACCCATTCCTTAACCTATGCCTTTATTTCTATCCACGCCCTATCCTTTGCGAGTTTACTAATACCCCTTCCTGCATCTCGTCCTCCTTTTCTGCTCCTTACCTTCAGGGTCTCTGGCTGCTGCTAGCTCCTGTCCTGGCGTACTTACTCTGGTAGGTTACCCTAATTTGGGGTTTCTTAACTTGGAATGTGACGTTGCTTTTGGATGCCTGCTTAACTGAAACCTGTTACTGCATTATTTTTGATGACTAGTACTTTGATCTGTATGCTCTGATTGCTGGCGTATTATCCAAAGACGTCAACTTTATTTCCGTAACAAAGGACCTTGAGTTATGGACTCTCAGCGCTATGTTCTAGAATGACGCTACTTGCTTGGCAAGGATCTGAATATCTGTTTGTAAAGGTTTCCGCTTTATTTTGTATTATGCTATGTTAAGAGGTTATTAAGGTGCTTTCATTGATTCTGCTTGCCTGGCACGGATCAGAACATCTGCTTGCAATTGTTTCCGCTTTATTTTATATTATGCTATTTTGAGAAGTTGTTAAGGTGTTTTTAAAACTTGTCAAGTTATCTATTGCAACCAGATTCAGGGTATATGGCTGGTAGCGCTGGACTGAACCGTGCTCATACTTTGTCTTTAATCCACCTCCAGAAATCTTGAACCATGTCAGTGTGCTCGTACTTCTGTAGCCTCATCGCTACCTAAACTCGCCACCCTCGTGGTGCTTTATTTGCTCAGGTAGCGTTCTTTGCCATCATAAAACAGAATTGCAACATTACTTTTCTTTTTCTGAATCGCTCCCTGATATAAGGCCATATAGTCCTGAATGCTTCTAGCTGATAATATCACACTACACTGCATTAATATAGTAATTTTATAACTTATTGCTAGGCTTGTTGAATGATTGCGACTGCTTGTACTTTTAGTAACCTTATTGCTACCTAGGCTCGCCACCCACGTGGAGCCTTGACCCGGCTTACTTGGCGACTGTATGAATATCGCTAATGATTTGAGGCCATTTAGTTTTAAGCGACTTTAGTTAGTATTATGCTTTACTACAATATTATAGTTGTCTTTACATTGACATTACTTTTATATTCTGTTTAAGCAGGCGTATGTGTTTGATAGCTGTTTTACTACTTTAACACAGTTTGTTAATGTGCATTTTATCTGTGAAAGCTGTTTTGTGCCAGATTGTTTGTCTTTCTGCTGCTCTGACCTCTGCTGGCCCTCATTGTATGTTTTTACTTGTACCATCAATGTTAAATACCTATGCTAATTTTATTTTTCTTTCTTCCTTCCCTTTCTTCCTTTCTTGTCCCCAGAGTTCTAGCATAATCTCATTTGATTCCGTCCTACCTTACATCTTACTGGTGTCGGACTAACTTGGCCCTGCCTGCAGTGATTGAAAGTTTCCTGGTTTCCTATATTCTCCCCATCCAAGGAACGGAAAGTAGGTCCTGGGCTTGGTTCTGTTGATTTATAGACCCCTTTTAGGTTAACCTGATGAGTCCTTTAGTTTGCCTGTGTCTGTGAGCCTAGCAGCCAGTACCTCTCCTTTCCTAAACCTCTACTACCCCTTTAAACCCTTCTCTTCTCTGGCTTTACCTGCTACACTTTCATCTCTTCTTCCTTCCTCCTACTGTATCAAATACTGTCCTACTTCTCTTCAACTCCTTTTCATCCCACTGGTGCTTATTTGATTTCTTTCTCAGCCCTTCCTTTTTACACTTTTTGCTCCTGCCATACCTATTCTGCCTTTCTGATAGTCTCCTTTCTAGCCCACCCTTGGTTGTTTCTACCCGCTCCGTTAAGCCCTGGTCCTCACTCCGCTCCTCCCTACCCCCAACTCCCACCCACCCCCTGGGGTCCTAACCTTATAGCTCTCTGGACACACCCCCATCCTAACCCTCCAATCTTACTCCTTCCACTCCAACTCCTCCCACTCCCAAGCTCACCCCCTTCTCCACCTTACACTTTCACTGTCTTACATACTCTTCTCTCTTATCCTAACTATACTTACACCTCCTATTATAACTACCCCTTCTTAACTCATCTTCTCTGTTTTCTCCTCTCCCCTCCTACTTCTGTTTTTAACCCTTCAATAGTATATCCCTCTCTTCTCTCTCCATTTTTACATTCTTACACACTCCTCTTTTACTCCTACTCCTCTCAAAATGACCTCCTACCTAACTACCCACCTCTTATTCTCACTCCTACTTTTTTCAACCCTATGCTCAGTTTACCTACTGTCCTTCTATGAAAAACCACTTGATGTCCAACACTTCCATCCTAACAAACACACTTTAACACTTCTCTATACACCAATCCCTTACCCATATATTCCTTCTACCCCTAATTATCACGTACCTAAATTTCACAGACTCTCACACCTCAACTATGCCATACCATCTGAGAACAAAACTAAAATACAATCCCTTCTTAAAATTATCCTCCTACACAAACCTACTAATCCTTCTCTTCTAGATGGAGATATCCACCCTAACCCTGGTCCTACTTCCTTTTCTCCACTAGTGTCTGAACCTAAACTTAATAACACCTTCTTAATAGGCCATCTTAATATCCAAAGCTTAAACAACAAAGTACCATACCTACATGCCCTCCTTCATATGCACTCATTTGACATTCTCTGCCTCTCAGAAACCTGGCTAAAACCTACCACTAAAGACACGGAAATTATTCCACAAGGCTACAATATAGTAAGACTCGACCGTCCCAACCGCAAAGGTGGTGGTGTTGCAATTCTCTTTAAAAATCATCTGAATATTACTACCCTTCCAGTCACTCCAACTCAAGATAACAAGATAGAAGCCATTATTGCTAAACTTCAATTAAATTCCAAAAAATCCCTTTATATCATCTGTGTATACCTGCCACCTGGTAACAATATACCTATCCTTGAAAATTATCTTAGTTGGGTATCTGCCACTTATCCTCAAGAAACCATTATATTAGGAGACCTTAACATAGACTGGAATAGTATTGATGCTGAAAACCCCTCATTTCATATCAACCTTCATAGTTTTACCCAAACTATTACTTCAACTACCAGGCTTAATAAACATAGTAATAGAGAAAGCATTCTAGACTGGATACTTATAAACAGAGTTGAACATAACTACAAAACAGGAACCTTGCCTGATGATGTTAGTGATCACTCTTTAACTTTCATAACAAGGGAAAAGGCTGATTGTGTTATTCCCCACACCATAAAAAAAGTACGTACCATCAAACATTTTAATCTAGACCTGTTTCAGACTGAACTTGATGCATGTAACTGGAACCCCTTAAAAACTCTTCCTCTTGAAAATGCAGTACTCTATTTTAACACAACTTTTCTATCCATTCTTGATAAACATGCTCCTGAACTCATTATTAGAATGAAATCTAATTCAGCCCCCTGGCTCTCCCCTGAAACAAAAAACTTATTCTTACTAGAAATAAAGTCTGGGCCTCATGGCGATCCCACAGAAATAACCCTGATTTTCTACACTTCCGTCAACTGAGAAATTTAACTAAAAAGGCAGTAATATCTGACAAAAAGAAATACTACCTCAAACTTCAACATAATCATCTTAATAACTCTAAACTCTTCAGGTCCTCAGTCAATAAACTTCTCTCCACAGGTACCTCTAAAACACCCCCCCCCCAATTAATGCCGACCCTGATACCCCCCAACAAACTGCAGACACTTAACTCCTTCTTCACTGAAACTATACAAACCTTAGCAAAACAACTAAATGCCAACAACTTCTGCCTACCAAGTAAGCTTACTAACCCTTCCTTTAAATTCTCTTTACAACCTATCTCCACATCTTACATTTACAGACTCCTTCTTAAACTAAAACCTTGTACCCCCTCTGCTGACAAGCTCCCTTCACTATTTCTTCAAAAGGCTGCCTAGGTCATCTCATACCCTATATCAATTCTCATCAATAGGACCATCAATGAAGAAAACATTCCTGATATCTGGAAGGCCTCTCATATTATTCCACTTCATAAAGGAGGAAACTCCACTGACTATTCTAACTATAGACCTATTGCTCTCCTCTCACCCTTGGCTAAAATTATGGAGAAATGTATCCATCATCAACTCTTACAATATCTCTCTCTTCATAGCATTATAGCAAACTGTCAACATGGCTTTAGACCTCATCATAGTAAGACTACTGCCTTGCTTTCCTTTGTGGACACTATTAATCAGAACCGTAACAACAACTTACTCTCTTCGGCCATTTTCATTGACCTCTCTAAAGCATTCGATATGGTCAACCACAGTTTATTAAGTAAGACTCTTGAATCTCTCTCTTTTGATTCCCCAACCATTAAATGGTTTAATTCCTATCTCACAAATAGAAAACAGGCAGTTCTTTGGGATAACCACATTTCTTCTTTTCTGCCTGCTTCTATCGGAGTTCCACAAGGCTCTATCCTTGGCCCACTTCTTTTTTCCCTCTTCATTAATGATCTTCAAACTACAGTCCCTCAAGCAACATGCATTCAATATGCTGATGATTCTACCCTCATCTGCTCAGCATCTTCTCTTCTGAACTTATCTCTCTTACAAAAGTCTTTAATACTGTAGAAACATGGTTCTCTCTAGTTGACTCCTCTTACTAAATGCTAAAAAACTAAACTTCTTCTCTACCCCCACTTCCAGGACTTCCCCTTAAACTTTACTATCTCCTCTAACAGTGCCACTGTCATCTCACCTGACTCTACAACTAAACTGTTAGGTATTACCATCGATAATAATCTCTCTTTTGACCAACATATTAACAACTCCATTAAACTAGTCAACAGAAAAAAGTAGGATCCTTGTATCAAGTAGACCATTTACACCAACTACTAGAACTAGGATTGCTCACTCCCATCTTATTTCTACTCTTCTTTATGCTTCACCCATCTTTACCAACCTCAAGAAAAACATCCTTAATAAATTGGCTACCTGCTATAATAACATTGCCCGCTTTGCTACTAGCAGCCCCTATAGAACCCATCATTGTTTTAACCTGAAACAACTTGGCTGGCTAGAAATTCAAAACTTTCTTGCTTTCCATCAACTCATTTTGGCCCATAAAATATTGTACCATCCAAACAACACTCCTATACTCTCCCAACTCATAATCCCCTATAACAACCTAAACTGTCTCCGCTCTTCTAGCAAACTCTTGACTAGGTCTATAAAATCTAATAACACTGCTGGTGACTCCCTATTCACCAATTCTGTAGGTATAAAATGGAATATGTTACCTACAAACATAACAATGATTTCCTCTTTACCTCTCTTCAAACAAAATGTTAAACTACACTTCCAGAATCACTGGCTTTGCTCATGTTGTAAACCTGATTAATTTTCTATTACTACTACTTACCTAAACTTTCTCTCTCACTTCTTGTTTCACTCTTTTTTTCCATCTAGCTCTCTCTTCTCCCCTCTCACCTTGCCCTCTTCCTTTCCTGTTAATTATCTTAACATGCTCTCTTCTCATCTAACCCATCATATACCTTACCTAATTCTTATTACTCTACTTTTATTTCCTCTTATTTTGTATTCTTATCTATAAGAATTTTTATCCTGTATAATGTTGTTTGAATTTCTCTGCGGGTGGTTATAATGGAAAACATTATCTATGATGGTAAAATGCATAGTATCTTAGGTGATGGTAACAAATATAGAATAGTTTCTTTAAATGAAGTACAATTAGCCTACCAAAAAATAGATAACATTTTAGACAATTTGCTACTGGAAGGCATAATAGATGTTAAATTACATCAGTTTTTGTATGTACCTAAACCAAGGATACCCATTATTTTTGGGATACCAAAGGTACATAAGAATGTCAGTGACCCACCGTTAAGACCGATAGTCTCAGCGGACGGTTCCAAGACTACCAGCTTGGCCAAATATGTGGATATAACAGCAAAACATATTTGGGCCATGAACAAATATATATTAAAGGATTCTTGGGACCTATTGAGGGACATTAAGTCAGATTTATTCTCAAATGATCTCATTTTTGAGACAATCGATGTCATCGATTTATTTTCATGTATACCCCACCATGAAGGTATGAGATCATTTGAGGATATGATTTTTCTCGACAAAAAGTTGTCACATTTGGAGAAAAATGCAGTGGTAGCATTGGTGGATGTTGTACTAAAGAATAACTTTATGGTCTTTAATGATGAGTATTACCAGCAAATTAGTGGAGTAGCAATGGGTGCGGCTTGCGCACCCACATATGCTAACATTGTGTTAGCAGCTTGGGAGTCCAATTTTGTTCACAACTCAGAATATACTCAATATTGGACCCTTTACAGGCGGTTTCTAGATGACATAGTTATTTTTGGATTGGGGGTAGTGAAAAACTATCGGAATTTATGAATTATCTACAGAATACTACTAATTTTTAAAATTCCGTTCACTACGTCCGTAGATAGGTTACAATATTTGGACGTTGAAATATACAAGAACATGAATAATAGGGATTTTGAAACCAAGGTTTTTAGGAAAAACACCTTCTGCAATTCCTATTTACATTTCACTAGCGCGCACCCCCCACATTGTAAAAAGAATATTGTCAAGGGACAATTTGTGAGGGGGTGTCGTATGACTAGTAAAGACGATGACTTTATTAAGGAATGTAACACACTGGAGGGAATGTTTTTAGCCAGGGGCTACCCCTATGAATATGTTTCAAGAACTAGAAAGGAGGTAGAGGAAAATAGATTAGGTAAATATAAACCTATAAAAGGTGTAGAATTAATTGTAAATAATGTCAATTTGCCATCTTTTAATAAGCAGAATAAAACTAATGTAGTCAATGATGGACAGTATAATTCAGCATTAGTGATGGAGTTTAATAATTTGAATATTAAAGTAAGAAAGATTTTCCAGAAAGAATGGAGCAATTTTGTTTCATACACTGACATCTTGAATAACAAGAAAGAGATGCCTAAGGTTGTATACAAAAATGGTAGAAGCATTAAAAATTTGTTGGAAAATAATAAAATAGGTAATAGTAATGAAATTTCTATGAAAATGTCACTATATGATAAAAATAGAAAATATGGAACATATCAATGTGGACACTGTAATCAGTGCCCACACATTAGTAATAAGATGGAAATATTGGTACCAACAAGGGACATTAATATAACTGCCTCTGGATATTTTAATTGTGATACACAGGGAGTGGTGTATTTAGCTATGTGTTTGGAATGTAAGTCATATTATGTGGGGAAGACTGAGAGGGCATTAAAAAAGAGAATTTATGAGCATATTTACGAGATATCTAAGAGAAAAGAAACAAATGCTCTGTTCAAACACACGTTAGATTGTAACAATGCCAAATTCACCTTCTTTGTATTGGAACAGGTCAAAAGAGAAATAAGAGGGGGCCCTTGGGAAGAAAAATTAGAATTTAAGGAGCTCTGGTGGCAAATTTTATTAGATGCTACTAATTTCCCAGGGCTTAATGACCACATTTTCTAACCTCAGTGTTAAAACTAAGAGCAGCCAAGATTTAGCTTTATTTGTAATTGCTCTTTTAGGTCAGCAGATGGTGCTAGTAGGCTAGGAATGAATTTTTCATGATCAAAAGAATACAAAAGGTTTTAAAAGGTATAAATATTTAGTAGTTTTTATTACATTTGTATTTATTTATGTAATGTGGTTTTAAATAAATTATTGAGTGATCATGAATTTTAAACTAATGAAGAAGGGAGTTTTTTAAAATCAAATATCGAAATGTGTTTTAATAGTTGTAAATGGTAACTTCAAATGAGCCTTGTAAACAGATGTTTTTAATGTTAATCATGAATTTAATGAATTTTATTGGTCGGCACAGACCACATGTGAGTATATTAGGTGATTTTAAATTACATTTGTTAGTCTGAAGAAGTCTTACATGTTTGTGGAGACAGCATTGGTGGATGTTAACAGCGTTTACGTTTTGCAGTGATTTGTTTTCTGTGCTTACAATAAAGTGTGTTGGTCATCGCTGGTGAACTGCTTCCGTGGTTATTGGATTTATTGGCTTTGTATTTCGAATTTGGCGCCTTTTTTGTGTTTGTTTGGTGCGCTTCATCATGGACAGCAGTGCTCTGACTTTGAACCGGGAGGACTTGGGACAGTCCCGAAAACTTATAGGTCAGTTAACTGAGTTAATTGAGTTACTCACCCCACTTTGCTCGGCCTTAGTTGCTACAAAAAGAAGCCAAGAAGCGGATGGTACGTCCGAATGGACCGAGGAGGCAGGGCGTTCCAAAGTAAGAGGAAAGACATAATCTTGAAAGGAGCCCTGGGCGGACGGAGGAAGCGGAACCGAATGGTAGCAACTTCGATCCTGCAAACACGCCAATGGTTCTACAAAGATTAGGAGAATGTATGGGTAGCAACGAGAGTCGGGGTTTAACTGACCGGAATTGCAAGAGCAATTGCTCAGGTTTA
Organism: Protopterus annectens; assembly: GCF_019279795.1. Taxonomy (NCBI): domain Eukaryota; kingdom Metazoa; phylum Chordata; order Ceratodontiformes; family Protopteridae; genus Protopterus; species Protopterus annectens. The sequence goes on from NC_056725.1 coordinate 151,428,988, forward strand.
AAAGCCTCAGGTACTGTTCCTCCCATTACTGACAATTTTGATATGTTAGAATGGCTTAAAATCCTATGGACACTACATTATACAGAGCAGAAGAGGGTGCACCAGTGGATGGTGACTCTTATGCTATGAAAATCAATAAATTGTCTGGCATGATGTATAGATATAAATCAATGAACATAGAAAATTGTTATCTCAAGGAATGTATCAAACAAAAATAGTACCAAAGGGTTTAAGGGTCTGGAAATACCCTAATAATGTAGAAACTGGTACATTGTTTCATACTGAACTTGTGAATGTGTTTAATGAATGTGGTATTAGTATATTGAGGCTCATTATAAAAGAAAATAATAGGAAATTAGAAAGTTTGGAAGAAGAAATTAGAGTCCTGGATGATTTTATTAAGAAGGATATGCTGTTTGAAGTCAAAAAAGAAAAGGAAAAATATTTAAATATGGGCTCAGAAGTGGATGCTAAATGTTCTATTTTAGAACAAAGAAAAGTTAAGAAATTAAGGAGAGATATTGAGGAATACCAGAATGATATTAGTTACCCTAAGCCACCTGCTATAAAATGGGAACACAATAGCAGAATTGGCTATAAGAAGAGTAACATTAGGTATGACTCTAGTAATATTCTTGAGGAAGAAGAAGGGTGGATTAATTACGATACTGAATTTCCACCATTAAATAGAACGAAGCACCATGGAAATGACAATAGATATCAAAATTTTCAATGGAGGGGAGGGAGAAGGGGGAGAGGGAGATATTAAATGTAGTTACTAATACCCTCGGACCCACCCACATTTTTTTCCCCTGAGGAGATGGAAATTATGACACAACAAGTGAGCCCTGATATCAGCTTGACAGTGGAGGATGAGTTAAGCACAGGTATCCTATGTACAGGAACTACATATTCACTTAATAATTTTTCTATTTACAATTTTAGTAACGTCAGCATTAATAAAACACATTTTGATATTTTAAGCAAGGGGTTTAAATTCATTCCTAATACGAAAGGTGACCTGGTTCAGTCCTTAATAGATATGAAGTTGTTCCTACGGAAAGTGAATCTTTGTGTTACACTTCCCCCTAAGGTGTTGGATGAAAACCGCCAGGAAAATATACTCATCAGGAGAAGTACATATAATCCCCCCTATCACCCCCAGATTAGAAACCTTGACCTGATATTAGAGAAGAAAATTAGAGAAGAATTTAAATTTGTGGAGAAAGAATATAATATCACAAAAGAAGAATATAATATATTAAATGAGTTAAGGTTCAATAATCAAGTCAGGATTATGAAACCTGACAAAGGGGGAGGGGTGGTTATAATGGAAAACATTATCTATGATGGTAAAATGCATAGTATCTTAGGTGATGGTAACAAATATAGAATAGTTTCTTTAAATGAAGTACAATTAGCCTACCAAAAAATAGATAACATTTTAGACAATTTGCTACTGGAAGGCATAATAGATGTTAAATTACATCAGTTTTTGTATGTACCTAAACCAAGGATACCCATTATTTTTGGGATACCAAAGGTACATAAGAATGTCAGTGACCCACCGTTAAGACCGATAGTCTCAGCGGACGGTTCCAAGACTACCAGCTTGGCCAAATATGTGGATATAACAGCAAAACATATTTGGGCCATGAACAAATATATATTAAAGGATTCTTGGGACCTATTGAGGGACATTAAGTCAGATTTATTCTCAAATGATCTCATTTTTGTGACAATCGATGTCATCGATTTATTTTCATGTATACCCCACCATGAAGGTATGAGATCATTTGAGGATATGATTTTTCTCGACAAAAAGTTGGCACATTTGGAGAAAAATACAGTGGTAGCATTGGTGGATGTTGTACTAAAGAATAACTGTATGGTCTTTAATGATGAGTATTACCAGCAAATTAGTGGAGTAGCAATGGGTGCGGCTTGCGCACCCACATATGCTAACATTGTGTTAGCAGCTTGGGAGTCCAATTTTGTTCACAACTCAGAATATACTCAATATTGGACCCTTTACAGGCGGTTTCTAGATGACATAGTTATTTTTTGGATTGGGGGTAGTGAAAAACTATCGGAATTTATGAATTATCTACAGAATACTACTAATTTTTTAAAATTCACGTTTACTACGTCCGTAGATAGGTTACAATATTTGGACGTTGAAATATACAAGAACATGAATAATAGGGATTTTGAAACCAAGGTTTTTAGGAAAAACACCTTCTGAAATTCCTATTTACATTTCACTAGCACGCACCCCCCACATTGTAAAAAGAATATTGTCAAGGGACAATTTGTGAGGGGGTGTCGTATGACTAGTAAAGACGATGACTTTATTAAGGAATGTAACACACTGGAGGGAATGTTTTTAGCCAGGGGCTACCCCTATGAATTTGTTTCAAGAACTAGAAAGGAGGTAGAGGAAAATAGATTAGGTAAATATAAACCTATAAAAGGTGTAGAATTAATTGTAAATAATGTCAATTTGCCATCTTTTAATAAGCAGAATAAAACTAATGTAGTCAATGATGGACAGTATAATTCAGCATTAGTGATGGAGTTTAATAATTTGAATATTAAAGTAAGAAAGATTTTCCAGAAAGAATGGAGCAATTTTGTTTCATACACTGACATCTTGAATAACAAGAAAGAGATGCCTAAGGTTGTATACAAAAATGGTAGAAGCATTAAAAATTTGTTGGAAAATAATAAAATAGGTAATAGTAATGAAATTTCTATGAAAATGTCACTATATGATAAAAATAGAAAATATGGAACATATCAATGTGGACACTGTAATCAGTGCCCACACATTAGTAATAAGATGGAAATATTGGTACCAACAAGGGACATTAATATAACTGCCTCTGGATATTTTAATTGTGATACACAGGGAGTGGTGTATTTAGCTATGTGTTTGGAATGTAAGTCATATTATGTGGGGAAGACTGAGAGGGCATTAAAAAAGAGAATTTATGAGCATATTTACGAGATATCTAAGAGAAAAGAAACAAATGCTCTGTTCAAACACACGTTAGATTGTAACAATGCCAAATTCACCTTCTTTGTATTGGAACAGGTCAAAAGAGAAATAAGAGGGGGCCCTTGGGAAGAAAAATTAGAATTTAAGGAGCTCTGGTGGCAAATTTTATTAGATGCTACTAATTTCCCAGGGCTTAATGACCACATTTCCCTAACCTCAGTGTTAAAACTAAGAGCAGCCAAGATTTAGCTTTATTTGTAATTGCTCTTTTAGGTCAGCAGATGGTGCTAGTAGGCTAGGAATGAATTTTCATGAAACAAAGAATACAAAAGGTTTTAAAAGGTATAAATATTTAGTAGTTTTATTACATTTGTATTTATTTATTTAATGTGGTTTTAAATAAATTATTGAGTGATTATGAATTTTAAACTAATGAAGAAGGGAGTTTTTTTAAAATCAAATATCGAAATGTGTTTTAATAGTTGTAAATGGTAACTTCAAATGAGCCTTGTAAACAGATGTTTAATGTTAATCATGAATTTAATGAATTTTATTGGTCGGCACAGACCACATGTGAGTATATTAGGTGATTTTAAATTACATTTGTTAGTCTGAAGAAGTCTTACATGTTTGTGGAGACGAAAACGCATTGGTGGATGTTAACAGCGTTTACGTTTTGCAGTGATTTGTTTTCTGTGCTTACAATAAAGTGTGTTGGTCATCGCTGGTGAACTGCTTCCGTGGTTATTGGATTTATTGGCTTTGTATTTCGAATTTGGCGCCTTTTTGTGTTTGTTTGGTACGGTGCTTCATCATGGATAGCAGTGCTACGGCTTTGAACCGGGAGGACTTGGGACAGTCCCGAAACTTATAGGTCAGTTAACTGAGTTAATTGAGTTACTCACCCCACTTTGCTCGGCCTTAGTTGCTACAAAAAGAAGCCAAGAAGCGGATGGTACGTCCGAATGGACCGAGGAGGCAGGGCGTTCCAAAAGTAAGAGGAAAAGACATAATCTTGAAAGGAGCCCTGGGCGGACGGAGGAAGCGGAACCGAATGGTAGCAACTTCGATCCTGCAAACACGCCAATGGTTCTACAAAGATTAGGAGAATGTATGGGTAGCAACGAGTCGGGGTTTAACTGACCGGAATTGCAAGAGCAATTGCTCAGGTTTAAAAGCCTCAGGTACTGTTCCTCCCATTACTGACAATTTTGATATGTTAGAATGGCTTAAAATCCTATGGACACTAAATTATACAGAGCAGAAGAGGGTGCACCAGTGGATGGTGACTCTTATGCTATGAAAATCAATAAATTGTCTGGCATGATGTATAGATATAAATCAATGAACATAGAAAATTGTTATCTCAAGGAATGTATCAAACAAAAATAGTACCAAAGGGTTTAAGGGTCTGGAAATACCCTAATAATGTAGAAACTGGTACATTGTTTCATACTGAACTTGTGAATGTGTTTAATGAATGTGGTATTAGTATATTGAGGCTCATTATAAAAGAAAATAATAGGAAATTAGAAAGTTTGGAAGAAGAAATTAGAGTCCTGGATGATTTTATTAAGAAGGATATGCTGTTTGAAGTCAAAAAAGAAAAGGAAAAATATTTAAATATGGGCTCAGAAGTGGATGCTAAATGTTCTATTTTAGAACAAAGAAAAGTTAAGAAATTAAGGAGAGATATTGAGGAATACCAGAATGATATTAGTTACCCTAAGCCACCTGCTATAAAATGGGAACACAATAGCAGAATTGGCTATAAGAAGAGTAACATTAGGTATGACTCTAGTAATATTCTTGAGGAAGAAGAAGGGTGGATTAATTACGATACTGAATTTCCACCATTAAATAGAACAAAGCACCATGGAAATGACAATAGATATCAAAATTTTCAATGGAGGGGAGGGAGAAGGGGGAGAGGGAGATATTAAATGTAGTTACTAATACCCTCGGACCCACCCATATTTTTTCCCCTGAGGAGACGGAAATTATGACACAACAAGTGAGCCCTGATATCAGCTTGACAGTGGAGGATGAGTTAAGCACAGGTATCCTATGTACAGGAACTACATATTCACTTAATAATTTTTCTATTTACAATTTTAGTAACGTCAGCATTAATAAAACACATTTTGATATTTTAAGCAAGGGGTTTAAATTCATTCCTAATACGAAAGGTGACCTGGTTCAGTCCTTAATAGATATGAAGTTGTTCCTACGGAAAGTGAATCTTTGTGTTACACTTCCCCCTAAGGTGTTGGATGAAAACCGCCAGGAAAATATACTCATCAGGAGAAGTACATATAATCCCCCCTATCACCCCCAGATTAGAAACCTTGACCTGATATTAGAGAAGAAAATTAGAGAAGAATTTAAATTTGTGGAGAAAGAATATAATATCACAAAAGAAGAATATAATATATTAAATGAGTTAAGGTTCAATAATCAAGTCAGGATTATGAAACCTGACAAAGGGGGAGGGGTGGTTATAATGGAAAACATTATCTATGATGGTAAAATGCATAGTATCTTAGGTGATGGTAACAAATATAGAATAGTTTCTTTAAATGAAGTACAATTAGCCTACCAAAAATAGATAACATTTTAGACAATTTGCTACTGGAAGGCATAATAGATGTTAAATTACATCAGTTTTGTATGTACCTAAACCAAGGATACCCATTATTTTTGGGATACCAAAGGTACATAAGAATGTCAGTGACCCACCGTTAAGACCGATAGTCTCAGCGGACGGTTCCAAGACTACCAGCTTGGCCAAATATGTGGATATAACAGCAAAACATATTTGGGCCATGAACAAATATATATTAAAGGATTCTTGGGACCTATTGAGGGACATTAAGTCAGATTTATTCTCAAATGATCTCATTTTTGTGACAATCGATGTCATCGATTTATTTTCATGTATACCCCACCATGAAGGTATGAGATCATTTGAGGATATGATTTTTCTCGACAAAAAGTTGGCACATTTGGAGAAAAATGCAGTGGTAGCATTGGTGGATGTTGTACTAAAGAATAACTTTATGGTCTTTAATGATGAGTATTACCAGCAAATTAGTGGAGTAGCAATGGGTGCGGCTTATGACCACATATGCTAACATTGTGTTAGCAGCTTGGGAGTCCAATTTTGTTCACAACTCAGAATATACTCAATATTGGACCCTTTACAGGCGGTTTCTAGATGACATAGTTATTTTTTGGATTGGGGTAGTGAAAAACTATCGGAATTTATGAATTATCTACAGAATACTACTAATTTTTTAAAATTCACGTTTACTACGTCCGTAGATAGGTTACAATATTTGGACGTTGAAATATACAAGAACATGAATAATAGGGATTTTGAAACCAAGGTTTTTAGGAAAAACACCTTCTGAAATTCCTATTTACATTTCACTAGCACGCACCCCCCACATTGTAAAAAGAATATTGTCAAGGGACAATTTGTGAGGGGGTGTCGTATGACTAGTAAAGACGATGACTTTATTAAGGAATGTAACACACTGGAGGGAATGTTTTTAGCCAGGGGCTACCCCTATGAATTTGTTTCAAGAACTAGAAAGGAGGTAGAGGAAAATAGATTAGGTAAATATAAACCTATAAAAGGTGTAGAATTAATTGTAAATAATGTCAATTTGCCATCTTTTAATAAGCAGAATAAAACTAATGTAGTCAATGATGGACAGTATAATTCAGCATTAGTGATGGAGTTTAATAATTTGAATATTAAAGTAAGAAAGATTTTCCAGAAAGAATGGAGCAATTTTGTTTCATACACTGACATCTTGAATAACAAGAAAGAGATGCCTAAGGTTGTATACAAAAATGGTAGAAGCATTAAAAATTTGTTGGAAAATAATAAAATAGGTAATAGTAATGAAATTTCTATGAAAATGTCACTATATGATAAAAATAGAAAATATGGAACATATCAATGTGGACACTGTAATCAGTGCCCACACATTAGAAATAAGATGGAAATATTGGTACCAACAAGGGACATTAATATAACTGCCTCTGGATATTTTAATTGTGATACACAGGGAGTGGTGTATTTAGCTATGTGTTTGGAATGTAAGTCATATTATGTGGGGAAGACTGAGAGGGCATTAAAAAAGAGAATTTATGAGCATATTTACGAGATATCTAAGAGAAAAGAAACAAATGCTCTGTTCAAACACACGTTAGATTGTAACAATGCCAAATTCACCTTCTTTGTATTGGAACAGGTCAAAAGAGAAATAAGAGGGGGCCCTTGGGAAGAAAAATTAGAATTTAAGGAGCTCTGGTGGCAAATTTTATTAGATGCTACTAATTTCCCAGGGCTTAATGACCACATTTCCCTAACCTCAGTGTTAAAACTAAGAGCAGCCAAGATTTAGCTTTATTTGTAATTGCTCTTTTAGGTCAGCAGATGGTGCTAGTAGGCTAGGAATGAATTTTTCATGAAACAAAGAATACAAAAGGTTTTAAAAGGTATAAATATTTAGTAGTTTTTATTACATTTGTATTTATTTATTTAATGTGGTTTTAAATAAATTATTGAGTGATTATGAATTTTAAACTAATGAAGAAGGGAGTTTTTTAAAATCAAATATCGAAATGTGTTTTAATAGTTGTAAATGGTAACTTCAAATGAGCCTTGTAAACAGATGTTTAATGTTAATCATGAATTTAATGAATTTTATTGGTCGGCACAGACCACATGTGAGTATATTAGGTGATTTTAAATTACATTTGTTAGTCTGAAGAAGTCTTACATGTTTGTGGAGACGAAAACGCATTGGTGGATGTTAACAGCGTTTACGTTTTGCAGTGATTTGTTTTCTGTGCTTACAATAAAGTGTGTTGGTCATCGCTGGTGAACTGCTTCCGTGGTTATTGGATTTATTAACCTGAAACAACTTGGCTGGCTAGAAATTCAAAACTTTCTTGCTTTCCATCAACTCATTTTGGCCCATAAAATATTGTACCATCCAAACAACACTCCTATACTCTCCCAACTCATAATCCCCTATAACAACCTAAACTGTCTCCGCTCTTCTAGCAAACTCTTGACTAGGTCTATAAAATCTAATAACACTGCTGGTGACTCCCTATTCACCAATTCTGTAGGTATAAAATGGAATATGTTACCTACAAACATAACAATGATTTCCTCTTTACCTCTCTTCAAACAAAATGTTAAACTACACTTCCAGAATCACTGGCTTTGCTCATGTTGTAAAACTGATTAATTTTCTATTACTACTACTTACCTAAACTTTCTCTCTCACTTCTTGTTTCACTCTTTTTTTCCACCTAGCTCTCTCTTCTCCCCTCTTACCTTGCCCTCTTCCTTTCCTGTTAATTATCTTAACATGCTCTCTTCTCATCTAACCCATCATATACCTTACCTAATTCTTATTACTCTACTTTTATTTCCTCTTATTTTGTATTCTTATCTATAAGAATTTTTATCCTGTATAATGTTGTTTGAATTTCTCTGTGTGTGGTAGTAACTCTTTCTTGTTGTACTAATTTGTTTGAAGAGTTTTAAGATTTTTGCTGTTTTTAACTATTACTAACCTATGTACTAATTCTTTTCTTGCTATGTATTTTGATTTTTACATATGTATTAATTTGTACTTCTGCGGAGCTTTTCTCCTCGGGCCTCTACTGAAAATGGAAATATCTCCAGCTAGACTAGCCCGGTCAACAAATGTAAAATAAAATAAAATAAATAAATAAAATATCCAATATACTGCAGCATATTCAGCCCTTAATTCACCCAATGTAACACCCACCTTATAGTCTCCCAATACCACACAGCCCATCACCATCATCTTACTTTTACTATCCAATATGCTGCGGTATACTCAGCTCTTAATTCACCCAAGATACCATCCACCTTATACACTCTCAATACCACAGACTTTTTCAAACACAACCTACACTTACACAACCCTGTAATTCATAAGCTAAAATTAAAAATTAAAATTAAATGCTTATCTTACAACCAACATATATTCCTCAAACTAAGACTCAGTGGTATGATCCATCCAAATCCTGGACCAGCTATATCCCCACAAACCTTTAACTTTACTATCCTCACAAACCACACCCCTCAAATACAACATAACACTTCTTGTTCTTCCCTTAACATTACACATATAAATATTACTAGCATCTACAACAAAATACCACAGTTCCATGGCTGACTTAACCTACTAACTGAAACCTGTCTGAAAAAAGAAACCAAAGATAATGAAATTCTACTCCAAGCTATAATATACTAAGAACAGACATACAAGGTAAAAGGGCCAGTGGAGTTACAATGCTACGCAAAAATTCTTTGCAGCTTACTCACTAAATCCTCCACAATTTGGTAAGGCAGAAATTCTCATATCTACCCTCAAACCCCACTAAAGCAAGACATTATCCATTACAGGTGTGCTTATTTGCTACCTGGTAGTAATCCCGCTAGTGCAGAAGACTTATGCAGTGTCTCATCCAACACCCACCCCCTCCAAAAAAAAATACATACTAGGTGATTTTAATATTGATTGTCTCTTTCTCTTCTCTGAGTCACCTAACCAATTAATAAATCTCTTTGATCTCTTGCAGCTAATCACCACTCCCACTCATTATAATAAAAACAACACTAAGGGAACATTAATTGACTCGATTTTTACCTCTGTGCTTCATAAAATCATTACCTTGGGTACCCTATCAGATACCCTGAATGATCATCGCCCTACCTACATAAATAATCAAACTAATATTCAAAAGCAGACATATTTCAGCATACCACTTAACCTCACACATTTCAGCAAAGATTCCTTTATCTCCGGTCTAAAATTATATAACTAGAATGCTCTAAAGTACATTCCTCTAGATGACAAAGTAGTTGTTTTTAATTCTACTTTCTTGAATATCCTAAATGAACTTGCTCCACTCAGGAAAAAAAAGAGTTAGGGTGAAAGCTGCCCCCTGGCTGTCTCAAAATACAAAACACCAAAAAGTATAACATTTTGGACATATACAGAGAGCAGGAAGACCAAGTGACTGGCATGTAAAATATAAAATTACGTTTTATTAAACAAAAGGCACTTATTTTAAAGAAATACATCAAAGAAAAACATTCAGATTACAAAGGTTATTATGTCACTTCCTTTTATACTAAAATCATTAATTAGAACATTTTGTTAAAATATAACTGCCCAGACTGAGTTAATTATTACATTAAAGTAAACATGCATCCAGAATTATTCAACAACCTTCAAATATATTCCAAATATAAAAGCCATTTAAAAAAAAACACTAAACTCTGGTGTGTGCGAATAGTATCAGCTGTAAAGATTCAGCATTTTGTGTCTTTGGCAATGTTTCTGCCAGTTTTTTTTTTTTTTTGTCAAACTACAAAATACTTTATGAGACTCAAAGACAGAGCCTGGAATACATGGCTATCCAATAAAACAAAAATTCAGAGAACTCAGAAACCAAACTGAAACTCAAATTAAGTTAGATAAAAACATACTACACTGACCTGCAATATAAAAACTGCAAAATCCTGAAATATTCTGATCCTCTATAAACCAGCTGCTTAGTCCCAGCCACAGCACTCAGCCATCTCCTATATTTAACTCTTAGCACCAACTCTCCCACCTGTGCTGATGCTGTCAGCTTTCATTTCATTCAGTCAGTCTCATCATTACTTCAAAACCCCCCTAATACCAACAACCAAACAACAGCATCAGCAGCCATACTTATTCATAACCTCTCCTTCTAACTAGTCCGCACTACTTACATAAAAATATTATTAAAATTGAAACCCACTGCCTTAGCCCATGACAGTCTACCTGGTGAATACCTTAAGATGGCTGCAGAAACAATAGATTACCCTATCTCAATTCCAATAAATGGCTATGTCAGTGAAGCATATGTCCCTACCCCCTGGAAAAAAGCCACATCCTTCCCCTACACAAAGGAGAACATTCATCCGAATTCTCCAACTACAGTAACATTGCCATTCTCTCCACTCTAACAAAAATACTCAAAAATACATCCAGTCACAAGTTTTACATTACCTCACACAAAATAACCTCCTTTCTTCCATCCCCACCACAATACAGATACAGTAAACACAAATAAGAATGAGGGAAATCTAGTGTCTTCTCTCTTCCTTGATATAGTCAAGGCCTTTGACATGGTCTCTCACTCTATTCTTCTACACAGACTTCATAACCTAGCACTCAACACCACTGCTATAATATGGTTCCATAACTACCTCCAAAATAGAGCTCAAGCTGTCAAGCGGCAAAAAGACATCTCATTCTTCTTATCTGTCCAGTCAGCATACCACAAGGATTAATCTTGGGACCCATTTTCTTTAACATCTTTATCAATGACCTACATAAAGCCTGTAGAACTGCATTCCTAGTACTGTATGCAGATGATGTCACAGTTATCTGTATCAAAAAATAAATCAATAAATAAAACATCAGCAAACTATAAGAACATGCCTAGGAGTCCTTCTCTCCTATAGAAACCTGGCTGACATCTGCCCAGCTATTCCTTAAACCAAGTAAATCCAAACGAATCCTATTTACTCCCAAAGAACTTACTACCAACAAAATTTCCTTCTCCATTACCTCATCCACCAAAACAAAAATTGAACTTGTCCACACATACTAAATTGCCGGACATCTGTGTAGATGAGAAATTAAAATTTGACACACATATCCAAAATATAGTGAAAAAAATTACACCAAAAACTACATTCTCTTTATAAAGTCAAACCCTTTCTCTCAGACACTGTAAGAAACCACTTTGCCTCTTCTCTCCTCTTGCTTACTCTAATGTATTTAGCTGCCATCCTTAATAACATCCAAGTGACCTTGCTAAACAAACTTGAGCAATTTTACTAAAAAATAGCACAATTCACTGCCAACCTTCCAAATAGAATCCACCACTGTGCCGCCCTAAGGAAATACAATTGCTGGAATTCTCACATTATCTAACCTATACACAACTTCCACAAATCCATAACATTGTTTACAAACCTAACAACTGCCCATCTGTTTCCAACCTCATACAAATATAGAAATCTTCCAGGTCACTCCATTCACTGGACAAATCAAAGGTATCCAAACCCAACAGTTCTGCTGGCAAGTCTCTACTCTCCTACCACTTCACTAAATCCTGGAACTCCATCCCACAAGCAGTATGAGAGGAATATTCCCTAAAATCATTTAAAACTCAACTGAAGTCGTACCTACTCAGTCGCCAGCTCTGTACATGTGATGTTCCTTGGTAATCTTCATACCCTTACTGTTCCCACTGTTTTATGTAACTGGCCATAATATAGCTACTTCTTCACAATCTCTAACTGACAGTCATCTACCCCTCTCCTCTACTATTTCTATTTTCCTTTTACCAGGACCTCCACAATACTCCTTCATAATTTGTAACCATCTTCATCCAATAATTACTTCACTGTCTCCTACTCAATATGTATTTTCAGCTGATTCCATTTGACTTCACATTTAATGTCATGAGACTTAGCAAAAATGGTATAAGTTGTGATTACATAATAAATGCTCATATTATATAAAAAACACTATAACTAAAGATCTAAAATAGCAGAAACAAACTGAGCATTGACCAGAGTGTATTTACCAAAGTCTGAAAAATATATTCTCTACACTGAGTCTATTTTGTTTAATATTTATTATAATTTTGAACAACATATTTGGTATACATTGCATAACAATCGATGCAGCTCACATTTTATACTCATACACAGTCTGACTCTGAAGTGCATGTCTAATCACTCCTGTAAGATCACTGTAACTCTTTATACTTGACTGATCTGACCCACTATTAAATATAATGCTTTATTTTGAACCTCTGAACAAGCTATTTGAAAGAAATTGAAAATATATGATTTCTTATTAAAAAAACGGTTCCCATTCAGAAGCCTGAAACATCATAAGCCTGAAAATCAAAATCCTGAAACCAAAAGCCTGAAAATTCAGAATCCTGAAAACTCAAAATCCTGAAAGCCCAAAATCCTGAAAGACCAAAATCCTGAAACTCAAAATCCTGAAAACACAAATAATGCTAATATGTCACTATAAAGACACTAATATCTACCAACTGACCCTGACCCTAACCCTAACCCTAAGGTCCGTCACTATCGCACACTCACCTGACCCGCACCCTAACCCTAACTCACTTAAACCGCTTCTAACCCCAATATTTGTCACTATTGCATACATGCCTAACCTGCCTAACCCTAACTCACTTAAACCGCCTAACCCTAACATAAAACCAACCGCACTTACCTGACCCCAACGCATGACCTAACACCACAGGGCTAACAATAGCAAAGCCACAATGACATCAGTATGTCTATTTTGTGTTTTCAGGATTTTGAGTTTCAGGATTTTGGTCTTTCAGGATTTTGGGCTTTCAGGATTTTGAGTTTTCAGGATTCTGAATTTTCAGGCTTTTGGTTTCAGGATTTTGATTTTCAGGCTTATGATGTTTCAGGCTTCTGAATGGGAACCTAAAAAAACACAGGGAATAAAAGCAAGCAATTCAGAAAAACTTCCAGCGTTGTCATCATATCCTCTTTCTTATAAGTTACTGAATACTGATTACTGTCTCATCTATAAAGCAGTGTCTGAGCCGGTTCTGTCTGAAAATATGTGCTGGGAACATACTACTGGGAGAGCTAACACTAATTCAGAGAACCTGATACAAAAAATAAATATCGATAATAGAAAAAATGACAACTGTGTTCCACAATACCTTCAAAGATTATGGAATAGGCTTTTTGTTACAAGAAGAAGTTATTTACTTGCTTCAAAAATATTTTTATTTGTCTGGAAAGTAGAACATTTCAGCATGGGCTATGGAAATCAAACTATCTGAAGCTTGGCAACTGAACTTGTGAACCCATAATGCTAAAATCTATGCCATGTTATCTCACTACAGAAAATGGTTAAAGTAGAAATACGTAATTGACCAGCAAGATAACCAGCACCCTATCAACAAAAACGTCCACAAGGTTTGTTAAGGGGTAAACAACTTCAAGCCAAGTTAATGGATCTGGAAACCTGACCCATGAGGGAAAGATAACAGATCCCTCCTTGAATAATTCCTCCTAACAAACTGCTGGATACTGTAAAAGACATCCTAAATTAATGGTTTGTAATACCTTTTTAAGGTTTCTTCATGTAATGAGAGAGAATAGGGTACCACATTTTCCTTTCAAAGTTGATACTGCAACCTAGGTCACTAGATTTTAAGTTGTCATATTGCTTAGGCTGCTTAAACATCTAGAATTTCTTAAGTAATATTATGCAATCAAATAGGAGGGCTGCTCTTTCTACTTTCCATAATCACTGTTTCTGGCTAGTAAGAAAGGGATGTCAGTGAAGGATCCCACAGATATAACTGCTGATTAAATAGAACATTAGATTTTGTGTGCAATATTCCTACATACAACTGTTTCTTCCCTAAATAATACAGACGGCAAAACCTATTTTGTTCAAGAAATAAGAAGTCAGTTTAATCCACTCTTCCTAAATATAACAAACTGAATTTTGTGATTTCTTTCTATGTAGCTTGGTGTGATTACTACCAGTTTTGAAAATGTGTGTGTGTGTGTGTGTGTGTGTGTGTGTGTGTGTGTGTGTGTGTGTGTGTGTGTGTGTGTGTCTGCATGATACTGAGATGCAATGTGGTTCATAGGTTCATAGGTTCATAGGTTCATACTAGGCTATCTGCCCGAGGGCATTTATAAGCCTAGCCAGAGTATGTTTGGCTTTTGCCACCCATTTTAAATTAATTTTGCTATGCCCTTTTTCGAGGTTAGTATACTGTGCCTCTGTCTAACAGTGACACAGAAGTGATACCCGGTAAACCTATGATCTCCCATCCACTCATCAAGATTCCTCTTGAAGAGAGTCAATGAGGGACTCTGCCTAACCTGGACTGGGATTTTATTCCATAGTGAAGGGAACCTCTGGGTTATGAATCTGTCCCTCCAGCATGTCCTATTTATTTCACTGCTGAGGTTCAAGTCTCGAGCGTGTAGCTCGATGGGATTTGGATTTTTTTGAGGTGCAGCATGTCCCTTAATTCCGGGTTGGACATGGCCTTATACGTCAGGCACAGGTCACCTCTGAGCAGTCGGTATGCCACTGAGTAGAGCTGGAGTTTCTTTAACCGGGCAGCATATAGCATCTGTTTGAGCCCTTTGATCCTCTTGGTGAGGTACTTTTGGGGTCTTTCCAGTTGCTGCAGGTGTTTGGTAAGGTACATCCCAAAAGGGCATTGTACTCGATTATGGGCCTGATGAGGGATGAGTAAAGAGGCACAATGACCTCCCCTAATCTAGATGTGAATCCCTTCATGATTAGGTGGGCTATATAAAATGTTTTTCTAACCACTTTGGCCACGTGGTTGTCAAATGAGAGATTGCTATCAACTTGGGTCCCCAGGTCCCTAATGACTTCTTCTGTACTTAATGGATTACCACCTATGTGGTAATTTGTGGGCACTTTGTTTTTGCCAAAGGGGATGACTATACACTTTTTGGCATTTAGCTTGAGGCCATGGCTCTGGCACCAGTTGTCTGTTTCTATGAGGCCCTTTTGGAGGATGCTTGTGTCGGCTGGAGAGTTGATTATGGCACCCAGTTTGCAGTCATCTGCGAACTTGGTCAGCCACAGTCCTTCCGTGTTGGCCTGTACCTCCGAGAAATATATACCAAACAAGAGAGGTCCCAGGACTGAGCCTTGTGGGACACCACTTGTAACTGGTTTGGAGTCTGACATGGCTCCAGCAATTCTAACCATGTGGGTTATGTCCTTGAGCCAGTTTGCAACCCATCTAGTGACATAGGGGTTTATATTTAAGCTGGTGAGCTTATCTATAATGCCCGAGTGGGGTATTGTATTGAAGGCTTTTGCGAGATCCAGATAGGCTGTGTGGACCATCTTCCCTTCGTCAATGGCCTTGGTGACTGTTTCAAAGAAGTCAACCAGGTTTAAGAGGCAGGATCTCCCTTAACAAAGCCAAACTGGGTAGGATCCAGTGTCTGTAGGTCCCCAATATCTTTATTTATGAGGTCCATAATGATCCTTTCCATAGCTTTGCAGACCAAGCTAGTCAGGCTTATGGGGCGATAGTTTCCAGGGTCCGTTGAGGCACCACCTTTGTGGAGAGGGACCACTGTTGCTGTACACCACTCTTTGGGTACATATCCTGTAGTAAGGCTGAGATTGAACAGTAGTTTTATGTTTGGGTTTAGCTCTTCTTGGAGTTCATGTAGGACGCAGCCTGGGACACCGTCTGGTCCCATTGATGCTGTGTTTTTTGCTTTGGAGAGGGCGGCTCCCACCTGAGCATCTGAGATGTCGGGGGGGCAGCACTCTGCTGGGATAGATATTTGCCCTTTTGGTGGTGGGGGGGGAGAAGTTTCCGCTGAACCTGTCAGCTAGGATGTTGGCAATGTCTGTGGGATCAGTGTATTTTTTGTCATTTTGGACTAATTCTGAGCATATCTGTGAATTCCCACCCAGGTTCCTAACATAACTAAAGAAAGCCTTGTAATTATCTTTAGTGTCCTGTGCAATTTTTCTCTCGAAGCTGGCCTTTGACGATTTTATGAGTGCCCTTAGTTTTTTTCTAATACTGATCAGAGATGCCTTCCCTTTTTGGGATTTTGCTCTATCATGTAGTAGCTTCCTCCTTCTATTGTATAGTTTGTTTATGGCTGGGGTCCACCAGACAGGTCGTCTGCCTTTGGAGGATTGGGTCTTGGTTTTATTTGGGATTGCATGATCCATGCATTCCTGAAGGTGTTCATAGAATGCATTTATAAAGGATTCTGCGGTCTGGGCCGTATTTTCCACAGGCTCCGGGGCTTTGAAGGATTCCACCTCGGTTTTGAGGAGTGTGAAATTTGTTTTAGAGAAGTTTTTCACTGTGGTTTTCTGGGCAGGGGGTGGGGTCGGGATGTGATTATCCAGTGAGATCAGTTTATGGTCTGATCTTACCAGTGAGGGATACACTTCTGGTCTGGAGCATAGAGTCCCCATGTTGGTGATGATCAGGTCCAGTATGTTTTCCCTCTTGTGGGAGTGGTAACAAGTTGTTCCATAGCATTTGAGTTTATGAATTCTAGGAACCTTTGGGCAAGGGTGTTGGAGCTAGAGTAATGCTCCCAATCTATGTTTGGGTAGTTGAAGTCACCCAATATAATGGTGTTCGGAGAGACCTTCATATTTTCCAGTGTTCTCAGGAAGGCCGAGTGGGGTTCCTGGGTTTGGGAGGGTGGTCTGTAGCAGGCTCTAAACTGGAAGGCAGTTTTACCCACTGTTAGTTGCACATGGATAGTCTCTGATGCTTTGTGCTTTGCCACCAACCTGGAGGTGTGGGTATCTTTGATGAATATCGATACTCCCCCTCCTTTTGTGGTTCGGTCCAGGTTTTGGGGCCGAAAAGCATGGTATGAGGCATAACCTGGTAGTGCTGGGGTGCTCTCGGGAGTCCTGAACCAGGTTTCTGTTACTGCACAGATATCGATGTTCTCCATGCTAAGGAGAGTTTCGAGCGCGTGCATCTTGAGGTTTAGACTTCTAGCGTTGAGTAGCATTACTCTTAGTTTCTTATCCCTTGTGATACCTATGGAGGTGGGTTTGTCTTTTGCTTGTTTGTCTTTGATTTTGATTTTACTACTTGCCTTACAAGAATGTTATATATTTTAATTCACAACTTTGTACATTATTCAGGTTTCTCCTCAGCTCTGCTATTTTATGTCTTTATTTAGTGCATTTTTACCAGGATCAACACATTTTCAGCAAAGGGCCCAGCTGAAAAGTTCCAGCAATTATATTAATTCAAAGTAAAGAGTATTTATAGTGTAATAGAGAAAACATAACTCAGCAAAACACAGATTGTGTATAAAATGTGGTGGTAGTTGTTGATACAACTCTTGCAGGGCATAAAACATAGCAGTATTTGATACAATTTTAACAGACTACGTACATTAAATATAGAAGTAGTATATGCTTAAAATAGTATGAGGAATAGCTTATTGAAAAGTTGAGAATTAGAGGTTAACCATGGGAGGTACAAGAACATGGCTAAAAGTCAGTAGATGCTGTCTTTACAGAGTTTTGAAAGATTCTAATTAATATGTTTGTTTTAGAGGTAAGGGGAGAGATTTCCAGAGTTTTGAGATGTCGTTTGAGTTCAGAGAGTCTCTTACAACATTATTTGATTTGGCTATAAGTTGGTGCTTGCCAGCTGATTGTAGGGTTCTCTTTTTGGGGCAGGGTGAGATAGTACCTATCAATGATGGGCAATTTTCTGGTTTGTGAATGAGTTTATGACAGGTTAATGACTGAGACAGAGTTATATGGTGAGGCAACTGTAACCAATTTGTTCATCTAATGCTATGGAGTCATGTATTCTGTCTGCTAACTTTGCTGCAAATTTGGCCTCTGTATTATAGCATTGCTTCAGTTTATTTCTTTGGGTTGATTATAGGTTAGTGAGGATGGTGAAGCATACAGGGATGCTAAGGAAAAGGTCTGTTTCTGCAGTGTGCTTATGTGTGCTGTCTGTTAGGTATGATTTCATCCTATATAGATAGTCCATTTTGCAGTGTGTTTTTTAATGACTATGTTTATGTGTTAGTTGACTTTTAAGTTTTTATCTACAATTAGTCCAACAACTTAGTCTGCTCTGTCCGTTCTATTTTTGTTTTATCTGCCAATGTAATATTAAACAATAGCTTCTGAGTGTTGTGTTGCTTTGAGTAAATAACTTTATTTAGATGCTATCTACAGGATAGCTAGGTTTCTATGGAAGAGAAAGATGTTTGGGTTAGATGTCAGAATTTGTCTAGCTTGGTGGCAGAGCAGAACAAGATGGAGTCATCTGAGTACTGGGCCACAGTGGCATGATTGTTTATTATAAGAAGGTCATTGATAAATACATTAAATAGCAGACCCCCTAAGATGGAGCCTCCTGGCACTCCTATACGCATAAGGCAGAAGGATGAAATACCATTTAGCCATTTAACAACATGGGATCTATTCCCAAGGTAACTTTGAAACCAGAAAATAGATGAGTTAGCAAGACTAGTGGAGGACAGTTTATGCAGGAGTTTTTGATGCAATACTGTGTTGAAGGCATTTGAGAGGCCTAGGAACAGGGCAGATAACAGATTACCTGAATTTCTAAGGGGGGTTTATTGTATTAGTAAAGTTAAGAAGAGCGGTAGTGGTGCTAAGATGAGAAGGAGTTAAAAACACAAACTAAGGAACTACACAAACTAGTAAAAACAAAACTCTTTTATAAGATGAGAGGAAAATTCACACTGAGTATCAGATAGGAGCTTATTTTCAGCAACACACGAGTAGCTGTAGCTGAATGCATTCTCAAGAATTTTTGACAAGGGAGACAATATGGCTATGAGCCTTTTTCTCAGATATGTTGTTGGATTTGCCTTCTTTCTAGAGAAGAATATGAGATTTTTTTCCACACAGCTGATACATAATACTCACTGATAGATGTGGTTATAAGCCTAGAGAGTAGATACGCTATTGCATCAGCTGAAATTTTTAAATATTCTGCAGGTAACTTGTCTGGTGCTGAGGTTGCTGGCTTCAGTTTAAACAGGTGTTCCTTAATGAAGGACTTGGGTACAGGCTGGGAAGTGAGATTGTTTTGGTTGGTTGTGTGCGGCTGTGTTATGGGAAGGAATGAGTAGGGGCTTTTGTGGGAGATTAAAGAGAGCATGGTTACTACGAAGTGGTTATTAAGTTGATTTGCTATGGTACTGGCTTGGTTGTTTATGGAGGGGGCAAGCTTTAAAGAGTGGCCAGGGTTTAGCAGATGGCTTGTTGATGTCCAGCAAGTTTTAGCGTTGTTTTGGTTAGGTTTATAGAATTTTGAGTAGCAATTTGTTTTCTGTTTTGATCATATGTTTTTCTGAGGTTTCTAAGTTGCCTGTTTGGTTCTTGTTTTGTTTCCATTTTTCCAGGCCATGTATGTTTGAATAATTATTTGTTTGGTATGTCCTGTTAGCCGGGAGTGCAATTGGCTTTTACTGTTTTTGGTCGAAACAGGGCAAGTTCATTTAGTATATATAGAAATACTCTTAGTAAGAATAGATGCTGCTTATTCATCGGACAGTCTTTTTAGAAAGTTCCAGTTGCAGGCTATTAAGTTATTTATAAAATTATATTTGTGGAAGGATAGCAGTTTATGAACCTGGCTGTGATGGAATTATTTTTGACCATAGCTATGATTTCTTATAGTGAATGTAGTGAGGTAGTTGCTTAAAGAGTTTGGAAGAGTGCCTGAGGAGGTAATGTTGTAAGGGGCAGAGGTAAAAATCCAGTGTAGAACAAAATGTCTGTGACTGGTTTTGTGAAAGTGGGTATATCTGGTAATGAATTAGATAAAACTGAACAGATTTATGGCATTTGGTGGAGAGTCAAAATGTTGAAGTCACATAGAATATAGTTTCTTGACAAATGCTTAAAGTTGCCCACCAAAACAGGTTTTTCACCTCACTGACTGGCCACCAGAGCAGCCTCCAAAGATCCAGACTACAAAACTAATGATGTTGCCTTATCCCCCCAGATCATCCTAAATTGAAAACAGTTAATTCCCTTAAATGCAATTGTGCCTTTGGGAACCTTTGCTGGCATTCCCTTTTTTCAATAGCCAAGAGCAATGATTATAGAAAATATAAAGCGCAGTCTTCTTTGGCTCAACTATTGGGTGATTCTGAAAGGTGGTAGTTAAAATACCTTCTTATTCCACACTTAAAAGTGCTTTGTTTTTATACAGTCATACTTTTAGTTGTATACTATGAAAACAAGTGTGATGTCCATAGGAATTCTGTGGGCCTGCACTCCTTTACATGTACATGAACTTAGGTGATTGCATAGAGGTCACACACTTCTACGTGAAATATTCATACATTGCTCTTCATCACGCTGGCTTTGTAAGTAGCAGGAAGGTGGGCAAGCTGTTTTTATTTGTACTACTTTTGTGTGTAAGAACAGTTTTCAGTTTAGGAAGATACAGAGGGAGTGAGGCAACATCATTAGTTATGTACTCTGGATCTTTGGGAGCTGGTCTGGTGGCCAGTCAGTGAGACATATTACAGTGGTCTTGGGGGATATAGAGGAGTATAGATAAATAACTGTTATTTTCAGTTCTGCTGTCCTCCTTTGTAAGTAGGGGTTTTGCATGCAGTGGACAGGGAACACTACTTCCCTACCTAGTTAAATAAAAACTGGTTGCTGAACAATGAATCTGGTTTAACAAACAAAACAGGAATAATGCAGAAAGTAGAAAAACCTGGAAACACATCTAAAGTTAAAAGCAGCTTTAACAATAAAATGTTAAAATCGTTCTTCTGCAAAGTCCAAAAGTTAAATAGAAGAGGTTAAAAATAACTCTTCAGCAGTATCCAAAAGTTGTGATTCTAATAAAAACTTTCGCCTTAAGGCTTTTTCAGGCTAGTGATTCTCTGTGTTAGAACTGCAGTATTTAAGTAAAAGAATGTGATTATGGCACCTGTAGTTGTAGCTCAGGAGTTATTGGTCTTAAAGTGAAAGATTCATTAAGACTAGGTGCATTGTATGCATTGACGCACAAGAGCCATTTCATTTCCAGTAACTCAGTTAAGTGTTTTAAACTTCCTCCACATATTGGTTTATATACAGTGCATAAAATTAAAAAAATGAAATGATGTGAATTGTCTGTGTTTAAAATGTGCTTGTATAAGGCATTAGTATATAGTTGTCTGTTAATATCAGAAATATGATTACCAGTCCTTTCCTTAAGCTTTCTGTTGGTCATGCCTGTATAAAATGCTGGACATTGTGTGCATCTAGCCATGTATACCACATTCTTGGAGTCACAGTTCCCATAAACCTTTATGAAGAAATCTGTGTTAAATATAGGATGTTTAATAACCTTGTTGGTGTCTATATACTGACAATAGGTACATTTATTAGAAAAATACATACTTCCCCAGTGCTAATGTCTTAATAATAAATGATGAATATGATGAATATGATATGATGGGACTATAGTAACTATGCATTTGAAATTTCTTTCAGGGAATAATGCAAAAAATACAAGCATGCTTGAAGTATAATGGAAACATTGTATGTTTGAAACATGTATTCAGTTATAAAATACAAGAAGACAAGTTATATCTCAATAATGCTTCTTAAACAAACAACAGCTATACAATATTACATGTAGAGAAAATGAAACCTGTGTGTGGTGCCATATCGTTTTGCATGGTTCTTTTACAATGCTAGTGTTACTGCAGGTAATAATGTATCACCTTGATTTTCATTTAAAACTATTTTAGTCATCCTTATACCTGAGCAATCTGGAAAAGGGCCCACTTCTGCCCGCATCAGAAGCATCACTGTTCCTTTTCTGTATATCATTCATCGGCTAACTCAAACGCCATTTGATTCAACACAATAATTAACAGAAGTTGGCTTTCTGCCATTATGAACAAGACAAAGCTTCCCAGCTAGAATTACACAGTGAAAACAGTATAGCTGCACTAACAAATGGAAGGCATCTTTAATTTTTTTTATTTTATTTATTTATTTATTTTTAGCCATTGATGGAATCTTTAACACTTGTTCATATTTCCAGAGGGAGTTTGGCAAAACTTTAACCTGGTGGGCTACAGAATTAAGCTTAATTTGCGGCAAAGTATAAAATAATGATAACGGCTTTCAATACTTTAAAAACACCGCCACGGCAGTAAAACAATGTCTGTAAATGCTGCTGCACATCTAAATCAGCATTGATGGCTTCACTATTTTATACAAAAGCAACTCTAATAGGAGCGTGTTTAAACCTGGCGCATACCCCACATTTACTCCCACTCACAACAATTAATAAAAGCTTGGCCATTTTGTACAGGACCGAAGAACAAAATGCAATGAGCAGCTTAGATAATTCAAAATGTAGTCGCTTACGTAGTCAGCTATTTATTTACCAAATTATGCCTCCATTATTATAAAATACTCAATATAAAAATAAAAAGTTCTTTCTTTTTTTTTCAAAAACTGAATTCCTGAATATTATAACAGCTATCAGTTAGGGTCAACAATATTGAGAATTGCTTGAAGGAATGCAATGGTACTAAATTAAAAGAGTTTAATCTGGTCTGTCTATTTTATAGTTCAGTGTTCAACCTGATATTAGAGACAGTTATAGTTAGGACTCTTAGCTTTTAACTTCTTTAGTCATGTCCGTGATTCAAGAAGTAGTATGCTAACCTTTGGTTGTGAATGATTGAAAGGCTGTCCCTAGAGGAGTGGTTTCAGCCCAGAAATTAGTAGTTTATTGGCCATTCTGGGCTAATTTCTATCTCTTTTATTTCCCTGCTATAAAAACAGCATTTGCCCGGTTTTGTGCACCAGGCAGCACCGATTAGCTAGGGTAAAACTATTCCCGTCTCCACAAAGTCTCCTCTTCAAGTTTTCCCTTGGAACTAGACAAACTTTCAACTTAAGCACTCAAGCCATTCATTTCTCAGCCCGGCACTTGCTTAAAACTCATAGCAAGCACTTATAAACCCTAGCACTAGACCCTCCTATACTAACAAGAATGACAAGGCTCTCTATTCAACCTTACTAGCCATTCAGTAAAACAGTTCACTGTACCTATCCAGGCATGTCCAAAGGGCAGTTTCAGGTGTACTCACCTGTCCAACTGGTGAATCTGGGCATTTTGAGGCAATGTTACAACTGCCTCATGTACACAGACAACCCTGTCCTCCTACCACCAAACACTAATACATGCGAGAGATGCAGTTATACAGCCAAACTGGAGGCTAGGCTCTCTCTGAGGAGAAGGAAAATACTTGCATCACACCACCAGTCTCAGACAGATCCATTAAACCAGCACTGGCAAAAAACACACATAAATACACAAAAACATACTCAGAGGCTCTAAATAAAAATCTGAAAAACCAACAGAGACCTCCAAAGCAAACATCCAAGCAACCTCCACCCCCCAACACAAACCATGAAACACATACTCCACAAAACCAGTGTGGCACACAATCACAGCCATTAAGGCAAAATATCACACCCGATATACTAGTAATAAGTGACTCTATAGTCAGGCACACTGACATCCCACTCACTAGGCTAAATAAGGAGAAGGTTACTGTTAGCTGCCTGTCGGGTGCCAGGATCCGCCACATAACACAAGCACTCAGGTCACATCAGAACAAGTACAAATACGACTCTGAAGAAACAAAATTTGCCAGCAAAATTTTGCAGTCGAACATGCAACCTGAAACAAGATAGTGAATAACCAGACTTTTATTGTAAAAATAAAAAACAGACCGGTTTTGGCAATATAATGCCTTCTTCAGTGTTGAACAGACAATCATAGAAATCACAATTAAATATACAAATTTATACATAGTGCTAGCCAATAAGCACGTGAATGTGCTGTTAATACTCATGAATAATACATGATGTATTGTAAGCTAGCTAACACTATACCAGAGACCATGGCTACTATTTGTCTAACAACCCAAACAAATAATTCCAAAACTTACACAAAGACAGTATATAAAAATAAAAACATAATAAGCTGTAGAACCATAAAGGCAATAGTTATACATAATTGAAATGTGTATATACATCCATTGTCATAATTTATCTCCTTTTATATATATAAAAAGAAACTTTAAAGGGCCCATTTTTTAAAACAGGCATAGTGAATGACCCAAGCGACAAACATATATCATAACCCATGAAAAATATATAATATGTTGTTATATATACACAAAAGGTGATGTATATGTATAAAATCTGCAATAAATGATTAAGAAAATATTATACCTGACATAGATGATAAATGAAGTGGAAGTTAGAACCATATGCAACATTCTCCATGGACTGTGTGTTAAAGATGATCACTGTGTCCAGGTGGAAATAGTGTGCCCAAAGTGATTATCCAGTACTTTTCCTTAGATTTAGGATACCATGCCACCCTTGTGGGTTGCTGCGATCACCCACTATTCGGTCTATGATCATAAACATAAACTGTGCTTGTTGATGTTTTGAGACATGTCGGTATAAGGCATTAGTCTCCCTATTTTTTTTAATATCACTTCGATGTTCATTTATTTGTGACCTGAGTGGCCTAGAAGTCTGACCAACATAGAATGCACCACAATGGCATGAAGCCAGGTAAACAACCCAATCACTGCTACAGTTCCCGAAAATTTTACAGTCAAAGACCTTACTAGTGTTTCGACTCGAAAAGTGCTGGGACTTGGTAATCTGTTTACAAGAGCCACAGTGGCCACATGGATGCGTGCCCAATAGTTCATGTCCCATTATTGTAAGCTGTTTATGAATTGCTCCACCACTACCAATGTGTTTGTAATGAGATAGATGGGACCCCCATTGTTTTGCCTTTCCTATATGAGAATTGACATTCCTCCCCCAGAAAAGATCTGAGTTGTTCATTGGCTAGAAGGATATTCCAATGTCTGTTTATAATATCCCTAATCACATAATAGTTCCTACCATATGTTGTGATGAATATGATTGTAGATGATCGGGAATCTCCAGAAGGAGTCTTATAATCTAGCAATCTGTTCCTATTCATTTTAGAGGATCGAGTCCATGCTGTATTGATATCTTCAGGGTTATACCCTCTACTAGTAAATCTATGACATAAGTCAAGACTAGCAATATCATAATCTGATTTGGTAGAACTGAGGCGTTTCATGCGCATAAATTGTGAAACCGGGATATTTGTATATTTAATTGTGATTTCTATGATTGTCTGTTCAACACTGAAGAAGGCATTATATTGCTGAAACCGGTCTGTTTTTTATTTTTACAATAAAAGTCTGGTTATTCACTATCTTGTTTCGGGTTGCATGTTCGACTGCTAAATTTTGCTGGCCAATTTTGTTTCTTCATGGTATTATCTGGCCGTGCATCCCCCACGTGCATAGCATTTGGTTTGGACACAAATACGACTCTGTCATTGTCCATGTTGGTGTGAATGACCTGAGCCATACCTCCCGGGACTACATGAAAAGAGACATGAAAGAGCTCTCTGATCACATAGCCCAGGCCGGTATGACCCTGACCCTGAGTAGCATCCTGCTCTCACCAAGAATGATGCCACGGTATAGAGACAAAAATTATCAATTTCAACAATTGGCTAAGTTTCTGGAGTCATTCAAAGGGGATCCAGTATCTGTCCACCTGTGATGACATGCTCGACAAGCCACGCTGCTTTGCTAGAGATGGCTTGCACCTGTCATCCTTAGGCTTTCAAATACTGGCCAAGGCTCTTGCCACCCACATAGTGCCTTTTTTAGGCAAGGCTCAAAAGACAAACCCACCACCACTGTAAATAGTACAAGTAACAAAAAATTGAGGGTAATGCTACTCAATGCCAGAAGTCTAAACATCAAAATGCATGCACTCAAGGCACTCCTCAATATGGAGAAAATTGATATATGTGCAGTAACAGAAACCTGGTTTAAGGCTCCAGAGAGCACCCAAGCACTACCAGGCTACAACTCATACCATACATTTCAGCCACAGAACTCGGACCGAAATACAAAAGGCGGGGGCGTATCCATATTCATCAAGGATACCCACACCTCCAGGTTAGTGGCACATCACGATGCTTCAGAGATCATCCACGTGAAACTAACAACAGGCAAAACTGCAATTCAAATTGTAGCTTGCTACAGATCACCCACCATGTCTCAGGACCCACAATCTGCATTTCTGGAAACACTGGGAAACATAAAGGTCCTACCAAACACCCTAATATTGGGTGATTTCAATTACCTAAACATTAACTGGGAGAACTACACAAGTGCTAACTCCCTTGCCCAACATTTCCTAGAATTTATAAACTTAAACTCCCTGGATCCACTGGTCAACACTCCCACCAGAGGTGACAACATATTGGACCTGGTCATCACCAACATAGGTGACCGGTGTTCCACACCAGATGTCAACCCCTCACTGGTTAGATCTGACCACTTTGGATATCCACATTCCGCCCCCCACCCCCAGACAAGGAAACCACCATGAGAAACTTTTCAAAAGCAAACTTCATGTTACTTAAGACCAAGGTGAAAAGTTTCAAAGCCCCCATTCTAAAGGATAACACTGTCCAAGCTGCAAAATCCTTTACTAATGCATTCTACGGGCACCTACAAGAATGCATGGATTGTGTTATCCCAAGCAAACCAAGACTCACTCCTCCAAGAAAAGGAAATCAGTCTGGTGGACTCCTGCCACAAACAAGCTATACAATAGAAGGAGGAAACTAGTACAGAAAAGAGTAAAATCCCAAGAGGGGAAGACATCCTTGATCAGTATCAGCAAGAAACTATGATCCCTCATAAAATCATCCAAGGCGAGCTTCAAAAGAAAAATTGCCAAGGACTCCAAAGATAACCACAAGGCATTCTTTAGCTATGTCAAGAATCTAAGTGCCAATGCTCAGATCTGCTCGGAGTTAGTGCAGAATGGCACATAATACACTGAAATGACTGATATCGCCAACATCCTGGCAGACAGGTTCAGCACAAACTTCACCCCTCTCTCACCTCCAAAATGGCCCATAAGCATACCACTAGAATGTAGAGCCCCTGAAATCACAGACACTCACATTAAAACAGCCCTCTTCAAAGCCAAAAACACAACATCAATGGGACTGGATGGTGTCCCAGGCTGCATCCTACATGAGTTCAAAGACGAACTAACCCCTCACCTAAACACACTGTTCAAACTCAGCCTCTTTACAGGCTACGTACCCATAGATTGGCACACAGCAACAGTTATTCCGCTTCACAAAGGTGGAGCCACAACAGACCCCAGGAACTATTGCCCTATAAGCCTGACTAGCTTGGTCTGCAAGGCTATGGAGGGCATCATCATGGAACTCATTAACAGAGACATTGGGACTCTCCAGACACTGGACCCTACCCAGTTCAGCTTTGTTAAGGGCAGATCATGCCTCCTAAACCTGGTGGAGTTCTTTGACACAGTTACCAAGGCTATAGACAAGGGAAGGTGGCACATACAGCCTACCTAGACCTCGCAAAGGCCTTCAACACCATTCCCCATTCGGTATTATAGACAAGCTCATCAGCCTGAACATAAACCCCTACGTCACAAGATGGGTTGCCAACTGGCTCATGGACAGAACCCACATGGTGAGAGATGTAGGAGCTAGGTCCGACTCTAAACCAGTTACAAGTGGCATTCCCCAGGGCTCAGTCCTGGGATCCCTCCTGTTCGACATATACTTCTCTGAGGTACAGGCAATCACAGGAGGACTATGGCTGACCAAGTTCACAGACGACTGAAAACTAGGGGCTATAATTGACTCTCCGGCTGACACAGACATCCTCCAAAAGGGTCTCACTGAGACAGTTACCTGGTGTCAAAATCATGGCCTCAAGCTAAGTGCCAAAAAGTGCATAGTCATCCCCTTTGGAAAAAACAAAGTACCCACAAACTATCACATAGGTGGCAGTCCCCTAAATACGGAAGCTGTAATAAGGGATCTGGGGACCCAAGTAGATAGTAATCTCTTCTTTGATAATCACATTGCCAAAGTGGTTAGAAAATCCTTCTATGTGGCCCACCTAATCACAAAAAGGTTTGCATCCAGATCAAAAGAGGTCATTGTGCCCCTCTACTCATCACTCATCAGACCCATCATAGAGTACAACGCCCCATTTGGGATGTACCTTACAAGACACCTGCAACAGCTGGAAAGACCACATAAGTACCTCACCAAGAGGATCACTGGCCTCAAACAGATGCCCTATGCAGCTCTACTGAAGAAACTCCAGCTGTACTCGGTTGCATACGACCTACTCAGAGGTGATCTCTGCCTGACATACAAGGCCATGTCCAACCCAGAATTGATGGACATGCTCCACCTAAAGAAAACCTTATCTCCTCGAGCCACATGCTCTGGGGATCTAAACCGCAGCACAAGAATAAATAGGAAGTGCTGGAGAGATTCCTGTCCTAGAGACTTCCCATGCTTTAGAACAAGATTCTAATCTACATTAGGCAGAGCTCCTCACTAACACTCTTCAAGAGAAACCTTGACAAGTGGATGGGAAACAGAAAGTTTACCCCGGGGATCACTTTAGTGGCTCTGCTGGACAGAGGCACAGGGAACTAATCTAAGGGGGTGGCAAAAGCCAACACATTCTGGCTAGGCTTATAAATGCATTTGGGTAGATAGCCTAGTACCTACCTATGAACCTATGAACCTGTGTACCCAATTCTCAGGCCAGGTGCTACAATTTATTTTCTTACTGACCCTGCAGAGCAGCATTTATAACAAAAAAAATGATGGATTTCCCTGATGCCCAGGTCAATTTTCCATGGTTAGTATGAATACCACCTTGGGCCTACACTGAAGAGGCCCCTAAACTACTTTGACTAATGTGGTAAACAAATTGTAAATAAATAAATTCCTTATGCTTGTCATCCCCAGTAATATTCCCCCTCAATTGGCATATTAGTATTCTGTTATCTGAGATATGTCTGAAACTACTCACTAATATATTTGCCACTGAATTTGGCATAATATTCAAGAGCAATAATATTTTGTATACTTTTTCAAGCCTTTGCACGGGAACAGATAACATTTCTAGGACAACAAAAAAGAAATTGCAAAAACTGAGGACTTACATATGCTATGGCTGAGATGGCTATATTTTCTAGTACTCCTTTTTTTTCAGAAGTATGACAGTCTCAGAATTAATATTAATAGGAAGCAGGAGTGTGGAGTGCAACCCCTCATGACGAAAATAGTGCCTGCCAACATTTGCTGTTCTTCTTTAGTTTTATTGTGTTTCTGTTTTGTAATTCCTGGTCTTACAATTATTGTTCTCAAAATTACAACAGGGAGCCACCTGGTACATACCTTACTTTAAAACCTGTGCCTTCCCAGTGCACCACATGTGTCAGATACATCAGTTCTCATACAGATGAGTTGGAAATAGCATCATTATATAGCTTAGTGAAGACAGTCTAAATAAAGGGGAGCATGTAGTGCCAGTGACAACATGTTTGACAGTGACTGATGCAAAATGTATTTTATAGCCTGTTTTACCAAATGTCTCCCATAGTGATGTGCTAATGTGCTCACCACAGCACAAAAACCAGCACTGATAAGTAAATCTGTTTATAGTAACAAAACTATCATTTGTCCAAATAAACTGCAAGCCAAATGCACTCAGAAGGAAAATTTGTCGTTTCATGGCTAAAAATATGCTTTCTCAACTTGAAAAAGCATACTGCTGGATGTGAAAGCACTTACTGTTTAATGAAGTATTTCTTCCAAATGTTTCTGACTTGAGTTTTAGTCAGACTTTGAATTACTTGGTGTTCATTATGTCAAAAATGTATTAGTATGAATTAACAGTCTCTGTCTGACTTATCAGCCATCTACTGTGTAGCCGTGGAGTTAGTACATATGAGAAAGGCAGGATATGCTGCAGGGGAATGCACCTTTGTTATTTAGGAAATAGTGCTTTTGCTATCAGATGTGCTGTACACCCTACTTATGCGCTTTTCAACAACAATGCTTGTTTATTCTGTCTGAAAGTCATTAAGATCAGCTTTCCTTTCATTTATTTAGATTTTACATTGTGAGGTTTGGTACTGTACATTTCGGATACGTGAGATGAATCCTAAATAGGGTTGAATGTTGCTATTTTATTTTATTTATATACAACCTTATACTGTTTATTTGGAACACAGCCAGGGTTCGTTTAACAAAATTTCAGGTGCGTAACTAAATACCTCAATGCTGCATTTGTTAAAATCAGAATGTGAACAGCTTGAAGCAGCATGCCAGTGAACATTATCAGAAAAACATGGTACAACTGAATTGAAGACATAGGGTTAAGTTCTAGCATCGAATTGGATCTGAGTAGTGGCTAAACGACCAACATGTCATGTCAGAAGGACTGAATGAATAGGATCCTAATATGCTGAAGTGCATTTTCCTTGAGCAGCACATCAAAGCTGTGCAAGGTGTTTGCAACCAAGTCTTAATTTTCTGCTGAACAGATTCAGCAGATCTGCCTCACAATTCTGAATACAAGCTTGAAGTAAGACAGCATTTTGAATTTCTACATATAAGCCATTAATTCTTGCATGTGGTCTCATTCCTGTCCTATGAATGGTGAAAGTCCTTCTTATCATCTATTTACTATTTCACCAGAGATGCTTAATCTTGCATAATTTTAACATCTGCATTTGCCTTGAACTCCCTTCCCAGCTACCTGAGAAGTTCAGCTTTCCTTGTGTGGTCTTCCTTGTTAAGTTTATTACAGAGAATTCCTTAGATTTCATCTTACAACTCGCAGTACTTACATCTTATCTGACAATGGAACCAGTGTCTAGGTTTAACAACTGTCTGATTCATTTGAGCCTTCCTTCCTAAAAGTCAAACAAAAAGATTTCCAAAAATAAAAATGTTTCTTTAACATATCTTATAAGCTCATCCCATCTCTTTTCAACAGACTCCAAATTTCCAAAAGGTACCCCCAATAAATGTATTTTCTTTTTTTTTTAACACCGTTATTGCGTTATCACTTGTGACATACACAAATTTCCATTTTTATAAAAGTAAACAAACTGTATTAACAAGTTCACATTTATAAACATTATACTTCATATATATTGCTATATATCATATAACCTAAGTAACATTACATAAATTATTCAATTCCTGCCTTTTTAAACAAGAAACATCTTTATTAAACCATCACTTACAACATAGGCAATCATACATTTATATAACTGAAACAAACCACACTGACACAATCCTAGTTGCATACATTTTACATCACAAACCATACTGATTCATTCCCAGTTGCAAACATTATGCATCACTTATAATCTACCCAATCATTCAAATATTACATAGTTCATTTACGTTCTGCCTTCTTTTAAACCGCATTCATCCCCTGTATGCAATGTTCCCACAATTTCCATTTTTCCTGTATAGTTTGCTTCTACCCTTTTCTAAAGACCTAAATTAGAGTTATTTAATCTCTGTTACTATAAATTCACTATTTTTAGTATAGTTAGTTTAGATTTTATTTATTTCCATTTTCTAGTAATTGCTTTTTTGGCAGCCACCATAATTAGATGCAGCAAGGTATTACCGTGTCTAGGCAATTGTGATTCTGTATCATAGCTCAGAAAAATTAACTCCCTCATCACACCAATCTGCCCACCCAGCATCTCCAACAGTGTATCCCGTAGGGAATTTTAAAGTCCACCAACTCACTACATTCTCAGGAAATATGTTCCCAGTTATCTCTTTCTTCCCTGTCACACCAGGCTCCAACATTTAGGTTCATAGGTTCATACTAGGCTATCTGCCCGAGGGCATTTATAAGCCTAGCCAGAATGTGTTTGGCTTTCGCCACCCATTTTAAATTTATTTTGCTATGCCCTTTTTCGAGGTTAGTATACTGTGCCTCTATCTAACAGTGTCACAGAAGTGATACCCGGGGTAAACCTACGATCTCCCATCCACTCATCAAGATTCCTCTTAAAGAGAGTCAATGAGGGACTCTGCCTAACCTGGACTGGGATTTTATTCCAGAGTGAAGGGAGCCTCTGGGTTATGAATCTGTCCCTCCAGCATGTCCTATTTATTTCAGTGCTGAGGTTCAAGTCTCGAGCGCGTAGCTCGATGGGATTTGGATTTTCTGAGGTGCAGCATGTCCATTAATTCCGGGTTGGACATGGCTTTATACGTCAGGCACAGATCGCCTCTGAACAGGCGGTATGCCACTGAGTAGAGCTGGAGTTTCTTTAACCGGGCAGCATATGGCATCTGTTTGAGCCCTTTGATCCTCTTGGTGAGGTACTTTTGGGGTCTTTCCAGTTGCTGCAGGTGTCTGGTAAGGTACATCCCAAAAGGGGCATTGTACTCAATTATGGGCCTGATGAGAGATGAGTAAAGAGGCACGATGACCTCCCCTGATCTAGATGTGAATCCTTTCATGATTAGGTGGGCTATATAAAATGTTTTTCTAACCACTTTGGCCACGTGGTTGTCAAATGAGAGATTTTTATCAACTTGGGTCCCCAGGTCCCTAATTACTTCTTCTGTACTTAATGGATTTCCACCTATGTGGTAATTTGTGGGCACTTTGTTTTTGCCAAAGGGGATGACTATACACTTTTTGGCATTTAGCTTGAGGCCATGGCTCTGGCACCAGTTGTCTGTTTCTATGAGGCCCTTTTGGAGGATGCTTGTGTCGGCTGGAGAGTCGATTATGGCGCCCAGTTTGCAGTCATCTGCGAACTTGGTCAGCCACAGTCCTTCCGTGTTGGCCTGTACCTCCGAGAAATATATACCGAACAAGAGAGGTCCCAGGACTGAGCCTTGTGGGACACCACTTGTAACTGGTTTGGAGTCTGACATGGCTCCAGCAATTCTAACCATGTGGGTTCTGTCCTTGAGCCAGTTTGCAATCCATCTAGTGACATAGGGGTTTATATTTAAGCTGGTGAGCTTATCTATAATGCCCGAGTGGGGTATTGTATCGAAGGCTTTTGCGAGGTCCAGGTAGGCTGTGTGGACCACCTTCCCCTCGTCAATGGCCTTGGTGACTGTTTCAAAGAAATCAACCAGGTTTAAGAGGCAGGATCTGCCCTTAACAAAGCCGAACTGGGTAGGATCCAGTGTTTGTAGGTCCATGATGATCCTTTCCATAGCTTTGCAGACCAAGCTAGTCAGGCTTATGGGGCGATAGTTTCCAGGATCCGTTGAGGCACCACCTTTATGGAGAGGGACCACTGTTGCTGTACGCCACTCTTTGGGCACATATCCTGTAGTAAGGCTGAGATTGAACAGTAGTTTTATGTTTGGGTTTAGCTCTTCTTTGAGTTCATGTAGGACGCAGCCCGGGACACCATCTGGTCCCATTGATGCTGTGTTTTTTGCTTTGGAGAGGGCGGCTCTTACCTGAGCATCTGAGATGTCAGTGGGCAGCACTCTGCTGGGATAGATATTTGCCCTTTTGGTGGGAGAAGTTTGCGCTGAACCTGTCAGCTAGGATGTTGGCAATGTCTGTGAGTTCGGTGTATTTTTTGTCATTTTGGACTAATTCTGAGCATATCTGGGAATTACCACCCAGGTTCCTAACATAACTAAAGAAAGCCTTGTGATTATCCTTAGTGTCCTGTGCAATTTTTCTCTCGAAGCTGGCCTTAGACAATTTTATGTGTGCCCGTAGTTTTTGCTAATACTGATCAGTGATGCCTTCCCTTTTTGGGATTTTGCTTTATCATTTAGTAGCTTCCTCCTTCTATTGTATAGTTTGTTTATGGCTGGGGTCCACCAGACAGGACGCCTGCCTTTGGAGGATTGGGTCTTGGTTTTATTTGGGATCGCATGATCCATGCATTCCTGAAGGTGTTCATAGAATGCGTTTATAAAGGATTCTGTGGTCTGGGCCATATTTTCCACAGGCCCGGGGGCTTTGAAGGATTCCACCTCAGTTTTGAGGAGTGTAAAATTTGCTTTAGAGAAGTTTTTCACTGTGGTTTTCTGGGCAGGGGTGGGGTCGGGATGTGAATATCCAGTGAGATTAGTTTATGGTCTGATCTTACCAGTGAGGGATACACTTCTGGTCTGGAGCATAGAGTCCCCATGCTGGTGATGATCAGGTCCAGTATGTTTTCCCCTCTTGTGGGAGTGGTAACAAGTCGTTCCATAGCATTTGAGTTTATAAATTCTAGGAACCTTTGGGCTAGGGTGTTGGAGCTAGAGTAATGCTCCCAGTCTATGTTTGGGTAGTTGAAGTCGCCCAATATAATGGTGTTTGGAGAGACCTTCATATTTTCCAATGTTCTCAGGAAGGCCGAGTGGGGTTACTGGGTTTGGGAGGGTGGTCTGTAGCAGGCTATAAACTGGAAGGCAGTTTTACCCACTGTTAGTTGCACATGGATAGTCTCTGATGCTTCGTGCTTTGCCACCAACCTGGAGGTGTGGGTATCTTTGATGAATATAGATACTCCCCCTCCTTTTGTGGTTCGATCCAAGTTTTGGGGCCGAAAAGCATGGTATGAGGTATAACCTGGTAGTGCTGGGGTGCTCTCGGGAGCCCTGAACCAGGTTTCTGTTACTGCACAGATATCGATGTTCTCCATGCTAAGGAGAGTTTCAAGTGCGTGCATCTTGAGGTTTAGACTTCTGGTGTTGAGTAGCATTACTCTTAGTTTCTTATCCCTTGTGATACCTATGGAGGTGGGCTTGTCTTTTGAGCCTTGCCTAAAAAAGGCACTATGGGGTAGCAAGAGCCTTTGCTAATATCCGAAAGCCCAGGGGTGACAGGTGCAAGCCATCCCTAGCGAAGCATCGTGGCTTGTCGAGCATATCATCCCAAGCTGACAGGCATTGGATCCCCTTTGAATGACACCAGTACTTAAGCCAATTGTTGAAATTGATCATCTTGTCTTCATATTGTGGCATCATTCTTGGTGAGGGTAAGATGCTACTCAAGGTCAGGGTCATACCGGCCTGGGCTACATGCTCAGAGAGCTCCTTTATGTCTCTTTTCATGTAGTCCAGGGAGGTACATCTCAGGTCATTCACACCAGCATGGACAATGACTGAGTCATATTTGTACTTGCCTTGGAGTGACCTGAGTGCTTGTGTTATGTGGCGGATCCTAGCACCCGACAGGCTGCTCACCGTGACCCTCTCCTTGTTCAGCCTGGTGAGCGGGACGCCAGTGTGCCTGACGATAGAGTCACCTATTACAAGTGTATCAGGTGTGTTGTTTAGTCTTAAGGGCTGTGACTGTTTGGCACACTGGCTTTGTGAGATATGTGTTGCACGTGTTTTGTTTTGGGGTAGCGGCTGCTTGGGTGTCTGCTTTGGAGGTCTCTGCTGCTTCGGCAGATCTTTATTTAGAGCCTCCGAGTATGTTTTTGTGTGATTATGTGTTTGGTTTGCTGTCGTGGTAGGTCTATGTGAGACTGGAATTGTAGTGAGTGTGGTTTCCTTCTCCTCCTGACTGGTTATGCCAGTACTGAGTTGAGAGAGCTTAGCCTCCAGTTTGGCTATATGGTTGCATCTCTCACATGTGTTGGAATTTGTTGGGAGGAGGAGAGTGTTGTCTGTGTACATGAGACAGTTGTAACATTGCCTCAAGATTCCCAGATTCACCAGCTGGACCGGAGAGGAGATTGACAACTGACCTTTGGACATGCTAGAATAATATTGGGAATTCCTTAATAATTGAAAACCAGGGCCAGTGGGGAGTGAGGGTGTAGTGCTTTTAATTTTTAGTGCTGACTTATATAATTGCTTTAGTGAGCAAGTGCCAGGTAACTTAAGTGCAATGTGTTACAGGTAACTTAAATGCAAAAACGACAAACAGTAACTTTCTTTCAAGTGAAACAAGGAAATAAGTACAGTAAGCAATGCAGATATCACTAGTGATCCACAGAAGCTGAGAAGCCGATTAGGTGGAATTAGCGTACCAGGGAAATAACAAGCAAACAAACAACAAGCATATAAACAAAGCTATATTCAGCAGGCCTGGATCTAGTCTATGCTACAGCAAACAAGGTGTACCAATTTCAGTAAGATACAGTTCAAATATTCAGGCACTATAAACCTTTAACCAGAAATTCCCAGCTCAGAAGGGCAGAGTCCAGCCTCTTCTCCCACAAGAGTGCAGACCACAAACCTTCTTAATGTAAAATAACTGGCCTGAAGCCCAAGTGCTTAAACCAGAACTAATACACTTTAAGAATAACAGACACTGGGCTCTCAATCAGCAGTTCCCAACTTAGAAGGATGAAAGCTACCTGTCCTGCCACCACAGTGCATGCCACAAACCTTCCTAATGTAAAACAACTGGTCTGAAGCCCAAGTGCTTAATCCAAAAGACTTAGAATGACAGCTAAACTTTAATCAAGTTACAATTTTAAAACTTTAATCAAGTCAAATTTGCAGTCTACCTGAGGAAAAATTCTTTGGAGTCTAATTGAGGTATAAAAATATCTATGTAAACATTTTCAAACAAAAATTCTAAATCTTCTAGATTTTGTTTCATATCTGGGAGACATACTTAGATCCTCTCATTGTTTCTTTATGAATTGCTTATCCAGTCTCTCTTCTTAGTCCTTTCTAACCTCATCTTATTGATTCTTAATAGATATCATGCAATATTTTAAATGATCTACTAATTATTCTTTTTTTAATGGCAGCTTTTGTTCTAGTTTCTACTAAAAACTCTACCAGAATTAGTCTTTTGTTTAGGACCCCCCTATTTCTTTCCCTCTGCCTATACTCTGATATCAAACCTTGATAGGGGAGGCAATTTCTAACCTGCACTCTAAATAAATTCTTGGCATCTTACCATTCTATCATCTTTCCCTCTCCAGTTATTTGCTCCCAATACCTTGGTTCCTTTGCCAGTTTTCTCCAATAAATTCCAGCCCCCTCTTGCCTATTGTCTATATCCCTAATTGCAGTCATCCTTTTTTGCGGAATCTCCTTTCTCCATTCCCATGTTGGCTTAGTTCTTAGGATACTTTCTGTGTTACTTTATAGATATAATATTCTCTATGATTATTGTTATTCTCCTTAAATGCCTGCATCCAAAATCACAGTCCCTCCTTGTTTCTAGAGCTTTCTCCCTGTTGCATCATCATTCCTTTTCACTTTGAATTATAGTTTTCTGCTTGTGCTATTTATAGGAGTCTTAATTGTGTAGCTCTGAAATACCCCTTCAAATCAGGTAATCCCAATCTGCCGTGTTCTACTGGAAGAATCAGCTTATTCCTCTTGACTCTTGCTGTCTTCCCATTCCAGATAAAGTCCTTCAGCTCTTTATTAATTGCTATCCACACATTCTCCTCTGGTTGATAAAAGTATGCCTGACCTGTGTATAAGACTAATGGGACTAAAAACATTTTAACTGCTTGTATCTTACTATCCATATCCATATAACTAAGCTTCCATTTTCTCAGTTTTTGTATTAACTTTTGTTTAGTCTCTTCCCACATATTCTTAGCTGCCACACTAGAATCATTTTAAACCATATTCCTAAATACATCATTTTATCGTGTTGCCATAAATATGGATATTGCTGAACCAATTCCTATGTGGGTACATAGTTTACTGTTACTGCCTTTGTTTCAGCTTCATTTATTTTGTATCCTGAAAAGATCTGAAACTGTCTCATAATGTTCCACAACACTGTATTGTCTCTTTCTGGTTTTGTCAGGTATAAAATGAAATCAACTGCAAACAGAGCCAGCTCTTCTTGATTTCTATATCAATTATATCCTTGCATTTCTGATTCCCTTATTTTCTTTGCCAATGGTTCTAAATATAATCCAAATAACAAAGGGGAAAGAGGACACTGCTGCCTGCTTCTCCTGCTCAAACAGAAATTATCAAAGAGGACCCCACCCACCTACTTTAATTTTCACCTCCAAGCCCTCATATATCCATCTAATCAACCTTAATAATTTTTCAGGAAATGCAAAGCTTCCATTGCCCTGCTCATAAAGTCCCAGCTTACTCTGTCAAATGCTTTCTCTGCATCAAGACCCAATAACAACCGTGGTATTTTCTTATATTCTGCTTCCCTCTGGATCATCAATGTTCTGTTAATGTTGTCAAATGTTTACCTCTTCTCCATAAAAAACACATTGAACCATATCTATCAATTTTGGCATTACTTTTGTCATTCTTTTATGCAGTATAGACATGAACACTTTATAATCATGGTTTAGTAATGAAATGGGCCTGTATGAGCTGGATCTGATGAATCTTTCCCCTCTTTAGGTATTACAGGTACCGCTGCTTTCTTCCAGGATGTTGGTACTTCTCCTCCTCTTAAAATACTGTTAAACAAAACCTTCCAGATCTTTATCATTTTTCCCCTCCTAGCTTCTAACCTTCCACAGGAATATCATCTATTCCTGGGAATTGCCTATAATTTGGTTATACATCACATTTTTTACCTCCCAGCCTCCTATCCTGTTAGTAATTGAGCCTCATCTACTTCTATCCTTGGCATATGTAATTATTCCATAAACATTTCCATTTGTATCCTTACAAGATTTCCATATTTCTCTGCTTTATACAGACTTTCATAGAGCTTATGAAATATTTCTAATACCTCTACATGATCTCGTCACCTTCCTTGTTATAGGATCCCTAAGCTTGGTGACATCCCTTTCTACTTTCATTTGCTGAGTCAT
The DNA here is from genome assembly GCF_019279795.1 of Protopterus annectens. Lineage (NCBI taxonomy): Eukaryota > Metazoa > Chordata > Ceratodontiformes > Protopteridae > Protopterus > Protopterus annectens. The sequence continues at coordinate 151,468,378 of NC_056725.1, forward strand.
TGTGCTAAAAGATTTTTTTGTGCTGTAGTGTTATTATCAAAAAAACAGTTCCTTAACAGCAATCTTTCTAAACTTGTGTATATCATCGAGGGAATCCCTTATATTCTGCTTAGAATTCTGCAATTGATCCTCTGCTTATTCTGTGAGATTCCCCCTTTTCCACAATACTTTAACATTTGTCAGTCCCTCTAAATAATTATTGTTGCTTCTTAACCATAACTCATTTTTTCTTATATTTTACCCTATTTTTAAACTCCGCCTTAATTTTATCTCACTGTTGTTAAACTGTACCCCCTCAATTTGATTGCTAACACCAAGCCCTTTGCTTTTTTCTTTAGTTAAGCATAATCCTACATAATGTAATGCCAAACCTATATAAAGATTTTTATTATCTAGATGTTATTTTTGCTATACTTATGTCATTTACATATGACTTAAAGCACAGAGTATACCAATTATATTTAATAACATAAGCACCTTCCTTCATGTCTTTTTTACATTTTGCAACCTATTGCATTCCTAACTAAAGAAAATAAAACACTACTCATGAGGCAACTCTGATTTGCCCTTCTTTCATTACTTAAACTTGAAGACAACCATCCATTAACCAAAACTTTAACTTCATTGTAATGATAATCAGATTTTAAAACATTCATTTTTTGTTCTAGCCCATACTTTTCTGTAATATCCATAGTGCTCTATGATGTATGTGACTGAAAATGTTACTCATACCCCCGCACTATAATTTAAATATCCTTGTTTCTTAAAATAATATCAGTCATCTCTGGCATGATAATTAGTGACTCTTACAGCTCCTTACATCTAACTCCATAAATCCTCTCTGTTATAACTTTGTTGCATATACCTTCAAAACTCTTCTTAACTATGTTCATATATATTAATCTTTATCACATTGTATCTCATTTTTCCATGTATATTTAATAAAGCCTATGAATACTTCTTTCTGCATTTCTTCCTTATTCAACTGTTCATTGAATACAGGAAGCAATATCACTTTTAACTTTATGTCACATTTCCTATAAATTCCATGACCTAAACCTGACACAGAATGTTCTTAAGTTTCAATACCCCTTCCAATTCTTCTCCTTTTGTGTAATTATTAAGCAAATCTTCTGCTTGATTCTAAAATGTCTTGCCTTCCCTGTACTAACTTCTCACTTGTTCATGTAAGGTTCTTAAGCATGCTCCTCAAAATGTTCATATCGTTCTACCTATTTTACTTCCTACACTTCATTTTCTTTATTAAGGAAAGTTCTTTTTTTAGAGATTTATCTAAAAAAGATAAAACTCCTTCTTACCTGCCTTTTGAATAACACTTCCGTTTAAATAATCATAATTATTTTTTTTAATTCTCTTCAAGCAACCTATTATTTTGTTCCAGATGAAATAACGATTCCCTATGCAACATATTATATTTATCTTTCTCAATTTTCTGCAGTCTAATTCTACCAGTAAATACACTTACATTTTCTTTACAATCTAACCACAACTCAGTCCATGAATAATAGAAAGGGCTTGTTGACATATTTCAACAACTGATTTATTTCAACCTTGAAAAATTGCTCCATAATCTCTTTTCCTGTATATCTTTTGCTTCCTTTTCCTTCCGTTATAGCATTCTCGTTTCCTCTAAGTTCCAACCAAATCCTACTATAATCTTAAAAAAGCAGTAATGATAGCACCTCGCATCACCTTCTTTACGCCCTCTGACATAATAAAGTAACCAGTTTCTATCTGCAAAATCCCTTTTTTGTATAGCCTCTGATTATACTTTCAAGGATGTAAACTTCCCCATTGTATAATACGCTTTATCTTTTTGACATCTCTTCTCATCTTTCTTCTGCAATTCACTGTCTATACTGTTTATATCATCGCATATTGGAAATATTGCTAGTTGAATGTAAGTAATTATGAAAATAAGCAATATTTCCAAATGTGCTTAATACTTCAAAAACCAAGTGACTGTTGTATGAGATCAGGTGAAACCAAAGATGTTGTAGAAGAAAACTGCCTTTGATATTTACACTGTTAAGTTGCACATCTTGAGATGTATCCAGTATTATTGTATTGCTAAGTATACAATTAAACATATATTTAATATTTCCGTAAATATCTCAATAAATATGCACTTCTTGAGGAATTTGTATTCCTCATGTGAAAGCGTATGTCTAGTAAACACAAATGTTCTGTCAATATATGTCTAAGTTATATAGTTTTCAAGGTATGAAAATTTGTCTATGAAAGTGTAGAAAAATATAATTTGTGGGTTGTATGCATTATATATTATATCAGAGTATTTATGGAAAAGACTATGGATGCACTATTATCACTGTAAAGAATACTTCTTACAGATAATATTGCTACTTCTACATTTTTTATAGCTTTTTATTGTTCACAAAATATTTACATTTATTTATGTTTTTAAGTTTATTTTTTTTAAAATGGTCTGGAATGCAAAATGTGTGTAGGCTGCTACAGGTGTGACATTCCACACCACATAGGTGTTAATTTTACTTTCCGTTTTCTTACGTTTAATCTCCCTGCTGTAGTACTTTTTCTGTTTTACTTTCCTCTTCTCCTGAGTCTGACATTACACCATCAGACATTTTGACTGTTTCTTCTTCTGCATCTCCTAAGTTTTCCCCTAAATTTTCATTATGGCATGCTTCATTTAAATCATTTTCTTGAATTGGCTGCATAGTATTTAAAACATCATCCCCCACAATCCTCTCCTTACCTGGAACAGAACACTCTTATTACCCCTTTTCACTATTATCCAGTTCTTTATCATTCCTTGACGCATTTTCCCATAGATTGTCTTCGGTCCTTTCCTCTTTTTTTTACTATCAAACAAAAAACTTTGTGTGAGCTTACAAATTCTGGATTCTTGCACACATTTACTCATCATATGACTTTTTTTGTCCCCATTGCTTGCAAACAATGCTTTTGAATTCACTAATTAAATTGCTATTACTCCCACAAAAAAACACAATACCTTACTGTATCCCTAGTTTCTGATTCAAATAACATTAGGCAAAAGCTACACTGCATCATCTACCATTTTTAATATAGCATCAGTTTGCCATCCACCATAACACACATCTCTGGCATCCTTAGATCCTTAGTCTTATTAACATCTCCAACTGTATCACATTTTTTAACATTTTAGAATACCAACTTTTTCAGCTTCATCTGTCCAAAATGTTAGAATAATTTTCTTTTAATGTAATTCCTTGCCCTGAACAAATATATTAATTCTATATGAAGCTGTTTTCTTTTTTTTTACATACATCTAAACATCTTTCCATCAACATTTCAGATTAGCAAGTGATATTGCAAAACGGATTTAACTAAATGTATATAGAATGCAGCATCCTTTCCACAAAAAAACAGAAGGTAAAACAATATTGTCCCAAATGAAATATCTGTACAAAGCCCATTCCTTCCTAGATTTTATTTTGTCAGTAGGTATTTTCTTTTTAATATTCACAACAGTTACTGCATATGCTTTTTGACTCGTACGCTCACTGTCCTTGTGATTATAATCTTCTAGCTCTTTGCCCCCAAATATCCTTTCAGCCATTTCAGCACACGATACTTCCAAACCTTCACTGGGTTCATCTTTATCCAAAAGTTTAATTCAATGAGTGTTTTCTAACCCTCCAGAACTGACCTCTGTAATAATCAAAATCTCCTCACATTAACAGTTCAGTATGGCCTCATCAAGCAAATCAGCTAAGCACTGGCTATGTGTATATCCACTTCCATATTAATCCCCACCATGCTCAATTCCTGTCAATATCTCCACCCTCTCAGTAATGCTATCAAGCAATTCCACATCTCTCCAACTCTTGGATAGAAGACCCCGGGTGGGGGTAGCTCTGTGCCGGTAATATGGGCTAGTTAGAGAGCAGTTCAGTCAAATAAAGGCAATATTGGCGCTCTTTCAGAAATTTACCTTAATGTGTTAGTGAGGACGGAGAAGATGCAATGCAACTTTAAGTAGTTAAAAGATAAGCAGAATATAAATGCACCAAAGAACAAACTGGAGCAGAGACAGTTCTCTTACTATTGACCTTGTACTAACAATTTAAGACACCAGACTATGCAGACGTTTACCAGTAACACTCTTTATGGAAATGAAATGAAAATAAATGATAAAGGCTCAAAATTTTGCAGGATTACACAGCTCTGCCACCAATGTGAATTAAACTACTAGACTATGGGCCAGCAGGGCTTAAGATACAAATGGAGAGTTTTTACAAGTAATTCTAGTTGTGGAAATAGAACTGTGAAATAACACAGAAAAGCAATCTTCCCACAAGTGTTAATAAACAATACTAAGGCCCCAGAACAAACTTAAAAATGTAAACAGATGGAACAGAGTAGAAAAGTACAAAGTATTATTACCATACAAGTGGCTGTCTCTGCTTTATAAGTAACACAGCATTTAAAAATGTGACTATAGTGTGACTTAACCGGGAATTTATTTCATTAGTAAACATATTTCGTTCATTTGAAAACCAAAACATTACTCGCTTCTCCTTCTCGATTCTCTTACAAGTAGTAAAGTAACCTAGATTTAGAGGATAAGGAGATGATACAATATTATTTAAGGATACCCAAAATGACCAGCTATCCATGTAATTTTTACATTTTTAGCTGTAGACTTGCATCACTAATCACTACATTTCCTGAGATAAGGATATTATCTCAAACTTTCATTGTATAAAAATTGTGACCACAGCAGATCCAGTTCTGCTGAAGCTTGAACTAAAATGCTTCCAGAGTAGTAACTGCTTCTCCTACTGATTTTCAAAATAATGTATTTAACCTACTGTAGACCATTTTGCAGAACCCTCCACTTCACACCTTGTTCTATACTTTTGCTCTCCAGAGTTACTTCATTAGACATTGAAAACCTTGGAGCTTCCCTTAAATGCACAGACTCTGCTGGCTACTTACTCTTTTTCTTTTTCTTGGACAAAAATATGGAACTTAATTCTTCCCAGCATTTGACATCCTAAACCATTAAAGAAATTGTCCTCCCAGCTAAAGGCATCACTTTATTCAGAGATCAAATGCTAATATTTTTCTGCAGTTATTACATGTTTTGTTTATGTTATTTAAGTTGAATACTCTGCCTGTGATTTGTGACTTACTCCAACCATGATGATAGATGAGGTAGAAATGAATCATAATAAATGAAATGTGTTTATGTGAATGTTCTTGTACTTGCAAATGTGTATAAATCATGAAACTCATATTGCTGTCCATTTACTTCTTGTAGTTGGTGCTATGGAAAAAAGGTCATCAGGTCCAATCTACTTGTCTTTAAAATAAACAGATAGGCAAATTGACAGCTAGACAGACAGATAGATAGACAGACAGATAGATAGATAGATCGATAGATAGATAGATAGATAGATAGATAGATAGATAGATAGATATATAGATAGATAGATAGATCGATAGATAGACAGACAGATAGACAGATAGAGCGATAGACAGATAGACAGATAGACAGATAGACATACAGACAGACAGATAGATAGATAGATAGATAGATAGATAGATAGATAGATAGATAGATAGGAAGGCAGATAATGAGATACACACACACATAAACAAAAAAGGTACATTTCCAGTGATTATGCTGAAAACCTCCTGTGGCTATCTGCTGCCTAATAAAGTGTTTACATTCTTTTTGTTTTTGTTTTTTTCCTTTGGCTCCCCATGACAGACCATCAGCTGGCCCCAGGGATTTCTCTTCATTCTCTGGGTCCATCAGACCTGACTAGCCTACCGAAACTAACTTCAGTCCATGTTTCAGGCTGCCGAGGAGATTGGGGCACCCTGAGGCAGCATTATACTGCTGCTGAGGAATGGGAACTAGGATGTTCACCCCCTTGTGTACATCCAACCAAACACATCTCAAGAAAGGGCATTCCTTTGGCATGCCAGTGTATCATCCTGTCTTAATCAGGACTTAGTCACTGTCCTGACTCCTTAAAGATAACACTCCCCCGTGCATCCCCAGCCTTCACCAGGGATCAAACTCAGTGAGTGCTCAAGTGTGCATCTTTCCCATCCTCACCTGACAATGGAGCTTGGATCACCTAGGCCATAGAAAGGGCTGTATCCCTATATGTCAGAAAAGTCCAGACAATGCAGTTTCAAGTTAAGCTGACTGTCAGCAAAGTCATATCGTTTTAAACTTTTAAACATCCCTACTGTTGCTTTTAGAAATCAGTTTCAGAGATTTTGCAACATCAGACTGATGTTCACAGATAGGCAGCATGGTCTAAACCCAGCAGTTTTAATAATAGTGTTGCCCATGCTGACCCTTGTTTTAAGCATGCACTCACTCTCCATTTCTTCTCTGAAGCTTGGGGTTCAAATCTGGTCTGATTTATTATAAAGCATCCATAGCATGTTCCATTAAACTGAAGGGAAGAAGTAGAGTGGGTTTCTTTACTTTCTCTTATAATTCTATAGAGTCATGCATTGCTTCACAAAAAAAAGAAAAAAAATGCTAGAGCAGACTAGCAATATGAATATAATTCACTACCCACCAAAACTAATCATTACTTTTAAGCCTTAATATTCTGTCAAAATAAATTTCAATTAAATAGTTATATACATACATGGATGCACAAATACAAAATCACTTTTTTCTATTGGGTTGACATCTTTGAGTAGCAGACTGAACAGTTTTAGCATCTTTACGTGTGCTTTAAGAATATTATGATTATAATTCTCATATTTGAGTCTATCATCTGATCTGAAATTAATTATTAAAAACACAGAAAGCATTTTGAATCCTTTTATAGGTTATTGAATACAATGGTATATTTAATTTTAAGTTACCAGCAAATTAAGTTTAAAGATATCTGAAGGCTGAAAGAGTAGAATGTAGGGATATGTTCCTCTCCAGGTTGTCTGAAACTAATTATAGCATAGCAAACTACATTTTTATTTATTTATTTTTGTTTATTTTTAACATCAGAAAATCACCAGCTGTAAATGTATACTCATGACACTTAGAAACAGAAATATGAGTACAAACCCTACAATCTGCTGAGCTGTCAATTTTACTGCTACCTATTAAAGGTAATAGCTTGTCATAACAATGACAGCAAGCCGCTCATGTAACAATATCTGCAGGAATATCTAATCAGCTCATCTTACCACTGCTTTGATCTTTCATTACTGCATACTTTTGGATGAAAGACAATTGGCCAGTGGTCATTTGGAACATCAGTTAACATCTCTAGGCAACAAACTATAGCTGTAAATGGTGAGAATCTAGATGTGCATACAAGGCTGTGCTACTCTGCCCTCTAATGTCAATGAAATCAATCTGTTATTGCATGTAAGCACTTTTTTCGTGTTCACAAAGCTGTACTTAATTTCAGATCTTTAAATGAGGTATAGGTCTTTTTTCTCTTTGATATTCTCAGTAAATGTGTTTTAATTAAAAGGACTCTGTTTACTAATGGGGTATCTTGAAAAGATGATGGTGAGACAACATTACACAGATGGTTGACAGTAAAGACAATCCATGCAGATGAAACAATAGTGATGAATGGGGTGCTATACAGAATAGTATGAAGGCCAGGGCACTTCAATGTCTTTATAAGGAGTACTGCAGTAAGTCTGGATGGACAAACAAGTCCCTTACTTGTGGATGGCACAACACTGCACAGTATTGCTGTTACACAAGACACTTTGCAAAGGATGAAAAAACAGATTTGAGGAATGAACTAAGAATGGCATCTTAGACAAAAAAAAAAGAAAATTTTCACATAACTGGAACTGAAACATGAACAAAAAAAAAAGAAAAGGGCTGAGAGATAATTGTGGTGGAATTAGCCATACTGGATGAAGTAGCAGTGAGTAAGGAATGTTAGAAAGCAGCAAGGAAGTTGGTGGAGCACTGTGAGGAATAAGAAGAAACATCAGTGGAAAACAAAAATGTAGTTCTCCCTAAATGTGCATATGGCAATACCTTCAGTACTGTGTGCAGTTATGTTCCTGACCTGGAGTACTGTGTGCAGTTATGGAAGCTTTGTCACTATAAGAGTATAGAGAGAACAGAGGCAGTGCAGATGGGGGCAACAAATAGGTTCATACAGTAGGTGTTTATTAGGCTAACAACCACAAGGGCCTTTTTAAGCCTAGCCATGCATCCCAAATCTCTGACAAATTCTGATCCCCTTGATAAGTGTAATCAGGGGCTTAGGAGATGAAACATTTACAAGCAGGGGCCTGGGAGATGAACCTTTTACAGGTTGCCTGTGTCTATTAGAGACATAGGTACCAAATCATAGATGAATTTCCTGTTCTCCATCCAATTGTCCAAGTTGCAGTTGAATTCGGTTAGGGAGGAACTTTGCTTCACATGAATACTTACCTGTCTCTCCAGCAGGTCTTATTTAAATCACAGGCAAGGTTGAAGACTTTAGAACGGGTAATTCTGTTGCTCTTTTTTTTTTTTTGCTGATATGAAGGAGATCCATCAGAATGGGGTCTGACAATGCCCTGCATGCAAGGCATAGATCTCCCCTAAACAGCCTGTACAGGGATAGGGCCTTGAGGCAGTCTGCATAGGAGATTTTAGTTATGCCCTGTATTCGTTTAGTGAATAATCTCTGTGGACATTCCATTTGTTGGATATGCCTGGTTAGGGACATACCAAAGGGGGTACTGTACTCAATAATAGGTCTGATGAATGCCAAATACAGTGGAACAATGACTACCATGGACTTAGATGCCATAGCTTTGTTTATAACTTGTGCAACATAGAATGATTTCCTCACTACTTTGACACATGATGGTCAAAGGCTAGATTGCTGCCTATGTGTGTTCCTAAGTTCCTGACTACTGGGTGAGGTGTAAGGGGTGTGTTGTCAATATGATAGTTACCAGAGATGGATGACTTCCCGAAGGATAATTTTATGCATTTCTTGGCATTTAATTTTAGTCCATGGTTCTGACACCAGTTGTTTGCCTGTGTCAGCCCTTCCTGGAGAACATTTGTGTCAGTGTGAGATTCAATGACAGCTCCTAATATGCAATCATTTGTAAATTTAGTCAGCCAGAGGCCATTGACATTGACCTTGACTTCTGAGAAGTAAATGGTAAAAAGGAGTGGTCCAATTACTGATCCCTGAGGGACTCCATTTGTGACTGGCCTCTTTGCAGAGATGGGCTCCCAAATTTATACTTCCTGGGTTTTGTCTGTAAGCCAGTTGGCTATCGAACAGGTGACATACAGGTTTGCACCTAATCTCTTCAGTTTGTCAACAATGCTTGAGTGGGGTATTGTGTCAAATGCCTTGGCCAGGACAAGGTAGACAATGTCAACCATTTTGCTTTCATCCATTGCTTTGCTGACCTTCTCAAAGAAGTCCACCATGTTGAGTTGGCATGAGCTGCCCTTGATGAAACCAAACTGTGTTGGGTCCCATGTCTAGAGGTTTACTGTATCATTTCATGGTAATTCCTTCCATGGCTTTGCATATAAGACTAGTGAGACTTTTGGCTCTGCATTTTCAGGGTCTGTACATGGCCCACCTTTGTGCAGAGGGAAGACTGTTGCTGTTTTCCATTCATGAGTCATGTAGCCTGTTTGAAGATTACAATTAAATAGCAATTCCAGACGGACTGATAGGTCATGTTTCGTGTTATTTGGAAGGCTTCCTGGGATATTGCCTGGGCCCATTGATGCAGTGTTCTTGGTCTTAGAGAGAGCATTAAGGACCTGTTCCCTGGTGATAGCAGCAGGAGTTATATTTGATGGCATTACCTGAGAGAAGGTTGAGGGGTAGAGATGGGTAAAGTTAGAGTGGAGATGATTTCTTCAGCCAGTAGGTTTGCTATATCTTCTGGCTCAGTATAGGTGGGTCTGTTTACAATGACAAAATTGTGTATTGCCTTTCAGGTTGCAGACAGCTAAAGAATGGCTTGTGGTTGCCCTTGCCTTGGGAGGCCATATTTACATCATACTTGGTTTTGGTAGACTTTATTTGTCCTCTGAGTTGTTTGTTTAATTTGATGAAAGTGCTTTTATCCTGCTGGGTGTTGCACCTCCTAATTTTTCCCATGATTTTCTCCCTGCTGTAATGCAGCCTATTGCTTTTGTGATTCCACCACGATGGTTTGTTTTTTGAATTAGTTCTGTACTTCTTCCTTGTGGGTACAGCTGCTCTCTTTGTGCAGCTATTAACAGGCTTGTATAGGTTTTCTGTAAACTTTTCAGCATAGACAGCAGTGTTCTCAGGGTTTATGGGGGCTTGAAATTTTGCCAGGTTATCACTTAATAGCACCATTTTGTGGTCTGACCTTACCAGGGTAGACATTACAGTAGGGGGTGTGCAGCACTCTCCCATATTAGCGAGGACCAGATTCAGTATGGTTGCACCCCTGGTTGGTTTATTGACAATCTGGAATCCAAGAATCTCTATGCCTGTATGTTTGCTGTCATGTAGGATTCCCAGTTAACAGTGGGGTAATTAAAGTTGCCCATAAATATGGTACCGGGTTGTATGGTGAGCGTTTCCAATAAGTTTAAATACATGCTATGGGTTTCCTGGGTCATACAGAGGGACCTATAGCTTGCAAGGAAGTGGTATTGGATTTTGCCTATTGTGATTTGAACATGGAGTAGCTCAAGTGCATTGTCTTGTTTGTCCAGCCTTGAGGTATATCTAGTTTTGATGTAAACTGAGACACCTACACCTTTAGTCCCTGTCTGTGTAATAGCTGATCTAAATGTGTGGAAGACATTATAACTTTGCACTGTCGGTGTGCTCTCAGTGGCTTTAATCTGAAACTTTCTAAAGTCTATGCATGCATTGGACAGACACAATACACTTCTTGTGAGTTGTAGCATAAAAAGAGATAATTAAAATGATTTTAACATAGGTTCTCCAGTTTGCTCCGTAAGTAAAGATAAAGACAGGTCATTTGGGTCATGCATTCCTTATCTACCCTCAAAATCTATGTTTCTTTGGTTAACAAGAACCACTGCAGGAAAAGAAAATGTAATAAATGTTGATAACATGTAGACCCTTAAAGGCCATGCAACTATATATAGCATGCTAAGTTGGAAAAAGTTTTGTGAACACATACAAAGGGTCAGGCCCTCTCAGTATGTGCACACATCAAGGCACTGCATATTATGCATTTTTGGAAAGTTTGCTTATACTTCTTTAAACTATTCCCAGCTTGCTCTACTGTTTAAGATGAATAGCATTGCACAGACAAGAATAAAACCAATTAGCAAAACTGGCACTGAGCCATTTTGACTTGAAAAAATGTTTTATAGAAACAAAGAGCTCAGCACATTTGGATGTCAGCTGTTATAGCACTAGAATAGTAGATGGTGAGGAGGGAGCTTTTGACCTGAAAATGTCAATGCATTAATGATGAAATGGACCTTATCGCATTTATTTATTTATTACATTCAACTGTTTATAACCTAAACAGTTTACATTAAAGGAATAAGCAAAAATAAAATGAAAACATTCATAAAAATAATATTTTTAATATCTATTGAGAATAAATAAGTGTATGGCCAGCTGAACATAATTAACATTTACCGGTTGCTCCACTAATCCTTGTTATCTAAAGGACAGATTAGTGCTGGTATAAAACAGAGTTCACAATACTTTCCTCTATACTTAGGGACATAATAGAAACATCAATACTGGCAGCAGATAGATATGGATGGATCCATACAGTCTGGCTATTTTCTTACCCACCAGCGGTGTAAACTTTGGCTCTAGATGATTTTTTTACCCTATGGCAAAGACCATAAATCAAACATCTTGGTCTTCACCTTCTGTCTGCTGTATTGTATACCCTGTGTTGCTTCCATGGAGTCTGACACTACCTTTCTGTCTGAGTATGTTTTAGTTTTGGTAGCAATCTGCCCACAGAAAAGATGCATCATAAAGGTGCAACGACATATATAATCATGTAAAAGGGAAGCAAGAGTTTTAAGCCTGATTTCATATTATGTAAGGTAAACACATATTATCTGCATAAAGGAAGTAATTACTGTTGGTCTAGCACAAGGTTAGTAAAGCTGTTGTTTTTAATTCTAATGACTGGATCTAGGTGCATACAAATTTCTTTGTCACACAGTCACAGCATGATATTCTATGGGGTATAGTTTATTTCTAGATGTAAAACACCCCAAGACATACCCACTGGTATACTGTCATATAAATCACTGTACGGAGAACTAAGTACAACAGATTGATATTTATAGAGTTTGGTAATAGTAGGATGCATGAAGACATCATAGTAATGCTAGAAAGTGACATGATTTAAAAGAAAAGAATAAAAAAGATAATTCAGACTTTTTTTGCATACCCTTTGCCCCCACTACCTATTGATCATTATCCCCCTCCTGGTCAATTGGCCCATTTCTTTCTCATCAGTGGATGGAAAGTCCAACACGAAAGGCCATCATTTAGGCAGACGTTAGGAGTGATTTCAGTTTTTTTTTTTATTAGCCCCACTCCATTCACCATAGATGCCCAACTTGCAGAAGTGATGGGGACGTGTAACGGGCTGTCCACATTGGTTGCCCCCTCACTTCTACTAGAGACACTGCCAGGAAGCATTCCTCCCCCTCCCCGCATGCATATGAAGTGGATTCACTAGTCTCTGGCCTTTTCTAATGTTTTAGGACCTTAATGTTGGGAAGGACTCGTACCCTTCAGTAAAGTAAGGAGTGCAGGATTAATGCACTCAACAGCCTTATTCACATCTAACCTATACAACAGTGCCTGGTTATTTCCTTTAAGAATGTGAATGCAGAACTTCAGGTCAAATATTTTTATATCTTTGAGCAGCACAAATGCCAAATTTTGGTTATCATGGTATAATTCCAGCAAAAACAGGTGAATATTTTCATAGAATATTTCCTCAAAAAGTCATTTATTTAAGAAGAGGGATTCTTAGGAGTACACATTGAAACTATTCTTCCACTTTCAAGGAAATATGCATTAATAAGTTGAATACTAAAACAAGATGCAGCTCATGGCCTGGATTCATAATCAAATTGTGAAGTGCACAGCATGGTCAAGTGCCAAAATTCAAATTGTATAGTAGCTAGGCAGAGACTCACAAAACCACATAGCACTACAAGATGATGTGCTAAATGGTGCAGAAAAAAGGGTTACCCTGTGTAATGACATAGAAATAAAGTAGCACACTATAATGAGTACATAATGGCATGTAAATGAGAACTGGAGTAAAACAGATCATAATTCAGTCATCAGTCACACAGTGGTGCAGCCATTGCGTATCAGTTTAAAGGCAAAAGGCTTGTCAAAAGTTGTAGTGTCATAACATCCAAAATACTAGGAGCAGCAGAGGGATTTTTCAGTAACATTTAATTAAAATGATTAGCTTTTCGACTTGGTGATATACCCGTCAGCTTCAATGGAAGCTAACAGCTGCATGGAGTTGGACAAGGACATCACATGACCCTTCATGGAGGTCATGATCTCAATTATGTCATTGCCTTAGACTCCAGGCTTTGGTTGTGGCAGGCAAAATCTTCCTAGAGGTCTTCTTCCTCACCAGTTATCTCCAAGTCTGCATGCATAGCTGTGAACTGTGCCTGGATTACAGCCTTTCACAACAGTTGATTGATATCCATACGTGTCCACATATCTAAGGAAGGTTGTGATGGTGTCTGCAACCCTAAACCACAGGTAGTCTACCAGATTATATGTATCTGCTTTTCAGATGCAGTAATCTTCAATACTGCTACAAGCCCAGTGGTAGCAGTAGCAGTTCTATTGGTCACAGGAGGTCACATCTGTGTCAGGCTTAGTGACTCCCTCCACTGTGCATGTGGTAGGTGTAGGGCAGACCATGGAGAAATCCAGGATAATGGGGTAAGACCACCCAGGAGGGAAAGAGAGTAAGTGTGCCCTTGGACTGTAATGCAATCTTTGTGTTGGTATCACCATCAAAATCCATGCAGGTGCTGATCTCAGCTTATTGTCCTAGCCCAGCTTCTACAGCTGTCTCTATAGCAGTGGTCTGTCCTGTGAATATCAATTAAATGAAATATCAGAGTGGCAATGTCCACCACACAATCTGTGATGCAAAGCCATGGAAGACATAAGCAACTTAAGTATTCTAGACCCAAGTCAGTTTGTTTTTGTGAATGGCAGATCCTATCTTTTGAACTCATTAAACTTTTTTGAAAAGTTTATATAGGTTATGGACAGTTGCCACTTCATGAACTGCTTATCTCAACCTGTGCAAGGCATTTGACATTTTCCCCATGATGGAATTATTGAAAAAAATTACAGACTTAATGTAAACCCTTACACTGTCTGCTATATTTCAAACTGGGTATCTAACAGATCCCAAGTTTTAAAAGTCACTAATATACCCTATGAAAGTAAAATCATAACAGATGGGATACCATAAGAATCAGTGCTGAGCTCTCCTCTGTTATTATTTATTTTGCAGACATCCAAGCCAATATCCCAGAAGTGTGGTTGACCAAGTCTGCTGATGACCGCATACTGGGCACTATTATCCACTCATCCAATGGTACTGAATAACTAGTACAAGGACACATACCTGGTGTACCAAAAATTATCTCAAGCCAAATGCAAGACAGTGCTGTGTAGCAGTGTTCAACAAAAAATCCACTCTCACCTCATCTTACACATGATACTGCTCTTAGGCCTCTGCACTTATGTGAAATCTCAGTCTCATTTAATTATCATGTTTCCATCAAAGTCAGGAAAATTTTCTCTCTCTCCCTCCTTGTTTACTTTCAAGGAAATATCCTCAGGATCTAAAGTAGTCATCCCACCACTGTGCTTTTTCTTTATCAGATCCATCATCAACTACAATATACCCTTTTGTATGTACAATCCAAGTATATCACTCAACTGGAAAGGCCCCAATGATTTCTAACCAAAAAAATGAAAGGCCTTAAATTCTTCAGCCATATTAACAGATGAGCACAACTTTCCTTATAATCAGTATCCTACTATCTTCTCCAAGGAGACTTGTGTGTCACTTTTTGAGGCATGAAAGACTAAGTTCTACTTAACCACCTATTTCTTCAAAAAAAAAAAAAACAGTGGTTCCAAGAAAGCCAACACTAGAGACCTAAATCTACAACAAATAAACAACACTTACCAGACAGATACATTCCTAACTCGCTGTATTCTCAGACTATGGAATAATTTACCACTATAAATACTGTTTTGTTTACCTTTAAGGCTAGTCAGTGATTGGAAGGGTAGACACAAATTTATATCAGAGCTGTTATTATTTATGGCCCTACTAAGTTTGGGAAGTGAGTACTGATAAGTGCTTGAAAAGAGCAGTAAGAACTTTTAAATGTGTCATCTCAAAGTTGTATATATAACTAGGCATCTTATGGCTCCCATAATATCTTGCCTAGTACTGTTCTTATATTCCTATATCTCTGGGGTAGTTAAGCAAATGAAAGATAAATGCTTGGTAGCAATCATCAGAAACTTTGTTTGCTTGTGTTCCTCTGAGTCTGAGCACCTGAAATATCTTGCTCCACTCAGGCTCATTCCGGTCCCCTTCCCTACCCTCTTTCTCACCCACCACCACTTCAATTACTTTTATAGATACAATAACTCCTCCCCTAATTACTCCCTATCCAATCCCATTCTGTCTCCTATTTTTTCTATTAACAACCCTCCACATGACAAAACCACCTACCACAGTAAATTATATTTTATATTAACCTTACATTGTTCCACCCCATCCCTTACTCTAACCCACCCCTTCTTCATATCACTATCTTATCTTCTAATTCTACTACTCTTTCTCTTTCACATTGCATATTATAACTCACACACTTCACTATTCTCATTATATCCATATCACTAGCTCTCATACTACTTACATGTACCGCCTCCCTGAAATACACATAAATACATTTAACTGTAATTAAATAACAATAAATTTAACTGTAATTCACTTTTTCTATACCTTTTGAAAAACATGGAGATAGCTTTTCAAATATATCAGCCAGCCAAATTGAGCCGAACACTATACAATTTTCATAACTAAAGATCCTATCATACCCTATTAAACCAAATTCACGGTTTATATAA
The DNA here is from genome assembly GCF_019279795.1 of Protopterus annectens. Classification (NCBI taxonomy): domain Eukaryota; kingdom Metazoa; phylum Chordata; order Ceratodontiformes; family Protopteridae; genus Protopterus; species Protopterus annectens. Next base: position 151,484,547 of record NC_056725.1, read on the forward strand.
AAGTGAAGCACGTTGTAAAATCCACCTACCTTAGCCAATAGCTCCCCAACTCTTCAAGCTACCCCAATGTGGGGACATCCACCCCAATCCTGGACCCCCTCTTACTTCCACCTCTCCTCAATCCCCCCTCTGAAAAAATATGCTGTAAGTCACTCTAAACATGCATAGCATCTGCAACAAAAATAACATAATTCAACTCATAGCTAAAACAGCACTCCCCAGACATATTAGCAGTTACAGAAACCTGGTTGAAACCACACATCCAAGACACCAACATGCTACCACCAGGATTTAACATACTAAGAACAGATAGAACCTATAAAAAGGCAGGAGGAATAGCTTTAATTGACAATGCTACCTCTCTCAAAACCAATTCCCACATTTAGTAATGATGAAATTCTCATTGCATATCTAAAATAAAGAACACCAAACAACTGTGTATGGCAATAGTTTGCATACCCCCTGGCCGAAACATTCCTATACCAGAATACATTCTTTCCTGGATGTCAGAAAACATTTCCAATGAAACAGTCATTATGGGAGATGTCAATATCAATTGGGAGAATTTAATCACTGATTCCCCATCAAATAGTATCAACCTTTATGGTTTTACACAACTCGTTACCACCTCCACTAGAATGCAAAGCAGTAATAACCCTGGATCTACCCTGGATTGGATCCTAGTCTCTGATCCCCACAAATACTCTAATTCCAGTACACTTCCTAATATCTTAAGTGACCACTTGCCCACATGTACTTATAGGATCACCCCTCAAAAGCTCAATGTCCACATTGACAAAACATCCAGAAATGTAACTAACATTAATCAAGAATTTTTTAATACCAAATTAAAATCCTTCAGCTGGTACTTATTAAAAACTTTACCACTGGATAATGCTGTCAGGCACTTCAGCAAATTATTTCTAGACACCCTCAACAACTTAGCCCCTCTTTGAACTAAGAGAACAAAAACAAGAAACACACCCTGGCTGACCAAATTCACAAAACAAATATTACAAATCAGAGACAGAGCATGAAAATATTGGCAAAAGAACAAAAATAATACAAATGTACAAAACTATAAGCTACTTTGCAATAAAGCAAACAAAATAGTAAATGCTGATAAAAAATACTTCTCACAACAATTAGCAAATCACAAGAACAACACCAAAAATTTCTGGAAAACGATATAATCACTTATTACCCCAGGGTCCAAACAAAACCCATCACCAACCACAGATAAAACACCATCCCAAATAGCTGATATGTTTAATACTTACTTTGTTGATAGCATGGTAAAATTAATTAAGACGCTAGTTTTATCACAAATTCTAACTCCACAGGCGATCTCCTTGCACCCCTCTCTCAAGCATCCAATAAAATCACCACAACTTCTCCTCCCCCTCACTAAAATACTTCCACATCTAATATTCAATTTCCTCCTTTCTCTCTACAACCTGTATCTACTATGGTTGGACATAAACTTCTTCTCAAACTAAAACTTTGTTCCTCTTCCTCTGACAGTCTCACAGCAGAATATTAAAAACTTGCTGCAGAAGCAATTGGTTATCCTGTCAGCATTCTTACCAATTAATCCATCATGGAGTCCTACGTCCACAACTTTTGGAAGAAATCTATCATAGCCCCACTGCACAAAGGAGTAAAATCTAATGAATTAACTAATTATCAGCCCATTTCTATCCTATCTCATCTATCCAAACTACTGGAAAAATGTAAACATACAACTACTGAACCACCTTATCCATAACAATGTTTTTACACCTACCCAACAGAGCATTAGACCAGCACATAGCATGATAACTGCTCTTATCTCCTTTAGCGATATAGTTAACAAAGCTAGAGATGCTGGCCAAATAGCCTCTGTAATGCTACGAGATTTGTCAAAGGCCTTTGGCACTGTATTACTCCACAAATGTTTACAGCAGCTTTCTTCACTAGGTTGTTCACAACCATCCCAACAATGGTTTTCCAGCTATGTAGCCAATAGACAATAATGTGTAAAATGGCAAGGTTGTATGTCACAATACCAGACTAACAAACCAGGGTCCCACAAGAGTCCATTCTTGGACCCCTCCTCTTCAGTATCTTCATTAATAATTTACACACTGCCGCCTTTCAAAGCTCCATAATCTAATACACTGATGATTCTACTATCATCTCCTCCTCAAACAGCATACCGCACCTTCTGCAAATAACACAAGATGCCTTTACCTCAACTGAATCTTGGAATCAATGGAGCACAATTACTTACTGAACCCCAAAAAGACAAAATTACTTTTTACACCTAAAACATTCTCATCTGATTTTAAAATATATTCACAGAACAAACCAGAGATTGAAGTGGCAACAAATGCTAAGCTATTAGGTATCACTATAGACAATAAACATACATTTGAGCAATGCATACATAATGCTATAAAAAAACACACTTCAGACTTGGGATGCTCTACAGACACAAAAAATTCATGGATACTTTTACAAAAAGAACACTTGCCAATACTTATTTGCTCCCCTTTCTATTATATGGTGCCCCCATTTTCACCCACCTGCACATGTCACTAAAAAGTAAGCTTCAGTCTTGTTATAACAAAATCACTAAATTTGCTACAGGCAAATCTTAATGCTATCACTACTGCAATGCTCTTATGGAACTTAACTGACTCAAATTCCTGCATCAGCTAGACTATCTACAACTATCAACTAGCACATAAAATAATATACAAACCAGAAAGCTGTCCTACCATAAAATCTGTTCTGCATACCTGCATTCCTACCAGAACTTTCCATTCTGAAGATAAACAATTAATAACTGTACACAGACCTAATAAAACAGCTGGCCACTGTCTATATTCCTATGCTATTACAAAACTATGAAATGCCTTACCTAAAAATATCAGTACTATAGACAATCACAAGAAATTCAGGCTTATACTAAAAAAAAACTTCCTTCTTAACATACATATCTGTTATTGCTCCAAAACAAACAGATAGCTTTCTCCTTTCCATTTTTAACTTCTCTCATCCACCTGTCTCCCACTTTAACTTCTGTCATTCACCTATCTTCCACTTCCCCTCTCATCCACCTATCTCTTATTTTGCCCTTTATCACACTCACAATATTCAGCCTCTTACTGTTTTATTTTTATGTCTCCCTCTTTTCCCTCTCTCACCCTCTTTCCTACACCTCTTTTCTACTCATCTACCCAGTCACGTCTCATCTTCTTGTCACCCATCTCCTCTATCTCTTCCATCTCTCACCTTGACTTCTATTAAGGAAAATATCTCGCCAAACCACTCATGAAGCTAGAATCACTATGTTGAAATACATTCTTAACTCACTGTACTTATACACCTTAACCTAACACCTTGTATATGTCAGACATATTTCCAGCTAGTACTATCAGAGATTATTTTCTTATTTTAGTCCTAAATTTTTAATAATTACAGTACAGATGTCATGTTTTGCTCATTATTGTATCTTTTGTTAATAATGTTCACAATTTTTGCTATAAATACTTTTTCCCAAATTCTATGCTACTCTATACAGAAATTTTACTGTAACAAACTTTTGTTTTTAACTTGTATGTATAAACTTTCTTTGCTGGAGCTTTTCTCCCCAGGCTTCTGCAGAAAATGGGTTCCTGACCCAGTCAGACTTTCCCTGTCACCAAATGTCAATAAATAAATAAATAAAATAAATAAATAAATAAATAAAACATCTATGGAGCACATATGCAGCAGTGTTTGGTCTCTAACATCTGTCCGGGCATAGTCATTGTATAGTATAAGTGGCACAGCTAGTGAGCTGGCTGGTCTGTATGGAAGATGTGCAATGTCAGACCATTCCCAGAATCCATGTTCACACCTGCAGTATATGATACCAATTTCCTCACCATCTTCATACAGAGATGCCAAGAATAACTCACATTCTGTGAGGGTTGCACATGGAAATGGTTCCCCTTCAGCTGCAGTCCTTTTTGAACTCTATTGCTCGTCTTTTATTCCACCCACCGTATTATGCTATTACCATGTTTCTGACACTGCAGTTTTGTGCAATTCTTCCAACTCATGGCATTTATATCATGAGCTACTAAGTCTCTCACATGTCCTGTAGAAGCTAGTGGGCACATTGTCTCCCATGAGTCCTGACAGATTACATGTAGCTACATGTCATTTTCATCAGGGCAGATCTTGTATAATATCTTCCATAGGCACCTTTGGATGGCATGCATACAGCTAGAAAGATTGTAGACCATGTTAGTGGGCAGGTGATGTGTGCCTGCAGTGAGGTAACAATGTCATATACATGCTGGCCTGACTTATTTGCACAAAACATGATTGGGCTATGATAAGTAGACAATGGGGGATACAGATATGATGGAGAGTGGTGTATGCCATTGGTCAGCATGGTGTGTAGTAGTAGGGATGGACCTGTGTGGATAAATGTCTGAGTATGTCTCATACAAGGGGCCACTGGGAGATGTGGAATGTGGGGTTTTACTAACAGCAGGTGTAGTGCCTCACAAGGCTGACTGGCTGTTTTTGAGAGAAGGGAACTCATGACAGTGATACCAGTTCTGGATGACCCCAGCAGTTGTAAACAGACATTAATTAAGCACTCCATTGATTGTTGGCAGCTTTCTTTCATTGTCCCGACAGTACATGCAGATGGCCAGTTGTGATCATTGTACTACCCCAGTAAACAAATGTAAAATAAAATAAAGTAATACAACTATATACATGATGGTGTTACCATTGCCAATTCTAAGCAGGGGCACACAAGTATGCAGCCGTGGTGTTATACAGAGTAGGGAACACTGGAGGCAATTTGGTGACAGTCCTATTGCAATGGGCTGGAATGCCTCACATACAGTTGTAGGTCAAAATGTGTACACTTTAGCCAGCACTGAGCAGACTGGACAGAGAGTGAGGATGGCAGTCATGTTGTAATGAGTTGTCATTGGTGTGTTATCATTGTGGTTCTAAACAGATATACCCTACATGCTGTATAGCTGCAAGTGTATGTTGCAGACAAGCATGGTACTGAGCACTAATATTACCATACCTACAAATCATTTACAGCAGGATATTCACAGCCTAGTATCTATATATGACATCACTGCAATATCCCTTCTCACAGTGCTATAGGCCACTGTGCAGCTCCTATGACTTCTATTGTGGTGAACAGTTGCTTCTGTACTATGAGAGATTTCTTTGAAATTCTCTAAAATGTCTACCTATACTTCCTTTTTACATTCCATATTCTACCTTTTATTTAGCACTACATCTCCATCCATTATTATTCATGGCCAATCTATAGGTCATGTAACATGCTGTGCTTAAAAATTTTCCAAGTAAATAACTTTTAAAAATAGAAACGTAGTTTGCAACTTCAAAGATAACGTTATCATCACAAAACAAGAGGCAGAATCCTAGTTATATGACTCTAAATAGAATTTAGAATTTTATAATGAATAAGCATGTTATAAAATGTAATATATATGCTCTTTTACTAGTTTTGTTAAAAAGTAGAAGTTTAAGATAATTAATATGTTTGAAAATATTTATTTTTCCCAGGGAAGGAATTCACTAAATTTTAATAAAGATACATTTTTATGTATATGTAGTAAATCTTTATTTGTAGATTACATTTAACCTGCTTGTTTTCAAAATTTCAAAATGCTGTATAATCCATACAGTTGTTCAAGTATAACATATTGTGTCTTTCGGCTTTTCCCGGTTAGGGGTTGCCACAGCGGAACTCCGGTCCGCTAATGATTGGCAGTAGATTTTTACATGCTGAGTTTCCAGCTCTGACGCACAACCTTCAATGAAGGTACGCCCATTCACACATGTCTCCACACAAAAGACGCTCTAGCTGAGAATCGAATAGGACAGCATCTTACTGTGAGGTGACAACGCTACTGCAGCACCACCACCGCAGTTCAAGTATAACATATTATCATACCAAAATCTCTTTACTAGGATCTAGAGAAACTGAAATTCCCAGTTGTTATGAAACGGAAATGTTATAGAGATCCATTATTTAAGAAGAGGTATTTTAAAATAAAGTTATATGTTTTAAAATATTATTTCCAGATCTAGACTGAGTAGGTCTATAAATAGTATACTGACAATAATTCAATAATAATTGTTTTATTTTATTGAAGAAGATGGAGGTAATACAATTTTTGAATTTATTGTTTTATATGAAGATGAATGCATTTCTTCCCAAATATAATTATAAGACTTAACAAGCCCATAAATAACTCTTTTTTTTTTAATAGGGGCTAAAATATACCCATCAATATCAGGAAGCTTATAATTTCCATAGCTCTACTATATTTTTAATGAAATTCTTGGCTTATTTAGATACAAAAGAAAGGGTATGAGTGTTTTATTAATTTGATTTATGTCACTTTTGGATGGAGATGAGTATGCTCTTTGCAAGATATATACAACTGTAAGAAGAAGTATCTTTATTAAGGCAAACATAGCCTCAAAACCAATACAAAAAATATTCCAGTCAGAGATTATATTTTAATATTGGTCACATTATTAAAATAACTAACCATAATAGTTTTGTTACCATTAAGAAATAATTTCATTACTATCAATAAATTCCAACTTGGATACATCAATATATACTATGAGGCTTTGAGGGTGTGATACAGCCAGATTGTAGAATCATTGAGGTTAAGTAATGTTAATAAAATTTCATCAGCAAATAGCATTTTAAGCCTCCCTTCATTATCAGTATCATATGTTTCAATATGCATAACTTGTGTAATCAAACTACTATTAGTTAGGGCTCTGCAGTTGCTGTAAATGATAAAGGAGACGTAGGCCATCTTTACTTTGTACCTTGATTAAAATTATTAGCTGAGAATGACAAAATTCTAGTTTGACAGAGGAAGTAAAGCATGTGACCTAAATATTTAATGATATGAAATTAAATTCATAGGAAAACCCAAATTCTCAAAGTATTAAATAAGTAAGAGCAATTTCTTTGTCCAAGCAATTCAAAATTAATTATTATTATTATGATCTGCATGATGTATTAAAGACTTGCTTTATGTTATCCTTTGTCTATTACCGATACATCTAGTCTGGTCTTTAGCAGTTAGGGAAAGGATAACCAATTTCTTTTGACTGGGTAATACAAATATAATTTATTATCAGTATTAATCACAAAATGTGACCTGCATAAACTATAAAGCCTGAGTTTTTTGTCTTGCTCAAGAACTGACAAAACTAATGATTTCTTCAAGGAGATGTAATACTGTTATGTGTAATAACTTCATTAAGATGTATGACTTTATGAATAAAAATGATTACTTTCTGGTGAAAACTTATACTTCTGGAAGTATTTCATCTATAATATCAATGAGAGTGGTAAGCATTGAGCAGCCTATCTGTCACAAAAAGAGTGGTTTACAGCTCTGAAACTAAACCTTATTGGCCATTTTGGGCTGATTTCTATCCCTTTCAACTTTCTGAGTTAAAAAAACCCGTGTTTGTTGTGCATCCCGCAATGCCGCTTAGCTAGGGTTAAACTATTCCTAGAGTCATAAAGTTTGCTCTTCAGTGTTTCCCTTGGAACTAGCCAGTTTTTTAGTTTTAGCACTTGAATTTGCTTATTCGTGATCAGCACTTGTTCAGAACTTGTTGTAAGCACTAAATAAGCTGCAAATTACTATGGCACTCAACCTTCATCATTACCTAGAGGAAAACAGTTTTGGTACTTACGTTTCTCTCTTGCTTAGAGAAAAACAGCTCTTGTACTCACTTTCCTCACTTATCTAGAGGAAAATGTTTTTTATTCAGGCATGTCCAAGGGTCAGCTCCCAGTGTTCTCTCCTGTCTATCTGATGAATCTGGGCATCTTGGGACAATGTAGCAATTGCCTCATGTAGACAGACAACCCTCTCCTCCTACCACCCAACACTACAACCTGTGAGAGATGCACTTATCTAGCCAAACTGGAAGCAAAGCTCTCTCCAACCAAGACTGAACTTGACAGTCAAGAAAAGAAGGTAAACACTTGCACCACACCACACTCATCATATAGTCCCACTAAACTTACACCACCAAAATCCACACATAGAAACACAAAAACATTTGCGGAGGCTCTCAATAATAATCTGGCCAAGCAACAGAAACCTCCAAAGCAGAAACACAAGCAACCTCCACTCCTCAACACAACTCAAATGACACATAGCCCACAGACACATGTGCCACTCAACCACAGCCCATAAGGCAAAACAATGTATCCAACACACTAGTTATAGGTGACTCTATAGTCAGGCACACTGATGTCCCACTCACCAGGCTAAACAAGAAGGTTACTGTCAGCTGCCTGTTGGGTGCCAGGATCCACCACATAACCCATGCACTTAGGTCATTCCACAACAAGTACAAATATGATTCTCGACTAAATGTAGTAATAAACTTCAAACATGGATCACAATCCGTCCCTGGTAACTTACTGACATTACTATGTGCCAAACCTATTGTATCAGTTGACCCACTTAAAGTGACATTATTTACGGTATTTACATTACACTGGGATTTAACCATTAAAATGGGTTGATAGACCCCATTCAACCTTTTAGCTGTGACCTCAGCTGTCAACCTGTTAATCAGGTCTTTCGGGTATCCACGCCCCAAAAACATGGACTTAAGACGATCGCATTCTGCAAAAAAAATCACTTGATTGTGTATTAATAAGAGCCACCCTAACAAGTTGACCTTTCACAACTGAACGCTTCTGGTAGAATGGATGGCAACTAGAGAAATGCAAAAAATCATTTGAATATGTTGGGAGTTATTTAGAACAGACCCTGCAGTATTAGATAAATTAGGTCACACACCCCATACGACTTTCAGTAGGGGTAGGAATCTGAAAAACATCTTAGAATCAGCGAAACCTTTCACCACAGGGTTAACCGGAATGTTTAAATGCGAGGCATGTAATTACTGTAAGTACATGGAACCAGCTAGTACATTTGTTGTTAATAGTGTACAATATAAAGTGAGATTTAAACTCAATTGTCAGTCTAAGTTTATAGTCTACATTGCTAAATGTAAACAGTGCTTCGCTTTTTACATCGGGAAAACCGAACGCAAACTCCGCGAGAGGGTTTATGAGCATCAATATGCAATCAGTAAGGGAAAGTTAGAGAATGCCTTGGCAAAGCATGTACAGTCTTTTCCTAGTCACTGTTTTTCTTATATGGCAATAGATCAGATTGTTCCATCTATAAGAGGTGGCCCGATGCCAATCCTTTTGGAAGAACTGGAATTGGGTGGCAGATCAGGCTTGATGCATATAGACCCCCTGGGTTAAATGATATGTGTTCTATAAGTTGTATTTTGAAAAACAAAAACACATGCAGATAGTCATAATGTCTTTTAATAAGATGTGCCCATGTGGTAGTGAGTTGTTGTAGCTTATGTAGTTTCTGTATTTTATATACATATTTTCATATACAATATATTTACACAACAAGTTGTCCGCACTTTGGTCATGGATTCCAGTAGGAACGACTGTGTAATTACCCACGTAGACCGAGTCATCAGTGTTTAGTTAGTAGTTAATTTTAGGGTTGGTTAAAGAATTTGAATTTAACTTGTTACTAGTCTTTCTATAATGAATTTTTACAATGTGTTTTTCGCAAGTGTTTTTTGTAAATAATTTTACATAACAGAGTCAAGTACATATTTTATGGTAATCCCACTGCTGTTTTGATGTCTGTAATGGACGGCTTTTTAAGCCTACAACTTTAAGTTGGTTATTGAAGTGTAGAAATGTGCTTGTGACGTCAGTAATTCTACAATTTAAATTGTGTGGTTTTTAATTACAAGTACTTCTGAAGAAGTTTGCTTCAGTGGAAACAAAAAGCGCTTAAGTCTTGTTTTATCTTTTATATTCAGTAAACGTTTGGGAACTACCTGCTCATGAGCTGTGATTTTTGTTTTAACAATTTCAATTTTGTTGGTGTATTTTTGGACAAATATGACTCTGTCATTGTCCATGTCGGTGTGAACAACCTGAGATGTACCTCCCTGGACTACATGAAAAGAGACATGGAAGAGCCCTCCGATCTTGTAGCCCAGACAGGTATGACCCTAGCACTGAGTAGCATCCTGCCATTGCCCAGAATGATACCGCAGTACAAGGACAAAATGGATGACTTCAACAATTGGCTAAGCTTCTGGTGTCATTCTAAGGGGATCCAGTATCTGCCTGCCTGGGACAACATGGTCGACAGACCATGATGCTTTGCCTGAGATGGCCTGCACCTGTCACCCCTGGGATTCCGGATACTGCTAAGACTCTTGCCAACACTATAGTGCCTTTTTAGGCAAGGTTCAAATGACAAATTCACAACCATAACAGGTACAGGGAAGGAAAAACTGAGGGTAATGCTACTCAATGCTAGAAGTCTAAACCTCAAAATGCACTCACTCGAGGCATTCCTTAAAATGGAGAACATCAATATCTGTGCAGTGACTGAGACCTGGTTCTAGGCTCCAGAGAGCACCATTACATTACCAGGCTATAACTCATACCACACCTTTTGGCCATCTAACCTGGAGCAGAACACCAAAGGTGGAGGTGTGTCCATATTCATTAAGGATATCCACACCTCCAAGCTAGTTGCTCAGCATAATGCATCCAAAATTAACCAAGTGCAACTAACTCTGGGCAAACCTGGAATCCAAATTGTAGCTTGCTACAGATCCCCCACTATGCCCCAGGATTCACACTCCTCTTTTAATGATATACTGGAAAATATCTGGATTCAACCAAACATCCTAATAATGGGTAATTTCAACTACCCCACCATTAACTGAGAAAACTACTCATGGACCAACTCTTTCGCTCAACATTTTCTGGAATTCATAAATTCCAATGCCCTGGATCAACTTATCCACACCCCCACTGGGGGCAACAATATCCTAGACCGAGTCATCACCAACATGAGTGACCGGTGTTCCATACCTGAAGGCAACACCTCATTGGTCAGATCTGATCATAAACTAATCACCCTAGATATTCACATCCTGCCCCCCACCCCCATTAAGGAAACCACTGTAAAAATTTTCTCCAAAGCCAACTTCATGCTTCTTAAGACAGAAGTGGCGAACTTCATGACACCCATGCAGATGGGCAATACAGTTACGACTGCTGAATCCTACACAAATGCACTCTATAAGCACTTACAAGAGTGCATGGATCGTATTATCCCTATCAGAACTAAGACACTATCCTCCAAAAAAAGGAAGCCAATCTGATGGTCCCCTGCCATAAACAAACTCTACAACAGAAGGAAGAAACTGTTGCAAAAGAGATTAAAATCCCATGAGTGGAGGAGCTCCCTGGTCAGCCTCAGTAAGAAGCTAAGATCCCTCATAAAGTCCTCCAAAGCTAGCTATGAAAACAAAATTGCCACTGATTCTAAGGACAACCACAAAGCATTCTATAGCTATGTCAAGAATCTCAATGGCAACACCCAGATCTGCTCTGAGTTACAGCACAATGGCACGAAAATTACAGAACCAACTGATATTGCCAACATCCTGGCAGATAGGTTCAGTGCTAACTTTACCCCCCCCCCCCCATCCTCTAAAGGGCCCATAGCTATACTGGAAGAATGCAGAGTCCCTGTAATCACAACTATGCAGGTAAAAACTGCACTCTCTAAAGCCAAAAACACAGCATCCATGGGACCGGACAACATCTCAGGCTATGTTTTACACGAACTTCAGAACAAACTGGCTCCCCACTAAAGCACCATGTTCAATCATAGCCTCACATCAGGCTTTGTTCCCACTGAATGGCACACAGCAACAGTTATCCCACTCCACAAAGGAGGAGCCACCACGAACCCCGGGAACTATCGCCATATTAGCCTGATGAGCCTGGTCTGCAAGGCCAAGGAACATATCATCATGGAACTCATAAACAAAGACATTGGTAACCTCCAGACTCTAGACCCCACCCATTTTGGGTTTGTGAAAGGCAGATCATGCCTCCTGAACCTGATTGACTTCTTTGAGGCAGTCAACAAAGGCGCAGACGAGGGTAAGGTGGTTCACACAGCCTATCTTGACCTCGCCAAGGGTTTTGACACCATATTCCATTCTGGAATTATAGATAAACTCCCTAAACTAGGTATAAATCCCTATGTCACAAGATGGGTTGCCAACTGGCTCACTGACAGAACACACACTGTAAAAGTTGCTGACTCCAAATCTGACTTCAAGCCAGTGACAAGTGGATTACCACAGGGTTCAGTCCTGGGTGCTCTCCTGTTTGGTTTCTACTTCTCTGAAGTACAGGCTAACACAGAAGGTCTCTGGCTAACAAAGTTTGCAGATGACTGCAAACTAGGAGCCATAGTCAAGTCCCCAAATGATGTGGACATCCTACAGAAGGGCCTCAATAAGACAGATGCCTGGTGTCAGAGCCATGGCCTCAAGCTCAATGTCAAAAAGTGCATTGTCATCCCCTTTGGTAAAAACTCTGTACCCATGAACTACCACATAGGCAACAGTCTGCGTAATGCTGAATGTGTGATAAGAGACCTTGGGACCCAGGTGGACAGTAGTCTCTCCTTTGATAATCACATCACCACAGTAGTCAGGAAATCCTTCTACATGGCACACCTCATCAGAAAAGGGTTCTCATCCAGGAAAAAAGAGGTCATTGTTCCCCTCTACTCGACACTCATTAGACCCATTATAGAGTACAATGCCCCTTTTGGAATGTACCTCACAAGACATCAGCAACAGCTGGAAAGACCACAGAAGTACCTTACAAAAAGGATTACCATCCTCAAACAGATGCCCTATGTTGACCATCTCAAAAAACTCCAGCTTTACTCCATAGCATATTGCCTACTCCAAGGTGATCTCTGCCTAACATACAAAGCTATGTCAAACCCAGGGCTGTTGGATATGCTACACCTAAAGAAAGCCCTATCCCTCTGAGCTACACACTCTAGGGACCTAAACCTTGTCACCTCAATAAACAGAACATGCTGGAGGAATAGATTCCTGTCCCAGAGACTTCCCATACTCTGGAACAAGCTACCCATCTATGTCAAGCAGAGTTCCTCATTAGCACTCTTCAAAAAAAATCTTGATGAGTGGGTAGGAAATAGGAAATTCACCCCAGGGATCACTTCTGTGGCTCTGCTTGAAAGGGGCACAGGAAAATAACTTTCTTGGGTGGCAAAAGCCAGGGAACCTTGTTGCTTAGGCTTACTTAGGCCCCTTGGGCCAGTAGCCTAGTACCTACCTATGAACCTATGAAATCTATACTCTTATCATTGTATAATTCATCATTTGATTAATAACTTTACTAGGGGCTCCATTTTTGTTAAAAAGTGTATATTTATCCAGCTAAAACATCCTAATTGTTAAACATAACTTTTTTCAACTGTATGAATATCAAAGTTCAATACACTATCATTATATAGTTTATCATTTTTTAAAGTTATGCTGAATATCTTCAGTATCTTATATCTAAGTTATTCTTAGTCAGAGTTGTAAAGTGATTTAGTCTAGAACTGAATTTAGATCTCCTTGCTAGTTGACAGAGTCCTTGCACTTTACTTCAGTGAAGTAAAATGTTCTGATGAAGTCCCGACACTATTAAAGGATGAAAGCACTCAATACCAGTTTGGTGTCCATTTTCTTTTTATTCTTAGTCTAAAGAAGTTTTGTTAGTAATTTTTGAGTTTCTTCATTTTTTTTTAATTTTTATATCTCTCTCTCTCTGTATATATATATATATATATATATATATATAGTTTACAATCCAAATTTTGAGTGAACATTCACCAAGTCAGAATATGGAATGTCCAAACTCCAAACACTGCAATTGCGAACACCGATGTTCCAGACTACTAAATTTTGCCACATGGTGGCACTTGTGTCTAGGTTCAAAACTGGAAGTGAATGTCGAGGTTTGGTGTTTTTTCAGAGATATGGCCATGGTGCATATTATATTCTAATATTTTATGATTAATAGATATAATCATTTATTATCACTAATAGTTGATCTATTATTTCATATATTAATCATTTCCTCAGTACAATTGCTAATCTTTGCATTTCAGATTCAAAGCAAATATATGCTATTTATTCTTATTCATTTGAACTTCATATATTTAAGTAATCTTTTAAAACATGAATCATCTGTGATAATGCAATATGACATTTACTACGCTGGTGAAATGATAAAAGCCTACCGTCTTATAATTACTTTTTAAACCTTTATTTTGATAAAGCCATCTACTCATCCAAAAAAATTCTAAACATACATTAGTACTAATCAATCAAGAGAAAAGCTATTTTTACTTACCAATCCTTTCCTCAGAAAGCCTGGCATTCTTTTTCTTTTAGAATGTAAAACATATTAAAAAATCATGCTGAACTTGGTTTTCAATTCATTTTAGATTATTACTGCAACTACAAAGGAATTTGGAGTTTTATTTGAGTAACTGTTTACAAGTAAACACAATCCACAGGATTCAATAACGTCTACACTTAGTGTACACTGTTTTGAGTAAATAGACAACACAGATAACTCACACCTTCTTCCTCCTAATTTTAGTTTTCCTACTGATATTTTTGCAACTTTAAATATTAACAGGGATTCATGTGCAGACTACATGTACCCTGTAATCTTTCTGAGTGACTAGAAAGCACAAAAATGGGAACAGAATGCTCTTGAATACATATTGTGTGCACTTAGTGTACAATTAGTGTCGGCTTTATTGAATCTGGCCCAATAACTTTGTCTATGCCAATTAAATTCCTCAAGAAGCTTAACTGTTACAATAAACAAAAACCCAAAGTGCACTAGATATATATATATATATATATATATATATATATATATATATATATATATATATATATATATATATATATATATATATATATATATATTCTTAGTCATATGAGAACACATTTCTGAAGCAACTACACTTGATCCTAACATTGGAGACAATGTAACTCTAAGCATCACTGTTGCTTCCAATATTAGATTATTACTGAAGAATAAAAATATACATTTGACAGGAAAGAAAATTATTAGTAAAAGAAACTATAAATGATCTCTAAAAATATCAAATTTAAGTTAATTAAATGAAGTTAAATAATTAAAATAGTAAGATCAAAGATAATAGGAAAATTAATAATAGGCATCACTAAGTGAGAATAAGATTATAAAATCTCACTTATATTTTAGTACTATAAAAAAGCAATCAGCGAGCCTCTCCATTTATGGAAGAGACAACCAGAGAATACATTTTATTGATTCACTTCCCTTCTAAATTAACTTTAGCTTACTGACTGTTCATATCTTAAAATATATATTAGTTTGAATGTAAATAAGCAACAACAAAAGAAAGGCTCACATTGTTAAAATGTAAATAAATAAAATCATAGGCCACTAGTTCTGAATTTTTTCAGTGAAGTCAATTCTTTAGGTTTTAATATCATGTTGGTCTATTTCAGCCATCACTAACCACCCAGCCTCATTTCAGGTAACCCGGGAGGATTCTTCTGTGCCATTCACTGCTGGGAATCCTATGTAATTCAATGGAGAAGCTACTCAGAGGTACCAGCAATCCTTACAAGTCACTTTTCCCAGGGTGACCTTCATCCTGTTGCAGACAGACAGACCTAAAGACCACTGGAGATCCAGTTGGTGAGCGAAGCAGGGCACGATGACCACCACCTCATCTTTGCTTATTTCAGGGCTAATCTGCAGAAAAATGAAGACAAAGGGAGAGTAAAAAAAAAAAAAAAAAATTAGAGAAAAATAACAACATAATGGAAAATGAAGAAAAAAGCAGGATAGAAATACAAAAGGTAAATGTTATGTGGAAAAATTTCTTAGAACTAATACGGAAAATCAAATCAGTAAAGCCACATAAAATAATGTATTGGAATGCTGACTATAAAGCATATTGCAACACAGGTAGACCCGTTAAGCATAAGTAGCGCAGTTTAATACAGCACTATAGTAAACTAAGGGGAAATGTCTACACTGCCAAATAACAACTAAGCAATAGATAAATATGAAAATGAAATGCAAACAAATGCAGCTGCTGAGTGTTGTGGTGCACAGTATTGTCACAGTAATGCAGTAATGCCAGTCATACACTACAAATTTCATAGAGAATCTGTCCTGCTTTCTCTAGGAAACCACTCAGTTTTCTTTGATCTCCTGATGTGCTAGAAAATATAAAACAATGGAAATGAACACATCATATCATCGATAGCATAAGGCATTTAGAGAAATAGGTGACTGGCTTACTGTACAGTGACAGACAGCTTACAATGATATCTGGCTCTCTGTCTACAACCACTTCTTCATCTCTTCCAACTGGCAGAAAGGGTTAGAGTGGCACCTTCTTAGGTCACTGTACTTTGCTGGAACTGCTTGTTAGAGGAGGTGCTGCCAGTGGCATCCCTCACTGCCTCAGAAAGATCACATCATGCATCCACTTTATATAATGGACCCTCATATTCTGCCAGCAGGTGCTTCCTATGCTGCATATGAAGCAGGTAAAAAGATCTTGCCCTTCCTGCTGCACCTCACAGGAGCCTTGCCAGAATCTGATCCTAGTGAGGGCACATCCACCTATCAATTCAACTCTAAGAGTTAAAATATTAAACATGGTACATGGCAGCATGTTGCAAATGCTATGTGATGCACAATTAAGGATAGTATATAGATGCCAGTTGATAACAGTATAATGCACATGGTCAGTAGCTCAATGAAGTGTGGCATTAGTATCGCCAGGTTTGGCAGGTACACATACCAAATGTGATCTCAAATCCAATTTTTGGCCATGAAGGCCAGGTAAGTAGTATGATGCCCATGGTCATTAATGTGGTGTTGAATGTAATTAGTGTTGCCAGAATCCACAGGTATGCACACCACACACTTCCTCAAAGCTTTTTCAATATCAGAAACAGGGTGAGGAAGTACTGAACAGAAGAGATACCTCATCATGTTATTGGCATAATTCAGACATATTCACACCAAAGCACATCTGATTAGTATAACAGCTGCATGATGTGCCCTCTGTTAACGTGACATCTGAGGTTGTCATCTTTCAGCTGTTAGAGCAAGCAACATAGAGAATTCTGAATTAAATGTTTATTGTAGTGTACCACAGTATAGAGAAAGTGACAGCAGACAGGATAGCTGATAATGGTCATCAGGATTACAGTCATCACTGAAGGGTCATAGCAGACATAGTTACAAAGCAGTGTAGTGTGTGTGAGGCAACACTGCACAGGACATGACAGAGGACTCATAGCCTCAGGGTGGCTCAACCAGGCAAGGCACAGGAAATAGGAAACACAGGTTACAATCCTATATGGGGGATACGCCAGACATGGCACAGATAACAGGCATGAAAGGTTGCAGGTAAGGTGGAGAGTACAGCAGCACAGGACAGGGAGAACAGAGGCAGACTCTGTCACAGTCCTGCCAGTAAGTGCCTACACATTGTGTCATATGCACACAGAGAGAAAGACAGGCTTACAGAGACTGTTGGCCTCAAGTACATTTGCCACACACTATGTTATTGGCAGAGGTACAAGAGACAGCATGCATGGCTCACATGTCAACAGCTGCCACACTATGGCCCAGTATCAAAACAGTTACCTTATAGCAGCCTATAGGACTCTGATCATCCCATGTGCTGTTGGCAGCTTGGAGGCAAGTGCTGGATAGCATGACCTGTCATTCATACCTGTGCTGATCCACATGTGTAATTCTCTTGTGTAGATCTCGTAGCATATAACCAAGGTAATGGCAATGTCTTGAACAGTTCAGTATACTGGTAGAAGAGGTGCTACATTAGGCACTATGCATACAATGTGGACATATCCTTGACAAGGGTGAAGAAGACAAAATCTTCCAAGACTAGGTATGGCAGAGCATCAGTGCAGTCGGCAGCCATAATATAATGATGCAAAAATATGTTCCTGCATACCAATATTATAATATATTGAATACCAATAGCAAGGCACAGGAAATAACCATACAAGCTTGACTAACTGAGGTGGACCCCAGAGGTTTCTTAAAGAGATGGAGAAATTTCTGTTATGTTTTTGTAGGAAACTGAGACAATCCTCATACATTGTGGTGGGTTGGATGGGAGACCTGGACTGGTATCACCTTCCCAAATAAAGGGGAAGCTCCAGGTGACTGGTGACTCAAGTCATTCCACTAGGACACTGAGCTGTACCTTTGCATACTTTACTCAGACATACACATATGCCTTATATCCTCCAGGGACATCAGGACTGTAACAGAGACAACCTTTAGTACCAGGTATGACTCCCTGAGTGCCTGTACGGGATGGCCCAGAAGAACAGTGGCATGTGCCATTCTTGTAGGGCATTGCCTCGCACATTTGCATGGTTTATTCTGGCAAGCTCATATACATGTATTTCAACAAGGGACATGAAGACTGCAACAGACACAGCCTGCATCACAAGGTATGTATGTGCACATTAGGCTTTGTATAGTACTGGCATGTTGTAGTATGTCTGCTACATGGTGGTGGGAATAATGAATACATGCTATCATTGTCCTGTGTATGTTGTCTGTGTGCATTCAGGGTCTCCTCTGAGACAGGATCCAACACAGTGGGTCACAACATGCCTGGTATAAGTGGTTCTCTGGATGCTGATACTGATAGTACCATGCACGTGACACAGTCTGATGACACAGTGGCACTGTTGTCAGTCATAATGGGAACAGCCAAATGATGTTACAAGTAAAAAGTGCAAAGAGAGAGAGAGAGACAGACAGACAGAGAGAGAGAAATGAGACTTAAATCTCAAAGATCTCATTTCAAATAAGTACTAACAAACTGGCAGTACACCAGAGAATTTTGACACTGCGAGCAGCTAATAAACTTCAGTCTGTACCATGGTATTTCATTCCCTTGGTATCACTTGCATATGTTGAGACTTTAAGTTATAAAATTAACCAGATATGTGCATGTGTTTAACCTATGTGGGAATAGTCAGTGTTACCCACATATATACTTATTACTGGAAAGCCTGAAATTTGGGACTGTGATTTTCTGAATAGCAAATGCAACACTGAATTTACATAAATAGGGAGAGTGTGTATATTATGTATAAGACCAGTGTATCTTGGAGCATTCTGCTTTCTCTTGGGTACAGTTATGTCAGTATTAGTATGTATGTGCGTATACATAGTTGGGGGTAAAGGGGTAGGGGGCTTGCCCTCCTACAAGAAACAACTCTAAAGGAGAACAGTGAGTTTCTACATCCACTGTACTTTTGTAGTTGCACTGTTCTTTTGTAGTTGCACTGTTCTTTTCTGTAATTCCAGGACACACACATACAGGTCTTGTTAATAGGGACCCATCATATATGTTTCCCACTCCACTTTATTAGCTGTCGTTCCATCAACATCATTGATAAAACATTCAGATTTTATCATTTGATATACAGTTCACTTAATTCTTTCTTTAGTCTTACTTCTCCCCTTTTACATGTCATTGCAGTCCTTGATGTTGTCCACTATGGCTCCCTATTAACATCTCAAGACATGCACTGCTAAGTCCCATAAGAGTGAAAAAAGACCAAACTTGCAGGAAAAGAAAATGCCAAAATTAAAGGGAAGAGCAAATATCAAACAGCATTCTTCTCCTTTAAACTTACTTTTTTGCAGGGGACAAGCTCCCCTACACACACCCCAAATGAGGAGGGGGGAAGTTCCCCCACACTCCCTGAGCTTATATATACCAATAGTGAGATTGCTATACTTCGAGAAAAACAGAATATTCTAAAAAATTGACAGTCTCAGAATTAGCATATAAGTCTGTATTTTCAGCAATTCCGTGTTTGTATATCAGGGCAAGGTAATGCATGCAGCGATCTTAAATGCTTAATGCCCAGGTATGCTATTTGCATATACATGTCTTAATATCTGGGCAAGAACAGTCGATTCATACTCCTGCTTTACATTCTTCCCCGTCAGACCTTCTTCAGTTTTGTCTAGTGCACATTGCATGTTGCATGCTCTGAATTGTATACATTTGTTTTAAACTTATTATTTATTGGCTACTTTTATGTCTCTAATTTTTGAAGACCAATTATTTTAACATATAAAAACATGGTACTTTTGTTAGTAAACAGCTTCTGCCAGTCAAATTTCAGGTAGTACTTTTAGCTTATTGTATGATCACATTAATTCCATTGTAATTATTTTGTTATTTTTTAAATCCACTGCCCTACCTTTTCACTGGAATTGCAATTATGCTCTGCTCGACAGGAACACAGGAAAATTATTTTCTTGGGTGGCAAAAGCCAGGGTACCTTTTTGGCTAGGCTTATATAGGCCCTAGAGCCAATAGCCTAGTACCTACCTATAAACCTATGAACTATAGGTGGTATTTTGAAGATTTATAATTATGCTCAACTAGGTAAAATTTGTATCTTTGTGTTTTTACTCTTGACTGTTATTCTGAGCAGGTCACATCAAGGTTTATATTTACTTAAAATGAAATAGATTATTGTTAGTAGTACATAAATGAATTCACTCAATGTAGTCTTGGTCAAAACCAAATCATTCTTTATTATTGTGATTTTTATGTTGTTTTAAAGACTAGTTTATATTATCTTGAGTTTGATTATGATTCATTTTTTTTAATTTAAGTATTTATTTTGTGTGTGAACCTGTGTGCGTGTGTGTGTGTGTGTGTGTGTGTGTGTGTGTGTGTGTGTGTGTGTGTGTGTGTGTGTGTGCCGGGGGGTAATACCTACAAGCCCCATCATGTTCTCCTGCAAATGTTAATTCACACAACTAGCTATTGCAGTAAAAAGATCTGTATAATGTTATGGAGAAGAAGTTCAGCTACAGTTAAGACAATGAACATAACAGTACTACACAGGTAGTATAAAAGTCACAAAGAGCATTATGGAAATGACAACAACAAGGCAGTTGCAACAGACAGCAAGAGCAAAACCACTGCACCAGATAAAGTCTAATCCTAATTCCACAAAAGTAAGCCAATGAATTCAGACAGGCAAAGGACCAGCACTGCATAAAATAATCACATTTATTCAAACAAATGGCATATGAGTGTAAGCACTTTCGCATCGTGACACTATGCTTCATCAGACATAAAATGCTCTCACAAACACCCCTTTTTTAAAAAACACCTTGTCCAATCACATCCTAAAATCATTAATTGGTAATTACTCAAATTAGAAAGTCAAGTGTGTTAAAGGCATTAATACAGTCTTGCAGATTCTATCATACTACATAAAACTTTAAGCATCAAAATCTCATTCAATATATAACAGTAAATTTTATGATACTCTGTCAGTTATTCTGAAAAATCAACATTTTAAAAAATGCAAAAAACGTAAACAGTTAAAAGCAGCAGCAGCATATGTCAAAATGTAACCTGCAAGTACTAAATGCAAACCTTAAGAATTACTCAATTAAACATATTGCATTACATCTCATATCAATATGCATGTCCCAAAATTTATCATAAGCATGAACAAAAAAAAAAAATCAAAGTGTTAACTTCATACATTTCTCATTTGCTGTTATTAAAAACTTTCTAACTATTGGCGCTGAATCATAAATGCATTCGCAAATCTTCTGAGTCAGATTACTATCTGCTATAGGAATCCGGATGAATATAACATCATCATATTTAAAAAGAAAACCTGAATTCTTTAAGAAATATCTATAAAGAATCTAATCACACTCTATGCAAACATAATCAAGTTGTACAACCTTAAGCCATACCATTACGAACTCACCATGCTTTCAAGGCCCATCGCTTCCTCCTTATTGCCAAATTTCGTGAGAACGCCTATACGGGAAAACGCTACTACCTGTTGCTGTAGGAACAGAAAATGAAATAACTCTATATATGACTAACTAAAGAAATCAAGACACAATGTTCATTCTATATCAAACAAGTTTCACTAAATGAGCAAGCACATGCTTAAAAACTATATAACACTATATAGACATAAATAAATAGAGCTCGGTATTAAGCTGAATTAAATGCTCATTCTAAAGTAATAAAATTCAATGTGGAAATGAGCACACTGCCCCGAAGCTAACAAAACTATAGTACATGTGACCACAAAAAACTTATTATTAACCTAAACTAGCAGAGACAAAAAACTAAAAAATATAAACAACATATATAAATGAAAAACAACATTATGAGAACAAAAGTTTCAATACTAAACAACTATACTAACAAATATAAAAGTAATAAAAAATGAAAATATAGAATAAGAAATGTAAAATATGAAAACAAAAAAATAAAAAACCTCAAGTATATGCAGTTAACTTCCTATCTCTCAAAAATGGTTTAAGTGACAGAGCGTCATTGAGACCTTATCCCCCGGATTTACTAATCTTCCGTGCAGGACTAGTCTAGTCCTGCATGGAAGCAGCTGCCTAGGAGCAGGATGGCAGTGTGCCATGCATAGTAATGCGCCACCCGATCCCCCAGGCTTACACGGAGTGTGTACGAGTGCAGGGGGTGTGTCTGAGAGCAAAGTCCACAGATTAAATGTGCCCCGCAATGTTGAACAGCATAAAGTGGAAATAAATGAGCGATACCGCTCATAGGTGTCCACATATCCCCACCAACAGTCCCCCATGCGTACAACAGCAGCAAGACATAAAGATGAAAACAAGAAACCCCTATATTGTTGTCTAAAGCTCTGAGTACAGCTAATCGTAGGTGCACGGGTGTGCCCATTGGTCAGCCACAGTGAAAGCAGCCTAAAAGGCTGAAGAGGAAAACAAGGACAATATATGCAAATGAAACATGTCAGCAATAGTGTAGTGGACAGAGCGTTCACCTAATGAGCAGGCATTCCCAGTTCGAGTCCCAGCTCAGCACAGTCTGTTTTACACAGCAAAGCATGGTATAAGCAATATTTGCAATGCAAAACCCACTAAATAACATATTTTTATATGAACAGGAGTACTGCAGGAAATGCACATGTGAAGAGTCAGTACAATAATGAATAAGCCAACAGTAAGCAGGCGTAAGCACAGATAAACAGTAGTAAGCATATGTAAGCACTAGTAAGCATGTGCAAGTGCATTTGCGTGGGGTTAAGCACTGCTGACACAGATTAAGCCAAGGAGAAGCTAGCTGGGTGGAAGACACTGTGACCAGAAGTCAGCAGTGCTTACCTCCATGCAAACCCGCTTACAACCACTTGAAAGTGCCTTAATCACACCGTATCCAATGGCCGGTGTTCTGCCCAGCAACAAAACAAACAGCTTTTGCAAGTCCAGAACCCAGGACCATGCACACCATACACAAAATGATTTAGCATTAAGCCATGCTAGATATGCAGAAATTGTATGTTGTCAGAAACATAACCCCAGCCCAGTCATGCAACAGTACAGAGAATGTATACCTACAGCTAGATGGGCATGTTTATGCAAATATATTACTATCTAAACGGATACAACATATCTATAGATGTAGTCATATATATCTATCTATATATATATATATATATATATATATATATATATATATATATATATATATATATATATATATATATATATATATATATATATATATATATATAAAAAAAATATATATATATATATATAAACATATATATAAATATCCAGAGATATATACAAATATATGAACAGATATACATGCAAATGCCGACAACTACACATATATATGTCAACATCTATATGTCCACATATGCACATCAAGTTACATATATGTACGCAGATATATGTCTCTGTAGGTATATACGGACATAGTTAGAAATATGTAAGCAAATATATATACCCATAGAGGTATATATGGCCAGACATCTGTAGATACCAATTGTAGATGAACTGAAACATATATGTCTACATGAACCATTAATGGGCCTGAGAGGCCCCAAACAATATACATCACGTACAGATTTGCATACCCCCTGCCCAGCCAAACACGTCCGCCCTGCAATACACTACTAAGCTCATTGTATTGTACATCTGTCATTGAACTAGGGAATTAAATTAGCCCTCTGTTATGTTTCACATGCTGACATCACATCCCCCTCTCCCCCACCCACTAGTTGGGCCGAGCAGTACATTGTTGGAGCCTTCCTGTGTCCTGAAAGAGTGCTCTTCAAACTATCTGGAGATATACAGAGCTGAGTATATTTTTCTGGCACTTCAGAGTTGTGTACTGGTAATTGTTGTTTGACTAATTTTATATCATTGCTGGCTGACTTCAGAGTTGTGCACTGTTATTTTTGCTTCACTGTATAGTTTTTCAGATCTCTGCTGAAGGTGTTGGTTTTCCCATACCCACCCTCCCTATTCCTGTGTTGTCGTTTAAATTTGGAGGTTTTTGCAGTTGCCCACCCCCACTGTAGATTTGATCTGGGACACCCTCCCAGTCCCATCTCTTTACCTCATTCTACCTAATAGACTCCTTCTGCATTGTTTTTAGTCATTTTTAATTTAATTACATTTTTTAAACTGTTTGGTCTAACATTGCAACATACTGAAGTGTGCTAGCTTGCACTGTATTTGAATTGTTTTGACTGCTGTTTTAGCTACTTTTCTGTATGTATATATATATATATATATATATATATATATATATATATATATATATATATATAAATTCTTTTCCTGTAACTAGTGTAGTCCAGATTCAGATTTGCTGTATCCAGGACTGTATGTAAGCTTCTGAGCCCCCCCAAGCTTTCTGTGTTGGAGGGAAGCCTTCTAGCTTATCAGTGGGAGTGATAAGCACTAGGTAACCTATCTACCACATAAGGAGTGGTTCTGGCCCAGAAATTGTAGTTATTGACCGTTTGGGCAGTTTTTCCATCTCTCTCAACTTTCTGATTTAAAAGCCCACATTTGCACTTGTTTCCCCCTTTCCTGTAACTAGTTTAGTCCAGATACAGATTCTTACTTTTAGCACTTGAATTTGTTTATTCGTGATCAGCACTTGTTCAGAACTTGTAAGCACTAAATAACCTACTAATTACTACAGCACTCAACCTTCCTCATTACCTAGAGGAAAACAGTTTTGGTACTTACTTTTCTCACTTGCTTAGAGAAAAACAGCTCTTGTACTCACTTTCCTCACTTATCTAGAGGAAAATAGTTTTTTATTCAGGCATGTCCAAGGGTCAGCTCCCAGTGTTCTCTCCTGTCTATCTGATGAATCTGGGCATCTTGCGACAATGTAGAAATTGCCTCATGTACACAGACAACCCTCTCCTCCTACCACCCAACACTACAACCTGTGAGAGATGCACTTATCTAGCCAAACTGGAGGTAAAGCTCTCTCCAATCAAGACTGAACTTGACAGTCAAGAGGAGAAGGTAAACACTTGCATCACACCACACTCATCACATAGTCTCACTAAATCTACATCACCAAAATCCACACATAGAAATACAAAAACATTCGCGGAGGCTCTCAATAATAATCTGCTCAAGCAACAGAGACCTCCAAAGCAGAAATGCAAGCAACCTCCACCTCCCAACACAACCCAAATGACACATAGCCCGCAGACTCAGTGTGCCACTCACCCACAGCCAATAAGGCAAAACAACGTATCCGACACACTAGTCATAGGCGACTCTATAGTCAAGCACACTGATGTCCCACTCACCAGGCTAAACAAGGAGAAGGTTACTGTCAGCTGCCTGTCGGGTGCCAGCATCCACCACATAACCCACGCACTCAGGTCACTCCACAACAAGTACAACTATGACTCTGTCATTGTCCATGTTGGTGTGAACGACTGGAGCTGTACCTCCCTGGACTACATGAAAAGAGACATGGAAGAGCTCTCCGATCTTGTAGCCCAGGCAGGTATGACCCTAGCCCTGAGTAGCATTTTGCCATCACCCAGAATGATGCCGCAGTACAAGGACAAAATGATTGACTTCAACAATTGGCTAAGCTTCTGGTGCCATTCTAAAGGGATCCAGTATCTGTCTGCCTGGGATGACATGGTTGACAGACCACAATGCTTTGCCAGAGATGGCCTGCACCTGTCACCCCTGGGATTTCGGATACCAGCTAAGGTTCTTGCTGCCCCTATAGTGCCTTTTTTAGGCAAGGTTCAAATGACAAATTCACCACCATAACAGGAACAGGCAAGCAAAAACTGAGGGTGATGCTACTCAATGCCAGAAGTCTAAATCTCAAAATACACTCACTCAAGGCACTCCTTAAAATGGAGAACATTGATATCTGTGCAGTGACTGAGACCTGGTTCAAGGCTCCAGAGAGCACCCCTGCACTACCAGGCTATAACTCATACCACACTTTTCGGCCATGTAACCTGGACCGGAACACCAAAGGCGGAGGTGTATCCATATTCATTAAGGATATCTACACCTCCAGGCTAGATGCTCAGCATAATGCAGCCGAGGTTATCCAAGTGCAACTAACTCTGGGCAAAACTGCAATCCAAATTGTAGCTTGCTACAGATCACCCACCATTCCCCAGGATTCCCACTCCTCTTTTCTTGATGTACTGGAAAATATTAGGGTTCAACCAAACACCCTAATAATGGGCGATTTCAACTACCCCACCATTAACTGGGAAAACTACTCATGTACCAACTCCTTCGCTCAACGCTTTCTGGAATTCATAAACTCCAATGCCCTGGATCAACTTATCCACACCCCCACCAGGAGCAACAATATCCTAGATCTAGTCATTACCAATATGAGTGACCGATGTTCCACACCTGAAGTCAATGCCTCATTGGTCCGATTAGACCATAAGCTAATTACCCTAGATATCCACATCCTGCCTCCACCCCCCATTAAGGAAACCATAATAAAAAATTTCTCCAAAGCCAACTTCATGCTTCTTAAGACAGAAGTGGTGAACTTCATGACACCCATGCAGATGGACAATACAGTTACGACTACTGAATCCTACACAATTGCACTTTATAAGCACTTACATGAGTACATGGATCATGCTATCCCAAACAGAACCAAGATGCTATCCTCCAAAAAAAGGAAGCCAATCTGGTGGTCCCCTGCCATAAACAAACTGTACAACAGAAGGAAGAAACTCTTGCAAAAGAGAGTAAAATCCCACGAGTGGAGGAGCTCCCTGGTCAGCCTCAGTAAGAAGCTGCGATCCCTGATAAAATCCTCCAAAGCTAGTTGCGAAAATAAAATCGCCACTGATTCTAAAGACAACCACAAAGCATTCTATAGCTATGTCAAGAATCTGAATGGCAACACTCAGATCTGCTCTGAGTTACAGCACAATGGCACTAAATATATAGACCCAACTGATATTGCCAACATCTTGGCAGATAGGTTCAATGCTAACTTTACCCCCCTCTCACCCTCTAAAGAGCCCATCTCTATACCGGAAGAATGCAAAGTTCCTGTAATCACGGCTGCACAGGTAAAAACCACACTCTCCAAAGCCAAGAACACAGCATCCATGGGACCAGACAACATTCCAGGCTGCGTTCTACATGAACTACAGAATGAACTGGAACCCCACCTAAGTACCATGTTCAATCATAGCCTCACCTCAGGCTTTGTGCCTGCTGAATGGCGCACAGCAACAGTTATCCCACTCCACAAGGGGGGAGCCACCACAGACCCCAGGAACTACCGCCCCATTAGCCTGACAAGCCTGGTCTGCAAGGCCATGGAACATATCATCATGGAACTTATAAACAAAGACATTGGTAATCTCCAAACTCTGGATCCCACCCAGTTTGGGTTTGTAAAAGGCAGATCATGTCTCCTAAACCTGATAGACTTCTTTGAAGCAGTCACCAAAGCTGTAGACAAGGGTAAGACGGTTCACACAGCCTATCTAGATCTTGCCAAGGCTTTTGACACCATCCCCCACTCTGGAATTATAGATTAACTCACTAAACTAGGTATAAATCCCTATGTCACAAGATGGGTTGCCAACTGGCCCACTGACAGAATCCACACTGTGAAAGTAGCAGACTCCAAATCCGACTTCAGACCAGTGACAAGTGGAGTACCACAGGGTTCAGTCCTCGGTCCTCTCCTGTTTGGTATCTACTTCTCTGAAATACAGGCTAACACAGAAGGTCTTTGGCTAACAAAGTTCACAGATGACTGCAAACTAGGAGCCATAATCGAAACTCCTAATGATGTGGACATCCTACAAAAGGGCCTCACTGAGACAGATACCTGGTGTCAAAGCCATGGCCTCAAGCTCAATGCCAAAAAGTGCATTGTCATCCCCTTTGGAAAAACTCTGTACCCATGAACTACAACATAGGCGGTAGTATACTTAACACTGAAAGTGTGATAACAGACCTTGGGACACAGGTGGGCAGTAGTCTCTCCTTTGATAATCACATCGCCACAGTGGTCAGGAAATCCTTCTATGTGGCACACCTCATCACAAAAGGTTTCTCATCCAGAAAAAAAGAGGTCATTGTTCCCCTCTACTCATCACTCATTAGACCTATTATAGAGTACAACGCCCCTTTTGTTATGTACCTCACAAGACATCTCCAACAACTGGAAAGGCTGCAGAAATACCTCAAAAAGAGGATTACCAGCCTCAAACAGATGCCCTACGCTGACAGTCACAAAAAACTCCAACTTTACTCCGTTGCATATCGCCTACTCAGAGGTGATCTCTGCCTAACATACAAAGCTATGTCAAACCCAGAGCTGCTGGACATGATCCACTTAAAGAAATCCCAATCCCTCCGAGCTACACGCTCTAGTGACCTAAACCTTGTCACCACAATAAACAGAACATGCCGGAGGGATAGATTCCTGTCCCAGAGACTTCCCATACTCTGGACTAAACTACCTATATATATCAAACAAAGCTCCTCATTAGCACTCTTCAAGAAAAATCTTATTGATTGGATGGGAAATAGGAAATTCACCCCTGGGATCATCTCTGTGGCTCTGCTCGCCAGTGGCACAGGAAAATAATTTTCTTGGGTGGCAAAAGCCAGGGTACCTTTTTGGCTGGGCTTGTATAGGCCCCAGGGCCGATAGCCTAGTACCTACCTATGAACCTATCCAAACAAGGCCATCTCCGACCATACATTCATTATCCACAGTTCCACTTCCCCCCACCTGCTGTACACACACAGCCACCATCCCTGCCCTGGTTACCAGCCCGTAGCTACCACACCACCACACATTGCCCTCCCTCCACTCCCCCCCTGGGACCCATCCTGTATGTTGCCCTGACCCAAGTATCCTAGGTCTGGCACACACTGTAGTCCATGCACATAGCCATGGGTACCTTTGTAACTCTGGGTGTAGGTGAAAGTTGAATACCCAATGACTGGGTAGTCCCACATAAGACAAATGTATTCCTGGTACTAACAATAGATTTCACGTGTGACTCTGTACACTAACAGATTTAGTTGTAGGTATCGCAAAACATATGTGGCACACAAGGTTGGCCAGTTGCACATGAAACACAGTATACAGCAATACCAGTCAATGTTACAGGATATGTACCTAAATATGTAGAGGTATGTGTGTTTGTATATATACCCATAACTAAATAGATGTATACCTCTCCCTCTCTGTAGTACAAATGTATACATACATAGACAGACATATATATAAATAACTACATATAGATATATACATATGCAGGCACCCATACATCCACATGTCATTAGATATATATACAGCAATATATATATATATATATATATATATATGCAGACATATACATATATATATATATATATATATATATATATATATATGTGTGTGTGTGTGTGTGTGTGTAGATGTACACAGATATATAGCTATGATATGATACAGCACTTAAGAATGACATATGTTCACAGGCCATGCCAATGGAGGTGAAGGGCCCAGTCAACAAATGTGTAACACGTAGCATTAACCCCCCCCCCCCAGACAGGGGAAACATACAAACAAACACACAAACAATGTAAACAATCCACTGCTCCCCAGACCACAGGCAGGATACAACCAGAAAGGGGGGGCACATTGGACCTGCTAAGTCTAATCCTGGAACAGAGACAGAAGCGTCCCTTGTGGGACACCCCAAAAATTGTCTTGTTATAGGAGGACTCCCGTGCGATGACCTTTCAAGGCGGGGCATGTACGTACCCGGACTACAAGGGTGGGAAAGCCTAATGACCCATAAGCCGAGACAACGTACGAAATGGGTCCCCTGAAGTGGAGAGTGGGCAGTGTGCAGGGGTGTGTTTAGTCCCGACCTGCACCCAGAGTAAGGATGAGTGCTGTAGAGGAGGTGTGGGTGGGGGAACTATGGGTATGTAATTATGGGTCTAGGTGTGCAGGTGTTGGCAGGAGTGGTTCTATTCAGACCGCCCCAGGGATGTAAGCAATAGTGTTCATTGGGCAGAGCTGCCGCCCAACGAGCAGCCACTCCCACTATGAGTCCCACTGCAGCACAGTCTATTTTACATGGCAAAGTATGGTATAACCAGATGTATTGTTGCAATTCCCACTAATTAACACCAAAGAACACATGGTCGCAACAACCCACTGTAGGCATGTAAGCCGAACTAACTGGCATCACAAGGTATTATTGTTGTCCCCACCCAGGGGTGAGAGTGTCCAAACCTACCCCCAAATGCAGTGTATATACACAGCTGTTGCTGGAGAAGAAATGGCCACCTGTGGACCTTCCCGTCAGCCTACCTACACATCCCTGGACATTTCCCCTACTATCTGCCCCTTTGTGTGCCTCATAACACCACTTACCTATCGACCCTTGTTTCATTACTATTACTGTTCACAGTCACAGGTAGGTGACACCCTCTTCCCCAACTATATTGGCAGACTCTGGAACCCTACCCACGTGTATTACCTCAGCTGTCCCACACAACACATGTAAATAACACATGAAGGAACACCTCAAGCACACTTGGAGCAGCACATGCTCACTACCTGCTGAATCCCCCCCATCTAACACTCTATACCCCTACACCAACTAGTGAAACCGACACCTCCTGTCCTGTCTGCATACAGAAACCAACATCCTGCATACTTCTCTAGTGTTCCACCACCAATCATTCCAACGGCCTACTATACAGTAACAATGTCCCCCCCTCTACTGACCTGCCTACTCCTTCACTATTCACTTCTACTCTAACAAACAGGTATGACATAACTAAACCTAGCCTGAATACCTGAGTGTAACCTATTCAGAACTGTTAAACTGGAATCTCAGTTCACCTTAAACTGACCTATGTCAACAGTCATACTGACATGTAAACCTGACCTAAGCATGTATAATACTGACATGTTAATGTGAACTAAGCATGAATAATGCAGTACGTAGCTATGTTAAGTCTGTTACTCTCTATGAATGTGTACACCTCCGTACTACTTGTAATGTGTAGCTGGGGATTACTGTGGAGCTTCAGTCCCTAGGCCACCGCTGACAATGGAGAAGCATCCATTTGGATTGTCCAGGACAACAAATGTGAACTAAATACATGAAGTAGCGTGGGGTTATGCTGCAGCAAGCGGGATTACACTTGTTTGGGCAGCAGTAAGCAATGCCCACACTGGTTAAGCAATGTGGAGGCCAACCCAGTGTAAGACGCTGTAACCGGAGGTCAGCAGATCTGAGCCTTGTGCACAACAGCGCATACCTGCCTACACTTCCTCTACAGTGCCTTAAGCCCTCTGTAGCCAACAGCTCTCATCGTGCCCATTAACAAAATAATCTGCACTCCCAGTTCCAACCCCCCCCCACCCTGCACACTAAAGTCTAAGTGAGTTACCACTAAGGCATGGCAGATACACATTCAGCTGCTGTTATCACAAACATATCATCCAGCACGGTCATTCAACAGTATAGGAAATGTATGTAGGTATGTAGATTAATACCAGCAAACATGTGCACATCGCTCAATCACAGTATTCTGAGCAGTCTATGAGTACCAATGAACAGTGTCTGTCCAAACATACTGTAAGAACAGTAGTCTTGCATAATACTGAAGAGAAGAATGAATAATATGTACCTAAATATGTAGAGGTATGTGTGTTTGTGGGGGCGTGTGGGCATACTTCATGCACAGAATGTCACACCTGGGGCGTTGGTTCCACAGAACCAGGAGATGAGGCTGTCCTGGTGTGTGAGCAAACCGCTGCTTCTCAAACCCCTGGCAGAATACTACCAGTGGGAGAAACAGTGTAGACCAAAAAAGTCTACTCGTGACACAACAATAGGTCCGTCCCTGGCGGGACGAACCAAACCTTGTGGGTCACATAGATGTTTCCACTAGTATTGTAGGAGGATCAAGGGAAGGCTCGAACGTACATGGACTAAATGGATGAAGAGCCTGCTGAAGCTTGGGTCGAGACAGTATAATGAAGGAGTACCGAAACATGCAGAGAGGGAAATGTTGGGTGTGGTATGGCTGAGCTAGCAACTGGGGAATGGATGGATGTTGTGTACGTGGAGCTCGTGGGCCGGGGGAAGGAAACATGGGTATTAAAATATGGTAGAAATATGCAAATGAAGCAGAACAGCAGTAGTTTAGTGGGTAGAGCATCCGACCAATGAGCAGGCATTCCTGGTTTGGGTCCCACTGTAGCACAGTCTACTTTACACGGCAAAGTATGTTATAAACAATATTTTTGCTGCAAGACCCACGAAATAGCTGAAATATATGAACTGGAGTACCGCAAGATATGCACATGTGATGTATCAGTGTCAGATGGAATAAGGCACTAGTAAGAAGGTTTAAGCACAAATAAGCAGTAGTAAGCATATATAAGCACTAGTAAGCATGTTTAAGTGCATTTGCATGGGGGTAAGCATTACCTACACAGAATAAGCAAAGTAGAAGCTAACTGAGTGTTAGAAACTGTAACCGGAGGTTAGCAGTGTTTAGCTCCGCGCAAACCTGTGCACACCTGCTTACAACTGCTTTAAAGTGCCTTAATCACTCAGTATCCAACCGCCAGTGTTTTGCACCACCAACAAAATAAACAGCTCCTGTAGGGCTCGAGCCAAGGACCCTGCACGCCATAGACAAAGGGATTTACCACTAAGCCATGACAGATACAAATGAAGTTGATGTTTTCAGAAACATATTATCCAGTCCAGTCATGCAACAGCACAGAGAATGTACACCTACAGCTAGATGGACGTATGTGTGCAAATATATTACTATCTAAATGGATACAACATGTCTATAGATGTAGTCACACATATATATATATATATATATATGTATACACACACACACACACACACATATATATATATATATATATATATATATATATATATATCTAAGAAATATCCAGAGATATATACATATATATACAAATATATGAACAGATATACATGCAAATGCTGACAACTACACATATATATGTCAACATCTATATGTCCACATATACACAGCAAGTTACATATATGTACACAGATAGATGTCTCCATAGATATATACGGACATAGTTAGAAATATGTAAACAAATATATATACCCGCAAAGGTATATATGGCCAGACATCTGTAGATAGCAATGGTAGATTAACAGACACATATATGCCCACATGCACCATGAATGGGCTTGAGAGGCCCCAAACAATATACATCACATACGAATTGGCATACCCCCCCACCCAGCCAAACACATCTGCCCTGTAATACACTACCAAGCTCATTGTATTGTACATGTGTCATTGAAATAGGGATTTAAATTAGCCCTCTGTTATGTTTCATATGTTGACATCACATCCCCTTCTCGCCAACCCACTAGGCGGGCCGAGCAGTACAGGCTCATCCAACCAAAGCTATCCCCGACCCATACTTTCATTACTCACAGTTCTGCTTCCCCCCACCCTTTGCACACATGCAGCCACCATCCCTACCCTGGTTACCGGCCTGTAGCTACCACACCACCACACATTGCCCTCCCTCCATTCCCCCGCCGGGACCCATGCCGTATGTTGTCCTGACCCAAGTATCCTAGGTCTGGCACACGCTGTCGTCCATGCACATAGCCATGGGTACCTTTGTAACTCTGGGTGTAGGCAAAAGTTGAATACCCAATGATTGGGTTGTCCCGCTTGGGATGAATGTTACCATTGTACTAACAATAGATTTCACGTGTGACGTAGATTACACTAACGGATTTAGTTGTAGGTATTGCAAAGCATACGTGGCACACAAGGTCGGCCGTTATGCACATGAAACACAGTATCCAGCAATACAAGTAGCTAAATATGTACAGGTATGTGTGTGTGTATATATACCCATAACTAAATATATATATATATATATATATATATATATATATATATATATATATATATACTTCTCCCTCTCGGTAGTACAAATATATACATACATAGACAGACATATGTTTGTATATATATATATATATATATATATATATATATATATAAATAAATACCCACATATAGATATATACATATGCAGACAGCCATACGTCCAAACTTTGTCAGATATATATACAGCACTTTATAGATATATATATATATATATATATATATATATATATATATATATATATATAGCATATATAAAAAAAATATATATATATATATATATATATATATATATATATATATATATATATATACACACACATATATATATATATATATATATATGTATATATATATATATGTGTGTTTATATATACATATATATATATGTGTGTGTGTGTGTATGTATACATATATATATATATATATATATATATATATATATATATATATGTTTATGTGTATGTGTGTGTGTGTGTGTGTGTGTGTGTGTGTGTGTGTGTGCATATATATATATATATATATATATATATATATATATATATATACATATACAGATATATAGCTATGATATGATACAGCACTTAGGAATGACATATGTTCACAGGCAGTGCCATTGGGGGTGAGGGGCCTAATCAACAAACGTATAACACGTAGCACCCCCCCCAGCCAGACAGGGGAAACATACAAACAAACACTCAAACAATGTAAACAATCCACTGCTCCCCAAACCACAGGCAGGACACAACCAGTGGGGGGAACACTGTGGACCCCCCAAATCTAATCTTGTAGCAGAGACCCCAAAAACTGATGATGATCAGAGTCAGTCCCTGTAATGATTTATCTATGCAGGCCATGTACGTACACGGACTACAAGGTTGGGCAAGCCTGATGACCCATGGGTCGAAACAACATGCGACATGGGTCCCGAGATGTGGAGAGTGGGCAGAGTGTAGTGGTGTGGTTAGACCCGACCTGCACCCACAGTAAGGATGAGTGCTGTAGAGGAGGGGGAGGTGGGGTAACTATGGGTATGCAATTATGGGCCTAGGCGTGCAGGTGTTGGCTGGCGCAGTTCTATCTGGACTGCCCTGGGGATGTAAGCAATAGTGCGAATTGGGCAGATCCTTCAACTAACGAGCAGCCATTCCTGGTATGGGTCCCAGTGCAGCAGAATCTATTTTACATGGCAAAGTACTGTATAACCATATGTGTTGTTGCAAAACCCACTACATAACACCAAAGAACACATGGTCACAACACCCCACTGTAGACATGTAAACCGATCTAATTGGCATCACAAGTTATTATTGTAGTCACCCCCTCCACACAGGGGTGTGAGTGTCCAAAGCAAACTCCATATGCAGTGTATATGCACAGCTGTTGCTGTAGAAGACATGGCCAGCTGTGGACCTTCCCTGCAGCTTTCCTGCACATCCCTGGATAATTCCCCTGCTAACTCTCCCCTTTGTGCCCCATGAACACCACTTACTTATCAACCCCTGTTCCATTTCTATTAATGTTTAACATTACACGTAGGTGACACCCTCTTCCCCAACTATATTGCTAGAATCTGGAACCCCCAACCCACATGTATTACCTCAGCTGTCCCACAGGACACATGTAAATAACACATGAAGGGGCATCACAAGCACACTTGGATCAGCACAGACTCACCACCTTGCAAAATCCCCCCTCCCCAACTTACACTCTATACCACTACATCAACTAGTGGAACTGACAACTCTTGTCCTGCCTCGCATACAAATCCCAACATCCGACAAACCTTCCCCATTGCTCCCCATCCAATTATTCCAACAGGCTACTATACAGTTACAATGTCACCCCCATTACCTACCTTCCTACTCCTTCACTGTTCCCCTCAACTGTACCACACAGGTGTGGAATAACTAAACCTACCCCGAATACCTGTGTGTAACCTATCCAGAACTGTTAAACTCGAATCCAACTTTACCTTAAACTTGACCTTTGTCAACAGTCATACCTGGCATGTAAACCTGACCTAAGTATGTATAATACCGACATGTTAACATAAACTAAGCATGAAGAATGGGGATGTAGCTATGTTACATCTGTTACTCTCTATGAATGCGAACACCTCAGTATAATTGGAATTAGTAGCTGGGATCACTGTGGATCTCTACTTCCCGGGCCACCACTGAAAATGGACAAGCATCCAGTCAGATTGTCCCTGTCCAGAAATGTAAACTAAATACATGAAGTAGCGCGGGGGTATGCAGGAGTAAGCTGCTGTAAGCCTTTTTGGGCGGCGGTAAGCAATTACCACACTGGTTAAGCAATGTAGATGCTAACTCAGTGCAAGATGCTGCAACCGGAGGTCAGCAATGCTGAGCCTCGCGCAAACCAGCACATACCCACCTACAATTGCTCTATAGTGCTTTAGTCACTCTGTAGCCAACAGCTGTCATCGTGGCCATTAACAAAATAATCTGCACTGCCAGGTTGCAACCTCCCAACCCTGCACACTATAGTCTACGTGAGTTCCACTAAGCCATGGCAGATACACATTCAGCTGCTGTGATCACAAACATATCATCCAGCACAGTCATCCAACAGTATAGGAAATGTATGTAAGTGTGTAGATTAATACCAGCAAACATGTGTACATTGCTCAACCACAGTATTACAAGCAGTCTATATGCATCAAAGAACAGTGCCTGTCCAATCATACTGTGAGAACAGTAGTCTTGCATAATACCGAAGAGAATAATAAAACATGGTGCACACCGTGGGGGCGTGTGGGCATGCTTCATGCACAGAATGTCACACCTGGGGCGTTGGATCCCCAGACCCGGAGATGAGGCTGGCCAGGTGTGTGAGCAAACTGCTGCTTCTCAAAACCCTGGCAGGATGCTACTCTTGACACAACAACAGGTCCATCCCTGGTGGGACAAACCAAAAGTTGGGGGTCACATCGATGTTTCCACCAGTATTGGAGGAGGATCAAGGAAAGGCTCATATGTATGTGGACTAAATGGATGAAGAGCCTGCAGACGCTTGGTCGAGACAGTATACTGGAGGAATACCGAGACATGCAGAGAGGGTAATGTATGGAGGTGTGGTATGGCAGGGCTAGCAACTGGAGAATGGATGGATGCTGGGTACATGAAGCTCGGGAGCCAGGGAAAGGGAACATGGGTATGACATTATGGTAGAAATATGCAAATGAAGCAGAACAGCAATACATCTTGTTTGAATAGGCACCCTCCCCACATCCAAACACGTCCGCCCCGCAGTACATTACCAAGTGTTGCAGATCCCATAACCAGGACCTGACACGATATGGCCACAAGATGTTAACAGTAAGCTATCCCACCTGTATGATGTCAGGCTGGTATTATTAACATATCACATGCAGTACAGTCTGCCTCCCATAGGAAATGTAATATGTGTAAGCCATCAACATCCCCAAGATACAGATACCCAGACAATATATATATATATATATATATATATATATATATATATATATATATATATATATGGGTATATATAGATGTACATGTGACTACACATACA
The DNA here is from genome assembly GCF_019279795.1 of Protopterus annectens. NCBI lineage: Eukaryota > Metazoa > Chordata > Ceratodontiformes > Protopteridae > Protopterus > Protopterus annectens. The sequence goes on from NC_056725.1 coordinate 151,522,507, forward strand.
CATGCAGATATATGTACAGTAAGATACATATGTAGAAGATGCACACAATATGGAACACTCACTAAGCCTACAGTTAACACCTGAACAATTGGACACTGTATGGGCCACCCATACATATGTCAATCATTGCCTGCAACATATACCCATAGAGAGGTCATAGGAAAGACACCACACACAAGTTTGCAGAAATGGAAAACCTTTAATTATGTACTATTACAGTTTTACATACCATGTCATATAGCTGTTCAGACACTGACAACCATATAAACAGAGTACTGCAACCGTGAAACAGTTACACTAATACAGTAGTCTGTAAAGGTTCGCAACTGTTGCTGTCCAGGCCAAGCCCTTCAAATTGTACAATAGTGAAGATAGACTGGGCCACAGGATACCAAACAATCAACAGTATGTAATGCAGGTATATAGTTGAGCAGCCCCTATCTACACTCTGTACAAACTCAGTAGGTGGTAAAGACGTTATTTGATCAAATGAGTTGTAACTGTTACATAACAAGGCATAACTGACACCATCACAAACACACCGACAAACAGAACAATCTGTGTGGCAGGAGGCAGTAGGCTTGCATTACCCCAATTCATGTATGTAATGTAAATATAGGTGAAGTATACGGTACTGTACATCCAGATACCTTATGGCAGCTCACCCCCGATACCCCCACTTTTTCTAACAGCCTAGGTCATGTATGGTGCTCCCCCCTAGACTCAATAATACAGGGCCACATACCACTGTTACATACACTGGCCTCTGGAGTGCATAAGGGCACACGTATTGTGTAGGTGATGCCCACACATATATGGCCCCAGCCCCACTGTATGTGTGAGGGATACAATAACAATGGACTGATGGCTGCAATGGCAGTGTGATATACTCACAGCCCACTACAGAACAATCCCTGACAGCATGACATATGTGCAAAGTTTGGTATGTAGGTGGAGGACAGAGGCTGGAACACAGGCACATATGGGGAAAACTGTTGCCATACACTACGCAAGTTGCTGGTGTTACAGGAGAGTCTGCAACATACCCGTAGTCAGGGAATTGAGGTTAGAAACAGAAATGAATGTAGCCATGTACTGATAGCACACAACACACACACACTGCCAGTGTAATATCTGACACAGGACCTGTGTGGTGGACAGACAAAAAATGATAGGCATACCTCTGTTCAGCAAGAGGATTGGCCCACAGATGTGAGCTATGCAGACAGACTGCATTCCAAGGCAAACTAGTATGTACACCCACACACATCCTGTAACACCAGTACTATGCAAAGCAAAACACAACTCTACTCACAGTCTGTCTGTTGTTCCTGATCCTCCTACAAATATGTGGCTACCCTGAGTGTGCCAGTTCTCCTGTAAGAGGTATTGCTACCTGCTGTCTGTAACACTGATGCCCACACACAGGAAGGATGTCCATCACACAGGAAATGTAAAGGGACCACGCCCACATGATGTAGGGATTTATAGTGGGTAATTGCCATGACAGTGGTAATTCAAAGTACTACACATGTGTAATCATATCTATATGGATATCTGGATAAGTATATGTGCATCTATTTCCACCATATGTCCTGGACATGGAGTGTAGCCCTACCCCAGCCCCTATAGTCCCAAAGTCATAGTGCAAGGGGATGTCAAGTATGTATAGCAGGTAATTTGTAGCAGACTATTGCTACTGTCATTGGGATTGTTTCACAGACATGTGTATGGCCCTACAAACATGTATGCCTATACGGTACCATACAGTGGGGCAGCATGTAACATCAGATAGGAGGGGAACTAGAACAATGACATCTACCACAGTCTGTACACAGGCTAAAGTACATAGTAACAATACACACACTGCCGACTTTCACCATCAATACACAAACCTCAGTACTGTACAAACATCCACAGAATGTCCAGGTTATGTCATGAAAAATACTCCCTACTGTACATAACATGTGTAGCAGTCTGATATATCACTGGCTTTTTATCAGATATGATGACACTAATTATGGTGTACAGCACATATGCACCACTTCCTGCACGACATATGTACAAAGGTTGACAGAGGTGTGGCTGGGAGCACATACACAGGGCCAATATTGACATGTTGCTGTGATAACCTCATACATTTACTGTTGTAACAGGGTTTGTTGCAACATATGTCCTATGAGGGATAGGAAGTCAGTAACTGTCAAGACCTTCACCATCTACAGACTGCAATCCTCACACTACCTTCTGCAGTCCACAGATAGATGCTCTGTGGGCAACATATGAAACCAAAGGCACAACACTGCCCAGTCTGCAGATGACCCTGCAGATGGGGATTCATCATAAACATGGAACTGACATGGCAGATATTGAGACATGTACGACAGCCATATCCAGGAAAACACCGTGAAACCAACATTACTCTTAATGCAGTATAGCAGCACTTACAGTCTGTAGTCAGGTCCAGCACTTCCCCCTCCTGTTTGTTGCCCTCTTTCCACACTGTATGTTGTTATAGGTAAATCTCCAATCCATCTGAGATGCTGTTTGCCAAATAACAGATCTAGTTCCTGCTCACAGTGAATGAAAAAGGCCAACACTACCATGATGTTCCTAGATATTGGATTGTGTTTCCATGCAATTGGCTATAGAAATGTTACCACAGCTGTTCCACATGCAATCAGCTAGGGGAGGGCTGCAATTTGTGCAGATGCCATCAGCTGATCATGAGCATCACTTAAAATACACATGCTGCTGCCCAAGCAAAGCAGGTGTGGGTCTCCACATCCATCAGAGAGGGAGTGGGAGAGGCAGACAGAGGCAAATACATGTCATGGAAGGGTGGGAGAGTAAAACTGAAGCATGTTTGTGTCACACACCTACGAGCACAGGGTATCAAACCCCTGTCAACTATGTAGTGTTATCACAGTTCAATGCAGTTATTGGATGCACCACATGGGTTATCTGTTGTGGAGCACTCAGAATATATATGTGATGGTGAGTGACATCTGCAACAGGGATATGGTAGCTATATGGTAGGTGATGTACACGTGCCTGATCGCATGAACAGGTGCCAGCGTCAACGCAGCCACACTCTCAGAGGGACGCACACACATTTACACACTTGGCTGGGCCAGGAGTACAACTCATCAGTAGTGGGAATGCCACAACACATCACTGTGCAGGTATCACATGCACCACATGGGTCATACAGAGGTTGTATGGGCAGATATTATGAGGAGGTGTCAGATATCAGACAGCATGCTTCAGTATGCCCATGGGGGTTGTAGTGAGTGTGGATGTGGATATACGCACCATACAACACACACACACAAACACACAGGGTGCCAGTACTGACATGCATGGGTGCGTGTCTGCACGGGTGTGTGGTGGTCGACTGTGCCAGCAGGCTATACGAGGATAGGCAGTGGGTATACCTTGGCATCAGACCACATGACAATGATCTGCATTGTGGCTCATGACTGTAGTTTCTGCATTTGCCCTTCACAGGTGGGTATTGTATCCCCCATCTAGTCACCTAGGTGATTAATGTGTGTGGCCAATGCTGTGCATCGCTTGCCATGTATGTGTTCCTTAGTCCATGACATGGATGGTGTCTAGGATGTGCACACCTCCCACATGCATGTACAGTTACATGTGGAACTGTACCTGAGGTGTCTGGCCCATGTTGTGAACACAGATTATCATCAGATGTGCCACTCTTGCCCACCTGTGGCAGGGACTGGAAATGGGCAGCAGGTTTACCCTGCACCTACATTGATAGCATGCTAACAGCATTCCCTGGTGTCAGTGGCATCTGTCCATACAGGGCATGTTGTCAGGAATGGTATGTCTGTTGTGGGTCACATGTGAAGGCACCACAGGTGGTGCAGGTGTCCATTGGGGAACATGGGGGAGGTGCACTGTCTGCATGTATGTGCATATTGGACAGATCGGGAGGGTGACATGCCCTCTGTAGCCCACTGATATCACTCCATAGTTACTATCAGTGGCCAGTATTCAGTGTACTACCCACATATTGGCTGTTGCCTAGGCATGTGTGTGTGTATGAGACATGGGTGAGAATGTGCTTTGGCTAATACTGGGGTTGCTAACGGTGATTGCCTGGCCTTGATGTCACATGTATGGGTATGGATATGCAGCCCAGCCTCTTGGCTATTTCACAGCTGTTATCCCTGTACAGTGGAAATTGTAATATGTACTAGGGCCACCATATAAGAATTTTGCAAAACCCACCACCCATTGGGCCCAGGTGTCACACATGCACATCCACCTCCACCCAGGGTATGAGTTACATGCACACTTGTCATGTCTGGGAGTAGAACCCCTACCCAACTAGTTTATTACACTATAGCAGTGCACAGTTATAGTACGTGCCACAGGAATTACTGGAGTACTCCTTCCCCAAAGGTGTATTTCATACTGAATGTCATCAGCAGGATTGCCAAAGAAGGCCATTTGAAATGTACTGCGAGTGACTAGCCTAAATTGCATTGATCCCTACACAAACAGTGAGACACACGCAAAACATCCACAACTGACATGTGCAGGTATAGAACCCCTGACAGAGGTCTATATCACACTACAGCATGGAACTGTTATAGGACGCACCATGGGGATGACTGAAGTACTCCTTCCCTAAAGGTGCATTTCACAATGAATGACATCAGCAGGATTACCAAAGTAGAGCATTTGAAATGTACTGCGAGTGACTAGCCTATGATGCATTGCTCTGTACACAGACATTGAAACACACACAAAACATCCAGAACTGCCATGGGTGGAGATGGAACCCTACCACAGTTCTAATTCACACTCCGGCAATACGCAGTTACCGGACGCGCTACAGAGATTACTGGGCTACAACCTTCCCAGAGGTGTAGTTCTTGGTGGTTGACATCAGCAGCCTTGCCAATGTTGAGTATATGCATTGTAAGGTGGGTGAGTACCCTAAAAAGTATTGCTCTCTACACAATCAGAAGCAGACAGACATGCACACACACCGTTGCCAAGTCTGGGTTGAGAACACCTACCTAACTACTTTACCACACTACAGGAGTACACAGTTACAGGATGCGCTATGGAAATTACTAGGCAGCAACCTTCCCAGAGGTGTATCTCTAGGTGGGTGACATCAGCAGCCTTGCCAAAGTTGATTATATGAGTTGTAAGGAGTGTGAGTACCCTAAAAATATTGCTCTCTACACAATCAGAGACAGACATGCACACAAACACACACACAGACTCACACACAGTTGCCAAGTCTGGGGTTAGAACACCTACCTAACTACTTTATCGCACTACAGCAGTACCCAGTTACAGGACGCGCTACAGAGATTAATATGCAGCAACTTCCCCAGAGGTGTATTTCTAGGTGGATGGCATCAGCAGCCTTGCCTACGTTGAGTATATGAATTGTAAGGAATGTGAGTACCCTAAAAAGCATTGCTCTCTACACAATCAAAGACAGACAGACATGCAGTTGCCAAGTCTGGTGTTAGAACACCTACCTAACTACTTTACCACACTACAGCAGTACGCAGTTACAGGATGTGCTATGGATATCACTAGGCAACAATCTTCCCAGAGGTGTAGTTTTAGGTGAGTGACATCAGCAGCCTTGCCAAAGTTGAGTATATGAATTGTGAGTAATGTGAGTACCCTAAAATGCATTGCTCTCTACACAGTCAGAGACAGACAAACATGCACACAAACACAGTTGCCAAGTCTGGGATAAGAACACCTACTTAATTATTTTATTACACTACAGTGGTACACAGTTACAGGATGCACTACAGAGATTTCTAGGCGACAACCTTCCCAGAGGTGTATTTCTAGGTGGGTGACATCAGCAGCCTTGCCTAAATTGAGTATATGAATTGTAAGGAGTGTAAGTACATTAAAAAGCATTGGTCTCTACACAGTCAGACACGCACACAAACGCACACACACAGTTGCCAAGTCTGGGATTAGAACTCTTAGCTAACTAGTTTATCATACTACAGCAGTACAAAGTTATGGGACGCGCCACTGAGATTACTGGGCTACAATTCTCCCAAAGGTGTATTTCACATTGGATTACCTCAGCAGGCTTGTCATAGTAGGGCTATGGGGAGGGCAGTGTGTGCATGGGTCATAACCCATTCATGTACAGGTTGACACGCCACATGCGGGCACACATGGGGTCATATGGCATAGGTGCATGCATACAGCTGCTAGATGACTACTTCCTTGTACAGTCATGTTGCACAGCTGGCACGTGCACCACATAGTCTATAATGCTGACAGATACTGATGGCTAGTATCTGCAGTGAGTGACATCTGCACCTCATGTGTTTGGCGCCCTTTGACTGTGTGCTGTGTGGGACAGGCCTGGATGGCTCCTTGTCACAGTGACCCTCTTCCACACATCTATGTACGTCTACCTTTGACTTGTTATAGTGTGTTTTCCTGACATATATGTCTGTATTCCTATCCACTGTTTGTGCAAGGCATGAGTGGTGCATACTGATGACTGTCTGCACTAACAACTGCAACTACCAGATATGTCTGGTCCACTGGTGTTTGCAGTCATGGCCTTCATGTGTTTCATTGTGTGAGCATGCCCAGTATGACCTTTCAGTATGTTGTAGAATGACATTGCCTTCATTTCCCTAAGTATGTGAGCATGCCCAGTATGGCAGTCTGTATTGAATCTGTGGATTGTGTCCAGGTAATCTGTGCTACAGTGCTGACCTTTGTGTTTTACACCAACAGGTAGCATGCTATCTCTGCAGGGTATTCATCGATCATTTGGCTTTGACTGTTACTACATTTATGCATTGCGGGGGGGAGGCACACCTGACTGTTTTTACATTTCTACACAGGAGTGGGGGGGCACACCTGACTGTTATTACATTACTATGTAGGATGGGGGGGGGCACACCTGACTATTTCTACATTTCTACATAGGGTTGGGGGCACACCTGACAGTTATTACATTACTATGTAGGATGAGGGGGGCACACCTGACTATTTCTACATTTCTACACAAGAGTAGGGGGGCACACCTGACTGTTATTACATTACTATGTAGGATGTGGGGGGCACACGTGAAACATGTACACATTCGCTATGACCGTACTGGTATGTCAGGTATTCCATTTCATTCTGTATTGCTAACTATCATGCTGACTAGAGGCATACCAGTGTACTACAGATCATGGCTTTGGTTGCCCTACATATTATTGTCTGTATTCCTACCCTTCAGAACTAACACCTCACTGCCTGCTGTGCTGTGGTCTGTCTGTGTAGGCCTGGGGGGGGGGGGGTAACCATAGCCATCATTCTGAGGCCATGCCACAGGCTCTGTTTGGGTTTGTCTACACCTGTCCTGCTGGCTGAGACTGTTGTTGGGTATGTGAACCATCCTGACTGGCATGTGTGGGTCATATGGACACACATGTCGCACAGCACATTTCCTGCAGTGAGTTTTGTCACCCTGTGAAGTACTGGCTACTATGGTGACTTCAGTATGTGTTGCAGATGTCATGGTGCCACTATGGGTGTCTACTGTCTGCTGCCATAACATTCAGCCACCCAATTCCCTTGTATGCCCACATCCATACCATAGCTACAGGTAACAACACATTCTACTCCATTTGGCAATTGGTAGGTTGATTGACTTACCTTGAGGGTGTGCCAGACTTGCGGATGGTGCTGGAGGGCTGCCTATGTTGGATGCACATAGTACACTCCCTATACATGGTTGAGCACAGGTAGTGTCATATTTGGCATCCCTTTTACTGTATGTGTGAGTCAGAGAGAGGTGTCATTCCCTGGGTCCCTACTGTGTCAGTGCATGTGCTATGCATTGCCAGTTTACCAAGGCCAGGGAATACTGGACACACCTCCTTCTGCCTACTGGGGCAGGCTCAGGCTGTTCCTCCTCTGGGTCACTCTGTGCCTTTGCAGGCCTTGGCAATGGTGGGGGGCTGTGTGGCCCTGCCCCATGCTGTTCCTGCTGCAGCTGTTTCCGCAGGATCATATTGTGTAGCATAGCACATACCATAAAAATTTGGGTACATGTAGCTGGTGAATACTGCAAGGCTCCATCGGATGTGTCCAAACCCCAGAACCGTGACCTGTGCATCCCATACACATGCTCTATTATATGTCTGGCCTGTGCATGTGCCTCATTATGCCGTTGCTGTTCAGGTGTATGTGCATTTCTGATGGGTGTCATCAGCCACGGCTCTAGTGGGTACCCAGCATCCCCCAATAGGTGACCGTAGGGGATGTACATATTGGCAAATCTCTGGTACAGCTGCGTCAGATGCCATATGTGGGAATCGTCATAGCTTCCAGGGCAGCCAGAACACACATTCATTGTAATGCCCTGGGCATCACAAACAACCTGTCAGTTGATGGAGGGGATGCCCCTGTGGTTGATGTAGGCCCTACCCTGCTCACCAGGTGGTGCTTTGATGTGTATGTGTGTGCAGTCTAAAGCACCCACTACCCCAGGGTATTCAGCTATTTGGTGGAAGAGACGCATATTGCTGGTCAACACCTCATGGGTGTTGAAGAAATATGCATGCTCAATGGCATGTGCTGACATGGCATCCAGGAACTGGTGGAATACTCCGGATGCTGGTGCCTGCGAGATCCCCATGATATCCTCAGTTGTGCTTTGGGAGGTACCTGTGGCTAGTATACCTAGGCCTACACATACCTTGATGTCCACTGGGATGGGTTTCCCTCGGTCAGTTTGGTGTGTCAGGTGTGGCCGGCACAGCTCAACAATTTGCTGTAGGAGGTCTCTGTCCACCCTATAGCGCTCAAACTATCTCCAGCTCATGTAGCCCCTGGTAGGTTACCCTGTTTTGTACTCTCTTCTCCATCTCCTCACTGTGGGTTGTTTGGCAGCATTCACATCCTCACCACCCTCAGCCTCTTGTACATGTTGTTCTATGTTGCCTGCTGCAGGCCTTCTCACTTTGTAGGTTTGTTTGTTAAAATTTCTCCACTTGTATACACCGGTGGTGTAGAGTGTGGGAAAATCCATAGGGGAAGGTGTTTGCTTGGTTTATAGTAGTGTTCTGGGCTGGGCTGGTCTGCTGCCTGTGTAATTGGCTGATTCTGATACATTTCACCTGCCAGCTAAGCTAGTTCTCCTTGAATACCTTCCTACTGCTGTTTTCCCTTCTCATTGCCTTCCTGTTTAAGCCCATGTGCGTGCCGCACAGAGTGCTCATATGTGCGCACTGCTGCTATTTCATGGTTTAACTTCTTTTTTCTTCCTGTACAACCCAGTGCACAGCATGCACATCTGCTTAGGCTTTGTAAAGAGTGCTAGACAGATTTAGACATCCTTCCCCATTGCTCCCCAGGAGCAAACCCGAGCCACAGGGCTCCAATCCGCTTACAGTATGGCTGACACACCCACCCATGATGTCACCTACCTCCTAGTCTTGCACTCAGCTATTCATACTCTTACACTGTTGTGACCTGCCTCACATGCTGGGGAAAACTGGGTTCACTATCCTTCCCCTTATTTGCATAGGATTGCCTGCTAATGCATAGTTACATGTCTCACGCTGAGCCTCCCCCCTTAGCAACCACTATTCACTGGCTAGGTTGTCTTCTGCCTGCCATTGACTTGCATGGCAGGCTACTGATTTTAGTTAGAATGCTTATTTTAAGTTTATTTTATTATCCCCCCCCCCGATCCCGTTTGCGTGCCACTGCCCTATGCTTAAACAGTTGAGATCGACTTAACATAAAATAAAAGTTGATTTTTTTTTTCTTGTGTTGTTTGCAATGCCAATGGCCTTATGCTTGGCCATTGGCATGCTTCCTCAATGATATGCAGCCTTTATTTGGAGCTGTCATAGCTCCATTTTGGATTTTGCAGTACCATACTCAGTTACTAACCGAGTACATTTCTGCATATTATGCTAGTCCTACACGCCCTGATTCCTGCTTCCTGGATGGCAGATTTACCTCATTTGCATGGTTTTCACCTGCAAATGGGGTAATTTGCATATGGAGGCTGGGAACATGCAGCACTAGTGCTAGAGCGCTCGCACACATACATGGATTTCTCGGCCGCCATATTGGCCAAATTTCCTCTTACTCTAATCATGCATGCCATGCAAGCTTTTGAGAATCCAGGAGTATATATTATCTGCTTGTAAATGCACTATCCATTTTTGTTCAAGTTTTTCCAAGGCATTCCTGTTGTCATCTAACCTCACAGAAACAGGTAAAATTTGGAGTGTCATAAATGAAAACTCATGCGCACTATTTTCTTCTATAATATGTTTGGCTATAGCACTCCTGGTGTCCCTAATGCTATTATAATATATATGTTCTCTAATTCTATTCCTCAAAGCCCTAGTGGTCATACCTACATAGAACTTAGGGCATTGCTTACACTGAGCTAAATAAACATTAGTTGTAGAGCAATCTGCATAATGTCAAAATACATATTTCCTACCTGTCACAGGGTGTGTAAAAGTATTTCTATTAGCCACATACTTACAGAAATTACAGTGTCTACATCTAAAAGTCCCTTCTCTCTCTGATGTAGTCTGGTCAGATATGAAGCCTGTTGTGTGGCAAAGACATCTTTTCAAAGACTTTAAATTCCTATAGGTAACCTGCGGACAAGATCCCACAACCTGTTTTACACCATTATCCGCTACCAGTACATGCCAGTTCTTACATACTATTTCCATAATATTTTTATTATCAGAAGTAAATGGAAGGCATAATCTACATTCTTTTTTAGAAGATGCATGAGGTCTATTAAACTCCAATCTATTCCCCTTGGAAAAATAGGGTTTGCCCTTCCTCTTCCTTTCTTGATATGCTGCCTGAAGTTGTATATCACAATCAGGCTCAGGATACCCTCTGTTCCAGAATTCTTTTTTCAATAGCTTAACTTGTTAATTTAATATAACATCCTTGCTGGTGAGTTTTGAGAGATGTAGAGCCTGTCCCTTCAACACATTTTTAAAGACATATTTGGGTGCATACTAGACTTCATTAAAAAACTATTCTGTTTACAGCTCTTTCTAAATATCTGGTTACTTAAGGTGGTGCCATCCCTAATCAATTTTATGTCCAAGAAATCAATGTAATCCCTAGACTTATGGGATGTGAATTTTAAAAAAGACGTACTACCATTTATAAAATCAGTGAACCCATCTAGTTTTTCCATTGAACCATGCTTTATATAAAATACATCATCCACAAATCTACTATTGTATACAAGATGTTTACTATATATTTCATTATTCATCAATAGAGTATTTTCCCAATGTGCCATCACAATGTTGGCATAGGAGTTAGCGCAAGGGGTTCCTGTGGCAACCCCATAAAGTTGAATAAAGTATTTCCCATCAAATGTAAACATATTATTTGTTAGAACTAACTCCATTAGCATACATAAAGTCTGAATATAACCATTGTTAAAGTCACTATTACATCTCAAAAAGTCCTTCATGTATTGAATACTCACATCATTGGGAATGCATGTAAACAATGAACAAACATCCATTGTAACTAACATATCCAAGAAACATAAAGGGACATCTTCCAACTTTTCATAAAGAGTAACCAAAAAATATTGTGTGTCTTAGTATGACAGCTGACTTCAACAAGAAAGGGTGCAAGCTCTTTTCTAGATAAATTGACATAGGCTGCATGAGCCATCCTTGTCCAGCTACAATGGGCCTATATTGTGGGTCTGACAAGGATTTATGAATTTTGGGGAGATCTTTTATCAATGGTATTAAAGGTTTTTCCACCATACAAAAGTCATATAAGTCTTTGCTAATATATATACATGAGACACTATCTCACACCGCGGAATGGACATTACTTATCAATTTATGTATATCAGATAGTGTAACAGACTTATACGTGTTTACATCAGACATTTCATGCATTTTATATAGTCTTTACGACTGAGCACATGGCACCTCTTTTATCAGAAGGCCATATTGTAATATGCTCTTCTTTTTGCAATTCCTGCAACACTCGAAACTCATTTGACGTAAGGTTATAAAAGCTATTCTTTCTACATGTATTATTATAAAGCAAATAACTCATGTTCACATACACACAAAAAGGCATCTACATGAGGATGAAATTCAGGACAAAACACACTCAGCTTCCTTAAAGGTGGTTGCTGTGTACCAGAATCAGAGAAGATTACATTTAACATCACTTTCCAACAAAACAATTTTAGATCTACCATAACATCACTAAAATTACTAATGGCCGTGGGTATAAAAGTTAAAAACCTTGTTTAGAACTTCTAACTGTTCATGAGTCAGTCTCACATCAAGCAAATTATGAACCAATTCTCCTTCATTTGTGTCCAAAAGTTCTTGATTGATGGAGTGGTGAACTGTCCACTGGAGTGTTTCTGCTGCTTCCTTCCCTGACTGGGCGACCTCTGCCTCTCTCTCCTGTCTCTTATTGGGAACGTGAAAGTGCTTACACTCTTTATATGTCATCTGTTTGAATAAATGTGGTTATTTTTATGCCGTGCTGGTCGTTTGCCTGTCTGAATTCGTTGAACAAAGCAGTTGTATTTTCTTTTGTCAGCAGTGTGACAGACAGCCTGTAATGTTCTTTCTGGTCTTTGTTCACCTCTGGATCATGCCTAAAATAAGTCATTAGTTTGAACCTAACTAGTAGTTAAAAATAAATCAATAGACTCAAATGTAAATTGTAAACTGATTATTTATGTTGTAGGTAGCTCATGTCTGTCAAAGTCATCTATAGGTATTAGTATTTTATTGGTGAATGCAGCTGCTGTTGCACCTTATCAGGGATCCCTAGTGTTTGTTGAGATTACATCATGGTCTTCATGTTCAGGCTGCTGGTCATTGGTCACCTACTCACTAGCACCTTTGGTATGACAGGATGCACTCTAGAAATCCATGAAAAGAAAGCTGCAAACATAAACAAGTTGCTTACAAAGGATAAAAGATACAGGGTTTGCATGCTGGGTATAACAAAGGTGCAAGTAAAGCATGGCTGGAGGGGGTGCTACTTATTTATTTATTTATTTTTATATATTTGTTGACCGTGGTGGTACACTGATCAATACTGACCAATTTCAGGCTCAGCCTGGGTGAAATACAAAACATTTCACAAACAAAAATACAGAATTGTAAGCACAACAGAGTAGTTCAGATTACCTACATAGAAAAAAATGGGTGTATATACACACCAGTGAACAAGCACAGTGCAATGAACAATCCTGCAGAATATAATGTACAACATATACATTCGTTTCTGAATGAGTCAATCTTCAGTGAATCTTGAGAGAGGAGAAGGGACTAGGAAAGGAGATAGTTTAGATCAAAGATACTTAAAGAGTTAGGTGCTCGGTGAATTTTCTGTCGAGTTCCAAAAAGCATAGTTCTGGTCTTGGTGAAGTTGAGAAGTAGTTTATGATGTATGAGCCACTGGTGGAGCTCACGGAAGTCTGACTGGAGTTGGCAATGAATGCTCATGTGAGAGTGACCTGATCAGTAAATTACCATGTCATCAGCATTAAGGATAAGTGGGAGATGGGAGAGGTCACAAGGAAGTTTTTTTAATGAATATGGAGAAGGGAGTCATGAATGGATCCTTGTGGTACACCTTTAATAAGAGGTACAGATTCTGATTGGGAGTATCCTATTTAACTATACACAAGTCGATCCAGAAAGTGAAGCTGAGGCGCATATTGGTCTGCAGGATGCATCATGAATAGTGGAGCACTGATATGGTTACTCAGTGTGCTGTAGTAGAACTGTACATCCACATGAAAGGCATGTAGTACTTAAAGATAAATTAGTTATAATAGTATTACCCACATCACAGAAGGGTTAATGGTCAGTTCAGGAGATTGTGTATCAGTCCCAGAAGGCTTGAGCTCTGACCACATTCCCAGTATCTGATATACCAACTATAAATAGCTCAGTAGGCATGAACACTGCTACCATCATCATTAACGGGATCAGCAAGAATGGGATTTGTGTATGTGCAGACACACACACACACACACACACACACACACACACACACACACACACACACACACACACACACACACACTCAAACACACACACCATCTCCACATGTACAGAACATAATAAAAGAGTAAACAGGACACACTGCCAATCCAGTTTAGTAAAAAACTACAAGGAAAACCTAGTCAAGCTAGAGTTTTCACGGTGTGATTCCTTTAAACTTCTTATAAAAGAGGATAATGGGATATATGCAAATGACCCCTTAAGAACATTAGGTGTTTCAGCTATATGTCAGTTCTGAATACCCATGACTTTTTTTTCTTTTTAAGTCTGTTAATGGACAACTTCAGGCCAATAAAATCAAATGCCACTAGCTGTGGACATGCATATACAGAACATGTAAATACTCTTGTGACTGTCAGATATACTGTACTGTGCCAGAAGTAGTATGTTAATGTGCTGCTTGCACTTTTCTAGCAACTGCCTTCTATTATCACAGCAAAAGTAACAAAACAGTCACATAATTAGTGAAGCAAAACAATATCATGTCACAACCAAGATATTTCAAGGTATCTGTTCTGCATAGCTGTGGCCACTGTCCCTGCTGCCCCTGCTGAAGTCACCTTGGGTGTTTATACTGCATGCAGTGTATATGGGACATTTATACTTATACATCTATGAGACAGATGATGCATAAGCCAAGTACTACTGCAGTTCACCTTTGCTTAGCATCTTAGTTGTCTTCATTCCTACTGAAAACCAGGCTATATTTACCACCACTAGCCCAATAAATTTGCCCTCTTTCACCACATCCTACTTTTCTTCAGTCTTGATCTCATGGCACTAGTGTTTCCATCAGATATAAACATTTTTGTTGCAGTTCCTTTTTTAAAGACCTGTTCTTTGACTTCTAAGGTTTTACTCAGCAATTAAGGCATCTGATCTTGCTATTTAAATGTTGCACTGTGCTAGAAAATGAGATAGCAGTAGCTCAGAGAACTGCTCTGGACAATAAATGCATGAGCTGTACTTCCTGGACATGGCCCTGCAATGCACAAGTTCATGCTAAAATGCAAGCTGATGAATCACTTCATGACAGCACTGATGTTGTACTACATCAAGGCCATCATCCTTGTGTGAATCACTATGTTTGTGGTGCTTCAATGTTGTACTACATCACAGCCATCATCCTTGTGTGAATCACTATGTTTGTGCTGCTTCACACATTGCCATTGTTACAACACAATACTGAAACAGTGCATCTAAAAATGTAACTATTTAGCCTGTGCACTAATTCAGATTTTAGTAACATTATAAAATTTATCCTTTTGTCTTTTTTTAATTTCTCTAAGTCTTTTGGGTTACTAATAACATGATGGGAATGGACCCCATTCCTAAGTCAAAGTATGATTAAAGTTCATGAATTAGTATTGTTTCGATCTTTGATGTTAACCAGAAGCGCTCTTCACAGCACCCGCAATGTGCCCAGTAATGACTCCTTCTGCAATTCATATGGCATTATATGTATCGGTAACATATCTAAGTACAATTGTAAATTCTTTTTTATAAGACCCATTGCTCCTACTACTATTGGAACTGTCTGGCTGTCCTTCTTCCACATTGCCCTTATTTCTACCTGCAAATCCTGGTATTTTATGACTTTGTGTCTCTCTGTATATAACACATTGTAGTCACTGGATGTAACAATTTTAATGATCAATGCTACTTTTGTCTTCTTTTCATGGACTACTATATCTGTTTTTTTCATATCTATTTTTTTGAACTGCTGGTAATGGGTGATCCCATGTAATATAAACTTCATCACTTTCTATAATTCTTTGTGGCTCATGTTTCCAGTGCTACTCAACTACTTCAAATATTATAATGTTTGCACAGTCCTCTGTGCAACAATCTTATCACATTATTATGTCTTTCAGAATACAGTCAGGACAATGCAGTGGTGGAGGATGACACAGTGGTGCACCGGTAGCATTGTCACCTCCCAGCAAGAGGTTTTCTGGTTCGATTCTTGGCTGGGGTGCCTTCTGTGTGGAGTCTGCATGTTCTCCCTACATTTTTGTGGGTTTTCTCTGGGTACTCTAGTTTCCTCCCACATTACAAAGACATGTGTCTGGAGTGTTTCTCCCCGGGCCTCCACTGAAAATTGTTTTTGTTCCAAGTCGGACTTTCCCAGTAAACAAATGTTAATTAATACAGTCCTTCTGCCATTAATATATCACGACCAGCACAAAGATGTGTGACTGTTTCTAGTTCTCTTTTTACAAAACCTACATTTTTCTGTTTCTCCCACTTGTTCAATGGAAAAAAGAATAAAATAAAAGCACTACACCACCAGGCTGAAAAAACTTTGTAAATTAACATGTATGTAGTCCTCTATCTTGGGCCGCCAATATTAACCTTTCGTCTTTTTTTTAATTCATTTTTCCTTAACCATTCCTGCATTCAATCTTGATCAGCATGAGGTTGCTGCAATAATTGTTTATAATCACACCTATATTTATGCATTTTCTATATTTCTTGCCTTCTCCTTTGACCCTTCACTTTATATTCTTCTTTTGTTTTGGGGCACATTCAGTTGCTGCCTGATTTTTACCTACTTCTGGATTGATTTCCATTCCTGCTTGACGCCAATATACTTCTGCTAAGCTAAGCAGGGAAGTAATCTTAGACTTAGTCTCCTTATGGTTTAAAACTTTCACCATGTTTAGGTCTTGTGAGGTTAGCAGATCTATACATGTAATCAATTTCAAGGAGGCCCATACCTCTTTCAGAATGGGGAATATATAATATTGGTATGCACTGATTTTTATAAATGATTTGGTGAGCATGAAGCATACTTCTTGTTTTCCTGTCCAACTCATCCATCATCATTTAGGGCCAGTCAATCACTCCAAAACTGTAAGTTATGACACGAAGAGCAAATTGGTTTATAGCCTGGACTTTGTTTCTAGATGTCAGTGCTGTTTTTCAGTATTAATTGTAGTCTTCCAAAATATTTCTTACTAAGTCTGATTTGCATTTGTTCCTGTTTTATTGTTGATCCTTCATCATTTCCCAAATATTTATACACTTCCTCTTGCTCATGTTCTTTTATAGCACATTCATGTCCCAAACTGATGTTTTCTTGGTGCTGCAGTTTTCCTGCTTTAAAGGTTGCTTTTCACATGTATCAAGACCAAATGACATTCTAATATCATCTGCAAAAGTTGCACTTTTTCTGACCACTTGCAGTTGTACGTTTAGTTCCTCTTCTGCGGAACTATAGAGTTTTAAATCATCCACAAAAAGAAGATGAGAAGTCTTTACAATTTGCTGTTTTCTGGGAGCTAAATAGTACCCCTATCCTAATCTGGTAAATAGACTGCTTAATGGGTTAAGGGCAAGATAAAAGAGCAGCGGTGAGAGTCACCCTGGAATATTCCTCTTTAAATTTTTATCCCTAGAATAATAATTTGTCCTTTATCATGGCTTAACTGCAATGTTGTTTGCCACTGTTTCATGGTCTCTGTAATGTAATTGATCAGTTTACGATATATCTTGCACATTTTTAAGCAGTGTTTTATCCATGAATGTGGAATACTGTAAAATGTTTTTTTTTGTAGTTTATCCATGATATACTTAGATTCTTCCCCTTTTTATAGTTTTTCATTATGACTTTATTTAACAACAAAGGATTCTTTGCTCTATATGACTTTCTTTTGTTACCATTTTGCTCTATTGCCAGCATCAATTCCCGTGTATAGTTTATATATAGTATAGTTTATACACACACACACACACACACACACACACACACACACACACACACACACACACACACACACACACACACACACACACACACACACACATATATATATATATATATATATATATATATATATATATATATATATATATATATACAATATATGATTTAAGGAGAATGTTGAACAGCACTGATGCTAGGGTGTGTAGTAATTTAAATGACAGTGAAAGGTTGTTAAGAGCCCACAGAGACCACAGTCAGTCTGGGGCTGGTTTCTCCCTTTTTCTTCAGATCTCCAATAAGACACCCTGCTGGCACAGCTATAGAGTTGACTTCCCAGCTGAGTGGCCAAGCCAAGACCTCTCTGTCCAACCAGTGTTTTGTGTCCCTGCCCAAGTAGTTGACATACATACTCTTTGAGATTTGATTTATACACAACCACACACACACAGACAACTGGGAAAGGCTGGCACAAGTTTACTAGCTATGCCCCCTTTTTTCCGGACTATAAGGTAGTTATTTCTGCCACCAGCCAACTCTTTATCAGCTACTTTAAGGCCCTTAACAAAGGGTGGCCAATGTTACTGTGTAATGTTACTATTAATCCAAATAGTAGTTTGACCAAGAGAAAGGCTATTAGGAATGGCCCACAGTGTCACCAAGTAAATATGCAAGTACTCCCAGAACTTAAATATGTCTCACAGATATCAGCCACAATGATAAGTTTAAATGTATTTAATAATAAATAATAAGAAGAAAATATTCAGTAAAAAAAACACAGTTACATCAAAATTTAAAACCACAGGAAATGCTTAAAACAACATTGCAGGACAGTCTCAAATAAATAAAGAAAACATCTAAACTAAGCTATACTTCACTATATTCCTGTTTGTATTTAAGAGAAATGACTGTACCCTAGTTAACTTCCTTACATAGCCAGGCAAGACAGATGTTTTGAGTGGGTCTTCCAGCTGATTCTGTCGGGTCAAAGACAAAATACAAAATCTTACATTAATATCTCAAATATTGCTGCTGGGTTAGTTTGCAGGATGACATCACTTCTTGTCATCTGACTTTATTTCCCAAGCTAACCCCCATTTACTAGAAACTGCCAGCCTTTAGAATCTACCTGTGAAAAATACATAGCCCTCAGATCTTTGCAGCTGTTGGAAGACATAAAACAATAAAATACTTACAAGTCAATGCAGAAGGCTCCCTAGTTTTAGACATCCTATCTCCTTGCTGCACTGAGACCATCTTTTATGGCGCAGTTATAAAATAATTTAATTTCAACTATTTTTCTGAAGTTTTGCAAGTAAGCCTTCTATGTTCCAGACGACCGGGGGATGGACCCGTGGGGTGCGACCGACCCCGGGGAACTCCCCTCGGCCACAGAAGGCCAGTTCCACTCTCATCGGGACTTCTGCATCCCGATGCTTTCCCGTCCAGAGGGGTTCCGGGGACTTTGCGATATTTTGGGGATGCCGTCAGGTAACGGGTCAGGTCGAACACCCTCCCCCTGCCTGATGGGAGCTCTCTGGGTCCCGCAGATTCCCACTGGTTGCTCCCTTGAGGACTTCCACCCGGAGGGGGCTGTGGTCTGGATCCCCCCTCACCCAGTCAGGGGCTCTCCCGGCATGGCCGATCTCAGCCCCTTTCTCCCTTCTGGACTTCCGTCCTGGAGGGGCCCAAGGTCCGGACCCCCCCACACCCCAGCAGGAGCTCTCCCGGCTGATCTCAGACCATCTCTCCCTTCCGGACTTCCATGGGGAGGGACCCCTCTGGGCTTCCACTTCTACCAGTGTGGGAGAGTTCTCCTCCCGGGCTAGATATCTCCTGGAGGCTGCCAGATTGTTCTGTGTCCCCCGTGTCCTCAGAGCCTCTCAGGGGGACCTCCCTCCCATCCCGGCCGGCCCCACGGAACTCCCCCCGGCCACGGAGGGGCAGATCCACTCTCATCAGGACTTCCGCGGCCCGCTCCATTCCGGTCCAGAGCTCCACAGTCCCCGTCTCCCCCAGGTCTCCTGGAGGCTGCCTGTCAGGGCCATGTCCCCATGCCCTCGGAGCCCCTTGGGGGGCCCTCCATCCAAACCCAGCCAGTTTTCACTGTTAAAATATATACATTTACACAGTTACAATAATGTATGCACATGTCTGTTCTTTGGAATATTTTGCATTCAGTTCCAGAGTTACATAATGTTCTGGAAGATAAACCTAAGTTTTCTTTTATAAATAAGAAATCTTTAAAAAGACTGCTCTCAAAACAGCCTGCAACATCACAAAGAACAGAAACTTTTCCCTGTAGAAACTGTATGGCCTGCAACTGTGTATAACAAATCTGTCTTCCAATACCCCACTTTAACTTTCACTATTGAGGTTAATTTCTATGCAGATTGTAAAGCACACAATTTAGTTTATTTTAGCTTCTGCACTAAATGCTCTGCATTTTATATAGGCAAAACTAATTGATGCCTTAAAGAATGTGTGCTTGAGCATCTAAGAGATATAGCTAATAAGAAAGATACTAGTGCTCTGGCTAAACATGTACAAGCAGAGAGCATATTTTTAACTTTATGGTGGTAGAAATTATCAATAAAAATAATAGAGGAGGGGACATCAAGAATAAAGTGGAAGAGGCAGAACAAAAATGGATTTTGCAACTCCAGGCAGGTAAGTCCCCAGGGCTAAACAGTGCAGTTTCCTTGAAACCCTTCGTGAAATCAAGACCATTGAAACACTGAAGCAGTTTTATTTCTGTTTTTTAACATAGTTTATGTTTTTAACAAAAAATGTTTTAACACATCGTATTTCTGTTTTTTAATGAATTTGTATGACATCATACAGAAACAGCTCTTTTATTGGATGTGTTTTGATTTAAATTTATTGTCTTGATGTATGTTAAATGAATCTGAAGAAGTGATTAGTTGTTGAATCGCGAAAGCGCTTACTCTTGTTTTTCTCATTAAAGCTCTATTTTCTTGGAACCTGGAAATTGGAATTTATTCAGCCATGGTCACTTTGCTTTATTTTATTTTTTGCTACTGCTTTGAGGTGTAAACCAAGCGTTTATCCAGTCTTTGGACGTTTATTTTTCTATATGTTCCAGTTTTCACTGTTAAAATATATACATTTACACAGTTACAATAATGTATGCGCATTTCCGTTCTTTTCCAGTAGGGTACACTGCGGATACATCTTTAAGCTCAGTACTTTACAAACCCTTTCAACACACACTTCTGTACCAGCAGTTTGATATACAGATAACATACAGTTCTAATACATTTGTAACACAAGCATATGAATCATGCTGATATTCACAAATGACATATAATTATTTACAAAATTCCAGATAGCTGGGCTTGCGCATCTCTATTACATAATCAAACTTTTAAAAGTTCAAACATCATATGGTCGACACCATATGATCGAACTTTCAAAAGTTTGAAAATGTAATAGAAAAATAAATAAACCAGAGGAAAAAACCTACCTGAATGGTTTAAGCAGGGGGCAAGCCCCCCTGCATCCCCCATCCCCCGCTCTTTAAATATACCAACTCTGAGATTGCACTACAGTGCGGAAAAGGGAAATATTCCCAGCCTGCACTGTACGGAGATCTTTGTTGCAACATTCAAACTTTTTTGATCATATAGTGTCGACCATATGACATTCGAACTAAGAGTTCAACAACATGATATAGACCCAGGATGGCAATATCTCCTTCTGTCATGCTTCTATATAAATCATACTAATATTTACAGTTGACATATAATTATTTACAAAATTCCAGCTAGCTGGGCTGGCAGTACCTTTTTTGTCACACCTGGCACCAGTGCACCTACCAGGATTGGGCACTTTTTTATTTTGGGGCTTGTGCACCTGACACCCAGCTGTTCTTTTTATTTTTTAACCTACTTCTGTTCAAGATATATGCTATATAAAATACAGTCTATATATCAGCGTTGTCTTGGTGAGATTTTGTGAAAAACAGGGTCCACCTGTGAAGGTACTCACCAAGACTTGAGGACAAATTCAGTTCCAGCAATACTACTGTCCTTTTCTTGCTGATTTATCATCTCTCCATTATGATCTCTTTTGTGTGTAAAGTAGTAGTTATGATCTTAAAGGTCAACAGGATTTTTAACAAAGAACTCTGTTCTAATTTGCCTTTAATGGGCCATTAAAAGATACTCAATTACTCAAGTAAGCAAATTAGCTTATTACTTTGTTGAAACATTCATTCAGTGGCAGCTGGTGACTTCAAATCAAAGGGGGGCTGCAGGAGACAGCTGAATGGGTGGGGTCAATGGGAAGGGGTGCAGCCAACTAGAAAGGGGAGGAGCTATGCTCAAAACCACAAAAACTGTAACTTTAATTAAATATGCTGCCCTGGGTGCCAAACCATCATTATGAGAGTCCAATCAAGACAAAATGAAGTGTAGAAGAAAAAAAATATTTCAATGCATTGGCTGCATGACAGCTTACTTAATATCTAGATGGAAACAAAAATGCTGTGAGGCATGAAAAAATAAATCACTTTTTAAATACATTACTGAAATGCCAGTCAAAATCAAGTATAAGAAAAACAAGCAGCACTCAACTCAAACCAATACTCCTAGCACTACAGTTCTAATTATAATTTATATTCAGCTTTATAAAAGTACCAATTAGCATGCTGAAAGTAGCAATCACTTGTAAAAATATCTACTTGTTTCATGGGGAAAACATGATCAAAGTAAAAACTGAACAGCAAACAAGAAACAAGCTCAAGATAAATTGCTTAAAGGATTACTGCACAGGTTATGGACCACACATGATAGATTGGCATTCTGTTTAGTTTACGGGTAAAGCCTGCAAAGATGACTGCAAGTCTCCAACAAACATAATGAGCTTCTTAAAACACTGTAATCCTGTCCTTTATTACAAATAGTGTCATATGCATTTCAATACCCAAGGCTTATACATTATCTAGTTATATAAGTATTCTCTGCCTGGCAACAACAGAAAGGCTTTCAGTGTTGGCAATTCTTTAACAGTATGCTTATTAAAGCTTACTTGCATCTTGCAATCTCAGACAAGCTTACCTGATGGTCATTAAAGCATTGCTACTTAAACACAGAGTAACAGGCACTTTATGAATAATAATAAGCATAAATCAACAGTATAAAAATATGACAGAAACCAAAACATTCTGCAAAGTCAAGGACAGATGAAAAGCCACTGTAGTACTTGTGTCTACCTTGGATGGGGGGATACTCTGCACATTTACACTACATAACTGCTCCTTGCCTTGCTTGGACACATCCAGAGTCACTACATGGGGGAGTGGGGTGCAACAAGTATGTCACAATTTGAAATGTCTCTGGCTGACTGTGATGGCCCTGACACATTTGTCATACCTCTCAATCTCAGAGCAAGAATCTGGACAAATCCATACATAGAAGTGGGACAAAGGCCCAAAAATAAGGACAATGTTTAAATATTGCTCTTATAAACTTAGAAAGATAACAGAATAGTAGGTCTTGCATTAGTATGAATTTTCTGAAGGGTATGAAATCTGAAACTCAAATGTCTGTCATTATTTTCTAACTTCAGTCTTTAATGATTTGCCACTAATTTGCCAAAAAAATACAATTTTATGAAAAACGGACCAAAAATGTGATGCAAAAATATAAAATAGCCACACAATACAGCTGGGAACCTGTCAAAGAAGGGACATTTTAATATTAGTACTGCTAACTTGAGCAGCTGACAAAATAAAAGAATCTACACATATTTCTGAAATAAAAGTAATCTATAACTCTGATTATTACAGTTATTTATTAATTGTAAACCCTTCACGTTTTTTTCCAAAATTGCCATTTTGTGGAGGGATTTTTAGGGGAAGAGCAACATTATTTTCTAACTTCAGTCTTTAATGATTTGCCACTAATTTGCCAAAAAAACACAATTTTATGAAAAACAGACCAAAAATGTTAGGCAAAAAAATAAAATAACCACACAATACAGCTGGGAACCTGTCAAAGAAGGGACACTTTTTAATATTAGTACTGCTAACTTGACTAGCTGACAAAACAAAATAATCTATATGTATTTCTGGAATAAAAGTAACCTATAACTCTGATTATTACAGTTATTTACTGGGCAAGGCCAAATGTATTGGGGGAACATATAAACAGTACTAAAAATTGCTCTTGTATAAACTGAGATAGTTGATAGAATAACAGGTCTTGTTTTAGCATGCATTTTTCTGAAGGTTATGAAGTCTGAAACTCAGTGTCTTTCATTATTTAGTAGTGCCTTCATTCCTAAATGATTTGCCAGAAAACCACAAATTTTATGAGGAACAAACCAAAAATAAGAAGTAAGAATCTGGACAGTTGAGAGGTATGGTTCATCCAGGGCTGTCTTTGAGTTTGCCGCCCTTCCCCCTCGCAAAATCATGGTCAAATGGAGCCTTCCCCCTGCAGCCATTCCAATGAACCATTACTTGGCTATTTCCCCCCATTTACCATAAACACTAATGTGCATACTGCTTTACTTCTGCGATGCTTTGGACTTCATTTGAAAGTTTTATTTTGCATTTTACAGTGCAAACACTAATAGATATCTGCTAAACAAAGCAATGCAGTCTCACAATGAAAACAGACTTAGCAGTAAAACTTCTCTGCCCTTGAAACTCACATTCATTGAAACAGCATTGAAACCCACACTCAAAGAAATACATTTTGCCAGTGGCAGATAAAGATTAACTTTGGGTTTTGGGTTGTTTTCAAATCACAGGCCCCTTGTACACATGCTCTTTCATACGCCTTCCTGATTGTATTAAATTATATTCCTTGTATAATACAGTACAGTTTAGAGGGCATTTTAAATTTATTGTTTTGAACATTTCTCCAGTAAACAATGAAACAAAATGCATGCACCTATAATGACAAAACTGCCCAATTCAGAACATTGCCATCATAAAAGCCTAATCAAACTTCTATAGTATCAGTAAATATGCACAATCTCTGAAGAAGTAAAAGTCATCTAAATAATTCCACATTAAAAAGATCTGTAACTAATGAAGAGGTTGATGCTAGCAAAAAACTTTATATTTCATTGTTTCATCTACAAATACAGTGCTTGTTGCCCTTGAGGAATACATTACCTATGCTACACTAAAAAAATGAAAAGCTAGTAATATTGCAGTAGGAATGGATGTCAAACTGATAACAGGTTCATAGTTACTAGGTATCTTCACCAAAAAGGAGTGCAGCATCTACCTTCTTTGCAATACAGTACAGTATCAGCAATGCATCTACCTACTGTGGGAGTAGAACCCACAGCCTTGTGCATCATAAGCAAGTACACTACCTGTTGTGCTATTAGCAATGTAAGCTGATTAAGCACAAGCAGCACTAAACTTTTTCTGCCTTGCAGCTCTCAGCTCCTTGTAAAATCTACTCAACACTCAGCTCTATCTATGAACCTTGCAGCACAAGAAATCTGGAAAAAGCCAACATTTAATGGGGGGGGGCAAAAGGCCAAAAACCAGGGACACATTTTAAACATTGCTTATATAATGTAGGAAAGTTGCTAGAATAAAATGTTGTGTTACCACCATACATTTCATTGCCAAGTCTTGTACGTAGGACCCTGTGCAAAACTGTCAGAGCAACTTTCCACTATGCCAAATCAGCTGTTTTGTGAAAGAGAGGAACCTTAAATGGCTACCATTTAGTGAATTCAGTTCTCACCATAGCTGTCAACCTCTTAGCACAAAACACCTGAACAAAGCCAATAATGGGGAATTACAGCCCCCAAACATATTCAGTGAATTCAGTTCTCACCATAGCTCTCAACCTCTTTGCAAAAAACACCTGGACAAAGCCAGTAATGGGGGAATACAGCCCCAAAAATAGGGACATATTTCAAATATCCATCTTATAAACTTAGAAAATTGCTAGAATAAAAGGTTTTGTGTTACCATGTACTTTTTGAAGAATATGAAGTCTGAAATTCAAATGCTTGTCATTTTTATTTAACATTTGTTAACTAGGAAAGTCTGACTTGGAACAAAAGCCAATCATCAGCTGAGGCCCAGGGAGAAACACTCCAGACACATGTCTTTGTAAGATGGGAAGACACCAGAGCAAACCCAAACAAACACAGGGAGGACATGCAGACTCCACACAGAAGGCACCCCAGCCAAGAATCAAACCAGCGAATCTGCAGCTATCAGGCAACAATGCTACCTCTGCACCACTGGCTTTGTAAGGACAAACACCTACAGAAACCACAGATTTTATGAGGAACAGAACAGAACAAATATGAGGGAAAAATCTTTTTACAAATGGTGGTGGGTAGGGAATTCAGGCTCTTGCCACCTAGGCCCAAGGTACAGGGTTCAAGTGTGTTCTCTACCCACCAGAATATGGCATCTAGGGCATTTCACACACACACACATACACACACTGTATTCCTTAAGATGTACTTCCTGCGATAGCATTGCAGTCTGATCACTTTATGCCGCACATGAGCGATGTTCCACGACTCGTTTATTTTTTTTTTTATTTTATTTATTTTCTATTTTTTTCTTTTTCTTTTTCTTGCTTGTTTACAGCTGGGGGGGGGGGCTGCAGTTCTGCAGCCCAATAGCACGAGCAGCCCCTGCATTCATTATACAGGCACAAGACAGTACTCAATTGTTACTGCATTTTTTTGTACTTTTTTCATTGTCCACTTCTTCAGTGTACCCTATCAAGAAAGTGGATTCACTTTAGTCTAATAGAAAAGGCCCAAGGACAGTATACCCTCATAAGGAAGCATAATCCCTCTAGGACCCTCTAATGAATATTCACTGTACTGTGCTTCCTCAAGCTATCTCATTACTGATCATACAATTCCTAGTTTTGTTATTTCACTGCTTAGCCCAGATTTTTGTTCCTCAGGAAAATGCCAACCAGTTCAATGCAGAACACATGACAGTATGTCCTCCGGCATTCCTGAAAGACTTTCCATCATTGTATGGAGCCTCCTTTTCGTAAAGCAGACCTAATTGCATATATGGGGGACTTTGGATTAGAGATATTCTGTTACTTAATAGTGAGCCATATTTTTCCTATTTAACTGTGTAGCAGATGCTCTTTATTATCCTCAGCTATTTCTTTCACATTATCTTTTTGATTCATTTACTAGTATTTTAAATAATAATTTAGCTTGTAATAAGCAAAGGACAATTGCTGTTACAATAAAGGGAAAAGTAATGAAAAGTATATTATACATGCATATTCATGTCTGTGTGTGAGTGTGTGTGTGTGTGTGTGTGTGTGTGTGTGTGTGTGTGTGTGTGTGTGTGTGTGTGTGTGTGTGTGTGTGTGTGTGTGTGTGTGTGTGTGTGTGTATGTGCTTGTGTGTGTATTTATGGATCTACTAAATATAATCAACAGACCCAAATCGCAACATACCTAATGTCGACAAAAAAAAAAAAAAAAAAACTTGACAACTAACTGTGTATCTGACAAACAATAATCTTGGTGCATGCAAGACTAAAACTTATAAAAGTATTAGAAACAAAAAAAAGTTTTTTTTCAGGGAGCAAGCCCCCACACCCCCTGCTAATTATATTTGCTAATTCTGAGACTGTACAATACCAAGGAAAGGATGATTTCCCCAGCCATGCGATTTGTGAGATCTTGCATACTTCTTGACCATTTGCTTAGTAAAACAAATTGTGTCAATTAAACAAATGCCTACTGAAAATATATTTGAGTAAATCTGGGTGCATGACATTACAGCAAAAAAGCATTTCACTGACATAAGGAAAAAATGGTATAACTGATCAAAACCTCTGCTGAATAAACACCACCGTTTTTTCCTGACTGAGATTGTGGTACAACAGGAAGTGGGGATTTGCCCCTGTCCCCTCTGTGGTATAATTTTACAGCTGGTATATACATTTATCAGGGGGTGTGGGAGGTCCAGCCCCCCCCCCCCCAACATGGGACATGCATGGTGGCTTGCCTGCCTGCAAAAACAAGTATTTTTTTCTTCTGTTATTCACTCTTTTGAAGATCAATGTGTTGAGCTTGAAGATTTGTGGTTTGGTGTAATGACATTTTATTGAAATGCCATACACCCATATCTATATATATATATGTATATATAAACCAAAGGGATAAAATGGTCACAGAGAGAAGTCATTCAGTAAAAACTGCAAGAAAGACCCAACCAAGTCAGAGTACTCACTGTATAATACTTTGAACCTCCTGTAGTGGAGGCCCAGGGATACATCCAAATGACCTCTTAATGACATATCAGTTTTATTTTATTCATTTATTTGCAGTTTGTTTGCCAGGATGGTCCATTGGGCCACAAGGAGCCTGCATTCAATGGAGTCCTTGGGAGAAAAGCTCCAAAAATACAAATGTTACAAGTTACAAGATTACAAAAATATAAGAATTACAAAATATGCGAGAATTTAAAAATACAAAGTTACAAAGTTGAAAAAAGTTGGCATTTGGAGGAGCAAAAATTAACACAATATAGTAAAAAAATCTTTACACCAAAATTAGGCTTTTTATAATGTATCTAGTTCCTGCAGTTTCTTACTGAGAGCAGTAAGACTATTGTGGGCTATAAACAGGTGCATTAGCTAAAAAGAACTAATTGTAGTCAAGGAAGCTATGTAGGATGGAAACAAGAGCATTCCCATTGTGAAGTCAGGTGTGTATGAAGTAGAGTTTTGAAGGCAGAGAGACTGTTAGTGGTATGGATGAGAGGTGGGAGAGAGTTCCAATGGCAAGCAAGAGAGAAGGATATAAGATGTTTGCCTGGTGGGCGGGTGGGTTTGTGTAGTTCAGTTAGAGTTTGGAAGTTAGATCTTAGGCGTCTATCAGGAACATGCATTTGGAAGGTAGAGGCAAGGGAGGGGCAGAGAGAGGGGGTGAAGACAAGTTTGTGTGCTTGGATAAGTTGAATATAGGTGAGATAATTGGGTAGCTCAAGCCAGTTGAGTTGATGTAAGGGAATACAGTGATGGGTAGTGGATCTGTGACTGGTTACAAATTTTAAAATTTTGTAGTAACAGGAGGATAGTTTTGACTTGAGGGAAGATTGCAGATTAGTAAAGATAGTGGCACCATATAAGAGGGAAGGGATAAGGTAAGTGGTAGCGAGAACAAGCCTAGTGGAGGGAGGGATGTAACTGTTGTGGTGGTAGAGCATACCAAATTTCTTATGAGTTTTTTTGATATTTACTTGTAGATGACTTTTGAACTTTAACTGATCATCGATGATGACTCCTAGTAGTTTAGCAGTGGAGACAATTTTGAGAGGAGTATTGTTTTGGCTGGTAATGACGAGTGCATTTTTATCTAGAGTGGTAGTTTTAGCAGAGGTGAATATCATAAGTTTGGTCTTGTTTGCATTGAGTGCTAGATGGTTATCTAGCATACATTGTTCAGTCAAGGAGAAGGCATCATGGGTTATTTTTATTAATGAGGAAGTAGAGGTGGCAGAGCAGACTATCGTAGAATCGTCAGCAATTTGGATATGGTTGGCATTAAGGATGGCTTGATAGAGGTCGTTAATGAAAATATTAAATAGAAGGGGGTCTAGAATTGAGCCTTGAGCTACAGCTGTAGGAGTAGCTACGAAAGGTGAAGTAGCTTTTTTCCATTTGACTGCTTGTTGCCTATTTGCTAGGTAACTGGTGACCCAACTGATAGAGGAGTGGGATAGATTTAGTTTAGAGAGTTTAATAAGGAGAAGGTTGTGAGAGATGGTGTTAAAGGCCTTAGAAAGGTCTAAGAGGAGGGTAGACACAATATGACCAGAGTCCTGAGACTTGTTAACAGTTTTTAGGAAGGAAAGGAGAGCGGTAGTGGTGCTATGGCCGGGTCAGAATCCATGTTGAGTGGGAGTGAGAAAGTCATTATTTATGAGATAGGGTAGTAGTTGTTGGTGAATACATTTTTTAAGAAGTTTTGAAATAGGGGATAAGATAGTGATAGGTCATAAGTTTGGGATATCATTGTTGTTGACCCCTTTATGGAGTGGAATAATAAAGGCTCTTTTCCAGAGCTGGGGAACATGACATTCGGAAATTGATCGATTTATTAGGATACAAATAGTGAAGGCAACGGCATCAGTGACTATTATTAGGAAGTAGGAAGGTATCTTGTCAGGGGCATTAGAGCATGGTTTCAAGTTTAGAAGAATTTTTTTATGGTAGAGATGGGGATAGGGTTCATGGAGAAGTGAGGAGTTTGAGAGCAGGAATTGCTAGAGGAGCAAGGGGTGAGTGGGAGTGGATGTGGGGATGTGGAATTGTTGGCGAAGGATGTTATTAGTTTGGCTTTAGAGTCAATAATGAATGAATTGAATTGGGTAGCTAAATCCAAGTCAGAGGCATTTGGGTTGGGGCAGGGATTTTCTTTTTTTCCTGGGTTGAGTAGAGATGAAATTCCATCCCAGAATTTTTTAGGACTGGTGTTATGATTGGTTTGGAGTGTGGAATAATATGCTCTGCGGTCTGCTATAATAAGTTTTTTTTACTTTGTTGCAAATTGGTCTGTATTCATTAAGGGTGCTTGTAGTTTTAGATTTGTGGTAGCAATTCCAAGCTTTATCTCGGAGCCGCATGATAAGTAAGGTATTTTAGTTAACCATGGGACAGAATTACCTTTTATGCATTTTATTTTCATGGGAGCAAAGGAATCAAGCAAGTTTAAGAAAGTTGAGTGATCTACCAGCTGAGTAGGGAAAATGAGGTGAGGAGGTTGAGTTGAGAGAGGAAGAGGAACCGGCGTTTAGGTGTATGTCACCAGAGAGTATGGTAGAGATAATGTGCTGAATGTGGGAGAAGAGATATTTAAATAGCTTAAAATCTGATTTATGGGTTGTAGGTTTTATAGAGATGGAGCTAATATAGATGGGAGTAGTGGATTTGGGGTTTGATATCAGTTTAAAGGGGAAGAACATGGTAATGTTGAGGAAATAGAGGCTAGGGGATATGCAAGTTGCTGTATATGCATGTTGTGCACAGTTGGAAGTATTTATATATAAAGGGGGAGTGTGATTAGTATAGAGAGGTCTGGTAAGATATTTTATGTAGGATCAGGTGATAAGAAGTAGTAATTGTGTTACAACTGAGGCTGATTTGGAAGGCATGGTATTAGTTTGGGTAATATTTGAGAGTGCGTTTTTGCTCAGGTATAGGGAGAAAGAATGTTTAAAGAGTTTGGATTTAGTGATGTGAAAGGGGGTGGAGTTGTTGTTGGGGTTGGGCAGGAGGGGATCAGTTGAATGTTTCATGGATGCTGAATACCCAAGATTTTTTACATTTTATTTTTTTCTTTTGTAAGTCTTTATTGGTGCATTGAGGATAATAAAGCTAAATACCACTAACTGTAGACTTTACATATTTCAGCCATTTTTTGACTTCATCAGTCAAGCTTAACTGGATGTTTTGCTATACTTTAGAAATGCAGAGTTTAAAGAGTACTGTCATATTCAGAAACAAGTGAAACAAACTCTTGAAAATGGGTATAACCTCCTTATCGCATATATTACCAAATTATACAGTTTTTAATGCAAAAGTATGCTCTTTCTGCATTTTATTTATTTGTTTATTGATAATGTAGGCTCTCTGATTTTATTTTCTTAGAGTTGAAAGCCCCTGTCATGACATCATGAAAAATTAAACACACAATGCCTCACTATCTAAATTAAGGTTCAGACTACTGTGTTTTCATGCTATATGCATCTGTAGTCATTTCTTACTTCCTAAAAAGACATTTTGTGAACTAGTTCTTGCAAGTGGAGCACCTCACATTGAAAATTAACATGTGATAACGTACTTTTGAATCTGCAATGGAAATAACATGAGGTAAGTTGTTGGTGCTTACCCATAATGTTTTGAAGCTGTATGTAAATCATTGTTCAGTACCTACCGTGATATCATTTTGTCAGTGTGGTTATACAGAAAACCCAGCAAACAATGAAAGTAAAAAACTCCAGTAGCACAATATAATCTTCATTTCTTTTTTTTTTTGAAAAATGGTTTGCAACTTAATGGTAATAATGAAAATAAAATTATTTATAAAATAAATATACTTACAAAGGTGACCAATACATTTTAAAACCAAGTCTGATGTCCATAAACATTAGGGTGCATGCAAAATGGGTGCATTAAATAAAAATAAACCCCCAAATTTTGACATCCATAATGTCAACAAAAAATATATTTAAAAATTAAATTAAATTTAAAAAAAGGTTTCTAAGGCAGTGCCTCATGGCATGCAACTCTAAAACATTATTTTTTGCAAGTGGCAAGCCTTCCCTCCACATACTCACACTCTATGCTCCCTGCTAATTATTTATTCTGACTCTGAGATCACAAAATACTGGGAAAGGTAATATTCCCTAACTCCAGTAACGTTGCATTCCCACATAAGTGTTGATCAGGTGGTCTGTGTTAACAAAATAGCTATTGACCATAGACATTCAACATATTACTGGCTTCCGTATATACACACACACACACACACACACACACACACACACACACACACACACACACACACACACACACACACACACACACACACACACACACACACACACAAGCAGTTGCATTTATAAACAGTATATTATTAGTGTTAGGTGTGGTGCCTGAATGCTGAATGCTGTCTAAATGTTTTTATGGACTCTTCTGACATTTATAATATGTTTTTAATACATCACATTTTCCTGGCTTTGAGAGGTGCAGAAAAATCCCAGCTGTGGTCTTGTTTCTTGGACCCGATGATTTTAACCAAAACATTGTGTGTGTATATATATATATATATATATATATATATATATCCTGAAATATGCTATGGGATAGTATAAGAATTCCAAAACTGGAAGTCAGTAAGAAGCATTGAACCTGCATTTGCATGGAGAATTAGTGTTTACTCATGACAGCTCATGAAAATCTGCATGTTTTATTTTAGGAGCAAACAAAAGTACTACAGTAACTGGGTAGAATGACTTTTTTCTCAATTGCTTTCAGGAGTTCTAATCCATTCACAAGACCAAGGAACCAAGTAGGGGATTAGTTGCTTGTAATCAGCCTCTGAGCATTTTGTAGTTCCTTTACTGCTAAACAAAATATTTATAATTTAAAAGGAGCCATAAAAGGAGAAAGTTTATTTAAATCCACTTTCTTGAGCTATGGATAACTACATCATTTGTCTGTCAACACACCTTCATGTGCTTAAATTATCCAGAATGCAGTGCATTAATTGCCAAATGCCCAAATTAAAACTTGTAAGGTATATGCCAGACCATTAAGGTGGAGGTAAAATATAACAGTTTGTCTTTATAGAACATATTTAGCCATCACGCTATTCCCTCATATTAAATTACTGCTAGGACACTACATATAAAATTATGTTTTATTCCATTTCCACTGATAGATGTGTAGAAATGTTATACCACAGATAATGGAAGTTGAATGTTGGCTAGTAAGGAAGAACACCATTTATTTTACTTACTTTATTTGGCAAATTCACTGGAGCAGATTCATGCAACAGTTTAGGCAGGTGGATATTTTTAAAGTAGCTGTTGAGTTTTTAATATGCTTGTTCTTTTTATATACAAATGCAAAATACACAAAACTGTCAGCAGGCTATCAAAACAGTATAGATCTAAATATCACCAGTATGGTCAATTAATTAATACAATGACTGTGGACAGTATTTCCAAACATCATCTTCAGTTCATAGTGCTGGTGTGCATAAAAACTCACATACTAAATCCTCAAAATCCTGGAAATAATAGACAATGTTCATATCTGTTCATATCTGCCAAGGGCTAACTGTGATATGTCAGGTGTGGAGTAAGTGCAAAGTCAGTTGCCCCTGTCATCAATTTATAAAATGCATAGCCTTGTACTAAGTACAGGTTTCTGAGACACCACATTATGGGGACAAAGTTGTTCTCTATTGGTGTGAGAGCTTGTAACGAATGGCCTGATTCTCCTGCTAAGCTAATATATTTTTTTGGCAGAGCAAAATCATCTGTATGCCAATTACTAGGAACGATGAGACACAGTTGAATGATAGTATATTGTGCCATCTATACCATGCACAAAAGCACATCAACAAAATTAAAACCACCCTCATATGTACATGCACAGGGTGATGACACCAGACTGCACCAATCCCCCATAAAGCTCAGTAGCAATGGATCCCTGCACAATAAAACTATGCAAATTCTCTCTCTTCCACATGTGTGGTCAGTGAGATTGAAAACTTTATGATAACACCCCTGGCCATGTCTGCGGAACTGGAAGTCCCATACAAAAATAATAATTGTCCACCTGTGTGCTGTTGTGCCATTATATTATATGGCAGGCAAAATGTTAGCAAACTGCATAGTTTTATGGGTGTTATATAATCCAGTGTTTGTAATACACACATATATATATATATATATATATATATATATATATATATGTATATATATATATATATATATATATATATATATATATATATATATATATATATAATGTCATCTCTTCCATATGGTAGTAAAATGACAACATCAATGAACTTTTACAACTTCCGCTATTACACTGCTACACTGAACCCAGAGTACTTCCCAAAATTTACTCCTCTCACATTTCAATTCATGTGGCTGTATTGAATGCTGGCATGCGCAGCAAACAGGAATGGTGCAATCCATCCTAGCCTGTATGAATCCCAGTATTCTAGGCATCTCCAAACCTTTGGTTAAATCTGACACACCAAATTACAGTAGCTACCACTTCCCAAACTATTACTATGGTTTCAGACGAAGTATGAGACAGGGGATGAAACTATCTTCCTCATTAAAAAAGTCAGTACTGATTAATGTCTACAAGCAAGTACCATTTTCAATGCTCATGACCCTAACTGGTTAAGAATAACTCTGGGTAAAATTATAATTGGCCTGTCTCCCATTTCCAAATTTAAATCTTTGGTATCAGATATCACAGATGCCTGCTACATTTCAAACCATCCTCACGGTAAATGACTCTAACATTAATCTAGTAGATACAAGAAATTATTCCAGCTCAGAAGACATACTTTCTTTTTTTTTCAAAAATGTTTTTTATTTTTTAACAAGAATAATAACAGAAATAACATATTTACAATCAAAATTGAAACAAACTGTTTACAAACTCCATAACAAGAATATACTTCCATATACATTCAGGAAATCATCTAAAACGTTTTCAGTAATAATTGTAACTTTTCCCAAGCAATTAATTTGTGTGCTAAATTCTTTGTTTTAATTTTTAAACTAGGTATTTCTTTTTCACATAGATTTGTAGCTAAATAAATAAATTCATTTTTAAAAGATATAGCAGAGTTAGTTTTCCGATTTTTTGTCACAACCTTTCTTGCAACTGCAAGTATTGACCAAAGAAGATGTGTTTGAGATCTGGGTATGACTTCTGGTATTGGTACATTAAATAAAATGAGAGAATTTGAAATTTCATAATTATCATTCCATAAGGCCTTACAGAAACATTCAAATTCCTTCCAAATTTGAGATAACAGTACATGCAACAGTCATATGGAACCAATCAACTTCTGTTGCTTTACACCTCCAACATTTCATAACATATTTGTTTGTACATATTTGCAATTTTTTGAGGTGTATAACAACTCCTGTGAAGGAATTTCCATGTGTATATTTTCCAGTAAGAAGAAATTGCTGATTTTTGTACTGATTTCAGAAGGAGTTTTTTGTTATTAGTAGTAAATTCTCCATTATTTATTTTGGTGGAGTATTCCCAAAAATAAGCATTTGTAAAACTACAATCAGATCTAATAACTTTATATATTAAGGATATAAATGAGGTGCCTTTCAAAGAACCATTAATTATATTAGTTAATAATTCTAATGTTTTTGGTATGTTGTTTCCATGGGTTTGTAAAGAAAATATTGTTTTGTTATAAATAAATTATCTGCAAGTTTGTATATCTAGCCAGTTATTATTATGTAGACTATATCTAGTAATTAGATGGTTAGCTGGGTAAATTCTATTGATAGATAATAATTGGTTCCAGTATACTAAGTCATTATTCTTAAATTCAAACATTTTATTTTTATCAAAGGAGATTAAACACTCATTTGTATAAGCAACAGGAAAAATGAATATTAATAAGTTTTTAATTAACTGGTTAGATTGGGTGATTTTCATGAAATTTGCCATTATTCGATTAATAAAGGAGCAAGATTTAAATTTCTGCTTATCTTGTGGGTATATTTTTAAAGACCAAATAAAGGCATTTTATGTATTGTAATAAGAGGATCAATTAGTATTTTATTAAATGCCCAGATTCACCAGTTGGACTGGCGAGTACACCTGAAACTGCCCTTTGGACATGCCTGGATAGGTACAGTGAACTGTTTAACTGAATGGCTGGTAAGGTTGAATAGAGAGCCTTGTCCTTCTGTACAGTATAGGGGGGGGTCTAGTGCTAGGGTTTATAAGTGCTTGCTATGAGTTTTGAGCAAGTGCCGGGCTGAGAAATGAATGGCTTGAGTGCTTAAGTTGAAAGTTTGTCTAGTTCCAAGGGAAAAATTGAAGAAGAAACTTTGTGGAGCCGGGAATAGTTATACCCTAGCTAACCGACACTGCCTGGCATGCAAAACCAGGCAAATGCGGTTTTTATAGCAAGGAAATGAAAGAGATAGAAATGATCCCAAAATGGCCAATAAACTACTAATTTCTGGGCTGAAACCACTCCTCCAGGGACAGATAGGCTGCTCAAAGCTCCCCTTTCTCACAGGTGAACAGAGAAATGTCCTTCTATCCAAGTAAGGTATGGGCAAACACAGAGATTTGTAACACAGCCCTGAATTCAGCCCTAACCTGAAAATTGGACTATACTAGCTTAGAAAGACAGGGAACAAGTATATATATATATATATTTTTTTCCAGAAAATAAAGCAGATACAATAAAAAAACACTTTAAATGCACAAAAAAGGATACTTATTGTTATATATCTCAGATCAGAGTTGTAGTCAATGCCCCTAGTAATAAAGTAGGAAGAAACACAAATACAGTGAAAGCAGATGAATAAAGTGCAATTTTTATATATATATATATATATATATATATATATATATATATATATATATATAAATCAATAGAAAATGAAGAAACTGATTTAAACAAGTTACCCATTAACTAGAAAAAAGCACAAAACTGAGACCTGTTCCAGCAGTCTTCAATCAGACAAGTTATAACTGCACATTCATGCCACTAGGGTGCAGGGGAGCCTACTCCAAAAAAGATGGCCTGGATCAGTGCTCAACTTATACAAAGCTAGATTTAGCAGGTCTGAATCTGGCCTATGCTACAGTAACAAGGCACACCAATTTCAGAAAGAAACAGTTCAAATAAGCAGGCACAATAAGCCTGTGACCAGAAATTCCCAGCTCAGAGGGGCAGAATCCAGCCTCTCCTCCCACAAGAGTGCAAACCATAAACCTTCTTAATGTAGAATAACTGGCCTGAAGCCCAAGTGCTTAAACCAGAACTAATACACTTTTAGAATAGCAGACACTGAGCCTTCAATCAGCAATTCCCAGGTTAGAAGGATGTAAGCTACCTGTCCTGCCACAGCAGTGCACACTACAAACCTTCTTAATGTAAAACAACCGGTACGAAGCCCAAGTGCTTAAACCAAAAGACTTAGAATAACAGTTACAATTTAATCAGGCTACCACCAAGCAGTAATAAATGCAGCAGAATAAATAAAACTGAGTACTTTTAAGAAGAGGCAAATGCAAAATAAAGTAGGAGGAAATGCAAATACAGTAAAAGCAGATGAATAAAGTGCAATTTTTTTTTTAGTAAAGTGCAAGGAGAGAGGAAGGAAGAACCTAAGTGGGTTGGCCTTCTCAAATTTTCTCTCTGTATTAAGTAGAGTGAACACTAGACTCAGGATATGATCTCACTGTACTCGATTAAGTGAACAAATGAGATGGACCCAGGAGGAATGTTGAAATACAGACTTACAGGAGGGGCGGGCAATTCCAGAGTCACCAACACTAACACCAAGACAAGAACAGGGATGGTGGGTGAGGAACTAACTGCAGAGAGACACACAGCACACTATTCTGTGAAAAACAATTAGGTAACAGAAAAAAATGAAATACAGTACTTTTAAAACTGCAAGTTTGTAATTAACAGAAGACAAAAATACAATACTGCAAGTTTGCACTTATCTTCAGCTTCTAATGCAGATGATTTTAGCCAGCCAAGTCTCTCAGAAGTTAAGCATAAAATGAATTCTCAAACTTTGTGGCTAGCACTTAAAGTATAGAGGAAGCCCTCTAGGCTAACAGCTAAATATCAGATAACAAAAAAGAGAGAAGACCACCACCCCCTCTTATAGCAGAGAGACACACAGCACACTATTCTGTGAAAACAATTAGGTCATAGAAAAAAATGAAATACAGTACTTTTAAAACTGCAAGTTTGTACTTAACAGAAGACTAAAATACAATACTGCAAGTTTGCACTTATCTTCAGCGTCTAATGCAGGTGATTTTAGCCAACCAAGTCTCTCAGAAGTTGAGCATAAAATGTTACAATGTTACAACTGTCTCATGTACTCAGACAACCCTCTCCTCCTACCACCAAACACTAATACTTGCAAGAGATGCAATTATACAGCCAAACTGGAGGCTAAGCTCTCTCAACCTAAGACTGGATGAGAGTCAAGAGGAGAAGGGAAATACTTGCATCACACCACCAGTCTCACATAGACCCATCAAACCAGCACCAGCAAAAAACACACATAAATACACAAAAACATACTCAGAGGTTCTAAATAAATCTTCAAAAGCAACTGAGACCTCCAAAGCAGACATCCAAGCAACATCCACCCCAAACACAAACCATTAAACACATACTTCACAAACCAGTGTGTCATGCAATCACAGCTTTTAAGGCAAAATAACATAACCAACATACTAGTAATAGGTGACTCTATAATCAGGCACACTGACATCCCACTCACTAGGCTGAATAAGGAGAAGGTTACTGTTAGCTGCCTGTCAGGTGCCAGGATCTGCCACATAACACAAACACTCAGGTCACTCCAGAACAAGTACAAATATGACTCTGTCATTGTCCATGTTGGTGTGAATGACCTGAGCCGTACCTCCCTGGACAACATGAAAAGAGATATGGAAGAGCTCTCTGATCACATAGCCCAGGCTGGTATGACCCTGACCCTGAGTAGCATCCTGCCCTCACCAAGAATGATACCACGGTATAAAGAAAAAATTATCAATTTCAACAATTGGCTAAGTTTCTGGTGTCATTCAAAGGGGATCCAGTGTCTGTCTGCCTGGGATGACATGCTCAACAAGCCACACTGCTTCACTAGAGATGGCTTGCACCTGTCACCCTTAGGCTTTTGAATACTGGCCAAGGCTCTTGCCACCCCCAGAGTGCCTTTTATAGGCGAGGCTCAAAAGACAAACCCACCGCAGTAAGTAGCACAAGTAACAAAAAACTGAGGGTAATGCTACTCAATGCCAGAAGTCTAAACCTCAGAATGCACACACTCGAGGCACTCCTCAGTATGGAGAACATTGATATATGTGCAGTAACAGAAACCTGGATTAAGGCCCCAGAGAGCACCCCAGCACTACCAGGCTACAACCCATACCATACATTTTGGCCACAGATCCCAGACCGAAATACAAAAGGCGGGGGCATATCCATATTCATCAAGGATACCCACACCTCCAGGTTAGTGGCACAGCACGATTCTTCAGGGATCATCCACGTGCAACGAACAATGGGCAAAACTGCAATTCAAATTGTAGCTTGCTACAGATAACTCACCATGTCCCAGGACCCCCATTCTGCCTTTCTGGAAACACTGGGAAAAATAAAGGTCCTACCAAACACCCTAATATTGGGTGATTTCAGTTACCCAAACATTAACTGGGAGAACTACTCAAGTACTAACTCCCTTGCCCAACATTTCCTAGAATTTATAAACTCAAATGCCCTGGATCAATTGGTCAACACTCCTACCTGAGGTAACAACATATTGGACCTGGTCATCACCAGCATGGGTGACCGGTGTTCCACATCAGAGGTCAGCCCCTCGCTGGTTAGATCTGACCATAAACAAATCACTTTGGATATCCACATTCCACCCCCACCCCCAGACAAGGAGACCATCATGAAAAACTTTTGAAAAGCAAACCACATTACTTAAGACCAAGATGGAAATTTTCAAAGCCCCCATGCTAAAGGATAACGCTGTCCAAGCTGCAAAATCCTTTACTAATGCATTCTACGGGCACCTACAAGAATGCATGGATCGTGCTATCCCAAGCAAAACCAAGACTCACTCCTCCAAGAAAAGGAAACCAGTATGTTGGACCCCTGCCATAAACAAACTATACAACAAAAGGAGAAAACTAGTACAGAAAAGAGTAAAATCCCAAGAAGGGATCCCTGATCAGTATCAGCAAGAAACTACGATCCCTTGTAAAATCATCCAAGGCGAGCTTTGAAAGAAAAATTGCCAAGGACTCCAAAGGTAAAAACAAGGCATTCTTTAGCTATGTCAAGAATCTAAGTGGCAATGCTCAGATCTGCTTGGAGTTAGTGCAGAATGGCACAAAATACACTGAACCGACCAATATCGCCAACAACCTGACAGACAGGTACAGTGCAAACTTCACCCCTTCACCTCCAAAAGGGCCCATAACCACACCAGAAGAATGCAGAGCCCCTGAAATCACAGACACTCAGGTTAAAACAGCCCTCTCCAAAGCCAAAAACACAGCATCAATGGGACCAGATGGTGTCCCAGGCTGCATCCTACATGAGCTCAAAGATGAACTAACCCCTCACCTAAACACACTGTTCAAACTCAGCCTCTCCACAGGCTACATACCCATAGAGTGGCGCAGAGCAATGGTTATTCTGCTCCACAAAGGTGGAGCCACAACAGACCCTGGGAACTATCACCCTATAAGCCTGACTAGCTTGGTCTGCAAGGCTATGGAGTGCATCATTATGGAACTCATTAACAAAGACATTGGGACCCTCCAAACACTGGAAACTACCCATTTCAACTTTGCTAAGGCCAAATCATGCCTCCTAAACTTGATGGACTTCTGTGAGACAGTTACCAAGGCTATAAACGAGGGAAAGGTGGTACACACAGCCTGCCTAGACCTCACAAAGGCCTTTGACACCATTCCCCATTCTGGTATTATAGACAAGCTCACCAGCCTGAACATAAACCCCTATGTCACAAGATGGTTTGCCAACTGACTCACAGACAGAATCCACATGGAGAGAGTTGCAGGAGCTAGGTCTGACTCTAAATTGGTTACAAGTGCCGTTCCACAGGGTTCAGTCCTAGGACCCCTCCTGTTTGGCATATACTTCTCACAGGTACAGGCAAACACAGGAGGAATATAGCTGACCAAGTTTGCAGATGCCTGCAAACTAAGAGCTATAATTCACTCTCCAGCTGACACAGACATCCTCCAAAAGGGGCTCACCGAGATGGATACCTGGTGTCAAAATCATGGCCTCAAGCTAAATGCCAAAAAGTGCATAGTCATCCTCTTTGGAAAAAACAAAGTACGCGCAAACTACCACATAGGTGGTAGTCCCCTAAATATGGAAGACGTAATAAGGGATCTGGGGACCCAAGTAGATAGTAATCTCTCCTTTGATAATCACATTGCCAAAGTGGTTAGAAAATCCTTCTATGTGGCCCACCTAATCACAAAAGTGTTCACATCCAGATCCAAAGAGGTCATTGTGCCCCTCTACTCATCACTCATCGCAACAGTACAATGCCCCATTTGGGATGTACCTTACAAGACACCTGCAACAGCTGGAAAGACCACAGAAGTACCTCACCAAGAGGATCACTGGCCTCAAACAGATGCCCTATGCAGCTCGACTGAAGAAACTCCAGCTGTACTCGGTTGCATACCGCCTACTCAAAGGTGATCTCTGCCAGACATTCAAGGCCATGTCCAACCCAGAATTGATGGACATCCCCCACCTAAAGAAAATCATATGCCCTCGAGCCACTTCCAATCTACATTAGACAGAACTCCTCATTGAAACACTTCAAGTGAAACCTTGACGAGTGGATGGGAAACAGAAAGTTTACCCGGGGATCACTTCAGTGGCGCTGCTGGACAGAGGCACAGGGAACTAATCTAAGGGGGCAGTGAAAGCCAACACATTCTAGCTAGGCTCATAAATGCTTTCGGGCAGATAGCCTAGTACCTACCTATGAACCTAAGAACCTATTATTGGTTAACAAAATGTTTTCATGTATTAGTTTCCAATATGAATTGTATGAGGAATTTAGCCATAAAAGAATTATATTAAAGATGGTATCGTTTATATAAAATTCAATATTAGGAAAGCTAATACCTCCTTCTTCCCAGCTTGCCACATGTCTCTGTAAGGATATTCTGGGTTTTTGGGGATACCAAAAAAATTTTAATAAATGATTATTAATTTTTTTGACATTATCTTAGTTGGGGAATTATTAAAGACTGGGTTATATAAAGAATTTTAGGTAGCACTATCATTTTAATTAGCATTAGTCTATCTTCAAAGGTAAAATAAAGTTTATTCCAATTGTCTGTGAGATTGATAATTAAATTTGTTAAAATATTATAGTTTGCAGTAATTGTATTCTTAAGAGTCAAATTAATTTGAACACCCAAGTATTTAATTTGTGTATTGTCCCAGTTAAAGCATTTGTAAATCTTCATTTTCATAGCTGTCCTTTTATTTATTAACAGAGTCTGGATTTTGTTATGATTAAATTTTAGTCCTGACAAGTCTTCAAATAAATCTAAAGTGCTGAGTAGTTGATCCAAACATGTTTCAATGTGTCCACCAGTTAATAATAACTTATCAGCAAATAACTGAATCTTTGGAAATAAGTCACTATTTAAATTATAACCTTTAATGTGGACATTATTCTTAATATAGTTAGCTAGTGGTTCTACAACCAAAGTGAAAATTAAAGGGGAAAGAAGACAACCTTGTTTTGTTCCTTTTGTAAGTTTAAAGGAAGGGGATAAGAAAGAACCCATCTTTACAAAAGAAACAGAGTCTTCATAAAGGTTTCTAATTAATTTTATAAAGTTTGGGGAAAATGTATATTGTTGCAGTGCTTTAAATAAGACCAACTAAGTGAGTCAAAGGTTTTATTTATATCAAGACACATTATTGTTAATTCGTTTTTATTTTTATTTGCTAAATCTATTAGGGTCAGAAGTCTTATTATATTGCCTTGAATTTTCCTATGTTTAATAAAACCTGTCTGATCTTCTTCTATTAATCTAGGTATATGGAATGAATTCTGTTTGATATTATGCTCATGAAAATCTTGTAATCTATGTTTAATAGTGAGATGGGACTATAGGAGGATCATCAGGTAGGATCTTTATCAGCTTTAAGTATGGGTGAGATGAGTGAATATTTCCATGATGGTGGGATATTAAATGTATTTTTACTTTTATGAAATGTATTTAGCAATATTTTTAAGATATTGTCAGGGAAAACTTTATATATTTCAGGAATCAGGCCATCTAATTAGTTTTTAAATTGTTTATTTGATCTTGTAGTGTTTTTAAATGTGAACGGTCTATCAATTTTTGGCAATATTTCCAGGAGATAAGGTCTTTGGAATATTATCAAATAAAAACAAAAAAGCAAAAAAACAAACCACTGAAAAATTAGGTGACAGGAACACAATAAGAGCCGGCAAAACAATAAAAAAAGCATTTATTAGTAAGTGCTTTCGGTGTGGACCAGTGCCTCACCTTCCTCAGACTAAAGCAAAATCAATTAACATTCATTATATACAAAAATCAATGACCAATTATTCAATTCATTTCCTTAATAAAGAATCTTTGTCATTTCTTAAGGTTGAAAGGGTTCTCTTTTACAAATCATAAAAAGTATAAAAAGTCATTCGCCAAGGCATATGTGCCTGTTAACATGAAATAGTGAGCGGTCACAAATGACTGTAGTTTTTCCTTGTTGTTAAAAAAGGTTAGAACAGCCGTTAAGTGAAAAAAATCCTGTACAGTACG
Source organism: Protopterus annectens (assembly GCF_019279795.1). Lineage (NCBI taxonomy): Eukaryota > Metazoa > Chordata > Ceratodontiformes > Protopteridae > Protopterus > Protopterus annectens. Next base: position 151,566,470 of record NC_056725.1, read on the forward strand.
ATCAATTGTACTCAATATCTTGCAACATTTGCCAAGGCTAAAAGCTACAAAGATGCTATACATACACAACTTGGCATGCTCAGCAGTATCGACATATCTTAAAAGTGTTCATACCCTCGTGCTATGTAAAAATCATTCACCTTAGAAATAGGCATACTATGAATACATTTACAATAAATAATAAACTAATTGAAACCAACAAAAAAGGTCTCAACTCAAATTTATAAAAACAAAATTAAAATTAAAAATGGAACGTAATCATAAAACAATCAATAGAAAGAAAAAGAAAAAGAAAAAACATGCATAAAAATGGTTAAAAAGGGTAAAAAATTTGTCTAGATTTTCAGTTTCATTTATTGGTTTGAGAGTATTCATACTCTCATAATGTTTCTTGAAACCTTGCAGTATGCAGTTTAAATTAGTAGCTTTTATTTTCCTCTTATTTTCAACATATATAATTTATTTTATGTGATTTCTTTCATTTAAGTATTTTGATCTTACAACAATTTTATGTAGACTTTTAGGATTGATTGTGTATGAGCATAATTTGATTTTCTCTAAATTTATAGATATTTTGTATTGCAAAACATTTTGATATTCTTTGTTTAATTTATTTATATTATCCAAGACTTTCTTATCATTTGGTATAAGACTGCATTTTAACTTATCTAATTCCATTTGGATATCTTGTAATCTTTTATCCCATTCCTTTCTTTTTTGTGTATACCAAATTCTAACTTTTCCATACAATACAACTTTTAGGGTGTCCCATAAAATTGTATCTGATACTTCTCCATTATTATTTGTTTCTAAAAACTGATTAATTTCTGACAACATCCATTCTTGAAAGCATTTTATTTTAGTAATATAAGCTGGTATTCTTTAACAATAGATTAAGGGTTCAGTGTGAAAAGTTATATTAAAATAATGGCATTATGGTCATAAAGGGGACAGGATATTAGTAATACATTATCTATTTTTTATTTTAAAGAATTTGACACTAAGACTTTATCTATGTTAGTTTGTGTCCCAAACCTATATGAATAATCAGAAAACTCTAGGGAGGAGGGAAGTTTTATATGATATATGTCTTTTATATTTCTTGTATTTTATATAATTGTGTAAGTGTTTTGCTACAGGGGAGATCTTAAAGGGTTTAGAATTTGTTGTTTCATCTGAGGAAAGAATACAATTAAAATCTCCTGCAATTATCATCTCTCCTCTAGAGTGTAAGGTTATAATGTCTAAGTATTTCTTTACTGACTTTGTACCAGTTCTGGGGATCCAGTAAGGATTTATAAGTGTATAGTATTTTCTTTCAAGTTTAATTACTACTAATGTTAACATACCATCTTTGTCTATATATGATTTTACAATTTCAAGAAGTCTTAAAATTTTTTTCCAAGTAATTAGTACACGTCTTCTTTTGTGGTTAAATTGGGAGCTAGACAATATTTTATAATGTTTTAGTGTGAGCCTATTTAAATTTTGGGATATTAAATGTGTCTCTTGAAGAAATGGTAGCCTTATGTAAGGAAAGATACTTATTAATACTTGCTCTTTTGATATGGTTATTTAGCCCATTTACATTCAGTGATAAGCATTTATATGTTAAGACCATTTAGAATATATAATAGTTCAAAATAATCATAGTGATTTCCTAGAGGGTTTAAGGTACAGGTAATAACAAAATGTGTTATGGACTGGGTTTCTGTAACAAATAAAGAAGGTAAAATAGTATTTACAATAACATCCTTCTTCATGGAACCTAGTGTTCCTGGCTTAATATGTGTTACATGTAAGCCACCGATCTGCCAACTCATAACACTTAAAAGTGGGTCACTGCAACTGCATACTTTATTAATATCCAAAAAGGAAGGTAGGGTTACATATTATAGAGTCTATGTAAACTAGCATTTTAATTAAAGTTAAATGTACATTATGTATAATATCTTACAATTCTTACAGTCAAACATAGGAAGAAGATAACAAACTTTTTTAAATTATGAATGCATAAAACAATCTATATATTAATTGAAGTATATGTTCCATTGTAACCTATATTTTTCTCCCAAAAAAACTCAGACTGTTTAAATAAACTATGTCATATAGACACTTAAAAAAAATTCAGAAAAGTTACTACAAATGTTATATGTCATAAGATGTCAAGACAAGTTGGGCAAGTAATATAAGAATAGTAGTATGTAATAATACATATATTTTGTCCTTCACCTGCATTGTCTTAGGTTCATAGGTTCATAGGTAGGTACTAGGCTATCTGCCCGAGGGCATTTATAAGCCTAGCCAGAGTGTGTTGGCTTTTGCCGCCCCATTGATTAATTAACTTACATTTAATATTTGGTTAATCTCTATATTTACCCAGAATTGGCTTGCAAGGCATCAGAATCAAAAGCAAAAAAACTTAATGCATTCTAAGTCAAACTTTATCATATAGAGTTAACAGAGTATGTCAACAGTGCAACACAGTCCCCCGGATTCAGCAAGCAGCTGTGCAGGTATAAGTTATTCCTGCATGGCATGGACCATTCCTGTTCAGCACAGCAGTGTGCCATGCATATGTATGAATGTGTGCTGCCATTCTCTAAAACGGACACAGTTCCATGTACGAGCACAGGGGGTGTGTCTAAGAGCAGTGATGTCACAATACACACACCCCTGCACTCCAGAATTGCCTTTCGCCAATTCAAAATGAGAAAGAATGCTCGTAACACCCCCAACCCATCAGGGTAAGAAATCTGGTCAAAGCCATAAGGGACAATCGTCCCTACCAAGCCAAAAGTGGATAGAATAATGCATAAGCACATAGCGCACACCTCCCAACCCATAAGAGTAAGGAATGTGGACAAAGCCAAAAGGGACAATCGTCTCACAAAACAGAAAGTTGATAGAATAACAGGTTCAGCATTAGCAGGGATATTCTGTAGGGTAAAAATAAAAAAAACACAACAAATATTTTTTTTTTAAACATGCAATAAAGTTTAAGTGTAGCTGCATGGATGTGCCCATTGCTTAGCTATGCTCAGTCCAGCTTAAAAAGCACAATAAGTTAAATAGCAAGAGACATCCAACATAAGCAGTACTGCAATAGTGTAGTGGTTAGAGTGTATTCTTTACAAGTAGCCATTTCTGGTTTGATCCCCACTGTAACCAATTGGTATTTTACATGTGAAAGCAGTAGATAAACATATTTTTTATAATTAGCTACTAAATAACATATATTTCTTAACCAGAGTACTGTAGTAGGTCCAGATGTGGGGTGTCAGTTTAATAAAGTTGTGAAACCCCCATATAAACACAAGTGCCCCATACAGTATAGTCACACATGAATAAATGTAATGAAAGCACATTGGGGGATGTCAGGGACAGTAAACAAATTTATAATATGTAATGAATGATGAATCAATCCCATACAGCAGATAGTCTATAAAATAAAAATAAGCAATGCTAAGCAATGCACAGCTCTGCTTACCAGGTGTAAGCATTGTGAAAATATGACTGCTAAGCAGTGAGTAGCCCAGCTAAGTGGATTTGCCCATTGGTAAGCAGCATTGAACCTGCCCCTTCAAGCACTGCCAATCTTAGCTAAGCAGGTTTCCTGTAGCTTAGCTTAGCTCAGCATATTCAAAACCATCCAATCATGGCAAAGGGCAGAAAAGCAGCCATATTTAAACCCCACAGGCAACAATATAGCTCATAACTGGTTGCAGCTTCCCACTGTAGGCAGTATGGCAGGTATTGGCAAGGGCATGAACTTCTGGGCACATCACTGGGGCATACAGGAGTCCAAGGTCATGGTATGACTCCTGGTAAATAACCATGATGAGATACTGCTGCAGGGCCAGAGTCAGGGCTCCCAATATAAAGTGGAAGCCTGGGACCATCTTATCCATGATCTCACCAGTGCCACTGGTATCCCTCGGACTGGTGAGCAGGTCCGGCAGCACTATGCCGACTTGAAGCAGAGAAAGAGGGAGGTCTTGGATAAGTGGGTCCAATAAGCAAGGCAGAGGGGTGATGTACCAACAGTGTGTAAGTATTCATATCAATAACTGTTTACCAATGTCTAGCCTGTGTATGTGATGGATAGGTATGTCTAAATATTTCTCTATTCCCTTTACATCTGCAGCTGAGTGGGCTGTGAATCAGGAAGCCCATGCCAGCAGGTTGCAAAGGCTGCATCGTGAGGCTGGTGAGTAACAATCCTGCTTGTAGTAGTCATACCAAATAAATATAAAGTAGTGGAAAGTCACCTGGCAATATAAAAACTGTGTATGGGTTGTACTGAATAAACCAGACAATATGACAGCAATAGTCCCATATAGGTGATATTTCAATACAACTGTAACTGCCTGGCAATAAAGTTCTAAATCCTGGACTGGTTGTGTTTACTCTGGGATTGTATGGCATTTAGTGTTACAGTCTCTGAATAGTAATGTTGTGTTAACCACTGTTAACCACACTGTGCTAGATAAAAATATGTCTAGGAATGTCTGTATAAGACTGTTGTAATTACAAGGTCAAATTGTACAACCAAGAGAGACTTACAAAGAATACACTGAAGGAACAGACAGTGGTGTCTAAATAGCTCACTCTGATGAAAAATAAATTGTTGTATTCTTAGCACACACAGCCATGGTTTGAATCCTGGAAGTGGTAGTAAGCTGTATGCATAATCATACCTCTCAACTGTACAGATTTTCCCAGAATGTCTAGATATTTGTCTCATATTTTTGGCCTGTTCCTCTTTTTTTCCTGGGAAATCAGTGGGATGATCTCAGGATTGTAGTCACCAAATAATGACATACATTTGAGTGTCATAGGTTCATAGGTTGGTACTAGGCTATCAGCCCTAGGGCCTATACAAGCCTAGCCAAACAATTCCCCGAATATTTTTCCCACAACATTTACTTCCCTGGACCTCTGTCTAGCAGGGCAACTGACGTGATCCCCAGGGTGAATTTCCTATCTCCCATCCAATCGTCAAGGTTCCTTTTGAAGAGGGCCAAGGAGGCACTTTGCTTGACATGTATGGGCAGTCTATTCCAGACTATGGGGAGTCCCTGGTTCAGGAACCTATCCCTCCAGCATGTTTTGTTCATTGTGATAATAAGGTTTAGATCCCTGGAGCATATGGCTCTGAGGAATTGGGATTTGTTTAAGTGGAGCATGTCCAACAGCTTAGGGTTTGACATCGCCTTGTATGTTAAGCAGAGATCGCCTATGAGTAGACGATATGCCACAGGGTATAGCTGGAGTTTTTTTAGATGGTCGGCATAGGGCATTTGCTTTAGTCCTATGATTCATTTAGTGAGGTATTTCTGTGGCCTTTCCAGCTATTGCAAATGTCTTGTGAGGTACATACCAAATGGAGCATTGTACTCTATAATGGGTCTAATAAGGGATGAGTACAGTGGGACAATGACCTCTTTTTTCTGGACGAAAAGCCCTTAGTGATGAGATGTGCCACACACAAGGATTTCCTGACTGTTGTGGCAATGTGGTTATTGAAGTTAAGACCACTGTCCACCTGTGTCCCTAAGTCTCTCATCACACTTTCTGTGTTTAGTGTATTGCCACCTATGTGTTAATTCTTGGGTATATGTTTTTTCCCAAAGGAGATAACTATACATTTCTTGGCATTATGCTTGAGCCCATGGCTCTGGCACAAAGCATCAGTTTCTGTAAGGCCCTTTTGTAGAATACCCACATCATTTGGAGATTCAGTAATGGCTCCCAGTTTGCAGTCATCTGCGAACTTTGTTAGCCAGAGTCCCTTAGTGTTGGCCTGTACTTCAAAGAAGTAGATGCCAAACAAGAGCGGTCCCAGGACTGAACCCTGAGGTACTCCACTTGTTCCTTGTCTGGAGCTGGATTTGGAGTTGGCTATTTTTACAGTCTGGGTTTTATCAGTAAGCCAGTTGGAAACCCATCGAGTGACATAGGGATTTATGCCCAGCTTAATAAGTTTATTAATGATTCCAAAGTGGGGGTTAGTGTCGAAGGTCTTGGCGAGGTCCAGCTAGGTTGTGTGGACCACCTTATCCTCGTCTACAGCTCTGGAGACTGATTCAAAGAACTCAATTGGGTTCAGGAGACAAGATCGGCCCTTCATGAACCTAAACTGCATGGGGTCCAGTGTTTGAAGGTTGCCAATGTCTTTGTTTATAAGTTCCATGATAATGCATTCCATGCCCTTGCAGATCAGGCTCATCAGACTGATGGGACGGTAGTTCCTGGTTTCCAAGGTGGATCCCCCCTTGTGGAGTGGGATAACTGTAGCTGCACACCACTCAGTGGGCATGAAGCCTGAGGTGAGCCTATGATTAAACATGGCACTTAGGTGAGGTGCCAGTTCATTTTGTAGTTCATGTAGTATACAGCCCGGGATGTCATCTGGTCCCATGGATGCTGTATTCTTAGCTTTGGAGAGTGCAATTTCTACCTGTGTGGCCTTGATTACCAGAATTTGGCAATCTTTTGGTACTGATATGGGCCCTTTAGGGGGTGAGAGGGGGATGAAGTTGGCACTAAATCGATCTGCCAGGATATTGGCAATATCCTTGGGATCAGTATATTTAATGCCATTCTGTTGTAGCTCAGAGCAGATCTGAGCATTGCCATTTAGATTCTTGACATAACTATAGAATGCCTTGTGGATGTCTTTGGAATCTTTGGCAATTTTATTTTCGTAACTATATTTGGAGGATTTTATGAGGGATCTCAGCTTCTTACTGAGGCTGGTAAGGGAGTTTTTTTGCATCCTGAGATTTTCCTCTTTTCTGCAACACTTTCTTCCTTCTGTTGTATAGTTTGTTTATGGCAGGGGACCACTGGATTGGCTTCCTTTTTTTGGAGAAGAGCATCTTGGTTCTATTTGGGATGGCACAATTCATGCACGAGTGGATGTGCTTGTACAGTGCCTTAGTATAGGATTCAGCAGTCGAATTTTCAGCTCCTGTCTGCATGAGTGCCATGAGGTTTGTCACTTCTGACTTAAGTAGCATGAAGTTGGCTTTGGTGAAAATTTTTACGAAGGTTTCCTTACTGGGGGTGGGGGTGGGATGTGGATGTCAAGGGTGATTTGCTTATGGTCAGACCTGACCAAGGAGGGGGTGACCACTGGTGTGGAGCATCTATCTCCCATGCTGGTAATGACCAGGTCTATTATACTGGAACCCCTGGTGGGACAATGGATTAGTTTATCCAGAGCGTTGGAATTTATGAATTCCAAGAACCATTGGGAAAAGGTGTTGGTACCCAAGTAGTTTTCCCAGTTAATGGCAGAGTAGTTGAAATCACCCAGTATTAGGATGTTTCGTTGTATCTTAATATTTTCCAGTATGTTTAGAAAGGTGTAGTGAGAATCTTGGGGCATGGTGGGGGATCTGTAGCAAGCTACAATTTGGATTGCAGTCTTACCTAGTGTTAGTTGCACCTGGAGAATTTCAGATGCATTGTGTTGGGCAACTAGCCTGGCGATGTGAATATCCTTGATGAATATGCTCACTCCTCCACCTTTAGTGTTTCAGTCTTGGTTTGGTGGTCGAAAAGTGTGGTAAGAGTTGTAGCCTGGTATTGCAGGGGTGCTCTCTGGAGTCTTGAACCATTTCTCAGTTACTGCACAGATACTGATGTTCTCCAGTTTTAGGAGTGCCTTGATTGAGTACATTTTGAGATTTAGACTTCTAGCATTGAGTAGCATTACCTTCAGATTTTGCATGCATGTATCTGTCATGGTGGTAGTTTTGTCCTTTGAACCTTGCCTAAAAAGGCACTATCAGGGTGGAAAGAGCTTTAGCCAGTAACCTGAATCCCAGGGGTGACAGGTGCAGACCATCTCTGGCAAAGCATTGTGGTTTGTCAATCATGTCATCCCAGGCAGACAGATACTGGATCCCCTTTGAATGACACCAGAAGCTTAGCCAATTTTTGAAGTCAATCATTTTGTCCTTATACTGTGGTATCATTCTGGGTGAAGGCAGGATGCTACTCAGGGCTAGGGTCACACCTGCCTGGGCCACATGATCCGAGAGCTCTTACATGTCTCTTTTCATGTAGTCCAGGGAGGTACGTCTCAAGTCATTCACTCCAACATCGACAATACAGAGTCATATTTGTACTTGTTGTAGAGTGACTTGAGTGCATACATTATGTGGCGGATCCTGGCACCCGACAGGCAGCTGACTGTAATTTTCTCCTTGCTCAGCCTGGTGAGTGGGACACCTGTGCCTGACTATAGAGTCACCTATGACTAAAGTGTTGGGTACATTGTCTTGTCTTAGGGGCTGTTGTTGGGTGGTACACTGGTGTTATGAGCTATGTGTCACTTTGGTTGTGACTGGTGTTTGTTTGCATTTCAGCTTCAGAGGTCCTTATTGCTTGGGCTGATTAATGTTTAGGGCCTCTGCATATGTGGGTTTAGTGTTGCTATGTGTGGGTGTTGATGGTGTGGGTTTTGAAGGGCTATGTGTTGGTTGAGGTATAGTGCAGGTGTTAACCTTCTCCTCTTGACTGTCTAGCACAATCTTGGCTGGAGAGAGCTTTGCTTCCAGTTTGGCTATGTAAGTGCATCTCTCACAGGTTGTAGTGTTGGGCGTTAGGAGGAGAGAGTTGTCTGTGTACATGAGACAGTTGCTGCATTGCCCCAGTATGCCCAGATTCACCAGGTGGACAGGAGAAATCACCAGTAGCTGACCCTTGGACATGCCTGTTTAGGTGTTTTTTATGTAAAGTACAAGAGCTGTTTTCCCTTACCTTTGCAAGGTACTTTGCAACTATAAGCTTTTAGTGCCTATGATTAATTTCTCCTATTAACAAGGAGAGGTGAGCGCTTGTATCAGTTTAAGGCTTCCTAGTGCTTTCCAGCAGGTTCTAGAGCAAGTGGCCATTCAGACCTCAAATCATTCAGAAAATGTATATTAAAACACATCCTATTACTCTAGCAACTGTCTAAAAATTTATAAGAGAAATATTCAAAATATGTCCCTATTTGTACCCCCATGTTATCAGGTTTTGTCCAGATGTTGTGCATTTAGAGATTGAGAGGTATGTGCATAATTACAACTAGGAATCTGGGAATATGTGTAGAAAGAGCCAGGTAGTGTTAACAAACATTTCCTCTACAGGTCTACCAGGTAAGAGAAGTAGAATTTAGCTATAAGACATTTGAAGTAAACACTGTGTACAAACATACCACTGCCCAAACCAAGGCCATAGGGTATTGTAATAATACCTGCAGAGTAATGATTAGAGCAATGATCATTAAAGTTGTGAGTACTGCAAAGAAATATAAGTTGTTAATTGATATCTCTCTCCCCCAACATATCTGCAACAATAATCTAAACACACAAAACAATGGGTATGTTTACATCAAACCTACTGTTGTGATATATGTCCTATTGTTTAATAAATATTGAAATGTGTTTTTATTAATGTTCCATGTTGAAATACTATCATTGGTGGCCTCTTGCTATCAATGTAACCTGCATGCTATTGTAATGGCCACTGTGGTTCTATATATGCATGTGTTCTGTTTGCTATGCAACTGTTCCAAATCTGGTGTTTTGGGTTAATGGGAATATCTTTGCATGCTGTAATAACTAATCCTGGATTGTGCTGACTATTACTAACCCACATATGTTCTAAAACTGCAACACCATAGCACATTTGGGAAGGCCGTTCCCAGCAGACCCACCTCTCCCACCTCATCTGGCCGTGGCACTGGGCCCCAGCATGTCTGGGACCCACCCCGGGACCTCCTCGTCCACTGGTCCTGCACCACCTTCGGGTGGAACTGCCTCAGGGGATGAGGGTCTTCCCCCCGGGAGTGGCCGTGGACAGGATCCTGGCACCCGAAGTCAAGTCCAGCATCTGGTGCATAGGGAGCTCTGCAGAGAATTGGAAGATCTGCTACGCCAGCTTGAGGGCTGCATGGCACAATTAGACGGTCAGTCTGCCACTCCTGCTCAGTCCTCATCACAGCCACCTTTGGGGCAGTGAAGGTGCAGTGGTGACTGCCCATGGGTGGGGACCTCAGTCCCACTGTTTCCATTTGGGGGCTCATGGGCTTCCGATTTCCAAACACCCTTCCCCGTCCAAGGTGTTTACTCCCCACATGTGTCATATACCACCCCTGTATGCTGTCTTGTCTGTCTTTTTTTCTGTCTTCCAACCCAACCTACCTCCCCAAATATACCTACTAACCTTCTCTAACATCCAACTCTCACCTTAAAAAAAGGTCAATCTGTTCCCCCCAAAAAAATTTGCCCCATACATAACTGTCCATTTCACACACATGCCCACTGGACACATGTAATCTGGTCTAATTGGCTTCACAACACATTATTGTTGTCCTCACCCCTCTCTTAATGGTTTGAGTGTCCAAATATATCTCCAAATTCAGTATATATGCACAGCTGTTGCTGTAGAAGAAACGGACGGCTATGAACCTTCCCTACACCCGTCCTGCACATCACTAGCTACTTTCCCTATTGTCTTTCCCTCTTAGTGCCCCCTTTTTTACCACTTTCCTATCACCCCTTTTTTATTTTATTTTAAAGAAATTAGTGCAGGGGTAAGTGTGAGTATGCTCTATTAAGCAGTAGTAAGCAGATTAAGCCTGTTTGTGTGGTGCTATGCAATGCCTACACAGATTAAGCAATTTTCCGGCTAACTGTCTGTAAGCATATTTAACAGGGTAAATGATGTTGGCCTGCATAACCGCAATTATGAGCAGGTGCAGCATCGATGCACTGATCTGATCCACCACACCCGTCAGCATGCTGCTGCAGTTGGGAGGGACCAGCTTGCCACAGGTGCTGGTCATGCCATCCAGCCCCAACTGCCAAATGCTGAGGAGCTCCTCGCCAGCCTTGAGGCAACCCACCTGCCAGTCAAGCCAGCAACCTGAAGATAGCATTGTGCCACCCACACAATAGATGAGGAGTGTGCAGGTAAGGCCCCAGTGCACATTAGTAGATCACTGTTGCTTATCCATCTTCATCTGTAAAGTATCTTCATGCATATGTCAGATAAGATAGTCTGTTGCTGCAGTGTAGTAATGAACAGATTTGCATAATCTCTAGTATTGTGGGTTTGTACTGTTGATGTACTGAAATGCTGCTCCCACCCTGTACCAATGCCACAGGTGTGGCTACTGACATTATGTCTGTCACAAAACTATGTAGGTCCCTCTGGTATACAACTGAGACAGCAGCCTGTAGCTGGTGAGTATAGAGTTGTTTTGATCAGGTTTGCCAATACACCGGCCATGTTATGGCCACAGTATTTGCCATGCACACATTTAACACACCTACCCATAATGCATGCTGTACATGTTCACTTATTGTTGCTGTTAACTGCACTGCTTCACAGTGGTCATCATGGTGGCATATCTGAAGGGTATGTAAGAGTCCTGCAGTATACCTCACGACCTGTCAGTGCAAGATGTGTGGACAGAAATGAACATAATGGTGGGAAAAATGGCCTACAATAGGGACATGTCTGAAACATTAACCTTATAGAGTGGCTACAACAGTGTATACACCACTATTACAATGGCAACTGTTCCTGATCTAAACAACGGCAAATCATAATACCACATTCCACACCTTTTACAACCCGTATGTGATCCTAACATGAGCAATGAATGTGTAATATGGAATCCTATGTTAGGACAACAAATATGGGGATACATACCTTAACAAACACTGGAAGCATATGTGTGCACACACTCCAAATAACATGTTGTGGAAGCAGCTTTTGAGGTAGTGACAGCATTCACTCTTCTTGAGTACACACCTTCCATCAAGTACAGGGCCTCAATGTCACACCAAGTAATGGTCTGCTGTCCAAGAAGTATGTCCATGACATTTGCCCACTCACCTACAACACAGGCAGCCATGGCTTGTGCACTTCTTACAAACCATGGGATGGATCTCATATCTGTAAGGTAGCACTCAGGAGTGGAAGAAGTAGCCTTACCTCACCATTGCATATACCATGGCAAACAGTGCAGACAGTCATGTATGTGTGTATGAAGTATGGGACAACATTAATGTAGAAAATAAACAGATGCCCATCCAAGACAGATAACAATACATGTTGCAAACTGGTCACAGAGGCTGCCCAGAACATGCATCAACACTGAGGGACTTGCAGGAATGTCTAGCAAGTACTACCTGTGCAGTACCTGTGTCGACAATTGCCTGGAATCTGCATAAGTGTGGCCTATGGGTTAGGGTAATCAGATGGAAGAGTTGTTCCACAGGAAACATTATCCAGGGCTCTCTACAGGTAGCATATACATAACATCAAGTCTCCCAAAAGCATGTCTTGCAATGTGTAATGTTGTGCTGAGACCAAGGCTGAAACCTACAGACAGTATTAATAAAGATACAGGTGGTACACAAGCAACACCTCACTCCACCTCAGGCCCACCATCCCCATTATTACCTTGCTGATGCCAGTGTACACCTTTAGGTCTGTTGTTCATTAGCAGGAACTAGGCTGGTAGACATGTTCTGAATTTGGAACACTGCAATATAACACCATGTATGGCCCATAGTTGTCAAGCATCTGCAATAAGGCTGAGGATGGGGAGGGGTGTCATCCTGAAACACAACAGTGAACTGAAGCATACATCCAAAGCTTGCTAAGAATGGCTGTATCTGAACACAGTCAAGGTCATGAATTGTGCCAGACATAACCCTGACTCCACAGCAATAGTGAAGGCACTGTGTGACCTCCAAGGGCTGTACACATGAGCTGACCTTGTAATCCAGCAGAGTTGGAGGACATTTGTGAGGTGAAGTGACCAAATAATGGCAAGTGAAGATGGGCCATACTAGTATACTCCTTCCAGGAATAGTGACTGCTGCAGTTCACTTCACAGGTGCTGCAAAAAAAATTGCGTTAAGGGTGTGCACACTTATGCAACCCACATATTGTATGCATCTGAGTCAGCATCTGCATGACTAACACATTTTTTTGAAACTGCATTTGACTTCACAGGTCATATGTCACATATCAGGTGCGTGTAATGTTAGCATATGCAGTATTGTGGTCCCATTGCATATCATGGAAGAGGCTGGCATGTCAACAAGGGTGTGTACACTTCTCATATCCACATTAAGCTTTGAAGGTTGTCAGTGTAATTGGATTTTATTGCTCATACATGCACTGCTGATGATGAGATATGCAAATCAGAGATCAGGCATTAACTATTGACATCAGTCCTCATATCATCCCAGGTATGTGTCAGACAAACACATAGGGGCTGTGAGCAACAGAGCAAACATAACTGCCACACATATACACATTCAGCAATGGTGTATACGCTCATGAGGAATGGTGCACAGTACATGCCAGGGTCAGGTGCTGTACCGGTGCACAGCAATACTGTGTACATGGGTGCAGTGTGTTTCAGGGGAAGGGGCATCACCTACTAACACAACTCATGCATCACAGAGATGTATAATGTTGGCAAGATGGATTGAGTATAGCTGCAGTGCATGCTGTTGAGTGCCATATGTCATGCATGTTGACTGTTGGATAATGAGAGATCTGTGTAATATCTTTGTGCCACCTCACCTGTAAATGTGTGTGTGTGTGTGTGTGTGTGTGTGTGTGTGTGTGTGTGTGTGTGTGTGTGTGTGTGTGTGTGTGTGTGTGTGAGAGAGAGAAAGAGAGAGTGAGTGTATGTAGAGGTAAGCAATAATGTACAGGTCTTAAATTACATTTTTTATTTTCCCCTCACAGGTGGCGAGGTTGGTCAGGGTCCCTCCTGCAAGCAAACTGATGTTAGTGTCCATAACGACTCTGACAATGATGAGAGGTATGGTGAGGCACAGGCAGGGTTGCCAGGTACTGAAGTGTGCCATCGGTTGACATCCCACTTTTATCCACCCCATCCCCACACACAGTCACAATGCCCATACATACCCCATTACCAGTGGTCATAGATGAGGGACAGTTGGCGGGTGGTGGCATGGGGCAGGAAAGTGTGGGGACTATGGAAAGTGTGTCTGTACACAGCAGCCATAGCCGGATGACCAGAGAGGTCCCACACAGGCAGATGTATAGGGGAGCTCGTAACAGAGCTGCTGGCCATCATGCCCCTGGCAGAAGTGCCGAAGCAGGTGTCAGCAGACCCATGTTTCAGGCCATCATGGAGGCACAGGCACATATGGAATGTTACACCAGATAGAGTCTGAAGCTCCAGGGGGCTACTCATTCTGCTGTACTTGACAAAATCTGTGATCTTGCCAATGCCCACCGCTATTTTGCAGAGGTCCTGGATAGCCGTTTGCATGAGATGGTGGGAATCCTCAACCGTGTGGTGTCTGTGTTAGAACATATGGTGAAGTAGGGCATCAGCCCCATGGACAAAGGTCAGCAACACCAACAGGTAGAGGTCTACATGGACATGCAACAGCTCACAGCCTCTCCTGTAGGGGCAGTACCAGCACCAGCACTGCAGGGGGGGGTACTGTCCACACCACAATGCAGCAGGCCACATGCACATGGTCCTGGCTGGTCCCAACAGGGAGGCAGATCCAGTGGACAATTGTCATCATCAGGGGAGAGTACCTTATCTGGGCTTCTACCTGGTAGTGCTTGTGGAGCCCTGGCAGACACAGTTCCCGTGTCCATGGCCAGACACGGTGAACTGTACACCCTGCCATGTACGGTCTGCAGCTGTCCAACAAATTCCTGTATAGGGAAGAAATATGGCAGAACTGTGTGCATACATACACACACATCACCAACACAGCTAGGGCACCTCCATACCTACACACACCACATCTGCACAGCCCAATTGATAAAGAACACCCTAACACACACACATGATGTTAACCAAATGGCTCAGCCTAGGCCTTTGGCAAACTCACAACACACCCTGTGCATATGATGATATCTGTGCCACATCCCTTTCATCCATACCATCGATGCAGGGACATGTTAATATGGTTCTGATGTACATGGTGAATACACTAAGGTTTAGCAATGTAATGTTGTTTAACATGTTTTTAGCTAGAATGTTTAATGCTTACATGTCAGGGTGTGTAGCTGTCCAGCCATGATGCATTATAGCTGTTATTAACACTGACTGAGTGTGGTCTCCATAATGTATTCAGTTTGTGTTGCAGGTGTCTATGTGTCAGCAGGATGTTGGCCTGCTCTCCTTTCCTACAAGGGGTATGGCACTGTGGTGACACATTGACTGTGTCATATCCTGGGTACAGCTGAACACAAGCAACAGGTCTGTATAACAGTTACTGCATATGCCACATGGCTGATAGGTCTGAGAGGTGTATACAGCTGAATGCATGGTGGCTGATATCAGCAGCTCTTCCACAGTGGACAACGGTAAGTGTACTGGGTGGCACATACCAAATGTCTGTGAATAACACACACACACACACACACACACACACACACACACACACACACACACACACACACACAGGCTTTGGTGTTGATGCAATACATAGAGAATACTGTACACATGGATGTACTTAATTTTGCGGTGAACTCATTTTGGCCTATGTAATTCCGCCAAGACCAAATAGCCAAAACATCACATCAGTAAATAATCAGTCTGCCAGTTTAATGTCATTGACAATGGTACTGGCAGGGTATATTTCCTCTTCACCAATATAGTGCAATCCTGGAGTTGGTAAACATAGGTGTGCTGATGTGGGTGGCACAGCACCTCACTTTGGAGGGTGTAGGGTGATGTAGAACTACACATAGTGTGCTTAACAACTACTTATTCTGTTAATATTACCTGTACAGTATAACAGCACACTAAGCAAGTGGATATGCACAACAATAACCCCAATGTGGGTGGCTGTGCCCACAACAACCACACCCAACTATACATACCAACTTCAGTATCACTGTACAGCTGTACAGTGGGGAAGAGTGCATTTACACATCCCCTACTAGTTTTGATGGAATTAATTTCCACAAGATGATTCCTTTGAAATGTTACCTTTTGCCAGGTAGTTCTCAGACAAATGATCTCCTGGAACATGTATTTTCTGCAAACTGAAGTAGATCTCTTCACATACACGCACACTTACTTGACAATACTGAGAGTAGAACCCCTACCTAAGTACTTATGGCTACTAGTGTGTTTGGCCTTAATTGCACACACCGCAGAGCTTTTAGGATGAGCTGTGTCCCGAGTTTCTTGTTAAGTGAAGAACATCACCAGGCCTGTTACAGTATATTAATGGGGGATGTACTGGGTGTTAATGAACAACAAATAGTATGACATACTGTCTTATACACATTGACAAACACAGTCATAGACAAATTTGACAGACCTGGGATTTAGCAGTGCTAACTGCCTTGTCAGTGAGTCCATACTGATAGGGAGTTTTTGCACACAACACATGCATCATTGGTCTGGATATCAGTTACCTGTATGGTTGATGGTGACAGTGGTCCTCATACAGTGGAACTTAGGTCATGTACTGGGGGTACCATGGTGTAAAGACAGTATACCCAGCACCCACACCCACATTGGATATCGTAATCAGTGAAACCCATGATAATGCTCTGACACCCACAATCACACATTGACCAGGACTACAATACAAACCCTTGTCTATCAAATCAGTGCTACTACAGGGATATGCATTTATTGCACATGCCACAGGGATAGCAGGGTTAGGGTTTGTCATGGCTCTCCTAATGTCAGCAACATCACCATCCCTTGTAATGTATGGCAAGGTTTATTGTATTTGGAGAATGTGGCCTCAGAATGCTGTCTCCTACAAATATGCAGTCACACACAATTGGAGACACACACACACACACACACACACACACACACACACACACACACACACACACATGCACACACACACACACACATTTGCCAGGACTCAGAGGGTAAACCACACTTATCTAGCCATTTGTAGAACAGTGTTATGCTGGTACTGAAAGCTCCAGGTAGCCCACAGTGTGAAGAATGTAACAAGGTACATTTAATGTGAATTACAGCAACAACCATTTCTAAGTATAGCAATGGGGGGTGTAGTGGCACATGGAATTAAATACACTTATTAAACATGTCATTACCCTGTTATTTTATCAAACTGCAATGTGATCACTGATTACCAGGGCTGAGCTATGCTTAGCAGGTGTAAGCATAGCTTAAATGTAAATGCTAAGCACACTTGCACACTGGTAAGTGAAGCCTGCACGGTGTAAGCGCTTATTTGTTTAACCGTATGTTAGCACCACTTACCATCGGGCAAACCCACGCAATCCCATTTAAAGCTGCTCAAAACTGCCTTAACCACTCTGTATCCAACAGAGCTTGTTCTGCATAGCAACAAAAATAAACAGCCCTTATAAGTCTTGAACCCAGGACCCTGTATACTACAGTCACAGTAGTTAACCACTAAGCCATTTAAACTGTGAAAATGTGTGCTGTTTTTCAAATATATCATTCAGTACACATACTGAATAGTAATAAACAACTGCACTGACTACTACAATTGTTTAGTACTCATAAGTGAAATGTAAATATACACATAGATTAATATGGTGGGATACATATGAGATGGTATATACAACACTCATGTTTATATATAAAATGATATAGATATATGTTCATACATATGATTGATATATATATATATATATATATATATATATATATATATATATATATATATATATATATAAAACATAGGCCCATGACATGTAGTGGAGTCATACCTCAGCACCACAATTCTCAACCTGTTAGTGCAAGGGCATGTAATGTATGTATTGCAGTTATAAATGTAGAATATTGCTGCAGTGACAGGGGTTGTATCAACATACATGTTGTGAAGGAAAGCTCTTTTAAAACTGACATGTATGCCACCAGTTACTGACAGACATCATAAAATCATCATAGTGAAGCACCACACAAATCACAGTAATGATCCTATGGCATACAGAAGCAATATGAGCAATAAACATGGGCAGTCTGAAACAATCTGGTGAGTCTGGAGGTATACACAGAATGCCTTAGTGCAAGAAATGTGGAACAAGCCTGACAAAGGGGATGTTTAGAGCCATGAAAATGGGATATATCAGAAATACTAGACTAGATAAGCTCACACAGTTGATGCATTCACACCCTCCTGTCTGTCCTAACACATATTAACTGGAGGAGCAGGGATCCCAAGCCACATACTTCACACTAGTTAGTGACATACATCTTCACAGCAGCCCACTGCTTTTTCAGAAATACACAACACGTATGGTGGCCAGGCAACAGTACAGCTGACAAATATCTGGACATAACATCACACGAGGGTTAATACACTGCACTGCTAGGCATGTCACCAAGCACTGTCTACACTACAGGGAGACAGCCATAACATTAATCCAATTTACCTATAGGGGAATACACATGTAATTGCAAATATATCAGGCACTACAGGCATGTAACAGAATGGAGTAACAGACACCAGTGTGAAAGTGCATACCCATAACTGATCTCAACACAGTCACAGTCACATAATGGTAAGCCTAAGTAATAGTACAGTCTATGGCCTGTGTGAACAAAAGTCACCATCATGTTTGCCACTCACATACACTAACCCTATATATACTGGCCCACTTCACAGTGTAGTCTGATGCCTGTCTGTGGTATGGGACATGTCTCAGTCTGGCCCTACAAATATATAGACTGATAGGGTATCTGAAACTGGAGCAACATGCACTGTCAGATAGAGCAGGACCAAGAACACTGACATCTACCCCATCTGTACACAGGCCAAATAACATGATCACAATACACTGCTACATAATACAGACACTCTGTCAACAATCACCATAAGTACACAAACCTCACTACTATACAGACTACCACAGAATATCCAGGTTTTGTCCTCAACTATTAGGCCTCCTATACATTACATGTCTGGCAGTCTGATATATTACTGGCTTGATATCAGGAATTATGCCAGTAAATAATGGTATACTGTATATATCCACCTCTTACTGCATGACATATGAACAAAGGGTGACATACTTGGGGGACAGAGGCACAAATACAGGGCCAGTATTGACATAATGCAGTTATAAACTGATAATATTGCTGGTGTAACAGGGTTTGTTGTGACATATCTCTTCTGAGGGATATGAAGTCAGTAACACACATGGATGTTACATTTTCCTGAGTACCATCATCAGAGTATGCTACTGCATTTATGAAGACAGAAAATGTGTGAGTAACACATCAAATCTCAGGTTCCAAACTCTGGCCAGTCTGCAGATAGCCCTACAGGTGAGAGTTTTCTCAACCACATAACACTGGCATGCCAGACTTTAAATCATGCAGAACAACCATATCCACACAAACCCTGTTAAACCAACATTACTTCAAATGTAGAACAGCAATACTTACATTCTGTCCCCATGTCTGAAACATCCCCTTCCAGTTTTTTTGGCCTGTTTCCACAGTGTTTGTTGTAAGAGGTATTTCCAACTACCCTCTATGATGCCGTTTGCCACACACCCACATAAAGTCCTGCTCACAGTGAGGGAGAAGGGCCAACACCCACTTGTGCTGCTTACTTATAGGAGTGTGTTTCCATGCAATTGGCTATAGGAATGATACCACTGGTGTCCCACATGCAATTAGCAAGTGGAAGACTCCGATTCATGCACAGGCCATCAGCTGAGCATGAGTATTACCTACCAAAGTCAAGTGGCTGCCTATGCAAAACAGATGCATTTTTCCACATCTACCAGAGAGGGGGAGAGAGAGAGAGAGACAGAGAGACAGAGGGAAAGAAAGAAAGGAAGAAAGAAAGAGCCAAGCATGTTTGTGTATGATCTGTGGGTAGAGAGAGATCTCTGGGTATTATAATAGTTGCCTATATATATATATATATATATATATATATATATATATATATATATATATATATATAAATAAATGTATGGCTGTGTATTGTCTACAACAACCTCTATTGTTGGGCTTGTAATGTGACATTGGGACATATGGGTCCTCAATATGAAAATGTGGCAAAACACACCCTGCAATAAATCCTGTTATTTACACAATCATACCAACACCCACACAGGATACTGATGACCCACACTTGATAATACTGAGTTTCAAACCCCTACCTAGCTATGTTTTGGTACTACAGTGTTACGCAATTATCAAAAGCACCACGGCAGTTATACATTGGAGAGCTATCCAAAGGTCTCTTTGAAGGTGAGTGACATCAGCTGCAGTACTAAAGGAGGGGTGAGGGGAGTGCAGTAAGTGCGAATGACCACAAAAGAAGGTGTCAATAAAGACTTACACATTCTCACATTTTCACAATTGCCATGACCAGGATTAGAATGCCTACCTAGTTTGCTACACTATGGTATTGCACAATTATTACAAGCACCACAGCAGTTATATGTTAGCGACCTGTCCAAAGGTATCTTTGAAGGTGAGTGACATCAGCTGCTGTGCTAAAGGAGGGGTAAGGGAAGTGCAGTAAGTGTGAATGACCACAAAAGCAGGTTTCAACAAAGACTCTCACACTCTTACAGTTTCCAGGACCAGGATTAGAACTCCTACCCAACTAGTTTGTTACATTGTGGCATTACGCAATTATGGCAAGTGCCACGGCAGTTACATTTTGGAGCGATGTCCAAAGGTATCATTGAAGGTGAGTGACATCAGCTACAGTGCTAAATGAGGTGTGAAGGAAGTGCAGTATGTGTGAAAGACCACAAAAGCAGGTGTCAACAAAGACACACACACTCTCACACACATTTCCACAGTTGCCATAACCAGGATCAGAACTCCTACCTAACTAGTTTGCTCCACTATGGTATTACATAGTTATCACAAGTGCCATGGCAGTTATATGTTAAAGAGCTGTTCAAAGGTGTCTTTGAAGGTGAGGT
The DNA here is from genome assembly GCF_019279795.1 of Protopterus annectens. Lineage (NCBI taxonomy): Eukaryota > Metazoa > Chordata > Ceratodontiformes > Protopteridae > Protopterus > Protopterus annectens. Next base: position 151,587,419 of record NC_056725.1, read on the forward strand.
GACATCAGCTGCGGTGCTAAAGGAGGGGTGAGGGAAGTGCAGTAAGTGTGAATGATCACAAAAACAGGTGTCAACAAAGATTCACACACAAATTTTCTCAGTTGCCAGGACCAGGATTAGAACTCCTACCTAACTAGTTTGCTACACTATGGTATTATGCAGTTATCGCAAGCACCACAGAGCTTATAGAAGTAAGACTTGACCAAAGGGTTATTTCAAGGTGACTGACATCAGCAGGAGTGCTGACATGAGCAATGGGAAGTGCAGTCTGTGTGAATGGTCCATAAATAATTCCTCTGGAAACACACACACACACACACACACACACACACACACACACACACACACACACACACACACACACACACACACACACACACACACACAGTCACACACAGTCACACACAACTTTACATTTGACAGGCCTGCGTATACAAATGCTTCATGAATACTGGTTTTTACTATTGTGTTACACAGTTATCACAAGCATCACAGACACTATAGGGCTGAGGGCTATCAAAAGGAATGTCTACAGTGAGTGGCATCAGCACATCATGAGATATCAGCCATTTGGATATGTAGTGGGTGGGACAGGCCGTATAATGCAATTGTATCTGTCACTGTCTATCTCTCTGTTCCCCACATCTCTATGTGTGTATGTTTGACAAATTACAGTGTGTTGGCCTTGGATATGTGTAAGTATTCCTATCCAACATGTGTGTGAAGCATGAATGGTGTACAATTTGGTGTGTGCACACAGACATCTGCAAATGACAGATATGTATAATCCACTGTGTTGTCAGACATGGGCTTCGTTTCTTTAAGTGTAGGAGCATGCCCAGTAAGACCTTCTGCATTGAGTGTGTGAATCCATTCCTGCTAGGGTTGTAGTCCAGTCCAGGGTTTGGTGCACTCCATCTACAGATAGCAACCTGTTTCTGCAGGATATCTGTAAATTGGTTGTCAAAATGGAGTTACAATGGGCGACAGATAGGGAGCTACTGTAACTATTGCTGTCTGTGCTGCTTGTGTTACATGGTTGGTGTTAGCAGAGATATTCAGATATATGTAATATTTTACACTGTGGTGTATTATGTCATCGACTACTGACAGATATAATTATTTGCTCACAGTTATTTACTGGGAAATACACAGATGAATTAAGCTGAGTCCAGTATTGTGGTCTGCAGCCTGCACATTATTGCACACTCCTGCCATTCTGGAGGGGTAGCTACAGACACTTGCTGATGGGTCTGTGTAAATGGTCCAGCATCTTGGTAGTATAGTGGCTGAGGATCCCCTTGTTGTACATAAATCAACTTAACAGAATGGCCATATCCTGCTGTGGCCATACCTCTCAGCTGTACAGATTCACCCAGGTTACCCAGAGGCAGGGCTCATATATCTGGTCATTTCCCCTTCACATTGTGGTTTTACAAGCAGGTTTGTAGCCACCCATTACTGGGTTTGCAGGAGTATGCACACGCATTAGAGTTTCAGACTTCACACATTCCATGACATTCATGCATCTACACCCCCCCAATCTGTTATTCTATCCTTGTCCTAACATTATACGGGCAATATCTGGGAAGTATCCCTATTGTTGGCACTTCATTCCAGTGGTATTTATGGATTGGCCCCAAGTTCATACAGTAGTAAATGGGGGGCATGCTACTGGGATTTGTCAATATGGCCTTGCATTTGTGTTCTGTTGACTGTGTTAATTTGTTATTTGGGACCCCATGAGATACCATACATTGGCACTATGGGTGAGTCACAGGCATTTGACAGAGGATTGTAGGCCATTTGGTAGTGATGCAGACCATCTGTAGCAGGCCAGTGCATTCTGTTACTCCTACAATCCCATGCTGTGAGCCGCTGGATTCCCCTGGTGTGACAGGATAAGTGTGCAAGTTGTTAATGGCAATAATTCCTGTACATATTGACCCATTGGTCCGGACGCATGCAGGGTGCTGCTTACAGCTAGGGACACACCTGCATAGAACACCTCTTCAGCATGCTGCATTCTGTAGGTATTCCCATACAGAAGTGGGGTCATACTGTACTCATTCCCAACAGCAAGGATATGACCTGTGATAAACCTGTGGCTGATGGTGGGGTGAGCTGAGTGCATGTGTGATATGGAAGCTACCTGCAGCTGACTTACAGATATACCTGGAACATTCCTCTTAGGCTGCCTTCTGCAGGGACATAGGCAGTCTCTCATTACTTCATAACTGTGCCTTTTGTGGTCTGCCAGTGCTTGACCAGACTACATCAGTATTCCATACTACACAGACAACTAGTGTGCTGCTAACCTGTATGTACAATTCCAAAGTTGTGTGCAGTTGACAGTTACATTTTATGCACTCTGTCTAGGTTAATTCTACCTGTGCACTGTGTGTATGTATGGGCCCACATTCATGGCATGTTCATCTTTTAGACAGTGACAGATATTGACACCTAGAAGTGAGTATGGATGACTGCTGACATGAGTATTGCTGAGAAGCATTGTGGTTGGCACTGCAGTTGTCAGAACATGGCCTTGTCATCCACATTATTGCCCATAGGCCACTGAGGCACAGCCCTCCATGCCTACATGCTGACCACTTCCAAACAATATTGAACACACTACAACCTGACACATGGACCCCTGCATATTTTACACATGCAACAATCTATCCTGTAGATTGTCCAGCTCAGGTAATCTGTGCTCCACTGTTATTACACCTCACACTTACATGCTACTGAATTTCTACATGAGATTGTGGGGGGCACACCTGATGACTTTAAACATTTGCTATGACTGTACTGGTATTTCAGGTACTCTGTTGGCTTCCATTTCATTTTGTATTCTGACCTATCTATGAACATGTTGTAGTTCTATGAATGTGTTATCATGCAGACTGGAGGCATATCAGTACAGTACAGATCTTAGGTTTTATTGACCTACATTTCAGTTTCAGACTTCTTACCCTGCAGAACTGGCATACAACTGCCAGACCTGTTGTAATCTGTCGGTGTAGGTCTGGAGGGTGCTGATCACCATTGCCATCAATTGGAGGCCTTAGCCCAGCCTTTCTTTATGGTCATCTCCACCTGTCCTGCTAGCTGAGGCTGGTGGTGGGTATGTGAGCCGCACTGACAAGCATGTGTGTGCCCTATGGACACACATTTGGGCCACCACATGTACTGTAGTGGGATTTGTCACCTTGTCTAGTACTGCTTAGTATGTTGACAGCAGTATTTGTTATTGATTTCATGCTGCCCATATCGGTGCACACTATCTTCTGCCATCCCATTCAGCCACCCAATTCCCTTACATGCTCACATCCATACCATAGATACAACTATCAGAACATACTACTCTATTCAGTAATTCATAGGAAGACTGACTTACCTTGTGGCTGTGCCAGTACTGAGGATAGTGCTGGAGGGTTGACTATGTCGGATGCCCATAGTACACTCCCTATACATGGTAAAGTACAGGTAGTGTCATGTTTGGTATCCCTTTTACTGTATGTGTGAGTCAGAGAGAAGTGTCATTCCCTGGGTCCCTACCGTGTCAGTGTATGTGCTATGCATTGTCTCTTTGCCAAGGCCTGGACATACTGGGCATGCCTCCTTTCACCTACATGGGCAGGCTCAGGTAGTTCCTCCTCTGAGTCCCTCTGTGCCTGTGATGGCCTTGGCAATGGTAGGGGGCTGTGTGGCCTAGCCCCATGCTGTTCCTGCTGCAGCTGTTTCCATGGGATCATATTGTGTAGCATGGCACATACTATAAACATTTGTGTACATGTAGCGAGAGTACTGCAAAGTTCCACCGGATATGTCAAGGCAGCGGAACCATGACTTGAGCATCCCAAACACATGCTCTATTATGATTCTGGTTTGTGCCTGTGCCTCATTATGGAGTTCTTGTTCGGGTGTGTGTGCATTTCTGAGGGGTGTCATCAGCCACGGCTCCAGTGCGTAACTAGCATTCCCCACTAGGTAGCCATATGGGATGTCCGCACTGGCAAATGACTGGTACAGCTGTGTCATATGCCAAATGTGGGAGTCGTGATAGCTTCCAAGGCTGCCAGAACACACATTCAAGATAATGTCTTGGGCATAGGTTCATAGGTTCATAGGTTCATACTAGGCTATCTGCCCGAGGGCATTTACAAGCCTAGCCCATAGTTTTGTGGCTTACGCCACCCCTTTAGTATGGGGAACTATACCCATTATTTTGCTGTGCCTCTGTTGAGCAGTGACACTGAGGTAATCCCTGGGGTATATCTGCGATCAACCTGGCAGTTGATGGAGGGGAAGCCCTTGCGGTTTATGTAGACCCTACCCCGCTCGCCAAGTGGTGCTTTGATGTCTATGTGCGTGCAGTCTATAGCACCCACTAGCTCAGGGTATTCTGCTATTTGGTGGAAGAGATACATATTGCTGCTCAACGCCTCACATGTGTTGAGAAAATATATGTGCTCACCGGCATGTGCTGACATGGCATCCAGGAATTGGTGGAGTACCCCGGATGCTGATGCCTGTGAGATCCCCATGATATCCTCAGTTGGCCTTTGGAAGGTACCTGTGGCTAGTATTCTTAGGCCTATACATACCTTGGTATTCACTGTGATGGGTTCCCCTCTGTTTGTTCTGTGTGTAAGGTGTGGCTGGCACAGCTCAACAATTTGCTGTAGGAGGTCCCTGTCCACCCTATAGCGCTCTACTATCTCCAGCTCATGTAGCCCCTGGTAGGTTACCCTGGGTCTGTACACTCTTCTCCTTCTCCTCACTGTGGGTTGGTCTTCGGCATTCACACCCTCACCACCCTCAGCCTCTTGCACATATTGATGTATGACAGCGACAGCAGCCCCTAACATTTTGTTAGTGGTATACAATTTGCGGGAAAAACCAGACTGGAAGGTGTTTGCGTAGTTTATAGTAGTGTGCTAGGCTATTCCATGTGTAATTGGCTGATTCTGATACATTTCACCTGCCAGATATGCTAGTTCTCCTTGATTGCCTTCCTACTGCTGTTTTCCCTTCCCATTGCCTTCCCGTTTAAGCACCGAGGTGCACTGTGCATACCCAGTGCTCAGATGTGAACAGAGCTGCTATTTCCTGTTTCTTTTTTTTTTGTTTGTTTAAAACTCAGTGCGCAGCACGCACACACTTTTAGGCAATTTAAATACTGCTAGGCAGCCTCAGACACACCCACTTCCTTAGCTGTGCTTAGCTAAGGGCAAACACAGGCCACAGAGCTCCAAAAAGCTTCAGCATGCATGACACTCCCCTTTATGAAGTCATCTACCTCTTATACCTATACCATGGTGTTGCTGCACCTATATGGTTGGGTGCAAGCTAACACTGACATGAAATCTGTGATTCAGTATCAATCCTCTCATTTGCATAAACCAGAATGCTAATTCATAGTTACCACACTCACACTGAGCCTTCCACCTTAGCAACCACTGTTTCCAGGTATTGTTGTCTTATGCATGCCATTGGCTATCATGGCAAAATGCTGATTTGGGTTTATAAGCTTATTTCCAACTTTTTTCTTATTTTCGGGCTAATCCGATTTGTGCCCTATGCTTAAACGGCCAAAATCGGCCAAAAAAAAAAAAGTTATTTTTTTATAATTTTGCAACTGTTTATCATGCCGATGGCCATATATTTGGCCATTGGTATGCCTACTCCATTGAATACATGCTTTCTTTCGAGCTGTCATGCCTCCATTTTTCAATTTGCAGAAATGTATTCGGTTAGTAACAGAATACATTTCTGCAGGTTACACTATTCCTGCACAAATGCTTGCCTGCTTCCTGGATAGCTAATTCACCTCATTTGCATGATTTTCACTTACAAATGGGGTAATTAGCATATAGCAGTGGTGTCCATGCAGGAATAGTGTATGAGCGCTCGTGTACATCCATCTCCTTCCTGGATTGCTCGTCGGCCATATTGCGTGCAGCAGCTCTTGCACTATTCCTGCACATCATGCAGAGCTTGCTGAATCCTGGGGACTGTATTCATACAAATCATAACACATCATGTCAACCATATTTTTGCAATCTTTTTTATATGTGTTCCCTTCTTAGGTGAACACATATATATATATATATATATATATATATAGGTGTTGATAAAAAATATCAAAATTAAGTTGAATTAGTGGAGATTATTGATAATAACAACTAGGCATTTTTTAAGTACCTTGCAGTCTATGCTAAATGTGATAAATAAAGTTATGTTGCTTCATGTTATTAATTTATATTACTGGTTTAAACTAACAATGAAAATATCAATGAGAAATAAGAATCATGTTTTTTCCTTGTTTATCTTTGTAGAAATCTGTGATATCAGAGTGTATTGACTATTCAAAGAGTTTAAAGAAAAGGAGAAAAAAAAGAAAAGTGCATTTTGTTCATTTGTCCTTGAGTTTTTTCTTGTATTTCACAGTCCAGTCAGATTTTGTTACTGCTTGCCTTTTTAATGTTGAAGTAGTATCCATTTGTTCTTCTGTAATTATCAGATTTTTCTTCTTTATAAAGGTATTTGCTTCTTATAAGGCTTTGAAGGTTCTTTTCCCCTCAGGAAGGCAAACTCTAATTTTGGCAGGATATGTCAATTGTGCTTTAATACCAGCTTTCTTGAGTGACTTGATGAGAGGAATGAAAGTTTTTCTTTTTTGCAAAACCGTTGTAGAGTAGTTGTTGTCAAATCTATCTGATCATTTATTTTTATAGGATAGAGAGAGCCAAGCTGATTTTAAGATCAGATCCTTGTCCTGGCTAGATATCAGTTTTGCTGTTATTGATCTTGGATATGTCTTCTTGTTGTTGGACGGAGTTGTACTTAGTGATCTATGGGCTCTTTCAAAGCCAAAAGGGAGAGCTTTGGGCAAATTTAATGTTTTAGGGATCCATGTTGTCAGAAGGTTAATCATACTGTCTCCTTCCATTCCTTCTGGTATACTATAGAGCCTGATGTTATTTCTTCTGGACCGGTTCTCTAAATCTTCCACTTTATTGATGCGTTTGTTGTTTTGTAGTAGGAGCGTTTCAATATTTTTCTCTGCATCTATCAGTCTATAGTCAATATCCAAAACTAATTTTTCTATTGCTGAAATCTGGATTTTTTGTTGTTTTGGAATTTCACTCAGTATTTCAATTTGTTTATTTGAATCTTCTTTAATTTTGTCAACTTTTGTATCTAGTTTGTCCATTTTGTTAAGTTCTGGATATTTGTCAGAATGGAGTGTATCTCTTTCTTCAGGAAACTGTCTTGTGTAGATTTAAGAAGACTCATCTTTTCTTTAAGTGCAGTTTTTCCTTTCTTCTTCTTGTTGGTTTGACAGGAAAATATGGAGATTCTTAGTTGAAAGATACACCAAAAAAAAGCTTTCAATTTCTAGTTTATAGATCAGTTAATTTGAAATTGTTTTTGGTGATTTTTAGAAGTAATTCCTGTCAGGAAAGTTGAAAAGCTGCAGAGCAGAGATTTTATGCTGCTATTAGGCTTCCATCCAAGCCACGGCCCCAGAAGACATACATTCTAATCTTGGCCTTTCCTACCTTATAAAGCACGTTATCTAACACAACCTGTCTTCCAACAAAAACTCACTTCTTGACCATGTCATTGCCAATGATCCCCTCCTCTATCCAAAATATTTATATCCTCTCCTACCAAAAAAAAAACACTGCCCCATAACCTTCACTTTGAGACCCCCATCTCAAACTCACCCCCAGCTCTTATCTCCTTCTGACCACAGTCTCAACAGAACATTCTAAACCTATATTTCCATGTATCACAGCACTACTGGGATGACCACCTAGCCCTAAATGACCCTGGCTGCATCAACGGCTCTCTCACAGCCTACCTAATTAGGAGTAACTAAACAGGAAACTTCACTCCCTACAAGCTCTCCTAAACCTAGAAAATGCTAACATCTTTGCAGTCACTGAGACATGGCTTAAACCCACCAATAGAACCCTGGTACTGCAAAGCTATAATACCTTTCACACATTTAAAGCAGCTATTACACAGACAGGGACTGAAGGTAAAGGTGTCTAGATTTACATCAAAAATAAATATACCTTAAGGCTGGTCAAACAGGATGATGTACTTGAGCTTCTCTATGTTTAAAGCACCATAGACAAAATCCCATATCACTTCCTTGCATGCTGTAGATCTCCCTGTATGACTGAGGAAACCTATAACACATATTTAAGCTTAATGGAAATTTTCACCATCCAGCCCAGTACCATACTCATTGGTAACTTCAATTACTCCACTATTAACTGGGAATCATATATGATACCAAAAGTGCAGGAACAACGATTTGTGGATTTTGTAAACACAAACTCCCTGGACCAGATTGTCAATATACTGACCAGGGATTCAAGCATATTGGATCTGTCCTGACTAATATGGGAGAATGCTGCACATGCCCTAGTATAATGTCCAATCTGGTAAGATCAGATCACATTACAGTCTCCTTTGAAATAAAAATAAAATTCAGAAACCAAGCTAACCCTGGAATGTTCAGGAACAACTCTAAGGCTAACTTCCTACTATTAAGTGATAACCTGGCAAAATTTCAAGCCCCCCCCCCCCCAAACCAGGAGAGCAATGCTGTCTACATAGAACTGTTCACAGCAACCCTATACAAACATGTTAATAAATGTACAGAGGCATTTGGGACCCACCAGGAATAAATTTAGAACTAACAACAAACAAGCCACCCTCATGGAATCACAACATCAATAGGGTGTATAACAGAATCTATTTATTTATGTATTTATTTATTTTATTTATTGTTTATTGACATTTGATTCCCAGGAAGGTTCAACTGGGTAGAAGCCCATTCTCAGCGGAGGCCCAGGGAGAAAAGCTTCAAATTATTTAAAAAAAAAATTAAGATCAATAATTTTGCAATCTTCAAAAATAAAACAAAAACATCTGCAGTTTAAATAATTATAACAAATTAGGCATAATATAAAAATATTGGTTCAGAATTGATATAAGGCATATGACAATCATTAAATATTTAGAGAAATTTTGGACAGCTTGTATAGAAATTCAAGTCTAATACAAAATTGTGGCAAACATTAGGAAGTGTAGCAACCAACAGGATTAAAGAACTGTCATCAAACAGAGGGTAAATACAATCTACCAAAGCCAAATCTGAGCTACATTTGGCTTCCCAGGTCAAGGACAACCAGAAAGCATTCTTTAGTCATGTCGACAACCTCAGAGGTAATACACAATTGTGTCCTGAACTCATTGTTAACAGAGCTACTTATACTAAACCAGAAGATACACCGAACCTACTGGTAGACAAATTAAGCTATAACCTCCACTCAGGAACCACCATCAGATATAACTCCACCCTACTATCAGTAGGGAACATGTCTTCAATGCTCTTTCTAAGGCCAAGAACACTTCATCGATGAGCCCACACAATATCTCAGGATGACTTCTAAATAGCATGAAACATGACCTATCAGGCTTTGTGCCTCACTAATGGAGAATGGCAACCATCATCCCTCTGCACAAAGGCAGGCCATCTGTAGACCCTTGAAACTACTAACTCATAAGTCTCACTAGTCTCATATGCAAAGTCATGGAAAAAGTTATCATGATAATGTTCAATAATGAAATAGGAAACCTCCAGACACTGAATACAACCTAGTTTAGTTTTGTCAAGGACAGATCAAGCCTACTTAACCTTCTGGACTTCTTTGAGAAGGTCACCAAAGCAATGGATGAGGACAAAATGGGTTACCCTGCCTAACTTGACCTGGACAAGGCATTTGACACAATACTCCACTCAGGCATTGTTAACAAACTCAAGAGGATATGTATAAATTTTATGCCACTGGAGCCAGTGAATATCAAGTTGGGTTTCATACAGGACCCATGAAGTTAGAATTGGGGAGTCTACCTTTACAAAGAGGCCAGTCATAAGTAGTGTTCCTCCGGGACCAGCCCTATGACCATTCCTTTTTAGCATCTACTTCTCTGAAGTGAAAACCAACATCAGGGGCCTCTGGCAGGCTAAATTTGCAGGGGATTGCAAATTAAGAGCAATCATAAACTCCCCCACTAACATTAATGTTCTTCAGGAAGGGCTGACACAGACAAATAACTTATGTCAGAACCATAGACCAGAACTAAATGCCAAAAATGTGTAATAGTATCCTTGGGTATGTCATCCGCCCCCTGGTAACTATCATAATGACAACACACCCCTAAGATTCAACCCATTAGTCAGGGACTTGGAGACACACATAGACAGTAATCTAGCCTAGGACCATCATGTATCCACAGCAGTGAGGAAATTATTTTATTTTATGCAACTTATAAACAAAGGTATGGTATCTAGGTCCAAGAAGGCCATTGTTCTACTGTATTTGGCATTCATCAGACCTATCATTGACCTATCATTGAGAACAATGCTTCCCTCAGATGAATCTGGACAGACTACACCCAACGTAGCCCTTAAAAAACCTCTGTTGAAGCTACGTTTCCTCTTTTCCAGATTTAAAGAGAGAGTGTTCAAAAACATTACATATTATAACTTTAGCTCCTAAAATCTAACAAACATAAAATTAACTTTTAATTACTTAAAAACAAGTACTTATGCAACAATAAATAATTTATAAATAAAATATTTAAAATTTTAGCAGATACCTATATAAACAATCGCCACTGCTATGATATGAGCCAAGGTCCCTTACAACTACAGTCTAGTGCACTAGCCACACAGATCTTAATTAATGCAGGTGCTTTCAGGAAACATACTGATTGCCACTGACAGATTGCAATTGAATCTAATAGGAGAAATGGGAGTGTAACCTGGACTCTGATGCAAAACCACACAAGTAAACAGCCAGATAAGTAATGATGTCAGTAAGTTAGCCCTGGGATAACAGGTAAATGTCCCCTTTTATTTGCAACATCTTTAAACACACCTGCTAAGGTATCACTGGCACAGTGCATATGTTCAGCTGGGAAGCTGCTGCAGAACAACTGCCTGTGAAAGCCATGCACACACTAATGGGTGCAGACAGTGTGTCACAGCTGTATGTATGCACATATATCTGGCAAATACAGCTGCTGCAGCACTGACTTAGTAGCTCAGTCTGTAAAATGCCTTGTATGCGGAATGCTTTGTTGCACACAGTCCTGGGTTCGAATCCAGTGGGTTGTATTTCAATTACATTCTTGTGAACACAGCAAGTAAGGACTGACTCATGCAATTTTAATGCCCATAGGTTATTGCTACTGTATTATCAGCTACCCAGTTTTGCAAGTCACAGGCCTGCAGGTAGTGAGACACTGCACATATTCGGATAGCCTAACTATATCTTGTCTATTACTCTGCTATTGGCACTGCTGCATAACAGATGTACCTTAAGCACATGCCTCGATTGGACTGTAATGGCTACCCTTGCCCTGGTTCTCCTGTACTGACAGGGCTGCCACAGCTGCCACAGTTACATGTACAGCTTGTTGTCCTCCAAAGTGCTTATACTTCCCCCCTCACTGTGACCTAGCATACATGACTGTATGTTAAGGTAGCTGCTACAGACTGACCATACCTCCCAACCCCCTATAACAAGGGATCCAAATACAACAATACATAAAGGGGGGTGCAAAGACCAGAGATAGATACATGCTGCACAGTTTGCCCCTACAAAGATAGTGAGTGGCTAGAATAGCAGATACTGTATTACCATGCATATTCTGATGGGTATGAAGTGTGACACTCATATGTCTCTCACCCCCCTATGACCTCAAAACACAACGTTTGCCAGTGAGGGCCTGCCTGATGACCACACTGTCATGGGACACTGAGCAAATGTATGAGACAAAACTGTAGATATACTGCATACAACTCTACAGTGGACATTATTTGAACTTACCCTCTATGATGCTGTAGTCTCCACACCTTAGTAATGTCCATCTCAAAAGGGGCCAAGGCCTACATGAAGGCCTTATATATTGCACTGTGGTGCCATGTCATTGGCTAATGGTAGTGCAATTCAGCTGTTGTGGATGCAATTAGCAAGGCTGCGCCACAGATTGGTGCAGAGGCAATTACCTGTTAATGAGCAGTACCTATAAAAGGCAAGTAACTGCTTATGTGGAACAGGTTTGTATGTGGTTTTACTCACACAGTGTATGTGCAAAGCATTTGCAAAGGAACCCTCTAATACAAAGAATACATCACTCTACCAGGTATGTACTACATTTCACCATAAAAAGGGATGCAGATGGGAGGATGGAGGTATAGGGAATAGAGATTGAAACAGTAGGCTTGTATTCGATCTATGATACTGGCATGTCAGTGATACTATGCTGTCCAACACCTACAGGCATGCCTCTCAACTGTCCCTGCTTTGACTCACCTCTCTGCTCTGTTCCTGTCTATCCCTCCTACAATGATTGGCTGTTATAGTAAAGATAGTGGATTACACCTAAGACATAGTGACACTAAGTAAGGGTGTACTCTCCTGTAAAATCAAATGATATAATGTAATTCACCTCATCTCTGTCTGTCGATGTCACACATAAATAGTACTAACATTGTAAAAGTGTCCCTGAATGTCCCTGATGTACTCTGGCTAAGTCCCTGTTTCATGGACATTTGTCCCTGTCTGGTTGAGAGCTATGCCTAACATGCCTCTAAACCACCTACAGTAAGAAACCAGGACAAAGACATATTTAATGGGGGAACAAAGGCCCAAACCCAGTGACAGACTATACATATTGGCCATGCAAAGTAAGAATGTGATTAGAGTAACAGATATTACTGTATCATGTGTTGTCTGAGGGGTCTGATGTGTGACAGTTAGATTATGTGTCAGTTTTCTGACAGCAACCATCAATCAGTGGACAACCATTTGTCAGACATGCACATGTTTGTGCAAGATGGACCACAGCTATGAGCCAAACAAAGTGATATTCTGCAAACATCTGCATAGTTGAGATATATGATGCCAACAGGGAACATACATGACAGCAGGTTTACATTGCTGTCTGTCATTGTGGGGCACTGGTGTGGCTGGACTGTCCCCATGTAGTTGTTTGAATAGCACACTGCTATTTGTCCGACAGTAGCTGTGTCACATATTAGTGGGGATTTGCCCATAGGCCACACACCACAGTACATTGCAGCGATGCCTGTAGAGGCATACAGCAGAATCTGTCCCAGCACACAGGGACATTACCCTGTATTGCCATTATCTTGGTGATAGCCACACAGGTAGTGTGTCACCAAATTGTGGGGTATTATGTGTGAGGGAGCAGTGGATAGTTCAGGCCATTATGGGTGTGTAGGATGTGTACATATTGGACATCCACCTATAAAGTCCTGTAATGTGTTCCCCTCTTGTCTTGCAGGAATGATATACAGATGGAGTTATCCTCCATTTTCATCTGCGGAAAATGACGCTATACTGGATGCCCTCAGACTCAACCATCACATCCTGCTGTCAAGGGGTTGCCACAATCATGAACAGCGGGCAGCATTGTAGGCTGACATTGTGAGGGCTGTAATTTACATTGGCCAACAGGGCAGGACCTATGAGCAGGTTTGACAATGGGGCCACAGACACGGTCAATGATGCATGTCAAAGGGCAGCTGCTATTGCCTGGGATCGTGCTGCCACTGGTGGAGGGCCTGCAACAGAACAGCCACTCTCAGCCACACAGGAAATTCTGGTGCACCTGGGATCAACCCACAGCTCCCAGCCAACCATCACGCCATATATCCTGGAGGTAGGTACTACAGCATCCACATCAGAGGAATACCAAGGTAAGCCAACTGTGTTCACCAGTATAATATACTTGCAGTCATTGTGACAGGCTCTACAGATGAGTACATGGGTGTCAGGTCTATCTGCATAGGGGGGGTGGTTTTTCAGCACAGTTGTGCACACATACCCAGAATGTCAGCAATATAGCCAGTATCACATTAGCTACTGTACATGTGGATATACGCACATATTACCATGTAACACTGTATCATTTGGTGTTGTTGACAATAACTCTCCCTCATCTTTCCACAGGTACATCAGGTGTGGCTAGCATTCGTAGTCCTATACCTGGTAAGTGTGATACTGTTGTTTTGCCAGATCATATATACCCTATGAATGTTAAGGGCTGCCATTTTGCCTTTTGCACACTTGTTCTGCTTAGCTAGAGTAGAATAATTGTATGTTCCATTTTGCAGCAGTTAACTACAGTGTGTACTTCTACATGCATTAACATTTTTGCACCTATAGCTATGAGCAACTATGCAGCCTGCTATACATGAGGCAATTACTCCAAGATGCCCATTCAAACACAATAGGGAGAAGGTACATACCTGAGGCAGTGGTACTGCAACTGGCATATCATTGTCAAGATAGGAGTACTGGGTTTTATGTGTAGTTCTTTCACATACACTGTCATATTGCATACCTCACAGGTGTATTGAACTGGCAATGTTACCCAGATGTAGGTGATGTGCATGTTAAGCATGGCTTGAGTTGTCTGTGTTTGTTGTTGTGGATGTGCGTGTTGTGTATGGGATCAGAGATGAGAAGATGTGGGACTAGTAATGCAGTTGTGGATCCTTATCTGTATGAGTTTGTGCAGATTGCCGTACATAGTGCAAGTGATAATGTACTGTTTTTGTCTTGCTTCTCACAGGTGAACAGGGGGGTTGGAGTTTGTCCCCCTCACAACCTCATGTCAGTGTCTTATCAGACTCTGATGATGGTGGTGGCCAAAGTGAGGCAAAGGTCAGGTTGTCGGTGGCTGAATCTGTCCCAGAGGTTGATATCCCTCTTCTGTCCCCATTGTCCACACACACACAGTCAGTATGCCCACACATACCTAGTCACCAGAGGCCGCAGATATTGGACAGTCAGAGGGTGGCGACATAGTACAGGACAGTGTGAGAACTATGGCATTAGTGATTGCAGACACTGGCCATAGCCAGAGAGCTGGCAAGGTCCCACACAGGGAGATTGACAGGGGTGCTCAAAGGAGGAATGCTGCCCATCCACAACCTGTTGTGGGTGTCACATTATGGGTCACTCGCTGCATGTTTTGGGCTGTCATGGAGGCACAGGCATGAGCTGAACACAACACCAGATGGATGCTTAGGGTTATGAATGCAGCAGAGTCTGACATCCGTCACTGCCTCCACTGCATTGGTGATGCCAATGAACTTTTCACTGATGTAGTGGACAGATAGTGTCTGTCTTGGAGAGCACATTGTCTGTGCTGGAACATGTGGTTGGAGTTGGGTGTCAGATACATGGATGTAGGCCTGCAACAACATCTGCTGGTAGTCCAGGGGGCCATGTACACTCACATTCCCATAGTGGCAGCACCTCCAGTGCTACACATGGAGGTGTGCTGCCACACCACACCATGGCAGGCCATGGGCATGTAGTCCTGGGAGGTCCCATGGGGGACACAGGCCCAGCAGACAGCAGTTACCATCAGATACTAGCACCACATCTGACTTTGGGCATGGTGCTGCCCATGCTACTTATGGAGAAGCCATTTCCCGTGTTTGTGACCATAGACAGTGAAATGTCCACTCTACCATGTACAGTCCACAGCTGTCCACCATTCACACATGTAGGGCTAGCACTGAGCTTGACTGTTTACATGCACACACTCCAACACCACTATCACATGCAGGTCACATACAGACACACAGCACCTCTCCATGGCCCATGTCACCAGCACCCCTTCCTGACTCACAAACATGCTGTCAACTGTTTGGCACAGCCTAGGCCTCTGGCAGCCCCATGTCACACCCTGTGCATGTGATGATACCTGTGCCACATCCCTGCCATCCAAGCCATTGATGCTGGGACCTGCATATATGTGTCTAATGCACAGAGTGACTATATTACTCTACATGTGTTTGAGTAGCGCAGTAGTGTTATGCCACGGCAGTTGTTGTGGGCCATGACAGATACTGTATGCTGGCATGTGTCAGGACTACACATCAAACATTGTGTATCTTTGGTGCCTGATGGTACACTGGCGGTAGTGTTACAGAATGACAGGTGTGTCATGGAGCTGTGTATGTTTTTGTCAGAGGAGTCTCAGCAGTGCAACTATGGACACATGGCAGAAATACAGCAGCACAGGATGGCAAGGCAGCATAGCAGAGATATGGCATCAACAAGGTATGCCAGTATATGTGCATGCCTTCCTAGATGCATATGTGTAAAACATTGTGTCAGGGATAATGAGAACAGTCAGAGTCATCATGTTTTCATACCCTGTGACATAGTCTACTACTCTTGATACATGTCACCTGGGTAGTCTGCATGTACTACTGTAGATGGTGGTGGCCATCAATTATGCTTATATAGAGGAGGGCAATTTAGGGCCATAGTCACAGGGCCATAAAATGCATAACCAACACACAGGGGTATGACTTTAGTGCTGTCAGGGGATATATTCACACACACACACACACACACACACACACACACACACACACACACACACACACACACACACACGTTGGATGCTGTGAGAGTAGAACCCATACTTATCTAGGTATTATACACTGTAGCTCGCAGTACTTATCACATGCATTACACTGTTTATCTGATAATGCACTGTCAGCCAGTGCTCTTAAGATGGATGACATCAGCAGACCTTGTAACGGAGACTAATGTTGAGCTCAGCAGCTAGTCAGTAGGCATAAAATGCATAAGCGTTGTACAGAGATAGCCCATAGGGACTTGTTTGATGTGCTGCATGGGGATATATTTACACACAGGCACACACACACACACACACACACAAACACACACACACACACACACACACACACACACACACAAACACACACACATTGGATGCCATGAGAGTAGACCCCTACCTATCTAGTATTACACACTATAGCTTGAAGTACTTATCACATGTGCCATGCTGTTTATCTGATAATACAGTGTCAGACAGTGCTCTTAAGGTGGATGACATCAGCAGGCCTTGTTGAGGAGGGAATTTAAAGGCCAGCAGCCAGTCACATGGCCATAAAATGCATACTACTGCACAGAGGCCATATGGGCATGTCCATAGTACTGTGAGGGGATGTGTTGATACACAAACAGAGTTGGAGGATGTGAGATTAGAACTCTTACCTATCTAGTATTACACACTACAGCTCACAGTACCTATTGCACGTGCCACAGGTTATGTTGGCTGTATATGCTGCTGCAGGCACAGTATTTGTGGAGTACGCAAAGTGGCCTTGTGTTAGACAGTGTATGTGGCCTGCAGGGTGATATTGCTTGGTACTTTTATTGTATCTAGTGTCCTAGGGGTGGGATACCTTGTAATATCCCTGTTACGTGTGTATACTTACCTGTCTGGCCATATGTGGCTGTTTGCAGTTTGACAGGCAGACATGTAGCCAGGTGCAATATGGCCTGTCCAAGTAATGCATTGCACGCATTGAACATTACATCACCTGCATACCTATGTCTGTCTTCAGGGTGACAGCCCACAGGAGCAGAGGTCTGTGGGTGAGTGGATTATGTACTGTTGTGGGCTTGGTCTGGTGCCATCAGACAGCTGTTGCGATGTGTATGTGCAGATAACCCCAGCATTCAGGGGTATGTGGGAACATAGTACATCCCTGCCCATTTCTATATCAAAATGGTGTATAATAGGGTTGTCTCCTTAAATGTAGTTGTGTGTCGGTAATGTAAGTGTGGTCTGTAGAAGTATGTGGGAGTCTACGTATTCTTGTACAGTATATAGCTATATATACGGAAACAGATATCAAGGGTGAGGGGAATAGGGAGAGACAGATATGTATGCGTAGCTGTATGTATGTACATACATATTTCCACATAGTGGGTCTTTGGGCAGTAGAGGCAACAGACTTGGGCTCAAGTTAGCTAAGTGTAGTAGCATGCCCAGTATGATTGCCAGTACTTACAAGATGACTCCAGGCCAGAGCTATCTGTACTCTAGTCTGGGATTAGTGTAGGTTGCAGACCATTGGCTGCTGCACCTGTTACCACAGTACTGCAGTTGGCTGATATTCCCCAAGGCATTCCCCAGCTGTTTGCTGACCTTAACATGTGAGTCACACTTCAGAACTATAGAGAGCTTCACAGACTGTCCAGACTCTTGCCACATATTTTTGGCTCATTTCACATAACATTGTTGTTTTCTGGCAAATTAGTGGCAAATCAGTAAGGATTGCAGTAAATTAATAGTGACAGATATTTGAGATTCAGACTCCATGCACAGCAGGTGAGTCATGCGGATATAGGGTCTGTTAGTCTATCCACATTCTATGCTTGTAGGAGCAAGTATTTAAAACATGTCCCAAGTTGTGGTCCTTAGTCCCACTTTTATTCACTGTATTTCAACAGATTTCCTGTTGTCAGAGGTTGAGAGGTATGGTGTGAGTTGGGTACATAGTGAAACACCATACACAGGGGGACAGTCTGCATACCTCTCCCTGTACATGTTTTTGCAGAATGTCCAGCATTTCGCCCTATAGCTCTGCTTTGTTCCTCATATGTTTGTGGTTTCCTGGTGCTATACTGTACATCGGCCGCTGTCTTGTTGTACCTATTGACACATTTAACTGATGGTCTTTACATCCCATAGCCAGTCTGACCTGTTGCGGGCTGCTGTTAAACTAGCCACCTGCTAGGTTACTCAGAGCCTGTATAATGTCTGTCTGTAGGTTTGGCCCTTTGTGCCCCCAGTCACTCTGTCTTTGTCCAGCTTTCTTACAGTAACAGATTGAGGGGTTCTTACAGTCTGTGGGACTACCACCATATATGTACCCCATGTGCAAAAGATGGTGAATCCTGCCAGATTCAAACCATCAACACCATAATACATGCTACTGTCCCTGGCCCACTGGACCATGCTGGCCAACAGACAGAGAGGTTTCCTCACTCACACTATCAACAAGATAGGGGAATTTTCTGGTCTGCTGGTATATCGTTGCAGACTTACTTTTACAGCAGTTGTATGGCAACACTGATGTGTTTGGGTGGGGGATGATCAGCCTATGCTCTGTTGGCATAGACAGTCATGTGACTGTACTGTCACCCCCACTGTTTGGCATCTCCCTGTACTACTGTCATGGAGTTCCCAGCCATGTGGCCTAGTGGCTAATATGGGGCACATACTAGTGGGCAGAGTACCTGTTGTCCCAAGTGTCTGCCAGATCTGTAGAAGTAGCCCAGTATCCCAGTATAGAGTTGTAAATAATAAACCGGCTCAGCTCCCCAGACACTGCAAACTTTAATAGACCAAACGGGCAAAAAAACACATAATAATTCTATACATATGAACAGATAACTTAGCGCTTTCACCCACATGCATAGTCAGGCATCATCAGAGTAAAAAAACCCTTCATCTTTGTTGCATTTAAAGCTATTAGTTACAAACACACCCCTCTAGGCAATCAACCCCTACCAAAAAACAATTTATAAATTAAAGTCACAGTAAAACATCACTCCTATGCTTGTTTAAAAGCACTGTTACTTATAACTAGAAAAAATATTATTCAACTAAAACACAGACATTTTAAAAAACCTATATATAAACATGTTTGTGTAAAAGTAGTAAATACAAATAATAAATAAAAAAAAAAATAATAATATAATACTTAACATTCTTCAAACAAATGTAGATTTGTACTTTAAAATACTAGAGACTGAGATGTGATCATTAATGCCTGGAGGTCTAGATGCATCCAGCCTCAACTGCCAGATGCACTCCCTCATCTCAAGTAAAACTTTAAATCACCTCCTTTGTCATTAAATGGAATTCTGTCTATTACAAAAAACAGAAATCTCTTAAAATTAGGGCAACTCAGACTATGCATATACAAGGCATTGTTAGTTCTTTTGTTCCTGATGTCTCTTAGGTGTTCCAGGATTCTGAACCTTAACTTTCTTGTTGTTTTCCCAACATAGAAAGTTGAACAGCTCAAACATGTAGCAATGTACACTACCATCTTAGTATTACAGTTACAGAATCCAGGACACCTAATAGTTTTATAGAAGCCTTGAACCGCCACATAAGGGGCATTGTTGATAAACTTACATATACTATAAACTCCACATTTACTCATTTTGGAGCTCTTATATGTCTCAATATTAGGTTCAGCTTCCATCAATTCTTTAAGGTTCCTACCCCTACGTTGGGGTTTTACCTATAATACTTATAGTATCACTATCAAAAGAACTTTGCCAAGTATCCTTAATAATTCTAATAATTTGTCCTGCCTGCCCATTATATGGCACAATCATAGCCCGTTTTTTGTATTGTGCATGGGACTCTGAAGCCAACTCATTCCCCTCCTGGAATTCCTTCATTAACCCCCCATGTAAAATATGTTTAAAGGATGTAGTTCTCTTAGTTTCTATTCCTTTTCTAACTCTGGACAAAATCTCTTGTGGATAACCCCTTTCTGTAAACATAGCAGTCAAGCCGGTCAACTCAATGTTTAGCCGTTCATCCTCACTAATCAGCCTGACATCCTTTAAACCTATTTTACATGGGGGTTTAACGAAGGAATTCCAGGAGGGGAATGAGTTGGCTTCAGAGTCCCATGCACAATACAAAAAACGGGCTATGATTGTGCCATATAATGGGCAGGCAGGACAAATTATTAGAATTATTAAGGATACTTGACAAAGTTCTTTTGATAGTGATACTATACGTATTATATGTAAAACCCCAACTTTTACATATAGTAGGGGTAGGAACCTTAAAGAATTGATGGAAGCTGAACCTACTATTGAGACATATAAGAGCTCCAGAATGAGTAAATGTGGAGTTTATAGTATATGTAAGTTTATCAACAATGCCCCTTATGTGGCGGTTCAAGGCTTCTATAAAACTATTAGGTGTCCTGGATTCTGTAACTGTAATACTAAGATGGTAGTGTACATTGCTACATGTTTGAACTGTTCAACTTTCTATGTTGGGAAAACAACAAGAAAGTTAAGGCTCAGAATCCTGGAACACCTAAGAGACATCAGGAACAAAAGAACTAACAATGCCTTGTATATGCATAGTCTGAGTTGCCCTAATTTTAAGAGATTTCTGTTTTTTTGTAATAGACAGAATTCCATTTAATGACAAAGGAGGTGATTTAAAGTTTTACTTGAGATGAGGGAGTGCATCTGACAGTTGAGGCTGGATGCATCTAGACCTCCAGGCATTAATGATCACATCTCAATCTCTAGTATTTTAAAGTACAAATCTACATTTGTTTGAAGAATGTTAAGTATTATATTATTATTTTTTATTTTTTTATTTATTTGTATTTACTACTTTTACACAAACATGTTTATATATAGGTTTTTTAAAATGTCTGTTTTAGTTGAATAATATTTTTTCTAGTTATAAGTAACAGTGCTTTTAAACAAGCATAGGAGTGATGTTTTACTGTGACTTTAATTTATAAATTGTTTTTTGTTAGGGGGTTGATTGCCTAGAGGGGTGTGTTTGTAACTAATAGCTTTAAATGCAACAAAGATGAAGGTTTTTTTACTTTGATGATGCCTGACTATGTATGTGGGTGAAAGCGCTGTTATCTGTTCATTTGTATAGAATTATTATGTGTTTTTTGCTCGTTTGGTCTATTAAAGTTTGCAGTGTCTGGGGAGCTGATCCGGTTTATTATTTACAAGTCTCTGGTGTTACATTGTGATCCCAGTATACAGCTTTGCAAGTAGCCCAGTAGCGCACTATATATAGCCCACTATATTCCCTTGCATACATGCGGCAGGACCATACATATGCTACCATATTATAGTACCCCCTTGCAAGCGGTGTACAAGAAAGTGATTTTGCTTGAAAATGCAGCAGTTGACAGACCTGTAATTTTGGGCTGCCTCTATCTGATGCAGGCAGTCCACAGCCAATATATGGTGAGGTACAGGTTGTGTGACCTGGCTGGCATCGTCTTTACTGATATTTATGTGAGTCAGAGTACGGTGTCAGTCCCTAGGGCCCTAGGCTGTCCGTGCATCTGCTATGTGTTGTCTCTTGGCCAAGGCCAGGGCATATTGGACATGCCTATGCCTGCCTACAGGGACAGCTTCAGGGGGGTCCTCCTGTGCAGCTGTGGTGACCTAGGCACTGGTGGGGGACTGTGTATCCTATCCCTTTGCTGATCCTGCTGCAGCTGTTTCTTCAGGATCATATTGTGTAACATGGCACATACTGTGAACATCTGTGAACATGTGGCTGGAGAGTACTGCATGGCGCCACTAGATATATCGAGGCACTGGAACTGTGACTTCAACAGCCCAAACATATGCTCTATGATGTTCATGGTTTGTGCGTGTGCCTCATTATGGCATTCTTTGATGGGTGGGTGTGCATTTCTGATGGGTGTCATCATTCACGGTTCCAGTGCATAGCCAGCATTCCCAAGTAAATGGCAATGTGAGATGTCCCCCCTAGCAAACATCTGATACACATGTGATACAGGCCAGATATGGTAGTCATGATAACTGCCAGGGCTACCAGCACAAACATTAATGATAATGCTCAGGGCATTGAACATGACCTGCCAGTTGATGGAGTGATACCCCTTGTGGTTGATATTGATTCTACCCTCTTCACCAGGTGGTGTCTTGATGTATACATGAGTGCAACCTATGGCACCCAGTACCTCAGGATAGTGTGCTACATGGTAGAAGAGTCACATACTGCTGGCCCTCTCCTCAGGGGTGTGGAGAAGATAAATCTGCTGGCATGTGGTAGCATGGCATCCAGGAACTGGTGTAGTACCCTGGAAGTAGATGCCTGTGAGACCCCCATCATGCCCCCATTTGTTCTTTGGGAACTACCTGTAGCTAGTATCCTAAAGGCTACACATACCATTGTTTCCACTGGGATGGTTCCCCTCTGTTGGCTCTGGGTGTGAGTTAAGGCCAGCAGAGCTCAGTGAGTTCTTGTAGTATGTCCCTGTCCACCCTGTAGTGCTCTACAATCTCCAGCACATGTAGATCCTGGTAGGTTATCCTGGGGCTGAACACTGTTCTTCTTCTCAATCTAGGCCAATGGTCACATTAGCAGCAGCAGCATTGACTTCAGCATCTTCTTCTTCATCTTCTTCTTTATTACATACATATTTAGCAGAACTGCAGCAGCCACTAGTATTCTCTAGGTTAAAATTCCCAAGTCGGTACTTCAATGGTGCAGAGTATTGGAAAAAGCAGATTGTAGGATGTATACATATTTTATAGTGCTCTGATGTAGGTGTACTCTGTATAATTCGCTAGCTATGATGCATTCCACCTGCCAAGTACATCATTAAGGAGTTTAATGGCCCTAGTTTAAGTGTAACAGGGCTCATCAGCAATTAATACATTATTGGCTTTCTCAGGCAGTTTTTGTTTTTGGACAGCCTTCCTTGCTGAGCACTGTGCAAACCCATGCCACAGAGGTAAACAAGTCTTAGCAGTGACCAAACATGCCCCCATGGAAGGCATGCTCAGCACAGCTGCACACCATGCAAACATGCTCACACATGCTCAAGCCCACTGAAACACATGCCCCTAGGGTAAACAAAGCTTAGCATTCACCAGACACACTCCCCTGCTGAGCTGAGTGGCACGCCATGCAAATAAGAGTCGCTGAGCTCCAATGAGCTTAAAAGTTTGTGAACACACCCCCTTTTGATGTCAGCTACCACTTCTGTGGAGACCATCATAGTTCTGTGGATGGGTTCTGTGGACACAGATACCCATTTCTGCTAGTCAGTAAACCCATCTCATTTGCATAGAGATCCACGCACAGTACCTGGTAACTACACAGATTCAGGCCATGTCTTGTTAGCAACCACAGCAGTCCTACATTGTACATACCCCACACAGGGTCCTGTAATGCATTACTGTTACATACTCACAAATTCTGCTTTTTACAATATTTTTTTCCATAATGGCATGTTTGCGCACTGCAGCATGCCACACAAACATACCCATGGTATTAAATAAAAATTATTTTACATTAATCTCCATACAGTTTTGGACACACAGTGCTAACTGTTGCACATATCTGTGTCCTCTATGCTGTTTCTGCCACTGTAACACCACTTTTACAGCCCCTGATGTCATTTTATTTTCCTGTACATGTAATTTTTCCATTTACATTACGGACACCAACATGGGGTCTTCACATCTGCCTATCTGTTTGCTGGATCACTCTACCGGCCTCATTAGCATGCATTTCACCTGCTTATGAGATGATTTGCATGCTACTCGGCTCCCTTTACTGGATTTCACATCTGCTTACTTTCACATAAGCACTATGCCACTATGTGTACATGGAAAATAAGTCCATGTAGGCTTTATTAAATTCCCCCCATGTCTATCTTTGTAGATAGTTTTGCTGATCTGTTCCATCATCTATACTCTTTTAACAGTGACACTTCTTGTCTTAATTGCTTTATAGTTTTCTCCATTCAATACTTCCATGATGACATTTGATTAATCCCTACCTTTCCTTACTGCCCTGTGTTTTTCTGGTAAGACTGTATCTATTATTAATTTAGCTGCTGCACAGTAATATATCCTATTTATTTCTGTTATAATCACATTAATTTCTGTTAGTAGTCTTCATTACTGTGTTCCTTTGTTTTATCAGCCTTTTAACATTTTGGGTCTTATTGACTTTCTGTAATCTATTTCTTTTATTGATCTAAATATATCTATCCATCTCTATTAAATCAAGCAACTTTTCCCTTAGACAATTTTGTTCTAAATTGAGGGCATGTTGTTCCCCATTTCTTGTGGACATTCTACAGAAAGTTCCAGAACATCTTCCTGTAAAATATTCTCTTCAGCTGCTTCCTGCATCATCCTTTGCTCTTTCATATGGGAACTTGGTGGCCTGTCACTACACAACATTGCCTGTGTCAGAGTTGCCATGGTTTCCTGCTCTTTCCCCTTGTGGTGCAGCTCCAACTGAACGTTTGTGGTGGTTTCCTACTGAAGTCTCCTTAGTATCTTCATGTTGCGTGTGATCAGATGCTTACCATACCACCTGTTTCTCCTTAATTGGGGACTCATTGTAATATCACGCTGTGACATTGCCAGAGATAGATTTTCTGCACTAAATCCTTTACATCACAGGTAATTCATAACTTAAGTTTCTATTTCTTTAATTTCTCAATTATTAATCCTCTTTTCTACCTTCCGCCTTTGTGATCTTATTTTTTGCATTGTAAAATTTTTCATATCCGGATGCCTTTACCTGTATTTCTCTTCAAATATCTTCGGTGCTGCTTTTTTGTATTGATTAGTTTTACTTTTTCCTCTGCATAAATATTGCACTATAATAATTCTGTTTTTCTTTCCTATGTCCATATTTCATCTTCAGATGTCTCCCGCTGCAGCTGCCTCTCCTTACTTTAGGGACTCATTACTCCATCGTGGTCCATTTTGGACAATGAGATCAAATGCCTTTGTCTAGTCTAGAAATAGGGCACCTGTAAGGAGGCCACTTTTAGTGTTTAGCAGGATGTCATCAGTTAGGGACCAAATTGTTTCTATAGTACTTCATCCAGGCCAAAACCCATGTCATTTGGAAGACAGCAGGTGGTATTGATCAACATAAATCAAGAGAGTTGTTTGTAGACTGTCTTTTCAAGAAGGTTGCCCAGAATTGGGAGAATGGATAGTTGACAGAAATGAGAGGTATCTTTTGGGTTGGTTTGCTTTGGGAGGGGTTTAATTTGAGCAGTTTTCCAAATCTGTGGCATGATGGTTTTGTTATGATGAGGAGGTTTTCTTCCTGTAAGTTAACCTCTTTCCAAAAGTGTTTGAGAGAATGTAAGAGAGTAATTTGTTTCTTTGTTTGGAAATTTCTTTTGTGGCTTCTGATGGACTTCTTGGCTGGTATATACAAGTCTATAAAGGAGGTGTGGTTGTCAAGTTAAGGGGGTCTGTTTCCATTTTTCCCATTCTTCACCCCTTAGGGTTAACAGATGTTTGAGTTCAGTGGATAGCCATTCAGTTTGGTGGGTTTTTAAAGCCTGTGCATAAGTAGGAAGAATGTATATTGCAGCTGAAATAAAATGCCAGTTAAGTTTACAGTTGCTGTATTAGGGTCATGTAAGGAGCCTATAAGAATAAATCATGTTCTGGAAATTTGTAGCAACAAAGATACATAGCAATAGAAATTGTTGCACTGCTCAGATTCAATTTTCAGTTGAATCATTTCCGGGTTCACAATATGCCACGTGCATGGATTTAGCATAATTCGTCTTTAAGTTTATACAGTCTTGAATGGAAGACAGGGTCTGCCTAGTATTATAAATCTCACTCTGGCAATGAAGGGGCTATAAAACAGCACTGCATGCATAAACAACCAAAACAAAACAATGATCAGCTGTTCATATACCTCCTCATTTTTTATAAAAAACAAACCAGAAGGTTGATGGCAAACACAAATAAAGAGTTAGAAATTAGGCATGCCTGACTTACCTGCTATCGTTTACATAAGAGGAGTAAATCCACCATTTATTATAATTTCTTCATAGGTCTCCTGATATAAATTCTAAATTATTGTGATATGGTAAAAATGGAAACTGAAATAGTGAGACTTAATAGATGATTGATCTATTAACTAGATCAAATGACTTCATAGACCACCTTATTTCCCTTTCTCTGCTGGTGAACAGCACCAGTGCTTAAATAAAAATAAAATGTCTTTTGTGAGGTAAGCTAAAAAAAAAAAAACACAGGGACACTGCTGAGCTCCAGTTCCCACTAATGGGAAGTCTCACAATGTCAGCTCACTTCATTGCCATAATATGGTTGTGACCCAACTCTGCCATTATGCCGAATGAATGAAACTATTTTTAAGAATAGCTACTATGAGGCATGACAGTGGAGCACACAGCAGCAATAACTATCTACTTAATAATGTATTACACACTTGGCATATCTTATTGAGTAGATGTCCCCTTCTGTGTTATATAGCATTATCACACTACCCAGAGATTTGATTATCTGACTAATACCAGTGTATATATCATAGGATACTTATCTGCACTAGTACACTATTCATAGAAAATTACTTTTTTCTGTATGTTACCTGACATTACCATGATCTTTCTGTATAAATTGCAATAATGACAGGAGTTGTAGTTAATAAAATGTGCAGAATGCTCTTATGCACTCTATGTTTGTGAATAGCCTGGCACAACAACTGTTCTAAATGGTGATCTACAATGTCTGTTTTTTTAAAGATGGCAAAAGTTAACACATACACCTACATATATCTATATCTTTCTATAAATAGTATACATAAATTAGCAGATCACAGCCACCCAAATCTGGGATGATAAAAAAATCAGTTCTAGTGAGCAACTTATAGCAACTACAGCTATGTGAATAGCCTTGCCATATATGGTTCTTAATACGACTGTGCTCTACCAATTATTAAGACATGACACCCTGCAACACTGTGCCATGCCTCTCTCTCTCTCTCTGTAAGACGATACATTCTACAAGACCTGTCATCCGTAAGGGGTGACATAGTCGCTTTCCATTCACTGCCTAATAAAACAGGTCTGTCACTTAAGGACTGTAGAACAATGGAAACCTCTGACAAGAGCAAAGAATAGAAAAGGGAGCATGAAGTGATCCCACAGTAGCATGACTTGAGACACATTTCAATGTTACCACAAGTACAAGCCCTAGTAAAACGTTATACAGTACTGTAATAGAGTATGCTGAAGTAATTATTACCAAAACAGCTGCATACATGTTGCTTTCATTAGGATAAAATGTGCCTAAATCATCTACTTCCTTTAATGAATTACTTTTACTTGATGATCTTCTAAATGTGACTCCTGAAGCTGAATTATATTATTTTCTTCTTTTAAAATAAGCTAATAATTTATGTTTTTTTTTTTTAAAATATGCAGTTAGCTCAGTTTAATGATAAAACACTCAATAATTTGTTCAACTAAATTTAAGTGAAGTCTATAAAGGACAGATAAAGACAAAGAGAATGCATATTATATTACTGATTAATACAAATTTCCTGTATAAGATGGCCAAGGACAACTAAAAATAAAAGGGACATCTAAATGAAAAGAAACAAACAAGAAAAATGTTCAACTTCAGTTTGTGTGGAAATCCCAGGAGGGCCCAAATATAGCTATCAACCTTCAAGAAAGTACAGTAGGCAGAGTAAGCGTATTCTTACCTCAAATAAGTAGTCAAAAACTAAAGATGTCTTTTCAAATCACCTTCAGCACACCAGGAGAAACCAAAATGAAGTCTGTGTTCCTTTTACCAGGTTAACTTCTTCATTGAAGCAAATGAATTATGGGTCTCCACCACCTCAGGAAGAAGGTCAGACAAAAGAACAATTTCTACTCCATCTATCTTGCTGTAGCTTTGCTTAATATCTGCAGTCAACAGAGAATCAAGGTCAGCTGACTTAATAAATTTATCAAGAACTGATAGCAGTGATCAGTAATATTTGTAGGGTCTTTAATTACAGTTCTTTGAAATCTGTCCACATCACTCTCACTTTAGTTACATCAACAGAAGAATTTTTAAGATGTATTTTTATCCTTATAGATGGAACTATCTAAGCATTAAAGTGAATCGTGGGATTCAGGGATGCCCAGAATCTGCATATGATTTCTCTGTACTGTTATTCCAAAAATCACACATCCTATTTTCTACACTTGGGAGCTCAGAAAGTTTATGCTGGCTCTGCTTCCCCTGAGTTACTTGCTAGCTTCAGTGAATATATTATACATGTAACAGCCAGGTCATTCACCTTCTTATTTTTGTTGCTTAAATAGTAAGTTATTAAGCCTGCAGTTTGTCACAAACCTCCTGCATTTTACAAGTTATAGCTTGCAACAAGATATTCAGCTGGCCATCAGGCATATCATGTCTTGTGTCTTGTGTCTTTCGGCTTTTCCCGGTTAGGGGTCACCACAGTCCGCTAATGATTGGTAGTGGATTTTTACGTACCGGGTTACCAGCCCTGACGCACAACCTTTAATGAAGGCATGCCCCATTCACGTATGCCTCCACACAGAAGATGCTCTAGCTGACAATCGAACTGGACAACGTCTTGCTATGAGGCAGCTTAATCTGAGAAAGGTTTTGCTTTACTTAAGGATGAAAGAGAGCTTACATGGGACAGCTGTTCAGTATCAGAATGGAACATGGGATCCAATGAAATGTGCATTTTGGTCAAAATTAGGTGATTTCTAGTGACTGCACTTCCATATTCACCCTTATTAATTATAAGCATCAAGCTCACAGATGCATCTTCTGATCCGGCTGATACTGCAGAAGAATCACTTATTGCTTCACCAAAAGTACTGCCACCACAAACACAGGTAAAAAGGACAGCTGTGTAAGAAAACATACCATAACAGCAGATGTTCAACTGATTACTGCTGCAGTAGTCTAAGCTATATGGGTTGTATCCTGTATAGGATATAACAGCCAGCAGTTTCCAAAGGTTCAGGGCACATTCCACGCTCCCGAACCATTAGTCAGTAAGAGCTGCGCTGACTAAAAGATGGGTTTGGGTACCAAGCCCTACAGAGTTTCTTGCCAACTGAGAGAGGGAAGCAGAGCTCTCAGAGGATAATGCTAGGAAGAAAAAAAAATCAAATGTTCGCACAATAGAATAAAAAACACACTAAAAAAATAAAGGGTGTAGAGAGAGGGAACGGCTACTGCAGTAGTGATCATTCAAACATTTACTCTTATGGTAAGTTTACTTACACATCTGCACATACCTCTCAACTGTCCAGATTTTCACAGAATGTCCTGATCTTTGCCACATATTTTTGGTCTCTTGCTCATAGAATTTGTTTTTTTCTGGATTTTTTGTGGCAAATCAGTGAGAACTGACTTCACTAAGTAATGACAGGCATTTGAGTTTCAGACTTCACATCCTTCAGAAAATGTATGGTAACACATGACCTTTTATTCTAGCAAAGTTCTAAGTTTACAAGAGCAATATTTAAAATTTGTCCCTATTTTTGGGGCTTTGTCCACCCGTCATTTTGGCTTTGTCCAGATTTTTTGTGCTAAGAGATTGAGAGCTATGCAACTGTACTATTTTCTTTATATTGATCACTGCTGCAATATTTAAGCTATATGGGTAGATTGCCACAGCTTAGAACAACTGGGAGGTAGAATTAAAATGATCCGGCAGCCCCAGAGAATGTCCTAGCAAAACCTAACCTACACCTGGAGAAGGAATCTAGCTTATAATGCTTTGTAAAAGTACTTACAGAAGACCAAGTTGCTGCTTCTAAAATACTATTTGGAGTCCAACCCTTAAGAAAAAAACATTGATGAAGCCAAGATCCTGATAGTGTGTGCCTTGACCCTGCCTAGAATAGTTTTTTTTGTGGTGGGAAGACCAAAAGGTAATAGCTCGAGACAAGCATTTGGAATTAGTCTGCTTTGACACAAGTTGTCCCTTATTACCTTTACAAGAAATGAGCAACTGATTGGAAATGCTGAAAGATTTTTTGTCAAGATAGTACCTGAGCTGTCTGTCACATTCAAGGTATGACATATTCTTTCTCCAAAATTTTTGGGTTCAGGGAAGAACACAGGGTGATGAATAGTTTGGCCGAAAGTAAACTCGGATACCACTTTAGGCATAAAAGAAGAAATCCTGTCTATGGAAAATGAGATAAGGCTGACCTTCCATAAGAGACTGCAACTCAGATACTTTTCTTGCAGAGGATGAAGCAAGCAGTTAAACTTGTTTTCCATGTAAAGGACTTCAAGTCAGCTGGATAAGCTGGTTCAATTGGAGCAAATGTTAGCTTCTCTTACACAAAACTAAGATTCCAAGGAAGAGTCACCAGTTTTCTTGGAAGTGTCTTATGCAGTACCCCTTTCAAAATCATTTTGGCATGAAAATGCCTTGAAAGAGGAGGGAACCATGGGCAGACATACTGAAATTGTCATCAAATGAACCTTGACAGAGGAGTAAAACAGGCCATAGGAAAGTAATGCACACAAATATTGTAAAACCAGAGAAACACTAGTCCTGAGTGGGTGCTGACTATGTTGTTGGCACCAACTAGAAATCCTTTTCCATTTTCTAATATATGATTTTCTAAAAGAAGGCTTTCTTGCCTAAATTAGTACCTGCTGTACATCCACAGAGAACAGTTATCGAAGAGGGATTAATACCATAACATCCACCAAGTCAGTTGAAGTTGTTTGTGGTCAAGATTTAACTCTTGTATGAGTTAGATCCAGTCTGTGAAGAAGTATCTGATAATTGTCCCTGGCCATTTCCAAAAGAAGGGAGAACCACTGTTGCTTGGCCAGAAGGGAGTCACCACAATGATCTTGGATGATTCCTACTAAATGCTCAGAAGTATCTGGATATCATTGAAAAGGGTGGAAAAGCATGCAGGAACTTTCATGTCCAAGAAAAAGAAGACATTTGTCCTCCTGGCCTTCAAGCATGGCAGTCTGGAGCAGAATCCCTCCAGCTGATTGTTCAATGAGCAGGGAGAATGGTCTACTTGAGGAACTCCCACAGATGGATCTAATCTTGGAAGACCTCCTGATCTAGTTTTCATTCACGAGGGCCTGCCTTTGTCCTGGACAGCTTATTTAACACACACCAGAATATAGGATACCTGTAGAGTGAGATTGTGCTGTGAAGCCATGTCCCATGCAAGCATGACTAGGCTGTGAAGTGGTTATGACCTGCTTCCCCCTTGCTTGATGACGTACCACATAACTGTGGCATTTCCTATAACCACTTGAAGAGGTCCTGGGAACCAATGTTGGCTCAGAAAGTTCAGTGTCTTGATCAGGGTAAGCATTTCCTTGACAGTTATGTGTATGCACCGGTCCTTGGTGTCTCCCCCCCCCCCGAACTGCTCCACAAGCAAAGTCAGAAGCATCTGTAGTGGCTGGCTGCTTTGGAGCAGGGAGGGAGACGGGGAGACCTGGATATAAAGCTATCTGCTGTCTCCACCAAAAGATTAATCTTCTGACAAACCCCAGCACTGGGATTTGAAAAGATAAAGGGTTTTGATACTGAGACCAAAGACACTTCAGATACCACTGTATCTTTCTCATGTAAAGTCTTGCCAATGGTATCATGAGAATCATGGATGCCATTAGGCCCAAAATCCTGGGGTATTCCATTGCAGTGACCAAAGTCTGATTGGAAAATCCTAGAAAAAGATCTAGGTAAAGATCTTTTTTTTTCCTGTGGAAGGAAAGCTTTTTGAACCGAGGTGTCTACTTGACATCCCAGGAACACAATCCTGTGTGAAAGAATCAAGAAAGACTGTTGAATGTTCTCTTTGACTCCAGCTTGTGCAAGAGATCTGTCACCCAAGAGAGAGATTCCTGCCACTTTGAAAAAACTCTTTAAAGATAAGAAGTCATCTAAATATGGGAAAATGTGGATACCCCATAGCTTGCAATGAGCTATAACTGGAGCTAGACACATTGTGAAAACTCTTGGGTATAGTGGACAGTCCAAAGGGTAAGGCAGAGAACTGATAATGTGATCCAGACACACAAAACCTTAAGAAACTTCTAAAGTCTGGATGAATAGGGATGTGATGCTAAGCATCTTTTAAGTTTAGTGTTGCCTGGAAAATTGAAAGAGGAAAAAGAGATAACAGCTTATGAAGTGACATAATTTTGAATTTGGGTACTATCACAAACAGGTTTAGGAAACAAAGATCCAGAATTGGTCTCCAAGCATCTTCTTTCTTTGACACTAGGAACATCCTTGAATAAAAATCCTTTCCTACCTGATAAGGAGGAACTGATTCTATCACTCATTGGGACAGCATATGATGAAGAACCTGTTGGAAACAAAAGAGTATGATCTGGAGGATGAGGAATGAGCCCTGTAAAGGAGGAATTTCCTCCCACTGCCATCTTTAACCTTGATTAATGATTTCCAGAACCCATTTTTTTCTGAAACAATCTGTTGCCAAACAGAAACATGGAGATTCACACTTTCTGGAAGAAAAAAGGTCTCTTGAACAGTCATTCAGACTTGCTGGACTGTTATTGGTTTCGGGAGGTTCAAGACTTGTTTTTGGACCCCCCCCCCCTTGCAATTTCTTCTGTAAAATGTGTTTACCTGTATTTTGTTGAGACTGCTTATTCTGTTTTTGCCAAAACTGGATGAGGAAAATGAAAATCTATTGGACATTTTTGAAAAGAAGAACTGAAAAATCTTAGAAATTCCTCAGATCAGCTTGCCCCTGTCATCACACCTTTTGATAACCTCTGTATCAGAAGAGGCAAGCACTAAATCTTTATCCAAGGTAGAATATACAATCTCATTTTTAACATCATCTGGGAGGTTCTAAGAATGCAGCTATCTAA
Organism: Protopterus annectens; assembly: GCF_019279795.1. Taxonomy (NCBI): domain Eukaryota; kingdom Metazoa; phylum Chordata; order Ceratodontiformes; family Protopteridae; genus Protopterus; species Protopterus annectens. The sequence continues at coordinate 151,620,832 of NC_056725.1, forward strand.
ACTTCCTCAAAACAGTACCAGAGGCCTTAGCCCTGGAAGAAAGTCATCCACCCACTGCAAACAATGAGTAGTGACCTGTGCAATAGAAGTTATTTTTTTCCTCACAAAAAGAAACTGCAGAAAAACATTCCACATGTTTTCACAATTTGTCAGAACAAACTTTAACATATGAGACTGACAATTCAAAATTCTGAAAATGAAACTTGCAGAAGTATAAATATTTCCCCCCATACCTATCAATAATATTCCCATCCTTATCACAAAAAGTAGGACTGGAATAAGGTAAATATTTAGCAGCAGTGGGATCAACTAAATATATAGCTGCTGGGTCAGGTATGGCAATAGTGTATAAAAGTTTAAGACTGAGGTACTTTATACATCCTATCTGCATTTTTAGGGACAGCTGGCTAACTATCACGAAAATTAGAGGCACAAACACACACATCCTCTAAACCAGACAAAACAGGAGGAATGGGTGTAAGTTCTGAAAAATTCTTGTGCAATATCTCATTTTGTTTTTTTTTTTTTTTTTTTTTGAAAATGTACATCATAGTATTTTCTGATGGACTGAGAAAACGTTGTGTTCCCCTACTGAACAGTGTCACATTCTGCCAATAGTCTCGGAGTAAGAGAAACAGGGACAATCAGAAACTGAACTGTCCTCTCAATCTGAATCAGAAATCTGAACAAAAATCCTGTATCTGTCATTGCAGTTTCCTGTTCTGATTCAGAATCTTGAATCTCTTCAGGGAAAGAGGACACCCTCTTTCTTTTACCAGAAACTACTTTACAAGAAGGATTAATAGCCTGAATTAAACCCTGAGCTAGACCTAGTAAGCTACTTCTATCCAAAGCAAATTGAAGAGAAGAAGATACATGTTTAATTTTCTGTTTCTTTTTGACATGAAAATTGGGGCCAACCATGTTACCATTGGCAGCAGCTGCTTCCCCAGGGATGGATACAGCATTTTGACACAACAGGGAATGTTTCCCTGTCTCCCAGGACTGACAAGACTGGCTCTCCCTTGTCCATTGAGGAGACCCCAACAGTGACAGAGGATGTGTCTAATCCCTAGGCCATAGTGACTGTAAGTGCTACATCAAGGGATCCATGGGAAAAGATAAGTGTTCTGAGGTACAACAAATGGCCATGGCAGAGTCATCCGCCTATGGATGAGGCAAATTGCTAGCCTGCTGTTGTGGCAAAAGATGCTTTCTTATTTATTTATTTATTTATTTATCTTTGTGGCTTGAAGAAGGACTGACCATGGGACCAATAGTTTTTTCTATTGTCAAGCTGAAAATGGTGCCTCTTTCCCAGGAAAAACAAGCAGCAATTGGTGATAAACACTACCAATCCAAAAGAGTTACTTTTTTGACAGTTATAAATTGGAAAACAGTTTAAACACTATGGCAGTCCCACAAAATAAAATAAACACACTTTCTCCACAAAATAAAATTTCAATTACTTTACACCACTTTTAAACTGACAGAACAAGTGAGTGCTCCATTAAAAAGTATGTCACTGTCTTGAGAAAGTCGATTAAAACATAACACTCCTAGGTTAAAATAACTTTTCTTAAGAGGAAAGCAATAAAACATCAACAAAATTAAGAAAATGGAAGTTTTTTACCAAACAGAACATAACTTCCAGCAAAGTAAAGCACAAGCTGACCATTGATCATGGAAATTCACAGAGGAGCATACTCTTCATCGTCAGTAAAGCTCTGAAGGATTTTGCACCCAAACTTGTCTTTTAGTCAGATCAGCTTGAGTTGTCTGATAGTTTGGGCATGCAGAAGGTGTCCTGAAGCTTAGGAGGTTGTCTGTCTGTTATATCCTTGGCAGGATATAAACCATATAGCTAAGGTTACTACAGCAGTCATCAATATGCTGCATATCTACCTTAATACAAAGACTAGTCCTGAACTAGCCTGACATACACTCAATACATAAGATTGAAACCAGGGTTTAATAACAACAGTTAGACCACTTTAACAGAAAAAATGGTGAAACTATGTACTGCAATTATTGATATCAGTTTAAAGACTTTAGCTAAAGCAGATGCAGACTGTTAAAATTAATTTAAACTCAGATCAAGAAATGAAAACACTTATCTTTCTTTCTCTGTGTAATGGAACTATTACAATAAGTATTAAAAAAATAAATAAAATTTCCTTGTGACAACAAATAATGAGGCCATACTGTAGTCTAACAGGTATCTGTGCAACAATCTTTACATTTGCTGCAAGTTCTGCACCAAAGAATTGCTTAAATATAACTCTTGTAACGTGTATTACCTTTAAGTGCCTTCTTTATCTATATACAGTATATAAATATATGGATCTGTTTCATTATGAAATGAAATATATGTGTGGAATACATGAGATGAAAGTAACATAAATGTATATGTATAAACTCCAAATCACTATATCTTTGACTATTCCTGCTCTAGCTGTTTAGGTTTAACAAGTTTTACACTATTCTGTCATATTTCAGTGATGACAATTACTTTTCTGATGTTTCAAGGCTCACATTGAAAAGTCTCAGAACATCAGAAATCTCAAAATCTCAAAAGGATTAATATTCTAAATGCTAGTATTTTGACAATGCCAAACTGATTTGACCCATTTCTTGAGGTAGTGCGAGGGATGGACACTGCAGTAGTTTCAGCACAGAAATCTTTCAAAGAAAAATAGTGAATAAAAAAGAAACTTTAAAATGAAATTTTTGAAACTTTCTGTGCTCAGAATATTGGCATTAAAATTTCAGTAGGAAACTGGTATACTTAGAAATCTATTATAAAATTAACCTGAAGAAACTGATACCGTATAGTACAGAATAATAATAATAACACTGCAGACCACTAGTTAACAAGCCATTGACACTGTTAGTGGTACAATATAAACTGATATTAATAAGAAATAGTCTTACCCATGCAAAACAACCACACATTCTAATGTTTTTGTAAACTACATCTTATGAAAACCACAAAAAATATACCTGAGCAGTGCCCACAATACATAAACAATCATAAAAATCTGAAGCATAAGGATGCATTTCTTCAAAATTAATTTCACTGTCAAATTATTTGTTTTAAGGACTGATAATTTTTTTAGTAGAGTAAGGGTCTTACGCACTGACCATTTTCAGCTATTACTAAGTGGCTAGTGTAAAGATCAGAGAACAAATAACAACAGCACTTGTTATACCTTTAAAACATTTCATCAGAGAAGCTTTGTCCATCTGCACCTCCATTGTGTGGAGCTGCATTTCGGACATCCTCACTAATTACAGCCATTCTGGTATTTCTGTACTTCAAAGCAGGGGAATATTCTGGAGTTTCAGTTATTTCAGAGGTAGTACATTATCCCTCCAATTCATACCTTAATACTTGCTGTCCTGGTGACTGCACTTCAGATCTTTGAATTGTCAGTAGACACATAACACTTTAAAACAATAAAAATTGAAATAAATACATATACTTAGAATAGTTCTGAAGTTCAGTGAAGACATTTTGAAGCACACAGACTCTTTTTTCTCTCTCTCTCCCTATATTTAATATATATATATATATATATATATATACATATATATATATATATATATATATATATATATATATATATATATATATATATAAAATATATATTAAATATATTTGTATATATAAGTGGAACCTTTAAATCTAACATTGGCATATATATTATTTCTAAGACCATAAGCAGTTGTGTAGTTTAAAGGAAGTGTTATTGTCTTCTTATCATTCACAGTGGAGAAATAAAATAATAGCATTCACATAAAATCTTATGAGATACCAACGTCATTTGATCCTGTGCAGGTTTTGCAGGGCACATGCGGGCCAAAGGGTTGCAGATAGTGTACAACTACATCACCAACCGAGGTCAGCAGCAGTGTTCATGTAGTCAGTAAAGTAGAAGGAGTACAGCGTATGTGATGCCAGTGAAACAAAGCAACCTGCGGGAAGGGCATGATGTCTCAGGTTTGCCTTACTACAGCTGGAGGAGTCATAAAATCATGCACAATAGTATTGGGGGTTGGAAAGTGGGGGTGGTGGCATACACCTGCACCAATGAATATATGCAGATCTATACAGTGCACAGGAAAAGTACATAGACAACACCAGCACAATGTTTTATTTATTGTTATATACCTATACATAGAGTTGTCTTACAATTTGTAGAAAGTTCAGATGGTTGAGCAGTGTGAAACGCTAGTACAGTTGATTTTAAATCAACTGCAGCTGGTCGCACATTACTAGCTCTGTGTGTGTGTGTGTGTGTGTGTGTGTGTGTGTGTGTGTGTGTGTGTGTGTGTGTGTGTGTGTGTGTGTGTGTGAAAGATCTGAAATGTGTGTGTGTGTGTGTGTGTGTGTGTGTGTGTGTGTGTGTGTGTGTGTGTGTGTGTGTGTGTGTGTGTGTCTGTGCGTGTGTGTTTGTGTGTGAAAGATCTGAAAGCCTTAAGGCCTTTGACAGGATGCCACTCAGTTGCAGGGCAGACAGACGTACTCACTCATTCTTGGTATGCAGACATTATCGACAGTTTCAGGGATTATCAGTTCACATCTTCTATGTCTTTAGGATGCAGGAGTAAATCAGACAAAGCAGTGAAAATTCTTGCAATCATAAAAACGACATGAAGTCTCTAAACATAAGGAATCCCAGCTAAAAACCTAAATGGAAAACCAGACACTGTGAGACATGATCAATAACCTCTGTGCCACAGTTCTGACCTGCAGTGTACAGATTTTCCTTTCCATGCTAGTATGTCATTTTGTTTTAAAATAAAAAATAACTCTGCTTTTCATCATGTAAGTACAATGAGATCCTTAACATCCATCTGATCTACAAATAATCCCAGCAAGTGGGACCTTGGTTTAACGTTTCACCCAAAACTCAATGGTCATCTGGATAAAAGATGACGTCATGAGTAAAAAGAAAAAAACTAAAAAAAAAAAAAATCATAAAAATAAACAATAAATGTTTAATAGTCAGCTGCAGATAGACTGTAGCACCTCAAAGAGTTTGGAGACCTTCCAATGGGAACCTTCCCAGAACAGAATTATTCCCATATACAAGAAATACAAAGTGTTCAGTTAAAGAGAAAAATTAACTTAGGTACTGTTTGTATTAACACGTTTATGGCAAAATTTATACTCATGATGTCAATTGTGCTAAGAGCATGCATGACAAAAAGGATGTAGTGATAACAGCATTAACCACAAAAAACATCCAATACTAGCCTGAAGTAAAATGGGACACAATCTCTGAATGTATATTTTAATCCACACCAAACACAGCACTGTGTTTGGTGTGGATTAAAATATACATTCAGAGATTGTGTCCATTTTACTTTAGGCTACTATTGGGGTTTTTTGTGGTTCCTGGTGTTTTGACCACTCTTTGCACCATTTTTTCTGTTATTAGTGATAACAGCATTCATTCAGCTAATATATTTTAACATGTGCAGCATGAAAATCCTGCAAGAATGCTACCATAAGGGTGGCACATCTTTATACTCCAGTTTTTGTCTTCAGGTATAGCCATATCTGGGTAGCACCTGCATTAGTAACCAACACTGTTATCCACATACTGCAGGACATGGTCATTTTATATCTAGGACACAAATGTGAAGTACCATTTTGGCAGGTTTTCCCATGAACAAAGTGCACACTCTCATATAAATTATATATATTTATATACTTTATATATATATATATATATATATATATATATATATAATCATACATATTTCTCATAGAAACATACTCCTCAAGTGTACAAAATGAATTATGTGGGCAATGACTCTGCACAATTTGCAGACATATACAAATATGAATACCATATACACACAACCGTCTGTGTGTGTGTGTGTGTGTGTGTGTGTGTGTGTGTGTGTGTGTGTATACATGTGTTTGTCTGTGTATATGTGTATTATTAGGTGGATATTTGTAGGTCTATCATTACTGTCTGCAGTGCTACTCATGTGCCTATGGCATTATACAAGATTACAATTCACAAGTTGCTATGCAATTTACCATTGTCTAATCAGTGGTCCTGTTCATTTGCATAAAATGTTCTGTCTTACAGCAGGGTGCATAGCCTTACCATGCTTTCTTCTGTGCATTAATTTGCGGCAAAATTCAGAGTATTATCATGTATAGTGTAATGCAATGGGTCAGAGCTATATTCAAGTAAATGCCTCATGTGTCTCATGCTGTCAACCACATGTTAAATTCTTGAATCATTATACTGCAGATACAGCAAGTGGGTCACTATTCAGTAAGTGTTTGATACACAGTAGGAGAATGACTCAGATTGATTGACTAGTGACTCAATTTATGTGAAATAAAAAAGCAGGAGGTGATGGTGATGCAGGTGACCCAAGTTCCCTTAACAGATTGGGCTTCTGTAGGAGGTAGCAGTGGAAGATGGGAATAAGCAGCCACTGTTGGCTCACCCATCCTGGTGTGGGATGCTACACTGGCTTGCAACTTGGGTAACCCTTAGTGGGAGCATTAGATGTTGCACCAGAGGATCATGGGGATCTAAGCATGTTCTGTCTGTTTTCAGGCATGTAAGCCCAGACAGAGTGCAGAGACATGCTTTCTGCAACTGGCAGCATGGAACTGGAGCTCACAAAAGCACCACAACAGGAGGTGAATGCCACAATGGGGGTGGGTGGCCACCCCTGCAATACAGTAGCTAGCCTGTTCTCACCAGAGAGAGGAACAAATGGCTAATAAGTTACTGAGGGTAGGAATAAATTGTTGAGTCCTGGTAAGAATTACTCCAAAATCTGTATGTAAGATATAAATAGGTATTGCACTAACTAAGAACATACAGTAATCATTAACAAGCCTAGGTTTCTTAAAATAGCAAGACTACATTACCTGTGAAAATAAGAGATTCTTTATAGTTCTTTTCAAGCTATACCACAACAGGGGACTTCATGTAAAGTGGGATTGAGCTTGAAGAAGACAGTGGAAGGAAGCTTGTTTTAAAAATGATTTTCAGTCTGAGGACTCACTTGTTAATGCGCATATACAAGATTTCACCACATATTAGGAGGTGTTCTGAAAAAAACCTGGGGAAAATAAAATTGTACTGGAGACAAAACTGTATTCAGCACAGAATGTGAAAGCACATTGCATGCTGGTGAATAAGCAGTGTGATGAGTTAGGGAATGTGACAGAGCTTGTTCTCAGCTTGTAAGGGGACTAGCATATGGCTCAGACAGGGGATTCTGTTGTTCCTAATGGTCTCTCTGCATATTCTGGTTAAGTATCTAGCCTAAATGCACAGCAATGATGGCTGCAATGTCACCAGGACAATTGTTTTTAATTTATACCATGGCTTATGCTAAGTAACCTAAACACAAATTTTGATAGTAATAACTGCCTTTGTAGCAATGTACCTTCCTCTGAAAAATATAAACTATGACTGACCATCTGCCAGTCATACATCTCTAGCAATTTCCTTTTACACTAATGGAGATAAGTCATTGCAGAATAAAAGTAAGTTAACAATAAAAAAGTATCTCTGACTGCCACACACTGTGACTCTGTTGCAGCTTTTGGGTAATTTTTTAAACATTTTCACCACACACAGCAGCACTCTAGGAAAACTCAAATTTATTCAAAAACAAATCTGTGAATTCTCCTTCATTCATATACATTATAAAATAGCAGCTTGGACAAACAGCTAGCCTAGTCTAAGACAGCTTCCATTAAACTTCCTTTCTTCAGTAATCTGATGGCATTAAATATATGAGGAAAAAGGTCCATACCACTTATCTCCACTCAAATACAATAACCGAGAACCCAAATAAAGAAATCGAGTAGAAAAAGGAGCAGGCAGATAAAAAAATATATATATGTGTGTATGTGTGTGTGTGTGTGTGTGTGTGTGTGTGTGTGTGTGTGTGTGTGTGTGTGTGTGTGTGTGTGTGTGTGTGTGTGTGTGTGTGTGTGTGTGTGTGTGTGTGTGTGTTTAATTCACCAGGAAGAAAAAAAAAAAAACTACCAATGATTAAGTGTTGTTGTCCCTCTCGGGAGACTTCATCAGAATGCCGTATTAAAAATTCCACTTCCTTTTATACCATCAGTATACCTCAAAAGTAGGGACAATAAAAAACTTTATATAATTAAATTAAAACAATTTGGGTAAGAAAGTTCTTAAAGAGTCACATACACTACAAAAGCTGTACAATTCTTGAAGTTTAAGCAAAACCTTAAAGTTTGAACAAAACCTTAATACTTTTAAATTGTCTACGCAGGTAATAAAATGCTTTAAAAATTATATAGTTTATATAGAATACATATATCCATTAAAAATGAAATTAAAATTTCATCCCTTTATGTAAGTGTGCAAACAAAAATAATCTGTTTTTTCATATGAAACTTAATTGTATATTAAAATATAACTAAATATAAAAATATATTTTTTTTTATTTTTTAACGTTTCTGATTTGCCTGTTCCTTCTTCTTCCACTCAATTTGGGTTCTTGTCCACACCACTTATGCCATGATATAAGTGTATTAACCCATGGATCAGAGGTAAGGCTTCTTCCTATTAGAAGCATTTGGCTTGTTGGCCTTTATCCCCAGGAACAGAATTGAGTGTTGTGAATAACTGCTTGCGTAACTAGGACTTCTGTCATGGATTAAAACTTAATTATTCCCTGAATGGTACCTGCCACACTCCTTAATGTACTAACCTGTATTAACTGAGTCAGAATCCTTTATGAATCCCCAAAAAAGTCCTTAATATGCTTATGTTTGCTCCAAAGGCATCATTTTTTGTTTTTCCAAATAAAAATGATGAAATGGACAAAACATAACCCACAATGCTCTAAAGACAGGTTCTACACACTGTTGATAAGAAACACTCCAGCATTAAGACAGAGACATATTGCTTGGTATCATGTAAAATCTCATCCAGAATGGTGAAAATGCATACACATTGTGGCACACATTACTTAGACTTAATTTAGTAATATGACTGGTTCGCTTCTCCATGTTGAAATTGTATTACCAATAAGAACAAAAGTCTATCTCCAAATCCTCAAAAAAGTCAGGTTTGCTGTGTGTACTATGAGTGGTTAATCGGCTCAGATTCAAACTTCCCCAGAACAGTCAACAGGAACACTTCTTCATGGTGGTAATATGGGAATCAGACAAAGTCAGCTGCAGGTCACCTTTATGGTGCAGTATTATAATTATAAAATAATAAAATCACTGAGTTGCAGCCAAAACACTCCACAATGTTCTGCAACACAGTGATTTTATTATTTTATTATTGCAGTATTACAATTGGAATTTGTTTGTGCCCAGCTCATGACTTTCCTTAACTGATTTATTTTTGAGTAGCGACACATGGCAGGCTATTGCATCATAGATAATCTTTACACAAAATAGAAAGAGTATGCCAGATCACAGAAATGATGCTTCTACCTTTTTCAAGGAAGTACTGAATTGTGTATGGCTAAGAATTACCGGGTGTTTGAAAAGGTGGTAACATAGTGTAGTTGCATTGATCATACAGTGAATACAGTTGGGTTACATGACTGGAGTTACCTGAGTGGGGTATACATAGGTTAGTGAAGTGATTACAGACTTTGGTAGCCATGGGTTGAGCTATTGTGAATGGCCTTTAATGGGTATGGGTTAAGCTGATGTGAGTAAAAAGAGCATTGCTGGTTTGAGATAAATGTTAGGAGTTTTTGATATTTTTGCTGTAATATGTGATATTCTTTTTTTACTGCAAATTATAAGGCATTTTACTTTATTGCAAAGTAGTTTGTAAAGTGGATGAGTTTCAATGTATTTTTGTTTCATACATGTTTATCTCATTTTTAATTTTTTTTATTTGTTCTATGTTTATCTCATTTTAGCATTATTTGTTTTATGTTTAGAGTAATCCAAGAAAATTTTGTTGTTTAACATGTTGCACTTCTGGAAAGGTGCCATGGAGTCTCGCCGAATCTTTAGGGAAGTATTATTAAAATGCTGCATGGCTGTATTTTCTTAAAGTGACCAGCAGGATCTCCAGTTTTATTGTAGTAATGAATATGTCTGCAAAGAGCTGAGTTGCATCATACAGCAACTAGTACTAGTGAATGGATTGTGTGTGTGTGTGTGTGTGTGTATGTGTGTGTGTGTGTGTGTGTGTGTGTGTGTGTGTGTGTGTGTGTGTGTGTGTGTGTGTGTGTGTGTGCATGTGTGTGCACGTGTGTATGCATGTGGGTATACCTTGTATCAGTGAAATCACATTTCAATGAATCCAAGTTGGGCAACACCACTTCTCTGAAATGCCATTAAATCAAAAGCACAGACTGCTGAAACCCTTTCCCTGTGAAAGGAACCACTTGGCCACCATGGTGATCTTTGCACTTTCTTCAGTCTAATGGGATCTCGGAGTTGGTATGTTTAAGTGTGGGGGGGGTGAGGGGGCTAAGCCCCCCACATGGAAGGTGTGGGGGGCAAAGCCCCCCACTTGGATGTGTTTAGGTTTGAGCTATTTAAGTTGTTTTCATGGTGGCCAGGTGGTTCCTTGTGCTAATTTTGTGAGTAGAAGGTATCATAAGAAAGTAGTAGCAGAAGCTCTAGTCTAGAAGAAAGTCGATGTAATAGACACAAGCTAAAAGTGTCTGAAAATGTTAATAAAAAACAAAATGATTTTGTGACGTCGATCCAGATAGAAAACAGCATAGATACTTTTCCATTAAAAATATTGTTATTAATAACTGGAACTTATTTAATTCTGATGCAGAGATGATGAAAGTTGTAGGAGATAGACCATTATTTGTACAGAAAAAGGGACGAAGTTTTAAAAATTTATTTCAAGGTAGATTAACCCCCCCCCCCTATTTCTTTACCCACACAGAATAAGGATATTAATGCAGGAATGTATAAGTGTTTAAATTGTAATATGTGTAACTTCTTGATGACAGATGTCAAACAACTAACAGTGGGAGGGCATGTGATAACAATACAAGGAAAATATAGCTGCAAATCTAGATTTATTGTTTATTTAGGCATATGTATGTCCTGCAATTAATTTTATGTGGGGCGGACAACTAAAGAATTAAATAGACACATTTATGAGCATAAATATGCAGTATCTGTGAAAGATGAAAAAAATGCTTTTGGTAAACATTATAAAAATAATGCAAGTTGTCAAGTGAATTTCAAGTTTATTGTGTTAGACGAAGTGATAAATGTGCACAATAGATTTGATGCTGAAGATGAGCTCGGGTGGAAGGAATATGTTTGGCAAATTAAACTGAATGCATGCTATCCACCTGGAATGAATGCTAGGTCTGATTTTGTTGTATATTTAAAAAAGAGGAAGTTACATCATAATTAAATGGTCATGTGTTTGTTTTAGTAGTATTTTAAGTTAGTAGTATTTTACTATATTATTCAGTCTGAGGACGTCCGAGTTGGATGAAAGCGCTTACTGATTTTTGAGTCTGTGGATTAAAAGCAACGTTTTACTGTATTTTAAGTCTGTGGATTAAAAGCAGAAATGTTTTGAACTTCATGTTCCTGACCTGTGGTTTACTTTGAAATTTTACGTTGTTCCAGAGAGGTGTGTTTTTGATACTTTTGTTTAATGCTGAAGTAGCCGTGTTATTTTGATGCTTTCTATAATCCATGTTACAGCATGTTCTGTAGTATATTCTAACAAGTCTGACAGGATGCAAACACATCCCAACATAATTTGCTTGTCTTTATTATGTAAAGGATGGGTGTGGCATAGTGATGTTATTGTGAAGTTTTATAATGTACAACACTAGAAATTTCTCATAGGGTGATATCACTCAATCAGTAAAACAAAGGAGGTCTAGAGTAAAAAAGTGGATATGTGGGACTCTGCTTCTCAGCATTTGCCTCCAGAGTTACAGCAAAGCAAAAAATAATTAGGGAAAGGCCCCCAAATTAAGTACCCTTTTTAAATGTTGGTATTATTAACTTGGAATTTATCAAAATAATGTCCAGTGTTATAAAGGACAGAGGTAACATATGCTCATACAAAAAAAAATCTTGGGAATAGGATGACATATCTCTATGATGGATATTAACTATGCTTCTTTGTTTGTTAATTGAAAAGCAGTGTCTTGTGTGAAGAATATATTTAGTAAGACAAATGAGGTAGGATTTTTTTGCATTTTTAATCTTGTTCTTTTTAGTTAGTTTTATTCTTTTTAATACTTTGATTTTATTTACGGGATTTATTAAAAGCATATTTTAATAAAGACACATTTACTTTTTTGATAAGTATTATAGGGTCTTGTGGGTTGCACAGTGGCACAATTAAAGCATTACCATCTCACAGCTGGAGGTACTTGAGTTTGGTTCTTGGGTAGGGTGCTTTCTGTACAGATTCTGCTTGTCCACCCTGTGGTCACATGGGCTTTCTCCAGGTACTCCAGCATCCTTCTTCAATCACTGGTCATGAAGAAGGTGAATTGGTGATTCTAAACTGCACATAGGTGTGTCTGTATGGTAAAGAAGAAAAATCTTACAGGTGTATTTCCATTCCCTATTTGCCTAGCATTTTTGTGGATCAGTAGGTGTTCATGGTACTGTTACAGAAGTCACACATGACTCAATAGCATTGAATAGATGGACTCTTCTAAAGCCATTTGACCAACTATCAAGTCAGACAGATGGGACCTCAGTTTCATGCCTCATCTGTCTGACAGGTATTTTAGCAATGCAAAAATGAATCAGAGCTCCTAATGTGGGGATAGAACCCATGGCTTTCTGATCTTTCCAGCAACAAAACAATTTATTGCCCATTGAATCATTGACACCCAATGTGTATGAATGGGTATTTTTTTTTAGGAAACATTTGCTGAGTTACTGAATGGCAGAACTAAAGAAAGGAAGCATCAAAAATGCATTGCGATGTAATTTTAAAGGACATAATACTGACTGGACATGACATTACATAAGAAATTGGATAAACCTTTAAGAATCAATTTTATCAGTACCATGATATAACTGACAAAACATAATAATATTATTCAAGAGAAATATTTAATTTATGAAACTACAGAAAACTGTCAAATGCATTTTTTTTGCCAAAATGTTACTTATATCCCTTGTTTTCTTTGCATTAATTATTTTGGCCTCCCCAAAATAAAACCCAAGAGTAATTTTTAAATTGATTTGAAGCAGTGGAACTCCATCATATCACATAAGAAATAGTATACCTTAAAGATATGATTACTAAATGTGACTAAATCATTTTCAGATTTTTCTAGTTTATTTAATAGTTAACGATTTTTTTCAGAGAAAAAGTGTACAATTTTTTGGTATAAATGTCAGTTATATCATATGTTCTGTCAATGTCCAGGATAGCACATCTCCAAAGACTGAAAAGTGGAAGCTTCCAAACCAAGAAGTACATCAGTAAACAGGAAACATTTGCTGTTGGTAGAAAGACAAAAAGTTTCCATTATTTGGTATAAATCAGTTAACGAATAGTACAGAAAATGCAAGAAATGCAACACTAGGAAGCAAAGTAGATAACATAATTACAAGAACATTTTTAGATATTGTTTAGCTTTTGTCACTGTGGCTGGCTAGACGTAATAGCAGATCACAAATAAAAACACAACGCACATTTCTGAGAATGTGAAAATGAAATTGATTATGTTTCATCATGAAATGCTAATGTACTGTAAGCTGTAAAATTTGACTAATAACTAATACACCTTCATTAATCTTAAATATAATACTCAGTCCAAGGAATATATGACACAATCAAATTAAACACAAACCAAATCACTTTATTGGTTAGTCTTGCTTCTCAGGCTGAAGCACTGTTGCCATAATGGTTAAGTTAGCCACCTCCCCTGTACAAGGTACATGGTTCAATCTTGAATTATGGTCAATGTCTGTGTGCAATTTGCATGTTATCCCTGTGTCATTGTGGGGTTCCTGACAAAATAAAAAACACACTGAGTGTTTCCACATCAAATTCACTAAAAAAAAAAATAATAATAATGAATGTGACATGGGCAGCAGCAACACAGACTCTAGGTGGTGCCTGTTACTTGAAGAGTTGTACTGACCAGCTAATTTAAGCATCAGCTGTAATGCACAGTATCATCTAGACAGGAGAACATGAATAACAGATTGGATCGCAGACTGTACACCATGTCAGAGCTAGCTAGCCATGGTGTAAACTTCACCTCTAGGTAATCTGGCATGCTGACTAATATTACCAAAAATTGACATGGGTATTTGCCGTGTGTTAAGGAGACTGTATACCCAAATCTATGCAAGTGAACCATGTTAATAGTAAGAGAGTCTATATGCCTCTGTTGGACAGTGTGTGTGCACTCTCCATAAAGCCCAACAGTCCAGAGTCAATAAGCTTCTGGTTGTCAGATGTCAAGCTGTCCAGCTTGGATTATATCAGATAGCTCTGTTGAGCAAAAGTTGAACATAAAAACAAGCAACCTGCTAAACATGACAGTACAGGTTCACTGACTGGACATAGCTGGAAAGTGGATGCCATGATGGAAAGAAGGAGGCTGGATATCCTATGTATCCAGGAGACAAGATGGAAGGGCAGTGGCTTGGCATGAGATTTAGAGTCGACTGCTGGGGGGTGCAGTAGAAATGGTGTCGGTATTGTGCTGAGAGACAGTCTTCAAAAATAGTGAGGGATACCCTATGATTTAGAGATAGACTCATACCAATCATACTCAGATGTAAAAATAGGGGTAGTATTGATGATCTCAGCCTATGCCCTACAGCAGGGTTGTGATGGAGAGGAAAATAATGTATTCAGGCAGCAGTTGCAGGGCCTCCTAGATAAAGCAGGACAACATGATTTGGTATTGATAATAAGGGATTGCTTAAATCGGAACAAACAGAACAGGACATGAACACTGCCTGTGCCCACTTGGGTAGGGCCACAGGATTAAAGATACTGTTCTAGACTTATGTCTGCTAAATGGTCTGATGATGATAAGTCATGGTTCACCACCCAGACAGTCACAAGATCACATATATCAGTCACCAATATGTAAGTCAGGTAGACTTCCCCTAGTAAGGAAGGGGCATTGGGGTAAACTATGAAATGGCACTGGTGTAGTCAGTGATTGCAAAGTCGTTCCTAGTGAAACAGTCAGCCTACAGCACAAACCACTAATGGCCACAATCAGCTGCAAAATAGAGGTCAGCATACCTCTCAATTGTACAGATTTGCGCAGAATGTCCAGATTTTTGCCTCATATTTTTGCCCAGATCTTTGCCTCATATTTTTTGGTCTGTTTCTCATAAAATTGTGGTTTTCTGGCAAATCACTGGCAAATCATTGAGGACTGAAGTCAAAAAAGAATGTTACAGATTTGAATTTCAGACTTCATATCCTTCAGATAATTCATGCCAATGCATAACATGTTATTCTATCTACTTTCCAAGTTCCTAAGAGTGATATTTAAAAAGTATCCCTATTTTTAGTCCTTTGTCCCACCATCATTTGCGCCTTTGTCCAGATTTCTTTTTCTAACAGGTTGAGAGGTATGGTGGTCAGAGAAGGCTCTAAGGTCAACAGAGAGTTGACTGAAGATCTGTAAATTGGCAAGAGTAAAAGCACAAGAGTTTAAGGAATTACTCAGGGTTCTAGCACCATAGAAAGCAGAGGAAACAGATGGAGATAAAGTAGAATGGCAGTACCCAGCATATGTTATGACTATAGAACAAATATGCAACTGAGCCAGATAGGGAAATAAAATACATAAGGAAAGATAGGGGTAGAATGCAGAAGTCCAGGAAGTTATCAAAAGATAGAAAGAAAGAGTGCAGAAAAAAAGGCGAGATAAAAAAGATGGACCAGGCTGAGAAGGAATAGTGGATGACTAACAACGAGGCTAAGAAAGCAGTTCCAGTAGCAAAGAACATGGCATCACAAGCACTCTACCAGCTTCTGGAAACTTGACTCAGTAAATGGCACAAAGAAACTCTATCACAGTGCAAGGCAAAGAGAGAAAGATAAAGAAGATAGTCATCAGACTCCCGTCATAAGGGATGTCAGCAGCAAACAGCTCAACAGGCCACCAGCCATCAAAGGCAGATGGAAGGAGTACTTCCACCAGCTTCTGAATGAAGAAAATCCTAGAGAAGCTGTACTGCCCCAGACACAGCCTACAGTGAAAGAAGAGCCCATTTTAGAGGAAGCAAGAACAGCACTAAGGAAAATGAAGTCACGGAAAGCAGCAGGGACAAATGAGGTAACAGCAGATATGAAGAGGTGTGGGTGAGTTAAGGAAGAAATCATTCCACAAGGTGCTCAGAGCTGTATGGAGAAACAGGTGTATCCCAGATGACTGGAGAATAAGCATTCTAGTGCCAATGAACAAGAACAAAGGGGACATTCACAACTGCAGGCAGTATATACATATCAAACTTCTGTCACACTGCATAAAAATACTGGAGAAGGTGAATGATAAATGAATATGCATCACTGTATAAAATAAAATGGGAGATGAGTAGCTTATATTCATATTAAGTTGCAGCACGACTGAACTGATACTTGCAGTGAGACATATAGTTGAGAAGAAGCTAGAGATGAGGATAAAGACAAACTGAGCTTTCCTAGGCTTGGGGATATCACACGACAAGGTCCCAAGAAAGCTAATTTGTGCAGTTATTCAGTGTTCCAAACTCCTGGAAATAGCAGTAAAATTAGAGAAGTATATGACCAAGGACCCAGTGACACGAATACATTGTTCAGACTCACAGATGAGTTACTATTGGGAGTGGCTGTGCATTAGGTTTTCACTTTGAACCAACTACTGTTCGTACTGGTGATGGACTACATTAACAAACAGGTCAGAGGGGACAGATCAACAAAGAAGTGATATGCAAATAAGGTGGTATTAAAAGCAGACTCTGAGCCAATACTTCAGCAAATGATAGGGGAATGGAATACAAAAACTGAAGGCACATTGGATGAAACTGACTACAAACAAGAAATTTTTCATGGCATCAAATGCGGTAAATCAGAAGAATCTGGAAATTGAGTTAGTAGGGAAAACAGTAGAACAGATTAACAACTTCAAGTATCTGGGAGGAGTGGTTGAGGAGAAGGTAAGTCTTAATGAGAAGATCAATGCCAGAATTGGGTGGGGGTGGGCTGTGGCTGTCTGGCACAGAGTGTTAGGGATGGTTTGGGGCAGAATAATGCCTAAGTAAAAGTAAACTGTAAGGTGTACAAAACAGTGGTGTGGCCAGCACTTCTGTATGGTACAAAAACCTGGGCAGTAAATACAGAGCAGCTGAAGCTAGCGGTGATGGAGATAAAGTGCCTGAGATGGGTGGTAAGATGCACACTGTGGGACAGACAAAGAAATGAAGACATCAGAGGACAGGTAAAATTAATTAGAATTAAAGAAAATGTCAAAGAGAACAGATTACGGTGGTTCAGGCATATTTGCAGGAAAGCAGAAGACAACCATGTGAAAAAGATTTGAGAAAGATAGACAAGTGCGATATAAAGCATCCAAGAAAGAGATGGATGAATTGTGTAAGAGAAGAAAGGCATGAGCATCAAAGAAGGTAGGAGAGTGGCAGTGACTCAAGTAAAATGGCGACAGTTCAAGCAATACTTTGATCCCAACTGGAAAACTGGGGAAAATGGGTATAATGATGATGATGATTTGTTTGTCGGACTTATTATTTTTTTTTTCATTGAAAGCATGATATTTGTAATCCACACCACATTTATGTCTGTGTTTCAGGCATATAGTGCACACTATACCGGACAGTTGTACAGAAAAATGCAATGAGAAGACCAAGACCTGATTAAAACAGAACTATGCAGCACAGCTCCAGAAGTAACAGATTAGTCTTCACTTCTCTAATGTGCAGGGACGGTGTTAGCATTTTAGGGGCCCCCAGAACATTTCAAGTTTGGGGTGCCCCCCAGGTGCTTCTGTCAAGTATCAGCCTGTCCACTGGCACCCTTCCAAAGCAGTCTTTTAGTTCATGCTGCAAACTTTTAGGTGTAGTGAGTACAGACTGACATGTAGCTACAATACTCTTGCAGTGCAACAGGCCTGTGTACCACACTATGTTCACCAATTGGTGAAATGCTGTCTATATGCTCTAAAGGGCATTTTATTTTATTTTATTTTTACATAATCTTTTCATCTAGTGATGACTTGTACAGACATTATGATTAAGGAAAGAAATTAAGCTTAAGTTTTCCTTGCATCTTTTCAGCACACCTTTCCTGACCAACACAGCACAGTAATAACCATTTAGAAAATAACTCAGATAAACCAGGATCCAAGAAGCCGTAGGGTTATAGGTGTTCTGGGATGCATTTTAGAGCATTTTCCCAACCTTTTAATCCAATGGTGTTGTAAACAAAAACCATGAGTAAGAAAATAATTTCAGTATTTTTTTCTTTCAAGGAAGACTTAAGCTGTGCCCAAGGCTTAATAGTCAAAAATGACAAAATAGTAGCTCACAACAAACTAACAAGCCATTTGTTGTCTGTATACAGAGGTCTAATCTGGGAATATTGCCTACCTCCCTCACCCCCCCAAAAAAAGGACAGTCACTGCCTATGCATTCCTCTGGTTTTAGACTGGGATGAAAGTAGAGGTTCAAATTGCCACAGTTGTGTGTTTCAAGTGACTGCTGACATGCATATACATAGCATGCCTCCTCACTCCTCAACCCTAACCATCAAAGGCAGCTACCTGTATAAGTGCTTGATGTGAAATTGAAAAAAAATAAAAATTACGGTAATGTATTCTACTTTGTTTCTTCTAGACAGTACACTACCCCTACACAAGCTACAGTAACTTTCTTTATACACCTCTGATGTCTGTGAGAAAAGTAAAAAAAAAAAAAACAATGACCACACTGTCCTAAGCTCAAACAAAAGTCTGTAATGACCTCATGTGCACACTTCTATGGTTTGACTGTAATAAAAATTAAAGAAGTAAACATAACCCCCAGCCCCCCATAACCTATGTCAGCTTTCTCCACACACACACATCTGAACATGGCAGATTTTAGAATGGGTGCAGTTGAGAGTAGAGGGCATTATCAATTGTATCCTAATAAGGTCAGCCCTGTTCAGGTTAAAGAGCGCAATCAGAAAATGAATACATTTTTCTCATTTTTTTCTCCAAGCAGCAACAGCTTTTGTGACAATCTCACACAGTCAATGATAATTAAGGGAGCCCCCCTGTATCAATTTATACAGTCTGGGGAGTGGGGGCCACCAGACTTCTTGAATATTGAGGTGTCTGAATGTTCTGTGATATAATTTATGCATTACTTTTGAAATATAATTACTTGTTAGCTACATGTTTCACTCATACCCAGAAAAATAATGTATGTGTCCTGGCATTATTGAGTGAATGCAGAGATAAAAAGAATTGTGATATTTTTTACAGACACATAGAAAAGCCATAGCAATATTCGTTTTGTACTTATTTCAGCAAATAAAAATACATTGTGCAACACTGGTACTGCCACACCAGATTGGCGAATGCTGTTTAGCAATCATGAAACAGCAGCTGGGGTAAGTCACTTTTATTCACCTTGGTCTTGGTGAGAAGTAATGCATACCTGTAACTGTCTCTGATTTCACAGACCTTCCCTGATTTTGCTCACAGTTTTGCTCTGTCTTTCATAAAAAAGTTTGATTTGCTAGTAAATCCTTTAGGATTACAGACAGTCAATAATTCCAGGCATCAGATATTTATACTGCTTCTTTCGGCTTTATCCTGGTTAGGAGTTGCCACAGCAGATTACCTGTCTGCTCATGATTGGCAGTGGAGTTTTACGATGTTGAGTTGCCAGCCTGGCACCTAACTTCCCACAGAAGGCATACACACACACACACGCGCACTCACTCCTAGGGCCAATTTAGAGTGTCCAATCCACCTACAGCATGTCTTTGGAAGGAAACCGGAGTACCCAGAGGAAACCCACATGACCACAGGAAGGACATGCAGACTCCACACAGAAGGCACCCCAGCGGAGTACCGAACCAGAGAACCTCTTACTGTAAGGCGGAAACACTAACTGTTGCACCTCCGTGGCCGCCCTAGAGGTTTATACTTCCTATTGTCCAAATAATACATGCTGATGCAAAGGGTGTTATTTTATTAACTTTTTAAGTGAATTAGAGTAATATTTAAAATGTGTTCCTAATTTTGAGCCTTTATTCATAGGTTCGTAGGTGTTTACTAGGCTAATGACTGCAAGGGCCTTTTTAAGCCTAGCCATGCATCCCAAATCCCTGACAAGTTCTGATACCCTTGATAAGTGTAAGCAGGGGCTTGGGAGATGAACCATTTACAGGTTGCCTGTGCCCATTAGCGACATAGATGCCAAACCAGGGATGAATTTCTGGTGTCTCATCCAATTGTCCAAGTTGCACTTGAATTGGGTTAGGGAGAAACTCTGCTTCACATGGATGTGGAGCCTGTTCCATAGATGGGAGTAGTCTCTGAGATACATCCCTATCTCTCCAGCAGGTCATATGCATATCACAGGCAAGGTTTAAGTCTTTAGAATGAGTAATTCTGGTGCTGTTTGTTTTGTGGATATGCAGGAGGTCCATCAGAGTGGGGTCTATTATTTTTGGTATTGTTCTGAATTCTTCTGCAAAGAGGTTGAGTTGTAGTATCTGGTATTCTACCAGTATTTATAAAACTCCATGAAAAAAAGAAAACAGAATATTTGCACTCAAATCAGTCACTCCAGCCTGCTGTCCATTCTACTGCTTACCTTGCTTATGATCATTATCAGCTTTGCCCTAACAAGGTCATACCACAGCTCTGGTCAGGTTAAAGAGCATAATCAGGTAAGCAATACATTTTTCCTAATTTTTCCTAACTATCAGCCACTTTTGTGGGGTCCCACGTAGTCGAGGATGATTAAGGACCCCCTTGCAACCACAGGTATTGCAGGTACCTAAAGCTTGCTATGTTGTTATTTTTAATGGAGAGAATGTCCACCAAGCATGGTTTAACTAAGCTAAAGGCATTATGTCAGTGGTAAAATATTTAATGGAATTGTGAAACCTGTTACTTGATAAAACATTGTTACTATAATCAGAGAGATCTTTGAATTTTAAAGGAGATATAAATAAGAGTTATTACCCACCTGGTTTATACAAGATTGCTGTACTAGCTTTTGTTGGTTTGATAGACATGTTGCAAAATATCAAGATAAGATAACTTGCAGTGGTTGGGGGCCCCCAGGAACAGGGAGCACCCAGTGACTGCAGGGTTCGCTGGTACCTAAAGCCGGCTATACTGCAATGTGATTTTGAGCAAGTCACTTATTGTGACAGTTCTAATTGGTATACTACCACAGCAGGTAGTGCTGTCACCTCACAGCAAGAGGTTCTCCAGTTCGGTTCACTGTTGGGATGCATTTTGTGCACAGTCTGCATTTCATCCCTGTGTTCACTTGGGTTTTTCTCTGGGTCCATTGGTTTCTTCCCACATTCCAATCCACATTCTACTTTGGAATGTGCTCTGGTTTCCTCCCATATTCCAATGTGATATGTAGATTGGGCATTATAAATTGCCCATAAGGTGAGAATATTTGTGAATGACCATGGCAGGGTTATCCCCTGACAGTGTGAACTTTGGCTGTAGATGATGATCACTGTTAATTTCAGACCCTGACCCCAAGTACAATGTGAAAGAAATGGGGTTGATGCCAGTGCCATTTACCTGGTTAAACACATAGATAAAAATAACATTTTGCTATTTGGCAGTGCTGTATGTTGCGGTGCTGGAATTAAGGGAGTTTCCAAAGAAATCAGGGTCTAAAGAGATACAAAACTGTGCTTTCCTATGTCACTTAAACTCTTCTGTTGTTTTACTGAAATATTAGTGAACAGAACAACAGAAAAGATGACAATAAAGGAGACACAGAAAAGGGTAAGCAAGGCATATTTAAACTTTTTGCTGATTTTGATTGGCAGGCATAGACATCCCTATCCACTGACATTAATTAATACATGGTGGACAGAGGCTATCACATCATGAACTACACCACCGCTGCAAGATAAGATACAGAAAAGTTTGTTTACTCCATGTTCTAACTGCAGTTCTCGGGACATACTCAAGTGAATCGATCAGTCCAAAGGACTACTTTTATGCACAATGCAGCACAATACAAATGCCTTAAAACTCATGATACAATATGTAGTACACAGAGCTGTGTTAGGTAATTTAAATACTACAGTAACAATAAGCAAACAAATTACACATAATGGCTCTAATTCATAAATCTAAGACAAATATAAGAATCAAGCAGTGAGAATTGAAAAGACAGCAATACACACAATGACCAGAATTCCCAAAGCCACTCTAAACATAATCTTCAACTACCAGCAAAGGAAATAGCAGTGATTCTTAAAACCATTGTAAACACAACATTCAACCACTAACAAATAATTCAATATTACAATTGTCTTACATGCTAATGGAAAAATGCACATAACATAAAACAACAATAAATCAACAGCTTTCCTGAATATTCTACAAAATATATTATTGCCATCACCATGAGCGCACATGCTTATCCAAAAGAAAAGGTGATTAGTTATCAGACATATTTATAAAACAGCCTTTATTGGCATCAACAACAGTTAGTCAATCAACCATATTTATTTCATCCTATAGGAATACTTTTTATTGAATTTATTTGTTTAAATGACAAGGAAAAACAGTATTATGTTTCAGTATCAATATGGTTTCTTATGGTTCTAAATACAATTTATAAATCAAAGCAGAGAATATAATGTTTGTCGTATGTATAGTAAGGACAAAAGGCATTAGATTCTCTGCTTTACTATAAAAAATGTTAGAAGCTAGATAGATAGAATGAAGGTCATTAACAGCTCAAACTCAATTAAGAAAATAAACGCGCTGATGATTTTTAACTTGCCAGTTATATCCATAACAACCATGTTCTGTTTAAGAAACTTTGTTTAGTAATCACTAGTGGTTCTTGTATGTTAACTTATTTAGTTGCACTTTGTTGACTAGATAGTCCCACTATGCTAATAATCTTTTATCATGGGAGACCCAAAGTGGTTTTCATACTGACTAGGGGGAAATTTGGCAATGACACGTTCCCCTTCTCTTTTAAATAAGTGTCACTGGGATTTTTACATCAGCCTGAGCTACCACCAACTCAGATAGATGGGGCCTCAGTTTAATGTTTCATCTGAAGGACGATACACTCAGGAGTTCAACACCCTCTATATGCTGCACTGCAGTGTAATGGAAACAAATTAAAACACCTACCTGGGGTGAGAATAGAACCACCATCCTTCTGCATCAAAAGTAATGGTGTTATTTCTTGAGCTACTGAAACTCAAATAAGCAATATGATGTTTTAAACTGGATCAGACAGCAAACAATTTTTTTTATTTCAGTATTTATTATATGTTTCTATTGTTTAAGAACAGAAAGATGACGGTGTTTTTTTAGTCAGTGAGCATACTTACCAGCGTTTTTTTCTATTGTTGTTCTTAAGCAGACGTCCCTTATTGGGGTTTATAGAAACTGGATTGTCTTCATACTGTTTTTTAATGGAAGTTTAAATCAGTGTCACAGAACACAAAGACTGGGTGGGCTGTTGGATAATTCTTCCTCCAAGTTCTGAAGTTGGGCCTGTTCCGTAAGAGAAAAGTTTCTCTCTGCAGGGAAATAATAGGCAGGGCAATGTAGTGCAGGACTCAGTATCAATGCTATGCATGTACAGCTGAACTAAGAATAATCTCATAATGTCAAGTTATGTGTCTCAAATGCAAGTGCAACTAACATAAGGCAAATACATCTACAAGGTCTGTAATAAAACAGTTACTCAAAAGACATAGGTAGAGAATTTGCTCTGCTACAGTGAAATATTAAATGCTAAATACCCCAAAGGACAATTAATCACTTGATTTGCTAGTAGTTGTCACCAAGGGCAAAAAAACTGCTTGCCTATTAAAAATGTGAACCAAGAAATACCCTGTCAGGCATTCACATCCATTTTACACTAAGATCGGCTTTCTAAATCAACAACTTAAACACAACAAGCAGAATAAAAATACAGATGTTACAGTATTTTGAGATTTATTTAGAACCTTTGTTATGTTCTACAGGATCTTTATAAATACTTCTCCAAAACTACCTATTTCTTCATATTTGGTGGTGTTTCTATTCCTTTTTCCTGTTTCCCAGTTCTCTACAAAACATTTTTTGGGTCAACAATGCAGCGCTTATTTGGCACTTTTCTTTTATATTTATACGCATACCTTCTAAGTTTTTCTGACTGTACTGATATTTTTATGTTATTGTTTGCAATAGTGTATGATAAATCCTGAGTTGTTTTGATACCATGCATTGTTTTTGGCCAATTCAAGCAACAACCAGAATCCCTGGGTACTAAAATTAGAATCACCTTTATCCATGAAAGGCAACATGTTTTAAAAACGAAATTTGAATTCCACCATTTTTTCGAACAAGAACAAGTGGTAGTTTCTGTGTTTGAAGGCATATTTTGAATGCACTTTTGGCCTTGCCCTTGTTGTTGTTCGAAAATGGGTTATCTTCGGTTACTTTAGAGTGACTGATAAAAGTAAAAGGGGAAATAACACCCCTGTTAAATTCCATCTTTAACTCTGTGCTGGAGATTACTTGTAACAAAAATTTATCTACTATCGAACACAATTTGGCTTTTGTCACAGAATATTGTCTAGGAAAACGTCAAATTAGAGACACCTTAAATAAGAATTGGACAATATTTTCCTGTTTCAGTGACACTATTAATAAAACTGGAAGTAAACCAGTTATAATTTAAAGGAGGGGGAGATCAATAAAAATTATTTGGAACAGAATTTTGACAATTGGGTGTCCCAGTATTGTAAGAAAAAAAACAGGGACGTACAAATGTGGTTCACGTATATATGTAGCATATGTTGCTGGGGATAAAATAGAGGTTAACCATGGAATAATTCACTCTAGGTCCCATTGTAATTGTAACTCCCAAGGAGTGGTGTATATGGCTGCTTGTCAGAAATGCAACAGTTTTTATGTGGATAAAACACAGAGGAAATTTAAAGAGAGAATATACAAACATGTTTCTGATATGAAGAAAATGAATGCAGGAAATGCCTTAGTTAAACATCTGATGCATTATCCTGACCACCATTTTTTGTTTTTGTAGTAGAACACATTGTAAAAAATTACAGGGTGGGGCATGGAAAGATCTGGTTGAAGAAAGAGAACTGTGGGCAGCTCACATTGAATGCCATGCCCCCCCTGGATTAAATAATTTCCATTAGCTGTGTGTTGAAACTGAAATTGCATACTGTTTAAACATAGTTAACTGGTAAAATATTTGCAATTTTTAATTAATTATGGTAACATTTTAATGTAATTTTATTTTATAAAACATTCATATTGTTAATGTCATAAGTTTTATAATAGGTTGGTCATGGTCATGTGATTATTTGGAGCAGGGTATTTAATGTTGAGTAAATTGTGTGATTGTGATTCTGATAAAGATTAAGACGAAAGTGCTTAATCCTGTGTGACTATTTGCATTCATTAAAGTCTCGGTTACATTTATTCCAGCGTGGACTTGGTTTCTGCTGTCTCCTGGTTTGGCTTTTTTGGTTCATTACTAGGAGATACTTCAGACACAGTTAGTTAAGTTAGTTTGTTTGGACTGATATGCAGAAAGTCATTACAGTACAGACACTTGAGTATGAATGAAGAAGTCAGGTCAAATATCCAGCATTCCAGAATATTAATTATATTACTCAGGAGGATAGTGCCAAAGCTATGGACATAAATATCAGAATTTGAGTGCAGAAGCTACAGACTATTTCTGTGTATCAGCACTGTTATTGGAGACACTATTCGGATATTGTTAACATTTGCTTCTGTAGATAATAAAGCATTCTCACTATAACTATAGTGTTTGCAGACTTTATTCTGAAATGTACAAGACAATTTGGCACATAAAGGAGAGAATGGTACTTGTTCATCCCAGTTCTTGGTAATTAACAGATATAGACATTCATTCTAGCCTCATTCCAGTTTCTTCTAGTTATTTCCAGTTAATTCCAGTATTATGCAGTTATATCAATTCTTACAATGACAAGCCACCATCGATGGGGGGGGGGGGGGGCAATATTTGCAGTTAAAGTACATCCCATAGCAACACCTTTATTGAATTATCACTTGTAACATAGGCAAATTTACATTTGTATAAAAGCAATCACACTATAATTAACAAAATAAACATTTTAGGTCACATATATTGCTATATATCTGTTAGAAAAATGTGTATTTGAATATATGTGAAATGCTAGTTTAAAAACAAAGTAGTATATAATGCATTTTATTCTATTAATCATATAACAGAAAGGATAAATTCATGTGTAAATGCAAGTAGTTTTGAAACTGCAGTGTGGCTTGTAGCAAACTGACCTCTGACCCTGGCAGTTGCTAGATTAGCAAGTTTTAATGTTTATGCTTTTTACAAGTGATTATCTGCTGGGTCAGGAAATTAAATATGTGAAATAATGAAATCTTCTGCTTTTTCCTGCTGGGATGATTTGGCCTTGTATATGTGTTACTAAGATAGCATGCAGCTGGTGGGAAAGTGTTACAGTGAACAAAGATGTGTATTAGAAGATTGAATCTGCTATTGTATTCGAACTGGTGTGAAACCTTGAAGAAGTAACTTTACAGAAAGACATTATGTCTGACCAGGTGGACAGCAAGGCCGTATTGTTACCAGAGGAAAACTTTTTTAAAATATACAGCATCAGCAGTTTTTATGAATAGAGGACTGTAAGCTAAAGTGATGTAGATGCCCTGTGACATACCACGTCAGTAAGGTGGGCACAGCTTGAATGTTAAGACTATATAAAATTGTGTGCTTCCTGTTTCATGTTAGACAAAATTCTGTACTTGTACGTTTTTTGCCTCCTGGTGTACACTAGTAAACTTTTGAACCTGAACCTCCTGTGTATTGAATTCTTAATTTTATTTAACAATATCATATAACCTAAGCAACAGTACATAAATTATTCAATTTCTGCCTTTTTTAAACAAGAAGCATCTTTATTAAACCATCACTTACTACATAGGCAATCATACATTTATACAAATGAAAACAAACCACACCAATACAATTCTAGTTGCAAACATTTTACATCAAAAACCATATTGACACACTCCAAGTTGCAAACATTATACATCACTTATAATCTACTCAGTATTTTTAATCAAACATTACATTGCTCATTTAAGTCCTGCCACTTTTTAAACCTCACTCCTCTCTTGTATGTATTGTTCCTACAATTCCCATTTTTTCTATGTAGTTTGCTCCTACCCTTTTCTAAAGATCCCAATTCCAGTTGTTTTGTCTCTGTTACTATATTCACTACTTCTAGTATAGTTGGTTTAGATTTTTATTTCCACTTTCTAGTAATTGCTTTTTGGCGGCCACCATTATTAGATACAGCAAGGCCTTACCATACCTAGGTAATTCCGATTCAGTGTCATAGCTCAGAAAAATCATCTCCCTTGTCAGACCAATCTGCCCACCCAGCATCACCAACAGTGCACCCGCAGGGAATCCCCAAAGTCTTCCAATTCACTGCACTCCCAGAAAATATGTTCCCAATTATATCTTTATTCCCCATCACACCTCCAACATTTGCTGTCTGCCTGAGGAAAAAATTCTTTGGCGTCTGCATGGGATATAGAAATATCTATGCAAACATTTCCAGGCAAAAATCCTAAATCTTCTAGATTTTGTTGCATATTTGGAAGATATATATATATATATATATATATATATATATATATATATATATATCCTCCCATTGTTTCTTTGTGAATTGCTTATCCAATCTCTCTTCCTAATCCTTTCTAACCTACTCTGATTTATTCTTATAGTTATCATGCAATATTTTATATACTCTACTAATTATTCCTTTTTTAATGGCAGCTTCTGTTCTAGATTCTATTAAAATCTCTGCCAGTGCTGGTCTTTTGTTTTGGATCCCCTATTTCTTTGTCTTGGCCTATACTCTGATATCAATCCCTGATAAGGAAATGAATCTCTAACCTGCAGTCCAAATAAATTCTTGGTGTCTTCCCATTCTATCATCTTTCCCCCTCTAGTTATTTGTTCCCAATACTTTGCTTCCTTTGCCAGTTTTCTCCAATAAATTCCAGCCCAATCTTGCCTATTGTCTGCATCCCTAATTGCAGTTGTCCCTGTCAGCAGAATCTCCTTTCTACAATCCCATGTTGGCTTATTTCTTAGAATACTTTCTGCTACTTTATGGATATAATGTTCTGTATGATTATTGTTATTCTCCTTAAAGGCCTGTATCCAAAATCCCAATCTCTCCTTGTTTGCTGAGCTTCTCCCTGTTTCATCATCATCCCTTTCCACTTTCTAATATACTTTTCTGCTTGTGCTATATATAGGGCATCCCATAGCAACCTTATCAGCAGGCAGAGTACATGTACCCTACTCAGCAGCAGTATTCCTTCAGAACATTACTTCATAAAACCTACAATAAAGAACGGAAGAACCACAGAATCCCAAATTACCAGTGTAAAGATAATTTTCCAGTTAACAACAATGTATCAGAAAACTTCACCATCTCCAAAGCAGACAACAAGCTTTCAAGTTTCCAGTGTGACATCACAGATAAAAAAAATCCTTACAAGACAGAGTTTGAAAAAGCTGTGAGATGGCAGGCCACCTCCTTAAAGCAACTTCAACTTTCCTTATGTAAGAATTCATTTTTATTGCAGTGCATTTTCTACCTAAGTCAGACAGTAAATCTCAGAAAGGTTTAAATACATCAGTAAATGTAACTGACATAAATGAATATGTCAGACAGTATTTCTATAGTAAATGCACCAGTAAATGTGTTGTTTAAAGTTAAAAATTGGGTGTAGCCATCTTAACTCATTCATTCCAATGAAGCTCAGCATGTTTGCACTGTAACTTCCAATGGGCAGAACCTAAGCCTTTTGAGACAATCAAATCATGTCCTCACATTTCAAACAAATGTTCATATCTCTGGAACCATAAAGACTTTTGGCTTTTCCCGGTTAGGGGTTGTCACAGTGGCACTCCAGTCCGCTCATGATTGGCAGTGGATTTTTACAGTGCCAAGTTGCCAGCCCAACCTTCAAAGAAGGCATACCCATTCATGCACACACCTACCTTCATGTCTTTAACGTCACTCAACCATGGGGAGGACATGGAGACTCCACACAGAAGGTGCTCCAGCTGAGAATCGAATGGGAGAACCTCTTGCTGTGAGGTGACAACGCTAACCGCTGCACCACCACGGTCTGATTCATATCTCTATCTCTGGAACCATAGTGGTTATGAAAGAAGTATAAATATCAAACTCTTCAGCACAAACTATTTTTATAGTGGTAGTATTCTTTCGGTTCTAGGTCTTAAACCAATTTTTTAAGTCACAGTAAACATAGTAACTATTATATGAGTTGTATTTTGTAAACAACTTAAAATATCTCAGCAACCACTCAAGTTACACACATACTGTCAGCAGCATTTTATTCATCTGCATGAGAACATTCATGTGCATCTAAGGAGTTCTAGTTGTGTTACTTGGTTGTTGAGATATTTAGAAAAAATGTGAAAATTATATCTATATAAATTAATATCTTAAAAACAATTAATGTCTATTTACCTGCACTAGACAGAGGTCAAATATTAATACTGTTGAGTTTTCCATTGTGTAAGCTTTAAGATGAAAACTTTTAAAACCTTGTACATAAAAAGTTAAAAGTTAAAAACTGCATTTCAGAAATGTTCATTTAAATGTCAATGTTATTAGTTCATGAATGCTAAATCTTTCTTGATGCAAAAGGGTTAAATCACAGAAGCTGACAGCAATTTATCATGATTCACAGAATGTCAGCTTTTATCAGTATGGTTTGAATTAAATAACACAAATTCCTGTTTACAGTCTTCAGACATTAGTGTAAATGATAGAGTGCATGTAACTCAAAATACAGAGTTAAGTTGCAGTATTGCAGATACAGACATAAACATAGTCATTGTACATAACATGTAGATTTCCAGACAAAACACAAAGCAAACATTTACAATGTCTCAAGTTCATGTTATTTCAAATACAGATGTTCAAAATGTAATAAATTCTAGCTTATTGTTTTCATAAACGCATGCAAATATTGCAATGAGGGGGATCAGAGGGATCAGTGTGCAACTTTTGATCAGTTTGTTAAAGTAAACACCAGCATACATGATATACAGACTTCAGGGCAAAACAAAGAAGAAATGCATACCTTACCTCAAGTCAATATTATTACTAGTGTTTCAGGGCAAAATAAAGAAGAAAGTTCAAGTCAGTGTTGTTGCTAGTTCTTTAAAAGTTAATTTTCAGTGTATCTATAAAGGTTGTGGCAATCCAGCACCAAACCAGATTATGTATTTGTCATTGTTTAATGTTGAGAGAAATGACAATATTTTATTGTTTACAGAAAAGATATTATCAAATAATGTACTGATTAATACAGACACATCAATCTGATCTACAAATAGACCCCCTTCTAGAGGACATGAGTGCAGTTATGCCAGGATTTGAAGGGTCAAAGATTACAGTACAAAGTGAGCAGTTCTGAGTGTAACAGTACTGTATTAGGTATGGGCATTTATCAGAGTTATATGTTGTTTTTGACTTCAGTAACAAGATTTTATGGAAAACTAAAACTGCTACAGAATGTACAGTAGGAGACAGATGACACTTGTAAAAATTCATATGCAGTAGATTGTGCAAATGTACAGAATTTGAAAAAATTGGTTACAAACAGAAACACACAGATTTATGGGTTAAAGATAAAATCAGTTCTGGTTCAGTTGCCAAAGCTGAACTACAGGGAGTCAAGCTGCCACATTTTCAGAAACAGTATCTTATTATCAGAAAAGCAAAGACAGACTGGAAATGGCCAGTAAGAAACAAGGGTAACAGTTTTACGCTAGTATGCATTTATCATTCTGGAAGCACATGTGCATGGTATGCCAGAAAAGACAGTCAAGTTAATTCATAAAATAAAGGGTTTCAGTTATAGATCTGGGAAATGAATTTTTTGTGTTATTGTTTTGTTTAGCAGACATGGTTAAGACCTTTGAATTATGGTAGTAAAGTGTTGCAGTGCACAAATATCTTGATAAAGACTGAGACAGGAAAATATTCACACATATTAAATGATGTTTTGCTAGTTTACGGAATGTAAAATTTAAAGTCAATGTTACGTTTTAAAATTGGCAGTGCAGTCAAAAGTTCAGATCCCATGCAAGAAAAGAGTGCAGGATAAATATTATGTGGCATTAAAGCCACAGGTTCAAATCATATGTTAGGAGATTTTACTGTATGAACAAACTTCTCATGCTTGTATAAAGGACAGACAAGTAAAGTTCCAGAATGAAATCAGTTCAACTCTATTAAAAATGTATATATGTAAACAGTTTAATATCGAATATATTTCATGTAGAAATTGCAGTTTACTAAGCACATCAGAGGCATGGACTTATATAACTGAGTTATCAGAGTACAGGCCTGCTCAGTGAGTTGAATTAAAGGCAGTACTGTATGCCATAAAACAGTGTAATAAAGATCAGTTTGGAACAGTTTTATGCAGCAACTGTTCTACTATTTATTCAAGAAAATTGAACATAGTAATGATAAATCCTTCAGCATGAAAGAGTTAAATTATGACAGCTAAGGAAACAGCTACGTGTAAAGATGTTAAAATATTAATACAGTGTCAGATTACTATTTTAGTTTTATTTGAGGTTATGATAAGGAAAAACAATGCCACTGAGGTTTCCGCTGATTTAATAATGAAATTATAGCCTTTCCATTTCACTATAGTACATTATAAGTTCAGTTACAGATTTGCAAGAATTTATTAGTAACATAGGTCTATTTCACTTTTGTACATTATCAGTTTGCTTACAGGCTTATAAGAGTTTATTAGCAGCATATGTTTATTTCATGCAAAAAATGTCATGGCAACAAGCAATGCTATCAGTTTATAATTGTTAAAGCTGCAAGTGTTATTTTAAGGACCTGGTACTGCTTTTTTGTGCTTTGCAGATATTACTACAAAAGGACATGCTGTCAGTTTTGGATATTTAAATAATTTCCAGTTTGATTTTCCAAAATGCCTGTTTAAATACAGTCAAGAAAAAAAATACATCAGCCACCTAGCCTTGGACATGAGTTGGGAAAGGGGTGAGTGTTAGAAGGCCTAAGTGTAAAAGGAAAGGACATTTGAACAATCAGGCAGCACTTCTAATATCTCAGCAGTGAGTGGGACAATGTAGGGTAAGGTCCAAAGTTGGCAAGAGCTGTGGTTCACACATCAAGTATCTACAGAAAGGCCAGACCATCAAAGCCAGAAATAAAAACTGTTTTTATTTCAATCATTGTTTAAATGTGTTTCAGTTATCTAAACAAAGGTATTCTTTGAAATTTAAATATGTATACAACAGATGTGCATTTATGCAGATTAGTGTTAAAGCAAGTATGCAAATATTTTATGTTTTCAGATAATTGCATGACAGTGCTAGTTTCAGTTTATGCTTTTATCTGTGTTGAGATACACTGACAGGAAAGGTATTCCTTTAGTATTAGTTTAGTTAGTTTCCAGAATATAACGTTTATCACTTTAGTGTAAATTTCAGTCAAGTATCAGAATATGACATTCATACTCAGTTATGAGTTCAGTATAGTACATTTAAGTCAGTTTTCAGATTATAACATTCATACTCAGTTATACATTTCTAACAGAATTACTAGACAATTTACAACATCCATTTACATCACACCTCACATTATTTAGGTATTAATTTTAATGGTAAACTGACATAATTATTTGTAAAAAGCTAATTAGGATAAGTTATCTAAAGAATAAGCAGTAATAGTTATTTAATATACTCACTGCATAACAGGTCAGGCTTAATTTGTTAATTAATTTACAGAGTACAATACACCTTACATAATAAGTATTGCACATTACAGAGAAAGTTAAAAAGATACTGACAAGGTATGCAAAGGTATAGATCTGAAATGCAGAGCGCATAAGCTTTATTTATTTATTTTATTTATTTATTTACATTTGTTTACCAGGAAATTCCAACTGGATACAAGTCCTTTTTCAGTGGATGCCTGGGGAGAAAAGCTCCAATGAA
Organism: Protopterus annectens; assembly: GCF_019279795.1. Classification (NCBI taxonomy): domain Eukaryota; kingdom Metazoa; phylum Chordata; order Ceratodontiformes; family Protopteridae; genus Protopterus; species Protopterus annectens. Next base: position 151,654,148 of record NC_056725.1, read on the forward strand.
CAATAAATGAGCAACAGATTACATGAAGAACAATTAAATATACATACAATAGGAAAGAATACAAACTGCAGCAAATATTAGATATGCATACAATATGAAACATATTAACAGATATACCAATACCTAGCTAGAGCCTAGGAATAAAGGCAGGATGTATATACAGATAGTACTAAGCTCAAACAGATACTGTTCTAAACTCATATACCTAAATCTTATATACAAATATTGCACTAAACTCAAGCAGACATAAAGCAGATGCTCCACATGAAGGTGGAACAAGCTAGAAGAGCTAATGGGCTGGAAGGGGACAATAGAAGAGTAAGACAGGAGGCTGAGTGAGTAGCATATGTGGTAGTGAGAGGATGCTAGGTGTAAGTCAGTTGGATATGTATTTGAAGTTGAGATGAAGTGAGGTAGCTATGCATGTTGTAACAGGTCTGAGAGATTGAGTGAGGAGGGAAGGGAAGGGTAAAGGGTGAGCCAAAGCCTACAGAGGAAGGAATGCAATGATCAGATGGTGTGAGGCAGGGTGGCTAGGGGAGGATAGAGGAAGGGGAGGTAAAAAGGAGGGTACTAGTCAGGACTGGTGCATGGACACAACCAGAGACTTTTTAAGTGAGGTTTTAGTGCAGTCTTGAAGTGATTGCAAGAAGGCAATGTGGTTATAGAGGGGGGAGAATGTTCCATAATCTGGATATGATACAGGTGAATAGTGCATTCTCCCACTGAGTTCTTGGGTTTGGTCACTAGAAGTAGATTTTTGCTGCTGGGGTGTTATGGTCTAGTGGAGCAGTAGGGCTGGAGATGGTTTTAAAGGGATGGAACTTTAAGAGGATGGTTTATTAACTTGTGGGCAACAGAGAGTTGATTCAGGTGAAGAAGCTAAGGGAGTTCAAGCCAATCAAGTTCTCTAAGTGAGATACAGTGGTGGCTGCAATAAGATGCACCAGTGGAAAACTTGGTCATTTTATTGTAGCAAGCCTCGAGCTTGTTTAGTAATGTTTGTCTAAGGTAGGTAAGTATAGTTGAAGCGTAGAGTAAAGTGGAGATTAGGTGGGAATTGGCAGCAGAAATTCTGGCTGTCTTGGTGAGGAATTGTTTGTTTTTGTACAATGCACCTAATTTTTTGTGAACCTTTTTTTATGGTAAGAGAAATGTGAGTGTTAAATCTGAGATTGTTATCAGTTTCAACACCAAGTAGTTTGGTGTGTTCTGTTAGGGAGATGATGGTATTGTCTTTGGCTAGAATATTAAAGTGGGGGATAACTGGGTTAGATTTAGTGGGTTGGAAGATAAGGAGTTTAGTCTTGCTCAGGCTGAGTAATAACTGGGCATTAGATAGCCAGCTTTCTACAGATGAAAAGGCTTCCTGTGTGATTTTGTGATGTTCAGGTATAGTTGTAACTGAGCAGATGAGGGTGGAGTCATCTGCATACTGTATAAGCGAAGCATACTTGGTGGCTGTGAATATATCATTGATGAAGAGTGAGAATAGTAGGGGACCAAGGATGGAGCCTTGGGGAACACCGAGGGTTACAGGAAGCCGAGGAGATAGGTTATTATGCCAGACAACTGATTTTTTGGGAAAAGGATACGTTAGTGAGAATAGAGATTAGTAGTTTGTGTGAGACCATGTCAAAAGCCTTGGATAGATCCATAAATATAGCAGAGGAGAACAGGCCATTATTTTTATGATGAAGGATAGCATTAGTGAAAGAGAACAAGATGGTGGTAGTGTTGTGTTATGGCTTGAAGCCATGTTGGGTGCTGGAGAGGAGGTTATTAAGTAAGACGTAGTCTAAGACTTGAGAATGGATGCATTTCTCAAGTATCTTTGAAAGTGGAGAAAGGGTGGCTATAGGGCAGTAATTGGAAGGTTCATTGGAGGAGCCACCTATATGGAGGGGAATGATGTGGATATTTTCCTAGGTTCATAGGTTGGTACTAGGCTATCGGCCCTAGGGCCCATAAAAGCCTAGCCATAACAATTCCCTGGATATTTCTTTCCACAATATTTACTTCCCTGGACCCCTGTCTAGCAGGGCAACTGACATGATCCCTGTAGTGAATTTCCTAGCTCCCATCCAATCATCAAGGTTTCCTCTGAAGAGGGCCAAGGAGGTGCTCTACTTGGCATGTATGAGCAGTCCATTTCAGAGTATGGGGAGTCTCTGGGTCAGGAAGCTATCCCTCCAGCATGTTTTGTTCATTGTGATGACAAGGTTTAGATCCCTGGAGTGTGTGCCTCTGAGAGACTGGGATTTCTATAAGTGGAGCATGTCCAACAGCTCAGGGTATGACTCTCCGTTGCTTTTTTTAAAGCTGTCTCGCTATGTTAAACCTGTTTAACATAGCAAGACAGTTTTAAAAAAGCAACGGAGAAAGGAAGATCTCCGTTACTTTTTTTAAAGCTGTCTCAATATGTTAAACTCCTTTAACATAGCAAGACACTTTCTAAAATGCAACGGAGATCTTGCGTTCTCTGTTGCTGTAAAAAAAAAAAAGACATACTAATGGAAAAAGTCCGGGCGACCGGACCTTTTTCCATTAGTATAGGTCTTTGATTTACAACATGCATGCTGACCAATCAGCATGCACGTTTTGGAATATTAATGGGGGGGGTCGTTGTATAATGGGTTTTATCTTCTTTTATTTGCTTTTTGACCTTACTGTGCAACTCTAAGAATAACTGTCTAGAGGAGGGGGGTTTTGTTAAGCGCCAGTGCTCCCAGGCCTTATCCCTGATTTTCATTATTACCCTGGTGCTTTTTTCTAGCCAACAGGAGTACTGTGTTTTGATTCTATGATGTTTATGAAGGTGCTGTTGAAGAAGTGGATGGCTTCATCCAGATTGAGGTACATTAGTGGTCTCCAATCACATTTTTGAAGGGATGAGATAAAGGAGAGCGGGTTAAAGTTTACCCTATTTTGGATTTGCCTATAGATGATGGGTTTTGCACAATTTAAATGGTGACTCAGGAGGAATTTTGGAGTGTGGTCACTGAAGCTGTCTAGTAGACAGCCAGCCAAGTATGAGTTAGGGTCTTTACTGACTAATATCCAGTTGAGAGCAGTAAGTTTGTTAGAATTTGTATTTACCTGGGTGAGTTACTGTATTAGTTGGGAGAAACCATGAAGGCTTAGGTGGTGGGCAGGATGATTGTTACTACAAGATAACCAGTTGATATTAAAATCATCTAGGATTATAGTTTTCTGGGGTTGGGAATAGTTAGCCAGTTTAGGAGGTTTTCCACAGGGATTGGCTATTTTGGCCAGATGGAAAGTAGCATCCTATGATATTGATTGTTTTATTTGGGTTTAGTTTGAGGTTGGCATATAGGAGTTCTTCATTTCCAATGTGGTTGGAGGGCAGATGTGTTAAGCATCTGGATGTTAAGGTGGTGTTTAAACATTAGAGCCACACTACCCTCTTTCTTAGATAGTCTATCTTCTCAAAGAATTTTATAACCTGCTGGGAGTGTTTCCTCACTTTTGATATGAGATTTGAGTCAGGTTTCGGTCAGGATGAGAATATGAGGAGAGTAGAAAGCTATGTTGGTGTTTAGGTCATGGGTTTTATTAGTTATATGTCAGATATTTAGACACATGAAGAGGAGGTCATATGGCTTTCTGTTGGATGTTAGTTGCAAGAAGGAGCAGGTATTAGGCAGATTTTTAGGTGAAGAGCTGGCAATGATAGGACCATGGTTAAGGTGGAAATTACCACTGAGGGCTAATTTAGATAGGTCAGTAAACATAAGTTTTATAAATCTGGTAATTAGCCAGTCATATTTTAGGGATTTTTTTTGTTTGAATATAACAGATGACTGGTAATATGGCGGGTGTACTGGGATGGAGAGATTGTGATGGTATGACATGTGTAATTAGTAGGTAGGTGATCAATAGAAGTGAGAGTAAGTGTGCAGTGATAGTGGTTGGGTGTGTCTATTATGCAGTCCTGGTAGGATGTAAGGTGTGCAAGAAATGTGCAGGTAAGGGAGTGTAAGCACATTAGGTAGTAGCATGACTGTGTCAGATGAGCAGTTAGATTGGAAGTGGGTGGGGTACTGTGGGTGGTAGAGGAGATAAGTTCCTAGTATTGTTTGGATTGGTTACTGGTTATTGGGAGGAGTTAGTGCCTAGAATAAATCTAGATGTTGTAGGGGTGGGTGAGATTTGGGGCAGGGTGGAGCATGAAGTGAACCCTTGCGTACCACGGATGAATGGAGCAGGGCTTAAATCCCTCCAAGCTAAAGTAAGGGTACTTCTACTATTACAACACTTAGATATTTACAGTACATTTAAGACATAAATGTAAAAGGCAGACATCTATTATAGCACATAGAAATTAAAAAAAAGTAAATAGACAGGATTATTAGTAACAAATTTAGCTGAAGATTTACAGACACAAGTTACTACAGTATATGGTAATTATGCTTCAAGATGCATATATTTTATAGTTGTAAAAAAAGAGTTTACCATTACAACACAGTAAAACAATTGCCCGATTGTCATTAAATCATACAGTTAAGAGTCTTCAATCTGAACAGACCATAAATGCTCAAGTTTCACCTAGTGGTCAAAATTAAAATTGCAAGTCTATTTACCAGATAAAGAAACATTATTTTATATTAGTTTTAGCACGGTAGTGGTGCTGCGTTAGCATTGTCACCTCACAGCAAGATGTTGTCCCGTTTGATTCTCAGCTAAAGCATCTTCTGTGTGGAGGCATGTGTGAATGAGCGTGCCTTCGCTGAAGGTTGTGCATCAGGGCTGGTAACTCGGCACCTAAAAATCCACTACCAAACATTAGCAGACCGGAGTTCTGCTGTGGCAACCCCTAAGCCGAAAGACACAACAACAACAACAAGTTCTAGTGCTCATTATAGTATCCTTTGCTCATACCATTCTATAAAAAGTGTTTAAAATTAACACACATATATTTCAGTACTGTATTTATATTAATTTTTTTTATAAAATGGTATGATATATTTTAGCATGTATTACTATTTTAATTCATGATTATTTGAATAATATTATTGGATGGCTGTGTCACATGTTCATGCTTGTTTAATATAAATTAAATTGCAATTTTAATGGATGTTAAACACCGAAGAAGGGTGATTCCCGAAAGTTCTGTTGTTTAATAAATTAAGCATTTCTACTTCTGGATTAGTTTTTTTTTTTTTTTTGATTTACTTGGCTATGTCCTGTGTAGTTAGCTGCAGTAAATTCATTTTTCATATTTTCCCAGGTTCCTCTGACAATAGGCTCAGATCTGTAGTCTAACTTGGTCAACAAAATAGAAATAAATCAATAACTATAGTGATAAGTTGCAATGCTCAAATCATACTAACTACAGACAGTTAAAATGACAGTTATGCAAATAAAGCCATGTAGCACCAATGACTGTGAATTACTTCTTGCGTACATTGTACTATGTATACTAAGCAGCACTAGCTATGCATATACCATTTAGCATGTGGCAAGTGACAAACATGCTCTATTTAATGGAGATAGAGCTAAATGACCTGGGTACACAGAAGATTCGGGGGGTTTAGTTTGCATAGCAGTCCCAGTCATCCATAAGAGGCCAAGCAGTAATGTTCAGCTTTTTTTCTGTTGTTTATTATTGGAAGGAAAAGCAGCAATACAGAGCATACAAGAACTGGATTGGAAGAAAGGAACTTATTTAGGTGCATTTCAACTTTCCTTCCTTTTCATTTCTCAAGAGAAAGTTTTCTTAAGGAGCATGCTCAAATTGATGAGGTCTGTTGATCACCAGAAAAATTATAGACTAAACATAAATGCATTTGTTTTATGTCTTGTAATTATATTGTGTGTTTCTGAGAAGGAGAAAGAACATACAATTATGGACAGTTGTCCCTTTTGTTACATCAAACTAAAATTATAAATCAAGCCAATCTCCATCAGCAATATTTTTCTGCACACTTTTGTAAGTATGCCACTGATGTGTGGTAGTTAGTGCAGATGATAAAGGCTGTGAGCTGGTAATGTGCTACGTTTTGAAGTCCACTGTTTGATTCTTTTAGCTTTACTTACCTACTGTATAACTGGACCAGACACTTAACTAGAAAGTGTTTAATGACTTGAGTCTGGAAAAGGACCACGTGGATTACTGTTCTAGATCACTTAGCAAATAAGAACAAATGAGAAATAAATATCTGCTGTCATCTATATGGTACGTGTGTGTATGTGTGTGTATATATATATATATATATATATATATATATATATATATATATAAAGAAATCTCTAGGTACACCTACATATGCATGCATTGATAAATCCGGTTGTTTAAAATAGTCATAAATAGATAACCTGCAGAGTGATGTATCACTGGATATTTACAAATAAACTGTAATGTCTGCCCATGTCTATTCAAAAGCTAAGAACATCTGTTAATTACTAGATGGGGGTCTATAACAGAATAGTGAAGAGGCGTTTAATTGAACACCTCTTTGCTGACACATAAACAGCGAATGCACTAAAGCGTGAATGCTCAGAACACTGATTTCTTTCCCTGCGAAATAAATCGGTAGCACTAACACACAAACACACAAAATTTCAAACATTACAACGTGGGGGGCTGTGCCCCCCACACCTCCCCTAACTAAATATACCAACTCCAATATCGCACTACAGTGTGGAAAGGGGAAAACACATGGGGAAGGCCAAGCGATCCCAAGGAAAGAAATCGCTGTTTTGAGCATTCACGCTTTAGTGCGTTCAATCTTTATGTGTCGATGAAGAGGCATTTGATTAAACACCTTTTTGCTGTTCTGATATAGACCCACTAGATGTTATCATATCCATCCATACCTATTTACTTACTGTTCCTGATTTTGTTTCCTACTTTTGTTTTTTCCCTCAAAAAATGATTGATTTTTCTGGTAAATCAATGAAGATTATAGTCAGTAACACCAGACATAAGATTTTCATACTTTCTGTTGTTCAGAACATGTTTTTTGATGCAAAACCTATAGTTCCAGTAATTTTTTAAGTGAATTAGAATAATATTTGAAATTGTCCCTGATTTGGTGCCTTTCAACTCCCTTTAGTATTGGCTTTTCTCAGAATTTTAAGCAAATAAGTGGAGACATATGGCCACATTTTTTATTGCAAGGTGCATGTTCTGTTAACATCTTCCATTCTTATTGGCCCAAATGGACTGTTTGCTGTATTTTGTTCATCAGAGACAGTTACAATACTAAATGTATTTTAGAGACATGTATTGACATACATTCTGTATACACTTGAGGATTCTGATGCTGGTCTGTGACTTCCTGTTGGGGATACCTCAGGATTTCTAGCACCTGAGGACTTTCCAGTCCGCAGAATAACAGTAGCAGTAATAGTAACTCAGGACACTCATTTGTAAATCTCTTCCAAAATCTCACACGTATGTATACCTTCTGTAGCTCTGCAAGGTAAACGAACACGGCAATTTCCATCTCAGTTCAGTACAGAAGATGAGTTCCCTGCCTGGATGTGATAAGTGGGATTCATGTTATACTGAAATGTTAAGTTTGTAACTGAACCCCATTTAGTCCAGGTGATGGTCTCCATTAATTTGTGAAACTGAGAATCTATGCAGCTCATGTGTGAAAATGACAGTCAACAGAGTGCAGAATGTCTCCAAAATTTCTGCTGTATCCTTGTATCATCACATCAGCAAACAAACAAGGGCAGTTCATGATATGATTCAACATTTGATATGCTGACTAATGCAATGTTAATAGTACATGTGTCATAGATGTCAGCTGTTAGTGAGTGATTTAAATATGTTTGGTACAAAATGTTCATTTTCTTAGCTTGAATTCAGCAATAGATCTGACATATAGTGAATTTTTGGGGGAACAAGTTTTCTACTTCTTACTTTAACATTGTTCTTCTCTTTTTAGTAAGTGTTTCAACCCAGTCAGTATATGCAGTGTATGATCATATATAACTGTTCAGTTATGCTTAGAGCTTTATTGCAGGAATAAGTTTGGCATAATGGTTAAGGTTTTCACCTTACAAGCACAAAGTACACAATTTGATTCTCACCTTGGGTTATTGGTTAGGCTTGAAAGGAATTTCAGGGCAGTTAGCCTAGTATTCTTCTATAAACCTATAGCAGCAGTTTGCTGTAAGTTGTTTGTACAAGCCCAAGCTACAGGGTTTGATTCTTACCTTTGAAAGGGAAATTGTCTAAGCTTAAAATAGCTCACAAGGGAAGATTGCCAAGTAATAACCTCTGAACAGATAATAATACTAATAAGAATAATAAAACACAGATAGATACTTGTGGTGGTTTGCTTCTTGGGTTGGGGGTTGGCATAATGGCTAAAGTGTTTACCTCACAGACACAAGGTACAAGGTTTGATTCTAACCTTTAAAGAAAACTGGCTAGGCTTAAAATGACTTATAAGGACAGCTAGCCTAGTATTAACCTATGAACACACTTTCCAGCTATATATATATATATATATATATATATATATATATATATATATATATATAAAGTAACTGTGCATGGTGTTATTGACAGACAAATGATATGTTGCAGATGTCATAAAATAAATGTTGAGTCTCTAGGGATATTTGTCTTTCACTTTGCATATTCAGTTGTAGGCTGTAACGGGCTGAATCATGGATGCCATATACCCCTACACAGGGGTTGCTATTATTATGCTAAGTTCTCAAAGCAAGACAGAGGAGTAGGAGGAAGAGGAAGTGTAACTTCACTAGTGAGGAGAGTGGTATCCATGATGATGTAGTGTAGAGCATAACATGTATATTATCAACATTCTCTGCTACTGGCACGTTGAATGTCTGCACCAGCACAGTTACATAGTACTCGGCAGCAAACCTTTAGCATATAGGCCTCTTCCAGATGTCACTAAGTTGCGTGATCTTGCATTTCAGAAGGCTATGAAAAATAAGCATCACTGTCAGGCTGCCGGCTGTAAATGTGTGGGGGTGGGCAATAACTTCCATGACCTTCAGCGAAGATGAGACATTTGTATTTCCTAGTCCATGTCATGGAGGGTGTATGATCTCCTAAGTGAAGGTGGTAGCTCAGAGTTTGTTCTGCTAGTGAAGGTGTAACATCTCTCTGTGCATCTATGATACTCTAAGGTAACATACCTGTGACATTTGTTTACATAGCGTGTAAAATAATATCCTTGTTTTCATCACACAGATTCTAACACTTAAAAGCCTAGTCCATCCAAAGGATTTGTAGGGTCTGCTTGGCTGTTTGCTAGTGTACAGCAGGGTAAGACTGTATGATTTATGTTATTTATCTGTACATTTAGTTTTGCAGACATGAAAGTACTAGTAATATATGTTTATTTCTTGTGTGTACGTCAGGTCTTTGGCAGTGTTCAACCCCACCCCAGCAAGAGATGTAGGCTTGTACTTCTACTCTTTCTATGCAGATGCTATAAGTCTGTCTTTGAGGTAGACTGCCCTTCTACTCCACATTCCTGAGCACTTCATTTACTTTCTTAGGCAATATATTCTCACCTTTTCCTTAGCAGGATACCCTGGAGCAGTTAATGAAATTACTTTGCAGTCAAGGTAAAGGCCATTCAGGAAGGTAACACAGGCTATGTCAGAGTTATTGAGGGACTTGGGTATATGCAAAATGAAACGTAAGGAAAATCTAGTTTTATTTTAGGTCTTTTGGGTAAAGAGGAGGGTTGAAGAAGTAGGCTATAGGCTTTAAAGAAACCGGTAATCAGGCAGAAATGTATAATTCACTTTTGTCTCATTTTTATGAGGAAAAGGAAAGGAGGTACCTGAAAAAAATGTGAGTTTTATCCTAAACTGAGGTAAATGGACAGATGGTAAATGTAATGAACTGATTCTGGAAAATGAAGTTAGGTCCCTGAGGATGATAGGGTACGTGGGACAGATAGCCTGAGATTTAACATTCTAACTTAATAGGGTATGGAGGTACATTGACTGTTCTTCATGAAAGTGCTTGCTTTGCAGAGAATATTAATTGGATAGCTGACAGTTTTAATGTTAATAATGAAATACAGATTGTGTGGCTACATGAATTCATTGTGCAGAGTTTCTGTCAAATTTACCTTCTGCATTATTATGAAGAGATGTATCTGGAGGTAGATATTAATTTACTGGCTGCACTGCATCTATATTTCTCCAGGACCTTTATTTGTGTTTCTCAGTGCAGATTACTGGGGCAGTATAAAGAGATGAGAGTGGGCATAACAGTGGCTGAATGAGTGGATGCAAAGGAAATTGTGAGGGGTATATTAAGTGAGGTTTATGACTTTTTTCCCACAGGAGTGACTTGTTGGGTCTTTCATGGATAATGCTTTTGTCAAATATCACCTGACAGTGGTCAGGAGAATTGATAAATTTGCATATGACCCTAAACTGCATGACACATTGTCTGATACCTTGTTTAATATTAGTATGATGTTGGTTTCTGTGAAGGAATTATTAGTTTCTGAAATTAGGACAGAGTAATCCATGTGTTGACTATATGATAAGAGGTGTCAAGGTTCTTGCTGATGATGGAGAAAAGTGCCAAGTCATTTTGACTTCACAGCCAACCGACCTTCGAAAACAGTGTAAGGGGCACCAGTAGCTTCATATGGAATGTGGAGGTGGATTTTGAGGCTATTTGATTCTAAGAACAGGGAGGTACTGCTGCCGTTGAACAGGGCAATTGTTAGCTAAACTCTTGTACCATGTGCAGCTGTAAATGTTTTATAGACTGGGAGGGGGGAGACTGAGAGAGGGACATAAAGTTAAAGGAAGGGTGCAGAAGAGTAGTCAAGGATTTGGACAGTATGAAGACTGAGGAAAGGATGAACCCTGTTATTGTCTTGTCACTTGAATCATGGAGGAAGAATGGTGCATACAGCTGAATAAACCTCTAGGAGTGAACATGAAGTACGAGATACGAGTAGAAAAGGCAAAGGTAGAAAGTGATATCACAGTGCAGACATTGTTTGCAAGCCATATGGTGAACATTACTGAGAGGGTAGTGGTTGGGGGATAGTTTTCCTGAGTGGCTAATGGGTTGTAAAGCTCCTGAGACTATGAAGATGGAGCTTGCTTGGGTGGTTCATGGCAGGGGTGCCCAATGCACTGGTAAGTAGGCAGCTGCAGTGTACTGATTGCATCGGTTCAGGCATTCTGCCTTATTCCAGTAGTAATATGTACCTGGGTGTATGGGAATGATTATGCTGTCTGTTATGGAACATCTGCATACCTCAATAGATCAGCATCTGCCCATTATGTAGAAGTAGGTGGCATGGTTATAGGATGCTGGTCTGCTGCTGGCCAACCTTGTTATTGTCTGCTGTAGTTGAAAGATTTAAGGCCTTTCCCCTATTTAGAAATCTTTAGGATCTTTCCATCTGAGAGATATGCTTGGAGTTATACATATGAAAGGGAGCATTGTATATGATGATGAGTCTGACAATGTGATAATGGAAGAGTACAATTGTTCAATGACGCCATTTATTTTTATTTTATTTTATTTTATTTTACATTTGTTTACCAGGGTGATTTACTGATCACAGCTGACTGTTTGAAGATACTGCCCAGGTGAAATAATTCACAAATAAAAAAAGCCATACATATCAAAAATAGATGTAGCTACAATTATAAGAGAAATGTATATTTTACATGATTATATTTCAGGTTTACATCATCATAGAAGAAATTATATGGGGACATTAGAGTCAGAGCAGGGGAGGGTGGGGGTTTGAAGTTAGGAGGTCTTAGTAGTTGAGAGAGGGAGAAAGTAAGGCCCTTACATGATGTGGCCTGCCATTTGGCAAGTAGTTTGATTTTGGTGTGAATTATTTATTTTAAGTTCAGCTCTGAAGGTAGGAAGGGAGATTGTATTTTCCATAGGTGGGAGGGAAGGGTTCTTCTAGTTTAGAAGGAAGGATGGAGAGAGTATTTGGTGCAGTGTCGCCTAGTTTGTGGGGGATGAAGTGGGGTTCATATGGGAAAGGTATCTGAGGTTGTAGTGTGTTTAGAATAAAGCTTGGCAAATGGTAGTGGTAGTTAGTTAGGCCTGATATGTTTGACGATGAGAGAGCCTTGTAGCAGGATTACTCTGTACTGTACAGGGAGCCATTCTGCTTTTTCTGTGGGAGAAGAAGTGGTGTTCATTAGACAGTCAATTACTGATGAAGCAACAGATTTTGTTTTCAATAGTCTGTAGGGTGGAGGAGTTTTCTTAAAGACTGTGAGCATTGTGGGCAGTCCATATTTGATCTAGGCCAGAAGAAATCCTTTGACGATAACTGCCCTGGCTGATTTGAATAAGTAGGGTGGGATTTTACTAAACCAGAAGAGGAGTCAGCTAACATTTGCCCTTGATTTCTTTGGATCTTGAAGATATTCCCTTGGAAATTAACTGAACCAGATAGTAGGATTTTGTGACTATGATGTAAACATGATGCTCAAATTAGAGAGAGAGGGAGAGACAGAGAGAGAGAGACAGATAATCAGATAATTAGTTGTCCACATATATGCCCAGGTCTCTTATGCCCATATATGCATGAATATATATACTATTTCTAACATTTAAGGAGGGAGCATCTTTTTGGCCAACTTCTACTCTGCTGCACCTTTTTTGTACTTAGGTTGACACCATTTCCTGTACACCAATTATGTGGATAGTTCACCTTTTGCTGGAGATAATTAGCATGAGCTGAAGTGTGTATAACAGTGTCCAGCTTGCGGTCATCTGCAAGCTTGCTTAACAATACCTGTAGGATAGTGACTTGGATGTCTGTAAATAAATGCCAAACAGAAGATGGCCTAGCATTGATACCAGTGGTACTCCTCTAGTTGCAATTTTATATTCAAAGGGTGTACCCACAACTTTCACAACTTGAGATATGTTGGATAGCCAATTTACAATTTAGTGGATTATGTGGAGATTTACATTAAGTTTATCTAATTTGTCAATAATACCAGTGTGACGGATAGTTTCAAAAGCCGTGGCCAGATTGAGATATGCAGTATGCACAAAATTAGCCCTATCCACAGTGTCTGTAACCTTTTGCAAAAAGTTCATTAGCTTCAAGAGACAGGACCTGCCCTTCACAAAATAATTTGGGGTCTGCATCATTTTAGTTTCCTGTGTCTGCATAAATGAGTTCTACTATGATATATTCTAGGGAATATAAGGCTGGTGAGGTTGTTGGGCTGATAAATTACCAGAGTCTGTAGAGGGATTGCTTTTGTGTAGGGGAGTCACAGTGACTGCCTTGCAGACATCAGGCAAAAACCTTGTGGCTAGGTTAAGGATGAACAGTTTAAGGAGAGGCTTGGATTTAAATACTTGACAGTGGTGAAAATACAGCCTGTTATGTTGTCTGGTGCCATGGAAGTATGGTTTTTAGCCTTTGACAAGGATTCTAAGACTTGGTCCAAGGTGATTTCAGGGGGAAACTACATTTTCAGGGATTGTAGGGGCAGCAATGTGCATATATAGGGTAACACTAGTACTGTTCACTCCCATATGAGCCACAGTAGAGTTGTATTCATACTAGTCTGGTTTAAAGGAACTTAGAGCCCTTGTGGCATCACAGATTGCAGCACCAGACAAGCAGCTTACAGTCACCATGTCCTCTGTCCCATGAGTGTGGAGTCTGTGTAGACTCACATATGACTAAAATATATCCCTGTATAAAAGAAGACTTTGTGGTCTTTATAGGTTTAAGCCTACTTTTGTGATAACTCATGGATGATCTGTGCGGATTTGTACTTTGTGTGAGCAGAGACGGAATGCGTGTTGTTTTGTGTGAGGAAGCTGGGATCTTTTAGATTGCATTCTGGGAGATTTTGGGTATTTTTTTTTTCTTTACAGCCTCAGCAAAAGTTATGGTTCTAGTAGTGTGTTGTGATTAATGAAGTGTTGTAGAGGTATGATCCTTACTGATAGCGGGCTAACTCAAGGGTTTTGCCTCCATGTTTTTTTTAATATTTACATGTCTCACAGGTTGTACTGTCAATTGGTAGAAGCAGTGAACAGTCAGTAAGTATAAAGCAGTTGCTACACTAACCTCGAACACCTTATGTGATGGGGGTTGAGCAGACTACTGAGTCATGTTGCCAGAGAGTTGAGAACTAGGGGAGGATGTATTACTCAGGTGTTTGAAGGAGACTTTTATAGTAGTCCCCGATGATTTATGGATGAAGTATTTATGATGATACTTTGAAATCAGAGCAGAAAGTAGCTAATTTAGCAGTATTTAGTGAAACAACAGAATCATGTTTGCCAAGATGATGACGAGGGGTGATTTGCCTAATGGCTACTACATTGCTGCTGCCAATGTTGGTCTCACTACAGCCACATGCAGCTAGGAATCAATGTCCCTTTGCTTGTTCTGTCACCAGAAGCAAAGCATGTGCACTAATCCCAAACTAATTCCTGAGAAATGAGTCACAGGCACTTTTGGTATCAGCAGTCTCATTCCAGATGTTACAGGTGTGAGGCTTTGTTGAAGAATTCTCCTAGTACATGCCTTGAGTAGCACATACAACAGCTCAGCACAAGAGGCAGATACAAGCTCCATAACAGTCTAAAATTTAAAACTGAAAATGTTTTCACAAAAGTGGCAACCAGACAAATCAGAGAAGTCACTTGTACACTGCCCAGTCAGGGTATGCACAGGAATCGATGTCCCTGTCTTCCTTCTCTCAACAAAAGCAAAACCGTGTCACTAGTCCGAATGTGATTACTGAGAAGTGATCTGTAGGTTGTCAAGTGATCGGTACTCCATGTTGCAGATTTTAAAAGTAAGCTGTAAAACAATGGTTTAATACTCTAGCTGTTGCTGTGTACACTAAGCAGGTGGAAAATATGGAAGAGAGAGAGAGTAAACTGAGCTTTAGCAGACTGAGAAGTGGAACTTCGCACTTTAATCTTCTACTCCTCACAAGTATGAGAAGATGAAATGAGAGTGGGAGGAGCTTCTAAAGTCAAATTTACAGTTAGAATGGACAACTCAAGATCCTTCAGTTTAAAAGCACATCAGAAACAGGGCTGATGGGTGGTAAAAATAATCACACAACAGCAGCAGCATTCACATAGCATTTTGCACCTTATGTATGTATGCATGCCTAGTTTGTCATTTGTGATGACTGTCACCAAGTCATGTGAGTTGTCTAAACAAACAGACAAATGAGACAAGTGCAAGGGCATCTATAGATCACCTCAGTGAATATACAGAAGCACATTGTCTCTACAACACAATACACAAAATCAGCTAGACAAAGAGAAAAGAAAGAGAGTTTATCAACAGCCCCCTTGAAGCATGACTGAAACTGACAGCCATGCCAAATAAAATCCTTGGAGGTAAAGGAATGGCCATAAGTTATGAGAGCAATACTTTCTCCAGTTACTTTCACATGTGCTGTCACCAATGATGTGGATAACACTGTTACTGCAGTAGTATACATAAGTATTATTTTCACTGCAAGAGTCTATGTTCATAGTAGTAATGATGTCATCGGTGTTGATAACTAAGAGACACCTTAAGGAGCAGCACCCCTTCCTATTGGCATACAGGCCACCCTCGGGACCATCTAGTATCTTGTTATAAACATGGATAAAACTAGAAGCTCCCAGCATAGACATAATTCCTGTAGTCTCATGAATGCTCACTGTGGTTGACAAATGCTTCTGGCCTCTGTCCAGAGCACAATGTGCAGCAGCCTTCTATTCAGAAAAGTGTCTAAGATGCTCCAAATGTGCCATTGTGAGATTCTGGATTACCCTGGTGGCTGGTAGAGAGTCATGATCTTTAATGGCATGGGCCATCTGCATGCACTCCCTGGTTGACAAATGTCCCCCTGCCCCTGCACATACCGCATACCATATTCACGTCACTGTTTTCCCATGGATCCTGTACTGATTCAGTGTTTCCTGGTCAGCAAAGCTGCTGTAGGGCCTCAGCTATGAATGCACATTTATCCAACCTTTAGTCAGTATGCTAGGATTTTTTGGCATATTCGTTATAGAACAATGTTCATAGCAGTAGAATGTCTCCCTTGGACAACATGCTTCATGATTTGTACAACGTATACAATTTTTGCTCATTATAGCACTGCTGCACATATATCATATACCCTACCTTTTTATTTTTACACTGTGCTCCAGTTTAATGGAAACATCAAAAAAGTGGTTCTATAAATTTACACTTAGTGCATGGGTATAACATACGGCATTACATACTTGTGAATCCATCAAGTTGAGTGGCCATTTTTGGTTGGTTGGTTAGTTGGTTTGTTGTTTTTTTATGACTTACTGTGGACAGCAGAAAAAAAGGTCCATTGTATGAACATGACTATCTAGCTGGTTCTCATTACTTAATAAATAAGTACGTGGCTTGTAACATATGTGATAAGAAAAGATCCTATTTCCTGGCTAATAAAGAAAAGGTTATACTGTAGCTGAAATTATTTAAATTGCAGCAATATGCATATTTTATAGACTCTCGGGCAAATACTTTTTGCCAGAGAGTTTAAACAGATAGTATTATCTATATCAGACTTTTATTTTACTTACGTATTAGTCAAACATATATTTTGTGACCATATTTTAGGAGGCATAGTTAATATGAATAAAACATCACTACTACTTTCTCTTCAATCAGAAATCCATTTATTTACAGTAGTCATGACACTGGTACAGTTTACATTTCCCAGGACTAATGAAGAAGTTTAAACTTTCCAAGCAGCGTAAAATCTCTGCGTACCATGGAGTTTGAAAAGCAGGATACAGTAAAGTACACAAACCAAAGGAATATGTAAACTTCTGTCATGCAAAGCAGAGAATTCTGGGATATAGATTACTGTAATTACTATATTACAATACTATGCGTAGTGTACAGATTAGACTGCTTAGTTCAGAACCTTATATATACTATAACAGATCAGAGCAGTAATCATATGGCATGTATAAGGTTGTATATGTGTGTAGGAGGCAGTAGATCTGTACATGAATATCTGTACACGTTTGTGTAGACGTGTTTTACTGGGGACTGGACATCTGCTGGACTGAACAAAAACATAAAAGAACAGTTTCCTTCTATGTATCATGCAGTCTGCAAGATGTAAACCAGCACATGCATTAAAACTTGTGAGTATAGCATTTGCAGTTGCCATTTTGTCTCAAACTCTGTACCATAGATGTCTATTTATTTTATTAAGTGAATGCATTTTGGGTCCTATGGGTACTCCTATAAGCCAGAAACACTCACTGAAAATTTTCTTTTAATGCTATTATTTAGAATTACTAATAAAACAGTTGCATATCAAAACATTGTATTAATGACCTTCATGCCTGCTGCATGAGCTAATTTAGCTTCATTGTTTAAGGATAGGAGTTCTACTTGAAACATTAAAGAACCTGGAAGAGGAAAATCCTGTCTTTGCTTTTCAGACTGCAGCACAAGAAAACAGTCACGTAGAAATATCCCCAACACAAATGTTAGTTATAGGTCAGCACTACTAAAATGACATATTTATATGGAACAGGAAGTTAACATAGACTGCATGAATATGCAACAGGAAACAACATGGTCTAAATGAAATTCTGATGAATCTGATTCATTCATTCATTCTGATTCCTTGTGTTGTAATACTAGTGCAACTAATCATCTTTTCCTATAATCTAATATGTTAACATGTTGGGTACATGTGTGTGTATCACTGTCTCTCTATATACACACACACACACACACACACACAAAATCTGAAAAGTCTGATTAATAAGTCTATATATGTATGTGTGCGCACATCAGAATCCATTTCAGTACATAGTCAGACGTGTTTGTGCATGTATGTGTATATGAGTGTGTGTGTGTGTGTGTGTGTGTGTGTGTGTGTGTGTGTGTGTGTGTGTGTGTGTGTGTGTGTGTGTACATGTGGGTGTGTGTATGCGTGTGTGTGGGTGTGGGTGTGGGTGCCTTGTATCCCCCTAAAGCCATCTTATAAACTTTAATGACTTTGTAGCCAGTTACTCTAACAGTGAGATATCACGTTTGACAGTAACTTCTTTAAAACAACATGGATACCAAATGTTTTCCTGCCATCTGTCTAAGATAAAAAACGTGGGTCATTTGATATCAACATTAGCCTAATGAAATGACATTCATCAATTCAGAGAAACTATCATTTTAGCAAACGTTTAATCACTTCAAATCAGGAGTTAATACTGTGTAATTAAGGGGATTGCAGGCGAGTGTTTATTGACAAAAGTTACAGTAAGCACAAGTCAATGAAATAAGCTTGCCAATCTATATCTTATCACACATTTTTACTTTAGTTTGGGCCACAAAAATGGCAAGCAGCAAGCACTATGTTCAGATGTTTGTGCATGCTCCAAATGCCACTCCGGCAGGTATGTTGACAACTGATTAATATGTAACTCTATATCTTTCTGATCCAGACTTGAAAACAAGTAGTACCCATTTAAATGAAAGAGGAATTCTTTATGATGTGATCCACAGAGATGAAATACTGCCTTGACTAAAGATGCCTGCAGTAATTTCTGGCCTTTCCTGCTGTCATGCTTTTTTAGAATTTTATCCTGACAAATGAAGTTTTTTATTGACATACCATCTGACAGACATATAGAAATATACCAATAGCCTGTTCATTCTGCTCATTGTCACTGACTCATCTTTTGCTTCGGGTTCTTTCTCAGATTTTGGCTGTTGAATGTTCTTACTAATACTGCAACTCTGTGGGAGTGAGCCTGCACCATGTTTCGTTTTAGTGTATGCTAACATTTGTTCATTTGGGGAATGAGCGTTTTTTTCAGTATTGTTGCAGTTTGTTCAGATGTTTTCATTACTGTTGCTTTTTTGTACTTTTTGCCCCTGCAGTTTGTTGATCATCATACCCCTCCCTGTCAATCAGCCTGTACATTTACTGTCATCAAGGATAAGGCTGACCAGGAGATGACCTCTCCATCACCAGTGTGAGAGTTCACTGAGAAGTGCCATCTTTCAGACAGCCATCAGGATTTGTTTGAGGGTTTTTGCCTTTAGGTTGCCCTAACTCCCTATGTATGCCCAGCTGAGCAATGGAAGGGTGTCATGCAATTAGCTGACCATGCTGGTTGTCCCTCCATTCTGCACGCCAGAGGCAGTCCCATCCCCAACTCTGAAGCATGGGAAATAGGTTTCTTGGTGTCCAAATGGGAAATTTTATGTGCTATCAAAGTGCCTGCAGCCCTCCACCTTGGAGAAGTGAGTAGACAGTTCCCCATCATTCCTCTCCCTCTCTGCCTGGCTACAACAGGACTAATATGTTAATCTAAACCCACTGACCTGGGTCACAGTCATGCACCAGGAAGGCAGGCTAGATGTTTTTATTTCTGCTCAAATCACCATTTGAATTTCCGTGTAACAAAACAAGCAAATGCAAAATATCTAGAACTAAAATATATATCTTATAAGCTACCACCAGCATATCATGCAAAGGCCAAAAGCACGGTGGACAACTAGACCCAATGCATCTTAACTGGAAGTTTAGCAAATGTTTTTCTTTGCTAGATGTCACAACATTTCTGGCCACAGTGTCAGTATTGCAAAATGTAACACATATTTTGTGCTGAAGGCTGTGGGTTCTATACCAACACCAGGTGGATTAATTACTGACACTGCAGTGCAGCATAAGGGGGTGCTACATTCCTGAGTGTGTAGTGTAATCCTTTGGACAAGATGTTAAACTTAGGTCTTATCTGCCTGGGTTGGTGGTAGCTCAGGTAGATGTAAAAGATCCCATTGCACCTATCGAATAGATTAAGGGTCCGTTATTTATATAAACAAATAACTCTTATTTACAAAATATTTACATATTTACAAATATTTACAAGTGTACAAATATACATATATGTATATGTATGTATGGGACTACCTGACATTGCCGACACTCCAGAATGCCGACAACCATATGGCCGACACCATATGATAAACATTCGGAACACTGACAATGCGGAACCGGCATTTCACTATAGTGCGGAATGGAACGATTTCCATTCCTGCACTGTAGTGCGACTTCAGAGTTAGTATATTAATGTTACGGGGGGTGTGGGGGATGGAGCGTAGTTGAAAGGAAATTTTATTTTCCTTTTACATGGTCTACTTACAATGTCGAGATTTCGGATGTCGGTCATAAGGTGTCGGCATTCTGAAATTTTGGTATTGTGAAGTAGATCTGTGTGTGTGTGTGTGTGTGTGTGTGTGTGTGTGTGTGTGTGTGTGTGTGTGTGTGTGTGTGTGTGTGTGTGTATATATATATATATATATATATATATATATATATATATATGTGTGTGTGTGTGTGTGTGTGTGTATACATATATATATATATATATATATATATATATATATATATATGGGTCTACTTTTTCTTATCGAAAGCTCATGATTTTGAAATGAAAAAGTACGACCCCATTTACATGAAAGTGCACTTTCATGATTACCGGTTCACTGAAGAGGTAATATTAAAAAAAAACACTACAAAGGCATTTTTTGCAGAAGGGAAAGTCCCCCTGCTCTCCCACACCCCCACTACTTTATATATATTAACTTCGAGATCGCACTACAGTGGGGAAACAGGTATATTCCCTTATCCCCACTGTAGAGTGCTTCGGTGTTGCAGTGGGGTTTTTTAAAATATTACTGGTTCGGTGAACCAGTAGTCACAAAAGTACGCTTTCGTTTAAGTGAACTTTCACATAAATGGAGTTGCACTTTTTCTTTTCAAAAGCATGAGCTTTCGATAAGAAAAAGTAGACCCATATATATATATATATATATATATATATATATATATATATATATATATATATATATATATATATATATATATATATATATATCTTTACAAATCTGTTTATAGAATCATACTAAATTTTCATCCATATTAGACCTACATTCCTTTTTCCATAACTACCATCTGATTTTACTTAAAAGTGTTGCTAAAATCCATTTACCATTAAACATAATTTCATTTATTCTTTCATTCCACATAACCCATATAACATAAAATAACTTTTTATCTATTCTTTTAACATATTCTTTACTTCTATTCTTATAATATCCATATTTAATAATATCCATGTTTATTCTATCCATTTCTTTTATATCTTCGAAAAAATCGTGTTTACGTATTTTTCCCCATAGTTTTTTTTTTTTAATCTTTTAAATTTCAAAAACGCATATTCTGTAATTTCTTCTTCTTGATAATATAAATATATTCTATCACTTTTCTTCGTATATGGCATATTTTCTTTTACTGGTAATGTATGTATTACCAGTTTCCACAAAATAATCTTGACATTCAACTGTCTGATTATACCATTTGCTTCTCATTTTTATAGCTTTAATTTTTTTCATCTTTTAGATTTTTGCATGCCTTTATATAGTAATGTTTTAGCATTACATTCTTATACCATACTCTTCTATCTTTTTCTATATTATCAGTTTTTATTTTCCACAAATAAATTTTTTAGTAATATTTTATATCCTCATTTCCTTTTTTTCTCTTTTACTCTCTTTTTTACCATACCCCAAAATTTATCATAATTATATTTATAAACTTTTACTACTATTCTCTCATCTTTTTCATTTATCCACTTTAACACTTTGTAGAAATTTATTGAAGTAATGTATACTACTGGGTTAATTAACACTAAACCTGATTTTTCTTTATTTGCATATAAAACTCCTCTTTTTACTGGGTTTAATCTAGAATCCCATATAAATGAAAAAATGTCTGCAATAATTCCCTTTCAAATACCTTTGGCAACATAAATACTTGCTAAGTATGCTATTTTTCCCATCAGAACTGAACATCAAGCAGGCTTCTTTGAAATATTTCCTGAGATTCCTGCACACATTCTCCCATTTCAGCATTTGCTTTCTCCTTCATTTCTTTTACCACTCCATCATCTCCTTCTCTCTCTCCATTTGCCTCCATGTTTCTCCAAGATGCCTCTGCAGCTCTAATGGAAACAGGAAGTCCTCCTCCAAAATGGGTTCCACTCACAACAGTGATGAGTAGGAGAAATTCCTCAATGCTCTAGTCAAATTTCTCCTTGTATAAATACTATCTCGAGTCACCCCTGAAAAGAGAATTCTACCCTAGTTGGACTAACCTGGTCAACAAAGGATGAATAAATAAATAAAATGTTTCTTAAATTCCATACACACACACACACACACACACACACACACACACACACGCACATCTCTCTCTCTCTTTATACATATATATATGTATATATATATATATATATATATATATATATATAAAATGTGGTGAAGCAATGTAGAAATGTGATGGAAATGGCAAAGAAAAAAAATCAGAGTATGGGTGAGGTCAAAATCCACATTGAATCAAAAATATTGAAATGCATGAATGTAATCAATGTGTATCATCTTTACTCTTCCAGTGCTATTTCTATTCCCTCTCCACCCAAGCCAGCCAAACCCAAACCCATTATGAAAGATGGCTTGGAGTCTCAACATGACAATTTTAGTGATAAAACTAATTATCCTCCTGTTCATTCTCATGCATTTTCCCAACCCAGTCAAAACTCAACTCATTTCTGAATTTCTGTAAGATTGCACAATATGTCGGAGATTGTGATACGAGTGATTAGCCTTCCTTCTCCTATCCCACTGTCTGTCTGTCTGGAGGCAGCAACATGGCTAATCCAATGTATCCACACTTCTTAGAGACATTTGCCAGATAGAGCTAGTACTAAAAAAGGTCTTCCACTCTAAACCAGTTAAATGACAAACAGCTTTAATCTTCTTCATAAAACAATTTACTTAATGGCCCTTGGTTGCCTCTTCCCTCTGACAGAGACAGAGATAAAATATGGAAGGAAAGGAACAGTGATCCTAACAATATGAACAAACTCTGGGATTATCTGAAACTGAGATTTTAAATGAGGATTAACAGCAAAGCTGACAAAGTGCAATTTATTAGAAAGTCACATCAGGCCCACCCTGGTCATCCAAACCGATTTTGACAATCTATTAAAACTGCAGTTATAATGTCTTTCCTAAAAAAAGTCTCAGCAAATGTCCCCTCAGGCAGTGCACTTAATAAGTTTATAAATAATATAGCCAACTCTGCAATATGCTAAGAACTTACAATTCAGTGATATCCAATCTGCCACACAAATAACACCTCTTCATCATTATTTACAATACCAGACTGTCTACTTGCAAATTACAAACAAAAGACAATTACAAAAATGTCCCAGTCAGCACTGATTGCACTTACAACCAGGACTTTCATTCAGTACTCTGTATACTAAAACTGGTTAGTCAAGTACTGTGTAAATCACTGACACCCAATTATATATTGTCCCTTGCCACTGACTCCATGCTCTTTAGTTTCAAATATACCCTCAATGCTGTCTTCCTGAAAGACCACCATTATCTTACATATCATATCAATCATTGTATAAAAAAAACACCAAAAACTTGGTCTTCTGTACCATAATCACAAACTACTCCCACCTTCCACCATATCCTCCCTAGCCATGTCTCTTCTCCTACCCTGTCTTCTGCATGCATCTCCAGTCCTTACTAACCTTAGTCATCTCTACTCTCTAAATTAGAACAAACTTACAACAAAAAAGCTAGATTTGCTTCCAGTCTACCCTATAAAACCTGCCACTGCCTCGCTCTTAAATCTTTACAATGGCCTGAATTCCAGAAACAGCCAGTTCTTCCACAACTACATATTATACACGCTATTCTCTATAACTCCATGTCCTGTTCATCTATCTCTAACATTGTATCACTCTATAATCCCCCGGTGTCAGCTTCCTACATCTGATAAACATCTCCTAGACATCCACAAACCAACAAAGAACATTGGAAAGTCCCTATATAAATTCTCTGTCGTTCATACCGGGAATGCCCTTCTCCTCTGCATAAGACGCATTCCCCTGAAAGCCCAATTAAAACTTAACCTTAAACAATACCTACAAAAGACCTGGTCCTGTCCTTGTCAACGTCCAACCTGAAATACTACTGCCATCTTCCTAATTCTACACCCTTACTCTAAGCTTCTTATTCTCGATTTTTCTTTCTAATGATTATACTACTGTGTACCTACATCTTGTTCATGTAAATATTTTTTTCTTATCGAGTTTATGGCTGTTTCTTGTAAATATTTCTGCATTATGATCATTTTATTTCATGTATAACTTCATTATATTATACCATTGTAAATGTACCCCTAATATATTGTAAAATAGTACATTCTTTCTGACAGGCTACATGACTTTCAGCCAAACTATAGTACTATTAAAGCTATATACCTGCTCGCTAAACAATATATAGAAATATGGATATGACCTACTCACCAGGAATATATTTCTTGATATAGTATAATCAGGATTGTATTCCTTGAGCTCAAACCTGCCTTTGAGTTTGTGGACCACACAATACTTATGCACAAGCTCACTAACTCTGTCTTCTCTAACGCTGTCACATTATGGTTCAAGGACAACCAGACTGATACTTTGGGGTGGCTGGAAACACTGAGCCTATTAGAACAGGAACTGGCATAAAAGGCAATCATCAAGGGGTTACACTTGCACTCTGTTGTTCTCAGCATTCTTTAATTACCTCCTATTGGACCAACAACTCCTGGTTAAAAGTATTAACATCTTTGCATAAAGATTTAGCCATGAGCAAGAACTATTTATATGCGCACTCTGAACAGACACCAAACTGGCTAACAAGGGGAAAAACAATGCTCCTACTTAAGAATGGACCTGCAAGCTACCCTAAAAATTATAGACCAATAACTTGCCTTCTGACGACATATAAACTATACACTGGAATTGTTGCTGACAGAGTTTATAGACATTTAGAAGAAAACTGAATTATGGCAATAGAAGAAATGGGAAATAAAAGAAAGTTATGTGGAACAAATGATCATTTGTTTTTAAAGTCATACTGGAGAACTGTAAATAGGGGAAGATATCTATGTATGGCATGGACTGACTACAAAAAAGCATTTGATAGTATCCCACATTCATGGATAAAAGAGTCCTTAAAAATGTATAAGATACACCCTACACTAATCGACTACATTACAGTGACCATGAAACAGTGGCAGACCACTTTGCAATTAAACCATGATAAAGGACAAATTATTATTCGAGGGATTAAAATTCAAAAGGGGATATTCCAGGGTGATTGCCTACCAACACTGCTATTCTGCCTTTTTCTTAACCCATTAAGCTGTCTACTTAACAGCTTAGGCCTTGGTTATAATTTGGCTCCTAGAAGACAACAAAGTGTAAAGACTTCTCATCTTCTCTTTGTCAATGATTTAAAACTGTACAGCTCATCAAACGAGGAACTGAAGAAACAACTGCAAGTTGTCAGAACTTTTTCGGATGATATAAGAATGTCATTTGGTCTTGATAAATGTACAAAAGCAACCTTTAAAGCAGGAAAACTGCAGCACCAAGACAACATCAGTTTGGGACAAGAATGTGATATAAAAGAACTTGAGCTGGAGGGAGTGTATAAATATTTGGGAATTGATGAAGGATCAGCAATAAAACATGATCAAATATGAATAAAATTTCATAAGGAATACTTTAGAAGACTTAAATTAATCCTAAAAACATGGTTGACATCTAGGAACAAAATCCAAGCCATAAACCAATTTGCTCTTCCTGTCCTAACTTACAGTTTTGGAGTGATAGACTGGCCCCAAAATGAGTTGGATAGATTAGATAGGCAGGGGTGGCTCATGCTATAGGACTGCAGGACTGCAGCTGCCCCACCTAAAAAAAGAAGAAAATCCCCCCACCTGTACAAAAGAAAGTTCCCCCCACCTGTACAAGAAAATTTAAAAAAAAGATTGCGAGTCACAGAACTCCACACATGTGTGCTTGGAGTTCCTGGGTACTCACAGAACTCCAGACTGCTATGTTAGACAGTCCAGATAGAGGAGAAAAGCATCTCTGCCCTGCCAGCCCAGATGTCTGTGCAGTGATGACAGCACAGATGAGAAGGAAACCAGACTGCATCATCGGCAGGCTGGAGCCTCCAGCCTATTCCTGTGAAGCCCAAACCAGAAACCAGCCATTAGCGTGTGAAGGCTGAGGAGGGGAAGAAACCAGCAGAAGAGGACTACAGAGGAGCTTGTTTTCAGGGGGGAATTAGCTGCCATGAAAAAGAAAACTGGAAGAAACCATCAGAAGAGGACTGCGGAGGAGCTTGTTTTCAGGGGGAATTAGCTGCCATGAAACGGAAGACTGGATCACCTACTGTCTGCAAGTAGTGTGTGTTTGTGTGTGTGTGTGTGTGTGTGTGTGTGTGTGTGTGTGTGTAATGCCCCAGTTGCTATATACTGGTGGCTATAGAGAACACATGGTGGTGGGTAGAGAATGCTCAGGCTTGAACCCTGTATCTTGGGTGCAGGTGGCAAGGACCTGAATTCCCCACCCTCCACCATGTGTAAAAAATGTGCAGATGTTTGCCTCATAGTTGTTCTGTTCCTTATAACATCTGTGGTTTCTGTGTATTTGTTTTTCCTTGCAAAAGTCAGTAGTGCTGTGGTGCACTGGTAGTATTGTTGCCTGACAGCTACAAGTTCTCTGGTTTGATTCTTGGCTGGAGTGCATTTGGTGTGGAATATGCATGTCCTCCCATCTTAGTAAGAACATGTGTCTTGTGTGTTTCTCCCTGCTCTGCTTTAAATTGGCTTTTGTTCCAAGTCAGACTTTCCTGGTTAACAAATGTTAAATAAAAATAACAGGCATTTGAATTTCAGACTTCATATTCTTCATAAAGTACATGGTAACACAAAACCTTTTATTCTTTTATTCTAGCAATTTTCTAAGTTTATAACATGGATATTTGAAATGTGTCCCTATTTTTGTGACTGTATTCCCCCATTATTGGCTTTGTCCAGTTTTTTTTGTGCTAAGGTTGAGGGCTATGGTGAGAACTGATTTCAGTGAATATGTTGGGGGGGGGCTGTATTCCCCCATTATTGGCTTTGTCCAGGTGTTTTGTACTAAGAGGTTGACAGCTATGGTGAGAACTGAATTCACTAAATGGTAGCCATTTAAGTTTCAGTCTTCCTCTCTTTTACAAAACAGATGATTTGGCATAGTGGTATGCTGCTCTGACTGTTTTGCAGAGGGTCTCCTGGGTTCAAGACTTGGCAGTGAAATGTCTGCTGGTAACAGCATTTTATTCTAGCAACTTTCCAACATTAAACAAGCAATGTTTAAAATGTGTCCCTGTTTTTTGGGTTTTTGCCCCCCCCCCTCCATAAATGTTGGCTTTTTCCAAATTTCTTGTGCTACAAAGTTCAGAGATACAGCTAAGTGTCGAGTAGATTTTACAAGGAGCTGAGGGCTGCAAGGGAACAAAAGTTTAGTGCTGCTTATGCTGAGTCTGCTTGTATTGTTAATAACACAAGAGGTAGTGTACTTGCTTTTGATGCAGAAGGCTGTGGGTTCTACTCCCACAGTAGGTCGATGCATTGCTGATACTGTACTGTGTTGTAAAGGGGGTGGATGCTGTAGTCCTTTTTGGTGAAGGCATTTGGTAACTATGAACCTGTTATCAGTTTGCCAACCATTCCCTGTTGCAATATTACTAGCTTATCATTTTTTTAATGCAACATAGGCAATTTATTCCTCAAGGCAACAGGCACTTTATTTGTAGATGAAACAATAACATATAAAGTTGTTTGCTAGCAGCAACCTCTTCTTTAGTTACAGATTTCTTTAATGTGGAATTATTTAGATGACTTTTACTTCTCCAGAGTGTGCATATTTACTGATACTGGTGGACTGTAGAAGTTTGAATAGACTTTTTTATGATGGAAAAGTTCTGAATTGGGCAGTTTTGTCATTAATGGTGCATGCATTTTGTTTCATTGTTTACTAGAAAAATGTTCAAAACAATACATTTAAAATGCCCTCTAACAACTGTACTGTATTGTACAAGGAATAAAATTTAATACAATCAGGAAGGTTATCAAAGAGTACGTGAATGTTTCGTGTTCAAGGGGCCTATGATTTTGAAAACAGCCCAAAGTTAATCTTTATCTGCCACTGGCAAAATGTATTTTCTTTGACTGTAGGTTTCAATGCTTTTTCAATGAATGTGAGTTTCAAGGGCAGAGAATTTTTAATGCTAAGACTATTTTCATTGAGAGACTGCATTGCTTTGTTTAGCAGATATCTATTAAAGTTTGTGCTTGCAAAATGCAAAATAAAACTTTCATATGAAATCCAAATCATTGCAGAAGTAAAGTAGTATGCACATTACAGTGTTTATGGTAAATGGGGTGAAATAACCAAGGAATGGGACACTGGAATGGCTGCAAGGGGGAGGCTCCATTCGACCATGATTTTGTGAGGGGGGGAAGGGCAGCAAACTCATAGATGGCCCCAGATGAATTGTACATCTCAACTGTCCAAATTTTTGAAGAATTAATAGATTTTTGTTTCTTATTTTTGGTTTGTTCCTCATAAAATGTGTGGTTTTCTGGCAAATCATTTAGGAATGAAGTCACTAAATGACAGATATTGAGTTTCAGATGTCATAACCTTCAGAAAAATGCATGCTAAAGCAATACCTGTTATTCTATTAACTGTCAAGTTTATACAAGAGCAATTTTTAGTACTGTTTGTATGCTTCCCCCAATATATTTGGCCTTGTCCAGATTTCCTGCATTAAGAGGTTGAGAGATACATGCAAATAAATTGCTTTATAGATTTAGGAATATCCAAACCTCTCAACTGTCCCTAATTTTGGCTCAAAATGTTGCTCTCCCCCTAATAATCCCTCTGCAAAATGGCAATTTTGGAAGAAAACGTGGAGGGCTTACAATTATAAATTGCTGTAATGGTCAGAGTTATAGATTACTTTTATTTCAGACATGCATGTAGATGCTCTTATTTTGTCAGCTGCTCAAGTTAGCAGTACTAATATTAAAAAAGTGTCCCTTCTTTGACAGGTTCCCAGCTGTATTGTGTGGCAATTTTATATTTTTGCATCACATTTTTGGTCTGTTTGTTATAAAATTGTGGTTTTCTGACAAATTAGTGGCAAATCATTAAAGACCGAAGTTAGAAAATAATGGCAGACATTTGAGTTTTAGATTTCATACCCTTCAGAAAATTCATTCTAATGCAAGACCTACTACTTTCTAAGTGTATAAGAGTAATATTTAAACACTGTCCTTATTTGTGGGCCTGTGTCCCACTTCTATGTATGGCTTTGTCCAGATTTCTTGCTGTGAGGTATGAGTGTCAGAGCCATCACTGTCAGCCAGAGACATTTCAAATTGTGACATAATTGTTGCACCCCAGTCCCCATTGTAGTGGCTCTGGATGTGTCCAGGCAAGGCAAGGAGCAGTTACGCAGTGTAAATGTGCAGAGTATTCCCCCATCCAAGGTAGACCAAGTACGACTGTGGCTTTTCATCTGTCCTTGATTTTGCAGAATGTTCTGGTTTTCTGTCATATTTTTATAGTTGATTTATGCTTCTTCTTATTCAGAAAATGCATGCTGTTGCAGTGCCCTGTTGCTCTGTGTTTAAGTAGCAATGCTTTAATGACCATCAGGTAAGCTTGTCGGAGATTGTAAGATGCAAGTAAGCTTTAATAAGCATACTGTTAAAGAATTACCAACATTGAAAGCCTTTTCGTTGTTGCCATGCAGAGAATATTTACATAACTAGATAACATATAAGCCTTAGGTATTGAAATGCATATGACAGTATTTGTAATAAAGGACAGGATTATAGTATTTTCAGAAGCTCATTACATTTTTTAGAGACTTGCAGTCATCCTTGCAGGCTTTACCCGTAAACTAAACAGAATGCCAATCTATCATGTGTGGCCCATAACTTGTGCAGTAATACTTTAAGCAATTTATCTTGAGCTTGTTTCTTGTTTGCTGTTCATTTTTTACTTTGATCATGTCTTCCCCATGAAACAAGTACATAGTTGCTGTCAGGCAGCAGGACTTTTTTGGATAAGAAACATTTTTACAAGTGGGGGTATCACACATAGATTGCTACTTTCAGCATGTTACTTGGTAATTTTATAAAGCTGAATATAAATTATAATTAGAACTACAGTGCAAAGAGAAGTGGTTTGAGTTGAGTGCTGCTTGTTTTTTTTTTTATAGTTGATTCTGACTGGCATTCCAGTAATGTATTTAAAAAGTAATTTATTTTTTCATGCACCACAACCTTTGTGTTTCCATCTAGATATTAAGTAAGTTGTCATGTAGCCAATGCATTGAAATATTTTTTTCTTCTACACTTCATTTTGTCTTGATTGGACTTTCATAATGATAGTTTGGCACCCAGGGCAGCTTATTTAATTAAAGTTCCAGTTGTTGTGGTTTTGAGCATAGCCCCACCCCTTTCTAGTTGGGCACACCCCTTCTCATTGGCCCCATGCATTCACCTGTCTCCTACAGCCCAACTTTAATTTGAAATCACCAGCCACCACTGTAGAGAGGAAAACAAGAAGGGTGCTTCACGCTCAGCAAATGATTTATAAAATCAGTGCATACCAAGACATGCGTAGAATGGGCGTGCCTTCGTTGAAGGTTGGACGTCGAGATGGCACCTCGGCACAATAAAAATCTACTGCAAATCATTTGTGGACCAGAGTTCCGCTGTGGTGACCTCTAACCGGGAAAAGCTGAAAGAAGAACAACAAACAAGATTATATATTCCCCGTTCCGAAGGAGGGATGGGCCTCCTAGAAATTTATTACATGCATAGATCTGCAATCTATATATGGATATATATTATATTTATTATATATTATTATACAGTATATTGCACTTATCCAATTACACATATAAAAATATTAAACTTGCCTACTACTGAATCAAGACAAGCAGTAGCTATCAACATATTACTTCCAAGACTGGAATTTGAACCACTAATGATTTCTTTATTGCCATCTCAGAATACTGCCCTATTACAAACAACAGAAACCATGATACTTAGATTCATACATTTGGCTATTCATAAAGAACACCAGTATACTAAATTAAGTAAAGAAAAATGGCCACCAGCCCCAGCAAGAGCAATGTTCTTACTAAATGCATTTACTTTGAATTTGCTAAATAAAGGATATTGCCCATCACTGAAAAAACAAGTTGATAGTTATGAAGCAAACACATACACAGTGGAATACAGGTGCATTTCAGCCATTCAGAATATGCATTTACAAAAATTGCACCATCATATTGGAACACGATTCCAGATAGTATAAGATACCTTAATGTCCCCTTCACCACGCTTGACAAGGAGAAGGTCACAGTCAGTTGTCTGTCTGATGCCATAATCCATCACATCACACATGCACTTAAGTCTCTCCACAAGTACAAGTACAACTCTGCCATTGTCCATGTTGGTGTGAAATACTTGAGATGTACCTCCCTGGACTATGTGAAGAGAGACATAATTGAGCTTTCAGAGTATGTGTCCTGGGCAGGTATGACCCTAGCTCTAAGCAGCATCCTACCTTCACCAAGAATTATACCACAATACCAACAACAATTAACTGACTTCAACAATTGGCTTAGTTTCTGGTGTCATTCCAATGAGATCCAGTATCTGTCTACCTGGGATGACATGGACAACAGGCCTCGATGCTTTGCCAGAGA
This sequence comes from Protopterus annectens, assembly GCF_019279795.1. NCBI lineage: Eukaryota > Metazoa > Chordata > Ceratodontiformes > Protopteridae > Protopterus > Protopterus annectens. Next base: position 151,685,881 of record NC_056725.1, read on the forward strand.
TGGCCTCCACCTGTCACCACAGGGTTTCCAGATCCTGGCCAAGGCTCGCATCTCCCCCATTGTGCCTTTTTTAGGCAATGTCCCAAAGACAAATCCTCCAACATAAAAGATCTGTCAAAAAGCAAATTGAAGGTCATGCTGCTTAATGCTAGGAGCCTTAACCTGAAAATGCACTCACTGGAGGCTCTCCTTGCACTGGAAGATGCCGATGTCTGTGAGGTCATGGAAACTTGGTTCAGGGCTGCAGAGAGCACCCCCTGCCTTACTAGGCTATACCTCATTCCACACATTCTGACCCCAAAATGAGGTCTGGAAGACTAAGGGTGGTGGAGTCTCTGTCTTCAATAAGGACAGGCACACCTCCAGACTGGTTTGCCAGCATGATGCACTGGAACTACTCCAGGTGCAACTGACAGTTGGCAAGACACACATCCAAGTTACAGCCAGCTATAGACCCCCTTTTATGACTCAGGATACCCATTCCTCTTACCTGTATGTAGTTGACTCCATTAAGGTACCCCCTAACACCCTGATCCTTGGTGACTTCAACTACCCCACCATCGACTGGGTGAACTATTCCTGAACTAATGCACTCACTTAATGATTCCTTAACTTCATCAATTCTAATGCACTAGACCAGCTTGTGTCTCATCCCCCACAAGGGGAGATAACATTCTGGACTTGGTTCTCATCAACATGGGTGACTACTGCACCATTCCCATGGTATGTTCTTCCTTGGTGAGATCAGATCATCAGACTGTCTCATTCAAAGTTTCTATCCCCCCAACCCCCCTAACAATAATCAAGATAAAAAAACTTCTCAAAAGCTGACTACAACCTCCTAAGGGAGGGTATCTGTAGCTTCACACCACCACCCCCCTCAGAGGATGCATACAACCATACTGAACAATACACCAATGGAGTATACAAGAACCTGTACAACTGCATGGACTCAGCCATACCCAACAGAACTAAAACCTGCTCCTTAAGGAAACACAAACCTATTTGGTGGACATCCTCTAGCAACAGGCTTTACAACAAAAGGAAGAAACTGCTGTCCAAGGGTAAAAAGGAACATATTCCAAATTGGAAAAACTCCCTCCTTAGAAGCAACAACCAAATTAGATCACTAGTGAAGGCTTGCAAAGCCAATTGTGAATCAAAGCAAGCCTCTGAAACAAAGGGGAAACCACAAAGCCTTCTTCAGTTACATGAGAAACCTCCATGGCAAAGCCCAGGTTTGTTCCAAATTACTACTTAATAGTATAATTTACACCACTCTTGTTGACTTAGCCAACCTGCTAGCAGATAGGTTCAGCGCAAACTTCACCTCACCCCCCTGCCCCCCAAAGGCCCTTTCGACATCCCAGATACTTGTTCCGCACCTCAGTTCTCCATAGATCAAGTGCTAAAGGCCCTATCCAAGGCAAAGAACACAGCTTCCATGGGACCTGATAGTATCCTAGGCTGTATTCTGCACCAACTCCAGCCAGAACTGGCATCACCACTGAGCACCCTATTCCACCACATCCTAAGTACAGACTTCATTCCATTGTCATCACTTTGTACAAAGGTGGTGCAACTACCGAACCTGGGAACTATCGCCACATTAGCTTCGCAAGTCTGATCTGTAAAGCCATGGAGCATATTATTATGGATCTCATAAACAAGGACATAGGTAATCTCCAAGCACTTGACCCCACCCAGTTTGGATTGGTTAAGGGCAGTTCTTGCCTGTTGAACCTGGCTGACTTTTTTGAGACTGTCACCAAGGCCCTGAATGAGGGAAAGTCAGTGCATACAGCTTACCTTGACCTGACCAAGGCTTTTGATGCAATCCCCCACTCGGGCATCATCGGACAGCTCAAACAACTTGGTGTAAATCCCTGTCTCATCAGGTGGGTTGCCAACTGGCTCACTGACAGGACCCTCAAAGTCAAAATAGGCACCTCCACTTCCGATAACAGATCTTTCATGGTTTGCTATCATAATATCTAATCCAGCTCTGTCAACCGCACTATGTTTGAACGCAAAAAGTCGAACACGGCAATGTCAAACTTCAAAAACAAGCCTAGGAATGGGTTTTAACATGGGTCGACATAGGGGCGAGGTTTGTAGTTCGGCAATAGCAGTGAACACCTATCTCAACCCATGTTAAAACCGTTCCTAGGTTTGCTTTTGAAGTTCGACATTGCCGTGTTCGACTTTCCGTGTTTGAACATAGTGCGGTCGACATAGTTGGATTCAAAATTATTATAGTAAACCCCTTTCACTAGTGGAGTTCCCCAGAGATCTGTCCTGGGACCCCTAGTGTTTGCCATCTACTTTTCAGAGGACCAGGCAAAGACAAAAAGCCTGTGGCTGACCAAGTTTGTGGATCACTGTAAGTTGGGTCCTGTCATTAAGTTCCCAAACGATGTTAACATACTGAAAGAGGTTCTCATAGCAACTAATAACTGGTGCCAAAGTCTTGGCCTCAAGCTAAACGCAAAAAAATGTATCATCATACCATTCAGCAAAAACACACCCCCTACTGATTACCACATCAATGGCAACCCCCTAAGAATGCAACCTGTGGTGAGAGACCTGGGCACTCAGGTTGATAACAGCCTCACATTCGACCATCATGTAGCAGCAGTGGTCAGAAAAGCCTTTTACTTGGCTCATCTCATAGGTAAAGGGATTGCATCCAGAAAAACAGAGGTTATTACCTCTCTATACTCCTCCCTCATTAGACGAATAATTGAGTATAACGCCCCATTTGTTATGTACCTCTCCAAATATCTGCACCAACTTGAAAGGCCACAGCAATACCTCACAAAGAGAATCCATAGCCTCCAACACCTGTTCTATGTGGACAGACTCAAATCACTTTCACTCTATTTGGTATCATACACATTGCTCAGGAGTGATCTGTGTCTCACCTAAGGCAATTTCGGACCCTGCCCTACTAGAGATGCTCCATATCCATAAGTCTAACTCCTCATGCACTACCTGCTCAAAAGGCCTGAATCTTATATGTGACATGAACAAAACCTGCTGGAGAGACAGGTTTGTCTCCCACAGGCTGCCCCGCCTCTGAACTACACTTCCCATACATGTCAAACAGAGTACCTCACTGACCCTCTTCAAGCACAACCTTGATGAGTAGATGGGAAACCACAAATTTGTCCCATGGGTTCCACCTGTGTCCCTCATTGACAGGGATAACAGGTGCTGACTAAGGTTACTTTTTGGGGATAAACTCTTGGCTAGGCTTCTAAGGACCCCAGGGCCATTAGCCTAGTAACCTCCTATAATCCTATGACCCTTACATACAACAGGCATACAATGAGTACCTTCCTTACACAAAATGAGTACCTTCCTTACATACAACAGGCATACGATGAGTACCTTCCTTACATACAATGAGTACCATCCGTACATACAACAGGCATACAATGAGTACATTCCTTACATACAATGAGCACCTTCCTTACATACAGCAGGCATGCATACAATGAGTACCTTCCTTACATACAATGAGTACCTTCCTTACATACAACAGGCATACAATGAGTACCTTCCTTACATACAATGAGTACCATCCGTACATACAACAGGCATACAATGAGTACCTTCCTTACATACAATGAGTACCTTCCTTACATACAGCAGGCATGCATACAATGAGTACCTTCCTTACATACAATGAGTATCTTCCTTACATACAACAGGAATACAATGAGTACCTTCCTTACATACAATGAGTACCTTCCTTACATACAGCAGGCATACAATGAGTACCTTCCTTACATACAATGAGTACCTTCCTTACATACAACAGGCATACAATGAGTACCTTCCTTACATACAATGAGTACATTCCTTACATACAGCAGGCATACAATGAGTACCTTCCTTACATACAATGAGTACCTTCCTTACGTGCAGCAGGCATGCATACAATGAGTACCTTCCTTATATACAATGAGTACCTTCCTTACATACAACAGGCATACAATGAGTACCTTTCTTACATACAATGAGTACCTTCCTTACATACAACAGGCATACAATGAGTACCTTCCTTACATACAATGAGTACCTTCCTTACATACAACAGGCATACAATGAGTACCTTCCTTACATACAATGAGTACATTCCTTACATACAGCAGGCATACAATGAGTACCTTCCTTACATACAATGAGTACCTTCCTTACGTGCAGCAGGCATGCATACAATGAGTACCTTCCTTATATACAATGAGTACCTTCCTTACATACAACAGGCATACAATGAGTACCTTTCTTACATACAATGAGTACCTTCCTTACATACAACAGGCATACAATGAGTACCTTCCTTACATACAATGAGTACCTTCCTTACATACAACAGGCATACAATGAGTACCTTCCTTACATATAATGAGTACCTTCCTTACATACAACAGGCATACAATGAGTACCTTCCGTACATACAATGAGTACCTTCCTTACATGCAACAGGCATACAATGAGTACCTTCCTTACATACAATGAGTACCTTCCTTACATACAATGAGGACCTTCCTTACATACAACAGGCATACAATGAGTACCTTCCTTACATACAGTGAGTACCTTCCTTACATACAACAGGCATACAATGAGTACCTTCCTTTCATACAATGAGTACCTTCCTTGCATACAACAGGCATACAATGAGTACCTTCCTTATATAGAATGAGTACCTTCCTTACATACAACAGACATACAATGAGTACCTTCCTTACATACAATTAGTACCTTCCTTACATACAGCAGGCATACAATGAGTACCTTCCTTACATACAATGAGTACCTTCCTTACGTACAGCAGGCATGCATACAATGAGTACCTTCCTTATATACAATGAGTACCTTCCTTACATACAACAGGCATACAATGAGTACCTTTCTTACATACAATGAGTACCTTCCTTACATGCAACAGGCATACAATGAGTACCTTCCTTACATACAATGAGTACCTTCCTTACATACAACAGGCATACAATGAGTACCTTCCTTACATACAATGAGTACCTTCCTTACATACAACAGGCATACAATGAGTACCTTCCGTACATACAATGAGTACCTTCCTTACATACAATGAGTACCTTCCTTACATACAACAGGCATACAATGAGTACCTTCCTTACATACAATGAGTACCTTCCTTACATACAATGAGGACCTTCCTTACATACAACAGGCATACAATGAGTACCTTCCTTACATACAGTGAGTACCTTCCTTACATACAACAGGCATACAATGAGTACCTTCCTTACATACAATGAGTACCTTCCTTGCATACAACAGGCATACAATGAGTACCTTCCTTATATAGAATGAGTACCTTCCTTACATACAACAGGCATACAATGTGTACCTTCCTTACATACAGTGAGTACCTTCCTTACATACAACAGGCATACAATGAGTACCTTCCTTACATACAACAGGCATTCAATGAGTACCTTCCTTACATACAATGAGTACCTTCCTTGCATACAACAGGCATACAATGAGTACCTTCCTTACATACAATGAGTACCTTCCGTACATACAACAGGCATACAATGAGTACCTTCCTTACATACAACAGGCATACAATGAGTACCTTCCTTATATAGAATGAGTACCTTCCTTACATACAACAGGCATACAATGATTACCTTCCTTACATACAGTGAGTACCTTCCTTACATACAACAGGCATACAATGAGTACCTTCCTTACATACAACAGGCATACAATGAGTACCTTCCTTACATACAACAGGCATACAATGAGTACCTTCCTTACATACAATGAGTACCTTCCTTGCATACAACAGGCATACAATGAGTACCTTCCTTACATACAATGAGTACCTTCCTTACATACAACAGGCATACAATGAGTACCTTCCTTACATACAATGAGTACCTTCCTTACATACAACAGGCATACAATGAGTACCTTCCGTACATACAATGAGTACCTTCCTTACATACAACAGGCATACAATGAGTACCTTCCTTACATACAATGAGTACCTTCCTTACATACAATGGGGACCTTCCTTGCATACAACAGGCATACAATGAGTACCTTCCTTATATAGAATGAATACCTTCCTTACATACAACAGGCATACAATGAGTACCTTCCTTACATACAGTGAGTACCTTCCTTACATACAACAGGCATACAATGAGTACCTTCCTTACATACAACAGGCATACAATGAGTACCTTCCTTACATACAATGAGTACCTTCCTTGCATACAACAGGCATACAATGAGTACCTTCCTTACATACAATGAGTACCTTCCGTACATACAACAGGCATACAATGAGTACCTTCCTTACATACAACAGGCATACAATGAGTACCTTCCTTATATAGAATGAGTACCTTCCTTACATACAACAGGCATACAATGAGTACCTTCCTTACATACAGTGAGTACCTTCCTTACATACAACAGGCATACAATGAGTACCTTCCTTACATACAACAGGCATACAATGAGTACCTTCCTTACATACAACAGGCATACAATGAGTACCTTCCTTACATACAATGAGTACCTTCCTTGCATACAACAGGCATACAATGAGTACCTTCCTTACATACAATGAGTACCTTCCTTACATACAACAGGCATACAATGAGTACCTTCCTTACATACAATGAGTACCTTCCTTACATACAACAGGCATACAATGAGTACCTTCCGTACATACAATGAGTACCTTCCTTACATACAACAGGCATACAATGAGTACCTTCCTTACATACAATGAGTACCTTCCTTACATACAGTGAGGACCTTCCTTACATACAACAGGCATACAATGAATACCTTCCTTACATACAGTGAGTACCTTCCTTACATACAACAGGCATACAATGAGTACCTTCCTTACATACAATGAGTACCTTCCTTGCATACAACAGGCATACAATATGTACCTTCCTTATATAGAATGAGTACCTTCCTTACATACAACAGGCATACAATGAGTACCTTCCTTACATACAGTGAGTACCTTCCTTACATACAACAGGCATACAATGAGTACACTGATTTTTTTTTGTTTGCTCTCTTTGCTCACCCATCATGCCCATCCCAACCACCACATATACAATTATATTTATAATTATTAACTGGTCCTACAACTGCTAATAAGATGACAACATGAATATTACAAGAAAATCTACTGTAAAATATACAAATCATCTCAAAATGTAGTTCCAAAATATACAACTAATGTAAATAACCTGTAAAATTAGCTAGATTCTACCAGCATTCCTTCCTGTAAAAGTAAATAAATACCAAACACCTGACATTTATGTCATACTCTTTAAAGGAATATTTAGAACAAAAAGTAATGAGTTTCATGCATCAAGTCTTAATTCAACAGCTTTAAAGAATTAGCTCAAAACCAGCGTACTGGGATCTTTTTTAGATAAAAGTAGTCATTTTATCACTAAGCAACAACATTTAAACAATTTGCTTCTAAATATTTACATTGACATTATATTTTAAACAACACTACTTAAAACATAAATAACACTACAAATAAAACATTTCTTCTGCAAATAACATACTCAAATAATGCAATGATTAAAGAAAATCAAGAGCAATAGCTCAACTATTTCGAAATAATGCCTACTTCTGTATGTGCCAGCAATGTACTAGGAACTAAATCTCCACCAAAAGACTATGCTATTCTTACCGTTACAGTAAAATTATCATGTGTATATATTTTACTCAGATAAGTATAAGTACTTTATTGTTTTGCCTACGACAACCAGTGACATTTATTCTCTCTACCATTGTGCTTGAATACACAAGTAACAATAGTACTTAAAACTGTCTCTTATCATAGGTTCATAGGTTCATAGGTTTATACTAGGCTATCTGCCCTAAGGCATTTATAAGCCTAGCCCAAATTTTTGTGGCTTACGCCACCCCTTATATGAAAAAATACTGTACCCATTAGTTTGTTGTGCCTCTGTCCTGCAGTGACACAGAGATGATTCCTGGGGTAAACCTACGATCTCCCATCCACAGGTCAAGATTTCTCTTGAACAGAGCCAGCGAGGTGCTCTGCCTCACATGGACCGGGACTCTATTCCACAGCATAGGTTGTCTCTGAGTGATAAATCTATCCCTCCAGCACTTCCTATTTATATCCGTGCTAAGGTTTAAGTTGCTTGCTCTAGTGGTTTTGGTGGATTTGGATTTTTTGAGGTGGAGCATGTCCATTAATTCTGGGTTGGACATGGCCTTGTATGTCAGGCACATGTCACCTCTGAGCAGACGGTATGCAACTGAATAGAGCTGAAGTTTCTTCAATCTGGCAGCATATGACAGATTTTGGAGTCCCTTTATCCTTTTGGTGAGGAACTTTTGGGGTCTCTCCAATTGCTGCAGATGTCGGGTGCGATACATCCCGAATGGGGCATTGTACTCGATCATTGGTCTGATAAGTGAAGAGTACAGGGGAACAATGACCTCACTAGATCTGGATGTGAATCCCTTCATGATCAGGTGGGCAATGTAGAAGGTCTTTACTCCTGCTACTGAAACTTCAAACTCTACTGACACTCTGCCCAATGAATTCCTAAAAATTGCCACAAATGCCATAGCCTACCATGTATCCATACTCATTAATAGATCTATTATTGCAAACTATGTCCCATCCCTCTGTAAGAAGTTCTTCATTATCCCACTACATAAAGGTGGAAATTCCACCAATATATCAAACGACAGGCCTATAGCTATACTGTTACCTATATCCAGAATTCTAGAGAAATGTATCCACAACCAACTCCTTCCACCACTTATTTGAAAACAATCTTCTCTCTCCTACCCAACATGGCTTCAGACCAACACATAGTACCCCCATAGCTCTCTTGTCCTTCACTGAGTCAGTCAATAAAGCCCGTAACATGGGCCATTTTGTCTCATCCCTATTCCTTAACCTGTTTAAACCTTTTGATGCTGTCTCTCATCCTCAGCTCCTATCTGAACTCTCCCTCCTTGGCTTATCAGACCATAGCTTAAAATGGTTCTCCAGTTACCTATTTGACAGATATCAGTCCATCAAATGGGACTCTTCTCTATTTCCCTATCTACCAGTCATCACTGGCATTACGCAGTGCTCCATCCTAGGCCCTCTCCTCTTTAACATATTTATTAACAACCTTTCATCTGGATCCAAGCACACAATATTAGTCTAGTATGTGGATGACTCTACCCTAGTATGCTCTTCTAACAATCTTACCAAACTATAAACACTGATACAAATCACCTTTAACTCCATAGAAGCCTACATTTCCAACAACCAAATCTTGCTCAGTCTTAAGAAGTCCACACTCCTCTTATTTTTTCATAAGCAACACTTTCTTGACAAAGGATCCTTCAGAATATCTTCAGTAAACAACACAGTATTAGATGTTGTTCCTCATACCAAACTACTAGGTATTACTATTGATGACAATCTCAAATTTGACTTGTATATAAATAAGACTAGCAAATTAACCCATCAAAAACTCAGTATGCTATATAGGGCTAAACCATTCCTAACGAACTCTACTAGAGCCAGATTTGCAACCACATATCTTTTACCTTCCCTTGTTTATGCCTGACCTATTCTAACTAGCCTAAGCAACACCTTGAAAACCAAACTTGAACAATGTCACAACACAATAGCAAAATTTGACACTGCCCAACCTTTGTAAATCTCATCACTGCCTAGCTGTTAAACAACGTAACTGGCTTGAGCTTCCACATCAAATATACATGAACCAGCTACTCATAACTCATGAACTACTCTACAACCCCCTAGTCTCGCCAACCATCTACTCCATCTTAAAATACTATCTTCCTCATCGGGAGTTTCAATCTGCTGACAAACATCTTTTATCGATTCATAAACTGACAAGATCCAGTGGTCACAGTCTCTATTCTTACTGCATAGCTAAAGCTTGGAATAACATGCCACCTACTATCTGACAAGTCCCTTGCTACCAAAATTCCAAGTCCCTTTTAAAGAGCATCTTTCCAAATTTTGGTTATGGTCATGGTCCTGACCTACCTAGCCTTTAGCTAATATTGGCAGCTGGCATTTTTCCATGATTTCCCCTTGTAATCATCTTGAATGCTCCTTAACTACATGCTAAGTTGTTCTCTAACTCATAATTTACTCACACTAGAATAACCCTATACCTAACTATATATTTGTTACTACTAATAATACTCAAAAATTGTATTCTATTATCTGCATAAGTTTTTGCATATGTAATTTTTTCATACTGTTTAATATCTATATCTAAGATATACTTTTTACTACTTGTAAATATCCCTGTATCAACTTTATATTTTAAAAATCTGTAGAGAAGATTATTTAGTCTCAGTGTTAATGTTCTTGTAATGTGTATAATTGACGTGGAGCTTTTTTTCCCAGGCCTCTGTTGAAAATGTGTAATCTGTGCCCAGTCAGACTTTCCTGGTAACCAAATGTCAGATAAAATAAAATAATAAAATAAAACCATGAAATTCCCATCAGCTGTAAATTCAAAATAATGGCACTAAATTAGTATCCGTTAACACAATTTCCACTACTGCTCTTCAGCTCCTACACAGTACTGTTGTTTGTAAGAACATAGCCTTAGAGATGACTGCTAAAACCTAAACAACTTTATTTATTTTTATTATTATTTTACATTTGTTTAGTGGGAAGGTCCAACTGGGCATAGATCCCATTTTCAGCAGAGCCCCGGGGAGAAAAGCTCACAAAGATTAGTACAGCAAATGCAGTAAATACAATACACACGTTAATAAAGTACAGTACAGAGTCAAACAGTTAATAAGGTACAGGTTCAAGGCCAAGCAAGGAGTAAAAAGTAAATATACTATAAGGAGCACAGTGTGTTACAATAAACAGTACAGTTGAAAGGACATTTTGTTCAGTTATTTGGTTACATTCATTAGTGGCTAGTACAGTAAATACACACTGATTAAGAGTTTAGAAAGGAGTTGTTGCAAGTTTATTTTCTCTCTTCTTACAGCAACTGATCGCAAATCAGAAACTATATAACTATCATCACAGTAATCAACACAGATGCCATTTAATTCTTTTTTACCTGTGTATTATTACAAACTACTATCAGATAACATCAATGGCAACTGTAGAGTTATCCCAAACTAAAAACTAACCATAAAACACAGACTATACCTGCCTGCTTATACAGTCAGAGCTATAGAAGGGTGAATTATGTGTCCTGGGTGATACACACACATGCAACAGTATTCCATCATGATTTTTTCAAAAATATTTAAAGGCTTATATACAAACAACTTGCAAGCTATCATGTTTTTTTTTTTTGGGGGGGGGGGTTTGAGGTAGGTTTTTTTTTTTAGAAAAGTACAGTTTGGCGAACAATGTATAGGCTGTTTATATGACAGATTTTCTGACAACTTATCAATCACAAACATTTTTTATGTACATTAATCTTTCCCTACAAATATGGTGCCTGGATCAGTTGCCCCATTCATCCACCCTACTGGAGTGGAGTTGATTATATTAGCTAGGGGGGTGTGGAGGGCGTAGCTCCCCCACACACACATCATGGGGTGTGGGTGGAGGGCTTGACCTCTGCAAACAACACTGAAAACAGCATTTTACACTCATTATTTTTGGTGGGTTCTCTTTCAGGGAGTAGAGGCTTCAGGGAAGGTGATTCATCCACTCATAGTAGAAACAGATGACTTTTATATAAGGTTTTGTACTGCCTGCATCAAATGCACTAATAAAGTTAATAAATCAAAAAGATAAGCACTTTTTGTTTAATCTAACACTTGGAGAAAGCAGTGCTCAAATTTAATAAGGTATATGTGGACAACATGCACTTGGGGAGGTGCATTCAGTTGAATACATACCCAAAATGACTTATAATAGCTAAATTTCCTAATGATGGTAAGGCTGAAAACTATCAATACAAAAAATCAACAAAGATCAAGTTGAAGAAAATTAAAAGTTGAGTGGGACAGGGAAGTGTATTCGAATAGGACGGTATATCAAATTCAGTAAAAAACAGTGAACACATTTTTTGTGAAGTATAGGAAAGATATCCACCTAATGAGGGCCTAATTGGTATAGAATATCAGGAAGCTTTTCTTTTGCTAGAAGAAGAACACACATTTACTGGAGAGTAAGATGTTCCTCATCAACTGCAGCATGAAACAAAATTTACAGTGTGTGATTACAAGTCAGTGATGAAGTGGTGTTCAGTTCCCAGTACACAGAAACAGAGCAGCAAACAATTGCAGCATTTCTGAAAGGAATTTGTGAATTCCATACAAAGCAGCAATCGCAATTAAAATAACTCATTCTGCGGTGTAAAAGGTAGGGGAATAACAGGCTCCAAGGGAAGTGGTTTCCACAAAAACAGAAATACAGATGACACAAGATGCACAGAACAGAACATTTATTTTTGTGCTGAGTGCATCCTTTGCTCAGAGGCGCAAGGTGCAATTAACATGTTGCCCACTGAATTTGAGAACAACTGAATGCAATTTAAACAAATGTATTACAACTGAGAATGAATTACTAGCTGCTCTGTTGGAATGTCACATTGGGTGAAAAGAAGAATCAGAGGAAGGAACAGAAACCGAAAGTAAGCTTTTCATGTTTTAGGTAATAGGCTTGTCTACAGTATATATACACACATTATCTATCTATCTGTCTGTCTGTCTATCTATCTATCTATCTATCTATCTATCTATCTATCTATCTTCTATAGCTATAAGAGAAGTTGCTTTATTGCATCATGGATTAATTTTCATTCCTGGCAAAAGAACTAAGCTTGTTGATACTTTAAATAGTTTAAAGTTATATGTTAAAAATTTAAATGTAAAATTATTTACTTATACTGTGTTACTTGCTGGGGGACACTGGAACTGTGTCCACAGTGAGAAGACCAAATGTTTTCAATCCATTTTGAATCCCCACTAAAGCAACTTTAGAATGAAGTGAGAAGGTTGCTAAATGCCCTACTGGAAGGAACATTTTATAATCTCAGTATGGATGAAAGATAGGTGTTGTGAAATCTAAAAAAGGACCATGGCAAATGTTTTATGAAGACAGACATAGGGGGAGCCCTGGTGGTGAATGCCACAGTTGTTAATTTCAAAATTATATTATCTGATGAGAAAATCTACAGTATTTAAAATGAGCAAGGCTTACAGAAAATTGGATGAAAAGTTATTAGAACTTTTAACAAATGGTTTCATGGATCAAAAACATTTGGCTTTTGTCTAATTCCTAAACTGGTGATCCTAGTTTAACTTTGGTTATACCCAGGTTCCAAAAAGATTTTAAAAAATCCCTATTTTTAGACCCATAGTAGCAGCCAACAGATCTAAGACAGTGTCTGGTAATTTTGCTGCATAAAAAAGTTGAACTCACTGATAACTTTGGAATATTGTTGTAAGCCAAAGTATAAAATGCCCCAGTATAGAATGCCACAACATACAAAAAACATAGCTTTACGAAGCAGAAATAACAATAACCATGAAAACAGTTTCAACACATAAGGTAAACATTAAACATGAGGAAATCATAAGGCAACCAGGTCATGGGAAGCCACCAGACTGCAAAAAGGTACATTAATGTTCACAGTACTTATAAACGTATCTGAATGTCTGCAAGCACCTCCTAATACACTGTCTTAGAAGCCACATACTTCAGTTCTTGTGCACTCAGTTGTGGCAGCAAGGATATCTGAGTAATATAACAAAGTTAATGAAACCTTGTAAGGCTTGTGATCTCTCAGTAAGACATGCGTGTTTGCAGGAGTGCAGTAAAACCACTGTAAGAATGTTAGGACAAACATACAAAGGTATGTACAAAACCTAAATTATCTTTCCTTGTGTTGGAACAAATCAAAAGTGATAATAGGGGAGGCCCATGGGAAGAGAAGATTGAATTTAGGGAATTGTGGTGGCAAGTCACCCTTGAAGCAGGAAATTTTCCTGGTTTAAATGATTATGTATCAATATTGCCACTTTTGAAACTAAGGTCTGCCAAACTCTGAAAAGTTTGGACTGTAATAACATATCTGGCCAGGAGATGGCACTGTTTCCTTGTTTTTACATAGTTTATAATGCTAAAAGAAAGGAATACTTTTCTTAAAATATTTTTAATTTCATTCTTTATTTGTCACTTTTATATACTTTTTTATAAATATATTTTTTTATATAACAGTAGCTGATATTTTAACATCTATATTCAATATTAATTAAGATCTATTTATTGAAGGTTTAACATTTAATGAGAATGTACATAATATGTTGAAAAGTTTTTTTAATGAAGTTTTAATATGCATTGGCTCTGCTTAAACATCATTGTTTTTTTTAAATGCATTTAGTTAAATTCATTGGTTCCTTACTAATTAACTTCAGTATAAATGATTAACTGATTCATACACCGGTCATCTGATGAAGTCTTATCCACTGAGACGAAAACACGAATTTGTTGTGTAAAGGCGTTTATGTAGTGTATCGGCTGCACTGTGTGGTTTATTAAACGAATTGCATATACCTCGTTCCAGTTTAGCTTTTTCTCTATCACTCTTTTTAGGATTATTGGTTTCTTTTGATTGCTTATCCACATAGTTGTTGTTTAACTGTTAGGACTCCAGCCTGTGCAGTCAGGTATCTTCATAAAACCTTTGTCCACACATAAAAATTGCATGTTATATAGGTTCATAGGTAGGTACTAGGCTATTGGCCCTAGGGCCTATATAAGCCTAGCCAAAGGTACTCTAGCTTTCGCCACCCAAGAAAATTATCTTCCTGTGCCACTGTCGAGCAGAGCCACAGACGTGATCCCCGGGGTGAATTTCCTATCTCCCATCCAATCATCAAGATTTTTCTTGAACAGTGCTAATGAGGAGCTTTGTTTGATATAGATGGGTAGTTTGTTCCAGAGTATGGGAAGTCTCTGGGACAGGAATCTATCCCTCCAGCATGTTCTGTTTATTGTGGTGACGAGGTTTAGGTCCCTAGAGCGTGTAGCTCGTAGGGATTGGGATTTCTTTAAGTGGAGCATGTCTAAAAGCTCTGGGTTTGACATAGCTTTGTGTGTTAGGCAGAGATCGCCTCTGAGTAGACGATATGCAATGGAGTAAAGCTGCAGTTTTTGGAGACAGTCTGCATAGGGCATCTCTTTGAGGCTGGTAATCCTCTTTGTGAGGTATTTCTGTGGCCTTTCCAGTTGTTGTAGATGTCTTGTGAGGTACATACCAAAAGGGGCATTGTACTCTATAATGGGTCTAATGAGTGACGAGTAGAGGGGAACAACGACCTCTTTTTTCCTGGATGAGAAACCTTTTGTGATGAGGTGTGCCACGTAGAAGGATTTCCTGACTACTGTGGCGATATGATTATCAAAGGAGAGACTACTGTCCACCTGTGTCCCAAGGTTTCTTATCACACTTTCAGTGTTAAGTAGACTACCACCTATGTGGTAGTTCATGGGTACTGAGTTTTTACCAAAAGGAATGACAATGCACTTTTTGGCATTGAGCTTGAGGCCATGGCTTTGACACCAGGCATCTGTCTCAGCAAGACCCTTTTGTAGGATGTCCACATCTTTTGGAGTTTTGATTATGGCTCCTAGTTTGCAGTCATCTGCGAACTTCGTTAGCCAAAGACCTTCTGTGTTGGCCTGTACTTCAGAGAAGTAGATACCAAACAGGAGAGGACCCAGGACTGAACCCTGTGGTACTCCACTTGTCACTGGTCTGAAGCTGGATTTGGAGTCTGCTACTTTCACAGTGTGGGTTCTGTCAGTGAGCCAGTTGGCAACCCATCTTGTGACATAGGGATTTATACCTAGTTTAGTGAGTTTATCTATAATTCCAGAATGGGGGATGGTGTCAAATGCCTTGGCGAGATCTAGACAGGCTGTGTGAACCACCTTACCCTCATCTACGGCTTTGGTGACTGCTTCAAAGAAGTCTATCAGGTTTAGGAGACATGATCTGCCTTTTACAAACCCAAACTGGGTGGGGTCCTGAGTTTGGAGATTACCAATGTTATTGTTTATAAGTTCCATGATGATATGCTCCATAGCCTTGCAGACCAGGCTCGTTAGGCTAAATGGGCAGTAGTTTCTGGGGTCTGTGGTGGCTCCCCCTTTGTGGAGTGGGATAACTGTCGCTGTGCGCCATTCAGTGGGCACATAGCCTGAGGTGAGGCTATGATTGAACATGGTGCTTAGGTGGGGTGCCAGTTCGTTCTGTAGTTCATGTAGAACACAGCCTGTGATGTCATCAGGTCCCATGGATGCTGTGTTCTTGGCTTTGGATAGTGTGTTTTTTACCTGTGCAGCCATGATTACAGGAACTTTGCATTCTTCTGGTATAGAGATGGGCCCTTTAGGGGATGACAGAGGGGTAAAAGTTAGCACTGAACCTATCTGCCAGGATGTTGGCAATATCCGTTGGTTCTGTATATTTAGTGCCATTGTGCTGTAACTCAGAGCAGATCTGAGTGTTGCCATTGAAATTCTTGACATAGCTATAGAATGCTCTGTGGTTGTCTTTAGAGTCAGTGGCAATTTTGTTTTCATAACTAGCTTTGGAGGATTTTATGAGGATCTCAGCTTCTTACTGAAGCTGACCAGGGAGTTTCTCTAATCATGGGATTTTACTCTTTTTTGCAACAGTTTCTTTCTTCTGTTGTAGAGTTTGTTTATGGCAGGGAACCACTAGATTGGCTTCCTTTTTTTGGAGGATAGCATCTTGGTTCTGTTAGGGATTGCACAATCCATGCACTCATGTAAGCGCTTATAAAGTGCATTTGTGTAGGATTCAGCAGTCATACCTCTATTGTCCGTCAGCATGGGTGTCGTGAAGTTTGCCACTTCTGTTTTAAGAAGCATGAAGTTGGCTTTGGAGAAATTTTTTACTGTGGTTTCTCTAATGGAGGGTGGGGGAGGGATGTGGATGTCTAGGGTGATTAGCTTATGGTTGGATCTGACCAACGAGGAACTGACCTCTGGTGTGGAGCACCGGTTGCCCATGTTGGTAATAACCAGGTCTAGAATATTGCTGCCCCTGGTGGGGGTGTGGATAAGTTGATCCATGGCATTGGAATTTATGAATTCCAGAAAACGTTGAGCACAAGAGTTGGTACATAAGTAATTTTCCCAGTTAATGGTAGGGTAGTTGAAATCGCCCATTATTAGGGTGTTAGGTTGTACCCTAATATTTTCTAGTGTATTAAGAAATGAGGAGTGGGAATCCTGGGGCATGGTGGGGGATCTGTAGCAAGCTACAATTTGGATTGCGGTCTTGTCCAGAGTTAGTTGCACTTGGATAATCTCGGATGCATTATGCTGAGCAACTAGCCTGGAGGTGTGGATATCCTTAATGAATATGGGCACTCCTCCGCCTTTAGTGTTTCGGTCCAGGTTAGGTGGCCGAAAGGTGTGGTATGAATTATAGCCTGATAATGCAGGGGTACTCTCTGGAGCCTTGAACCAGGTCTCTGTCACTGCACAGATGTCGATGTTCTCCATTTTAAGGAGTGCCTCGAGAGAGTGCATTTTGAGGTTTAGACTTCTAGCATTGAGTAGCAATACCCTCAGATTCTTCTTGCCTGTACCTGTTAGGGTGGTGAATTTGTCATTTGAACCTTGCCTAAAAAAAGCACTATAGGGGTGGCTAGAGCCTTAGCCAATATCTGGAATCCCAGGGGCGACAGGTTCAGGCCATCTCTGGCAAAGCATCGTGGCTTGTCGATCATGTCATCCCAGGCAGACATATACTGGATCCCCTTAGAATGACACCAGAAGCTTAGCCAATTGTTGAAGTCAATTATTTTGTCCTTGTACTGTGGTATCATTCTGGGTGATGGCAGGATGCTACTCAGGGCTAGGGTCATACCTGCCTGGGCTACAAGATCGGACAGCTCCTCCATGTCCCTTTTCATGTAGTCCAAGGAGGTACATCTCAGGTCATTCACACCAACATGGACAATGACAGAGTCATATTTGCACTTGTTGTGGAGAGACCTGAGTGCATGTGTTATGTGGCGGATCCTGGCACCCGACAGGCAGCTGACAGTAACATTTCCCTTGTAGGGAAACCTATGGATAGAAAAGCCATGCTGCTCAATCTCTCAGCACAAGAATTCTGGACAGAACCTGAAATAATGGTGGGACAAAAGTCCAAAATCATGGACAGATTTTAAATATTGGTCTTATAAACATAGAAAGTTGAGAAAATAAATTTTGCATTAGCCTGCATTTCTGAAGGATATGAAATCTGAATATGAAAAAATCAGTCATCCTTTATTGACTTCAATTCTCAATAATTTGCCAGAAAACTATAAATTTTATGAGGCACAGACCAAATGTAGGTGGCAAAAATCTGGACATTATATGAAATTCTGGACAGTTGGGAGACCTGGGCAAAGCTTTTACAAACACTATTCTAAACAGAAGGGAAATATATATACATGGATTGTTATACAAGCACAACATATATTAGTGTACCCTCAGCAGGTACCCCATACCTCCCAACTTTCATTTCCAGACTTGAGGACAAAGTAAAATACACTTAGAAAAAAAGAACAGAATGTAAGATCAGCAGTAGCAGGACAGAGGTTATAATAAGGTAGACCTGTGCACATAACCGACACATACAAGGAGGGAGGGAGCAAAAGGGTGAGAACAACTAATGGGCGTCCCAAATAATACTGCCACAATGGAGAGGAAGGATGCACCCCAATATCAGAAGCAAACACGTCAACCACAGTAGTCAGATAACATTAGGTTCCATATTCCTGCACCCTGCCATAAAACAGGTCACTAGTAGGTGATGCAGAGTAACAAATGGCCATTAACTCAGGGACTTCAACACACAGGAACACTGGTGAGGCATGCTATGCATCGTTCTTGCCATTTTGGGTTTACCTTACACAGGGAAAATGTCTTCATGCTTATTATTATTATTCCAGCTTTCTAAGTCATGGCATATTGGGGTATTTTAGACCACAGGCTTACAAAGTATTCTGATAGCATTACTACGATCATGTATAAAATACTGAATTCTATCAATAGATAAGTAAGGTAATCTAAATGATGAAGCACTGTTGGTTATATTGGATGCACATCTACTGTATTCGGTCATTCCACAAGATATTGATATACCCTGGGTGATTGCTTTCCTTACAAATAAAGCATGTGTGACCTCAGGTGAACTGCTTATGACTGGTATGCCACTGTAATTAATTTTGTAAAATAATTTTTGTTCTGCAGCCAAAAATACTATCAAGAGGTTTCTGGGGTGGCAAGTAGCAGTGCTGGCACCTAGGTTTGCTAATTTAGTGATAACAAGAGTGGAGACAACTTTGTGCATCAGAGTAAGTTTTCAGAATATATTCAGGAAATTTTCATTTTATTGACTATATACTGGCAGGTAGTACTGAACTGCATAAATAAATTGTGGATTACTTAAACATACCAACTATTTTTTTTAAGGTTTACAGCAAACTATTCAGTTCATAGAATACAGTTTTTGGACACTGAGATTTACAACAATTTATAAAAATGGTCACAAATATCTTTCTAAAAGGGTATACAGAAAATGGGGGGTAGTTCCACCTATGTACATTTTTTCTAGTACACATTCAATGTACATGAACTAAAACAAAGTAAAGAATCAGGTAATTAGAAGGTGCAGATTAACACCTGAGGATGAAGTTGGTCAACAAAATGTGTTGGAGTTAAACAGGAAGTTCTTAGAGAAGGGGTACACAGTAGAAATGATGCATTTATATATATATATATATATATATATATATATATATATATATATATATATATATATATATATATATTTCAAAGGCGTTAACTGGAATTAGCCAACTGAGCATGATAACTGTTTTCAGTAGCATGCAAGGAAAAAGGCTCCACATGACAAATAACAATAACAGCATACTATACAATCTTACACAACAAATAACAATAACAGCATACTATACAAGCTTTGCATGGCAAATAGCAGCAGTAATATATAGTAAGAGTATACTAGCTACATACACACAAAAAACACAACATGCAAATCCTTACATAGAAAATTGACATCTTTATACATGTGCAAAACCATAAATAAATATTTACATTATTTACCAGCAAAGTCCAACTTGGAACAAAGCCAATTTTCAGAAGAGACCCAGGGAGAAACACTCCAAATACATTTCTTTGTAACGTGGGAGGAACCAGAATACCCAGGGGAAACCCACACAAATGCAGGGAGGACATGTAGACTCTGCATAGAAGCCACCCCAGCCGAGAATCAAACTGGAAAACCTCTTGCTGTGAAGTGACAATGCTACTGCTGCACCACTGTGCTGTCCAAGCTTATAGCATTTCATGTTACATAAAATTGTTTGTTTGACAGTGTGTGCACATTTTATTCTAGGAACAAACACTGACAGATCCAGGATTGTTTTAGGTGCTGTTTAAGATTAGTTTTAAATGTTTGTAGTTGTTTACTTTGCCTGAGGTGAGAGGGATAGAGTTCCACATTTTGGAGACATAGATGGAGTAGAGTGCATCTCCTGCTGGATTTAGAGATTTATTTATGGTAAGTAGAGATATGTCTTGGGAGAGTAGGTTTCTGCTTGCTTTACTTTATAGAGCTGGATTATACATTTAAAGGCTGGGCATCTGTCTGAGCTGTATATTGAAGAATGAAGTGTTTGAACTGTTAAATACAAATATGTTGCATGGGGGGGGGGGTCATAAGGACCAATAAGTAAGAAAAACACTTTTTGATTGAAGTGAATCAAGCTAGATCCTTTGCTATGGGAGTTTGTTTCTGTGTGGATAGTGCTGGAATAAAAAGGGGAATAAGAGACAATTGGAAGATCTTATACAGTAACATAGAGTGGGGGAATCATTGAAGCATGTCTCAGTTTTGATATTAGCACTGGGGAAATAATCTGAAGGGGAAAGAATATTATACAAACAAGAAGAAAGAAATGTTTTTCTATGGGTTACATAAGAGTTGTAGATAGACATAGTCAACAGACCCTTCTTTTGTGATGAAATGTTTTGGAAAACATACAGTGCAAGTGAGCATTGTTAAGTGTAATAGTAAAACTATGGTTTATATAGCTGCTTTTACATCCTGTACTACTTTTTATGTAGAGATGATGGACATGGAGTCCCATCAGAGGATTCATGTACATCTTTATTCAATCAGAAGAAGGAAGATGTAGAATGTATTGCATAAACATACTACACAAATTCTTCAGTGTGTGAATTTGAACGTATGTTTTCTTACATGATATTGTGATTGAACAAGCTAACTTGTTGATAAGACGTGGGGATGTGAAAGTGTAACTGAATAAGAGTCATATTGACAGATGAAACTGACTGCAAATAGACACTCTGGTTTGAATACATTTTTGTCCGTAAGCCAAAAAAGAAGTTCTCTCATTTATAATGTTCATTAGTTATGTAAAAGCAAGACAGAAACTCTTATCCTGATAGGTGATTGAGTATCATGAATTTGTGCAATTTTTGTCTGAAGAAATGAAGAAGTCCATTGTGAAATGAGTACAAAAATGGAGTTTGAAGGAATAATTGGCTAAGATATGTCTTGCTTTTATTTTATATATGTGTGTGTGTGTGTGTGTGTGTGTGTGTGTGTGTGTGTGTGTGTGTGTGTGTGTGTGTGTGTGTGTGTGTGTGTGTGTACAGTATGTATATATATATATATATATATATATATATATATATATATATATATCTGTGTGTGTGTGTGTGTGTGTGTGTGTGTGTGTGTGTGTGTGTGTGTGTGTGTGTGTGTATGTGTGTGTGTGTGTGTGTGTGTGTGTGTGTGAGTGTATGTGTGTATATATATATATATATATATATATATATATATATATATATATATATAGATATATATATATATATATATAGATATATAGATATATAGATATATAGATACATACATACAGATATAGGTATAGATGTAAATAATCCTTTTGTCTGTATTTTTGTATATTTCTGGTTATAGTAGATTCTAATAGTTTTATTACTTAATGAAGCCATTCAGTGGTGTATAAAAATGGGTTTTAAGTCAGCCAGTTCAGAGTCATTGTCCCTTCTTGCAAGGGGAGTTTGTGCTTGAAACAGTGTTCTTGATGAAATACAGAGTAAAAAAGTTAGACTTGTAGGAAGACATCAGAAGGAATCAGGTCAGGACATCTTTTCTACCTAGTGAGTACTGGACGAAAGAGAAAACTGAGAAGCTTAAAGAGATAGGAAAAGAGAACCTGTGTTATTGATTTACAGGTCTATGCTGAATGGTGCTTCAAGTTGCTTTGTCATTACACGTAATTGTTTGGAAAAAGATTGCTATTTTACTGTTTACATGCAGTAAAATCATGTAAATCTACAGACTGGTGGCCTCTGTTGCATTTTATGCTCCACGCATCTGGAGAATTCACACATAATTTGTCACTTTTTCATGCCATAAGTCCTAAAAATATGTATAAAAACAAATTCTATTTATTTCAGAATGTCATTCACCAGCTTGGGATATAATATTCATGTAATGTGTGCTGTGAGCACAGTTGTTGGAGCAACTCTATCCATCTGAAAGGGAAAGCATACCTGAGGTATGTACTTTGAACTTGTATGGTGAGCACTTACGCTTGCTCTTTTGTGCGATAACAATTGTAAAATAAATGCTACAGGCTACTGCTGATGCTGAGGGGGATGACTGTGTTGGCCAAATCCATGGCAGTGCCAAAGACATTTTCACTAAAGAAATAACTAACCAGATAGGAAAATCTCATGACATACATAGCAGCCCTTATCATTTCATCAACTTTCAGGGATGGGACCTTGTTGACTGGGATAGAACCATCTTAGCCCAGCTACCTAGGGCATCCTTAAAAGGCTTCATGTACATGTAGAGAATGACTATCAGTATTATGAAGAAGTAAAAAAAGGTATTGCTAGCCAGAGCTGGTATTAGAGACACAAAGTCACAATTTAATTACTGGACATTTTCTCATAACAAAACAATAAGATCTCGGTTATTGGATTTAAAATATGTGCTTAAATTATACTTACATCACATGGGTCAACATACTAAAATTAAAATGGTAGAAATGTTATCCACTGATTAATTTATAAGGCTTCCTCTACTTGTTTATGGTAGTGGGTATTTCAAAATGACTATAAAGATGCTAAATAATGTGTTGTACTGATAGGCAAATTGTTATGCAATTAAATCATGTTTAAAACAAAGCAGGAAATCCTTTTGACAGGCCACCTTATCAATATGGGGTAGGGGAGCCACCAAGTAAATAAGCCTACAGATAGTCTTCTGCCTCACCTGAAAAAAGAGGAGGGAGCAGCCAGCAGACACATTCATAAGAGTGTATGAGTCTAACAATGATAAAGGAATCATGTTAGAAAGCCCTAAATGTACAAAACTGTCAAAGGATGCCAAGAGAAGAGCCTACAATATTTGAATATTTATGTCAGCATATGC
Source organism: Protopterus annectens (assembly GCF_019279795.1). NCBI lineage: Eukaryota > Metazoa > Chordata > Ceratodontiformes > Protopteridae > Protopterus > Protopterus annectens. The sequence continues at coordinate 151,709,487 of NC_056725.1, forward strand.
CTATTTCAGAACTGCATAACCAGTAAAAAGAAGGGTGTTACACATTAAAATACTACAGCCTGAAAAAGTTACAAAGCAGGGAGTAGAAGTATTGTTGCTCTTTCGCAGTATTGCAGAGTAGGGAGTGGAATGATTAGCAGAAATGAAAAAAAAATCTCTCACTGAAAATCTATATTCCAAATGAATAAACATAGGAGGTATGGGCAATGCACAACCTGAACAGAGTTCTAAATCTTCTGTCAAGCTAAAGCAAAAAGCCACCAAAATGGAGAATTCTAAGCAGCAGATGAGTGCTGAGAAAGAGAACCTTTTCAATTTTAATAAGAAAGATTTCACTAATGTAACAGAAGAGGAAGAAACAGTACCCAGACAGAGCTTCAAATCCAGTCCTAGTGGCATAAAACAGAAAACTAAAGTAAATGAAGATGTAGGTAACAGGTGTCTGTAACTAAGGGAAAGGGTAAAACTGAAGATATATCCTCTGCAAAGGGACAATAACAGAGAGAAGACAAAACCAAACTGAACTGGTGGTGTTGACTCGCACAAAGAGCAGGGGAAAGCAATGCAAAGAAGAAAAAGGAGACGGTAATGTATACTGGGAGACGAGATAAGCTGAAAGCAGCCCTAATGAAATCCCTGCTATTCCAAAATATAAACAGAAGAATTTTGTGCGTCAGATCAATTGAGGAGAAGAGTAAGAATATTGGTATGAGTTGCCTTTCCTAGGAGCACGTTAGATACTGAAACCCCGGTGCCTGTATCTAGTAGGAGAGGAGGCAAAGGTCAATGACCTATAAACAAGATAGATACATTTTAGAAAGCACTATGGAGCGCTAACATTTTTATCAAAATGAGGGAAAATTTAGGTAGAGCTGTAAGGGAACAAGCTGACCAAAATGTCCCCACTTCCTACATATAATATGAGCTACAAAGTGATTTATTGTACAGACAAAATAAGGACAAAGAGGAAGTGGTAAGTCAACTATGTGTCCAAATTTTTAAAAAACATACCAATGATGTTATCACATAGTTTAGTACTATGGGGATACCTAAAAATGGGCAAGCTAAATCACAGATTGTAGCAAGATTTTACTGGCCAGTAATAGCAAAAAAGTTTGAAAACTTTTGTGCTGGATACCCTGAGTGCCACAAATAGATCCTCACCCAGACTTCAAAAATCTTTTAATTGAATCCTCATTATAGAGGAGCCATTTGAACATACTGCTATGGACGTCGCTTGGTTGTTATGCAACTAAGTCCCCTGAAGCAATTCTCCTACATATGATTAATGCTAAATCTATACCTAGTCATTTAATCTTGATTATTTCCAGAGTAGGGATACATAAGGAAATATTAACCAACCAGAGAACTCAGTTGATATATAGAATAATGTACCAACTGTGCCAGTGCTTTAAGATGAAGCAAGTAGATATATGGATGTAACATCCTTAGACAGATGGTTATAGGTCCATAGCTTCATAGGTGAATGCTAGGCTAAGTGCCCTGAAAGACCATTTTCAAGCCTAGCCTTGTTGTCTTATTAGGTGTTCAAATTACTCTTACCATAAATTTTATTCCGATAGTTTGTGAATTAATTTTTCTAGGGGTCATACCACTGAGTAATCAACGGGAACCCTGGTGCATGATATGGCATTTAAACTAGAACAGTGTGCACAATATCTGGCCCAGAGGCCAAATCCGGCCCTCCACACAATGCCATCCGGCCCCCAAAGAGTAACCAAAACATTTTATAAAAAGTGAAGAAATACTATGCCTTAGTCCAGTCATGCAAACTTTCCAGCATGTGTTTACTTACCTAATCGACTGCAGTTGCGCACACCTCTAATTTTAGCCGCGGAAGTAACTATTATTTCTTGTTTATAACTTATAGTCTGTAAACAGTAGTAACTTTCTGCAAGAGTTTGTAATAAGTCATGGCTGCAAGCCAGAATAAAGTTAAATGCAAAGTTGATGTAGAAAATAGACAATTTCATGACTGCTGTCTTAAGAAAAAATGCCACCTGTACCCATGGTTTCCAGATGTCCCTATTTGAGCAGCACTGTCTGGGGATCAGCAGCCCGATCTCGAGTCCTGCACTGCCAGTTAAAATCCCAGCAAAACAGCCTCTGCTTTGTTTTTTTTTTTATTGGCCCGTATGCCGGTATATGAGCCAATCAAAGAAATCACAAAACTAAGCTACTTCTGTTTAATGCGGAACTGCCTGATGTTCTGTATTAAACAGAAGAGGGTGTGATTTTTTTTTGATTGGCATGTATACCAGCATATGGGCCAATCAAAAATCACCAAATATGGAGCTACTTGTGTTTAATGCAAAAATGCAGAACTGCGATGTTCCGCATTAAAGACCTTTTTTTTTTCTTTTTTGGCTTCACTTAGTGTGAAAGACTTTTTTTTTTGTCCATACCTGGCCCGTCATAAATCTGGCAACCCTGCCTGTACCTATTGTTAACTTGTAATTGCTTACTATGTTTTGAGGTGGCCTGCAGGTGCATTAAGAATTTGTGTAGTGGCCCTCCCCACAAAAAGGATATGCACCACTGGGCTATAAGTTTAGAAGAGTGTTTTAGCCAAGCATTAAAATACATGCATTGAAATGTTGTTGAGGAAGATAGTAAAAAAGTAAGGAAGTTAATACCTATTGGATGCCACTAGAAGAGCACCAAAAGCCTTGACAGGTTTCACACAGGAGGCACACTCATGGACTGTTGAATATTGCATTTCTACAACTGTGAATTGTCAATATGTCATTACTAAAACAAGTGCACACCCTCAGGAATTAATGATATCCATTTCTTAAATTCATTTTTTCTCCATTACATTTGTAGCCATTCCTCACCTTTATGGGTGAGACTCCTACAGGATTTTTGTTCTAGTGGCTTTCACTATGCATAACATGAAGTCTTGTGAGCTACTTCAGCACTTGAACTGTTCCCATAGGTTTGTAGTTTCAGAGATACTTACTAGATCACTGATCTACGAGGATCTTTAGAAGCCTAGCCCTTCATCACTACAAAGTTGTGAGACCCTGTCATTTAAATGCAAATAACCCAGAGATGAGTAAAACATTTCCATGTTATTCCTATCCATAAGGGACAACGGTGCTAAACTATGGGTGATTTTGCAGTTTCCCATCCATTTGTCCAGATTAGGATTGAGTAGAGTAAGGAAAGTTCTTTGCTTTATGTGGAACAGAAGGCAATGCCAAAGAAATGGCATTCTCTGTGATACGCAGATATCCCTCCAACATACTCTACTTATGTTACAGAACAGATTAGGATATCTCAGGTGTGTGGCTATTCCACCGCTGGACTTGCAGACGTGCAGTACATCAGAGAATATATGGTCTGGTGAGGCTCCGTACATGAGGTAGAGACCACCTGCAGTAGCCCGCATAACACTGAAAAGAGAGATAAGGATTTGAGGTGGTCAGTGTAGCTTTTATGATTTAAGCTCTTGATTTTCTTGATAAGAAAACATTGTGGTCATTCAAGTTACGTTATGTTATGTGTAGGTGCTTACTGAAAGGGTGACATTATACTCAATGATCATCCTAATGCATACCAAATACAGTGGAATGACCATACCCCTGGATCTGGACACCGTACCATTAGTAATAAGCTGTGTAATGACAAAGGGCTCTCTAACAATGGTGGATACAAAGTGATCGAAGGACAGCCTATTGTCCACATAGGTTCCCAGGCTCCTAACTAATAAATCAGTTTTAAGGGGTAGGTTATCAATGTGATAGCTACAGGGGATGTCATGCTTGCCAAAGTAGACTATTATCTATTTTTTGGCAATACGTTTTAGTCCATGGTTATGACACCAGTTATTTGTTTGGGAAAGGCCCTCTTGAAGGATCTTAGTGTCCTCTGGAGAGTTTATAATTAGACCAAGTTTACAGTTATCTGCATATGTGATCAGCCACAAACCCTTTATATTAGCTTTGAACCATGGACTGAATCCTGCTGTATACAACTAGTGACAGGTCATTGGTGGAAGTAGAAATTTTATTTTATTTTATTTTATTTTACATTTGTTCACCGGGCTAGTCCAACTGGATACATGTCCATTTTCAGTAGAGGCCCGGGGAGATAAGCTCCATTAAGCTAATAAAAATGCATAGGATGATAGAAATTAACATCAAGAACTTGACAACAAAGTTTAGAAAACAATTCACTACTGCTAGAAACATATTTACACAGTAGAGGGGTTGACATTCATCATGTAGAAGGCTAGCAAGTAATATCATAATGTAAGAGATAACTAAAAAAAAAAAAAATCAGGTTAAAACTAATGTTAAGGTTATTTCAAAATTCTACACTCAAAGCAAAAAAAAGTTGCTAATATATACATAGTGGAAACATGTGCTCACAGTAGAATGCTTGTTATGCAGTTAATACTCAGAGGTAGATTCCAAGAAAGACTAGGCTAGAAACAGAATTAAGGAAGCTTACTCATCCAACTATATGAGATTTGGGAGGGAGGTGTACAGAGAAGCAGCAATAGAGAGAGACGAGGACGTGGAGTGGAAGGAGAGTGTAAGTCTGGGTTACTATAAGGGCATAGCCATTGTGCTTTAAGGAGTGTTTTTAGTTGCTTTTTGAAAAGCGGTAATGAAGAAAGTGATGAGAGTTCGCTGGGAAGACTGTTCCAGGTTTTACCCACCGAGTTAGAAAAAAGAGAATCGCCTGCCTTGTTGTTGGACTTATGGATGGTTACTAGTAATTTATCAGCTGAGCGAAGGGTTGTAAGATTTTTGTAGGGGATGATAAGGCTATAGAGTATAGGAGTATTACTGGGATGATACAAAATCTTGTGGGTGATAGTAAGTTGCTGAAATTACAGCTAGTTTTGCAGTTCCAGCCATCCTAGCTGTTTAAGATTTTGACAGTGGTGGGTTCTAAATGGGGAGCCAGTGGCAAATCTGGCAATGTTGTTATAGGAGGTTGCCAGTTTGTTAAGGGTGCTTTTGGATAGATTAGTATAAATGGTTGAGGCATAGAGGCAGGTGGAGGTGGAGATAAGATGGGTGTGGGCAATAGTAGTTCTGGCTGCAGGAGTAAGGAAAGGTTTAATCCTTTTAAGGGAACCTAGTTTTCTATTTACTGCTTAAATGGTTGAGTTAATGTGTGAGTCAAAGTTAAGGTTGTGGTCAATTATTACACCTAATAGTTTGGTGGTTGGGTCAGGTAATATGACAGTGCCATTATTGGATATAACTGTGAGATCTATTGGGAAGGACTTCAGTGTCAGATCAAACAGCAATAGTTTAGTTTTTTTGGGATTTAGGAGGAGGCAGTGTTGTAGGAACCAGTTTTCTACTAAGTTAAATACTGTTTGCGTGATGGATTGGAGTTCACCTGAAGAAGAGGCAGCACAAATTAATGTGGAGTCATCTGCATATTGCATGCAGGTTGCTTGAGGAAGATTTACATTTAGATCATTAATGAAGATAGAGAAAAGGAGAGGTCCCAGGATAGAGCTGTGAGGCATGCCAAGGGTAATAGGTAAATGTGTGGATGGGTAATTGTCCCAAAGGACAGCTTGTTGTCTATTTTCTAAGTAGGACTTGAACTATCGTACTGCTTGTGCGTCTAGTGAGAACGATTTAAGTATGTTTATAAGTAACTGATGGTTAACCATATCGAAGGCTTTAGAGAGGTCAATAAAGAGTGCAGAGGAAAGCATGTTGTTATTACGATTTTTGCTAATGCAGTCAGAAAAGGATAAGAGGGCAGTGGTAGTACTATGGAAAGGCCTAAAACCATGCTGACAGTCGGCTAGTAGGTTATTTTGGAGAAGGTGATCAAGCAGTTGCTGGTGGATGCCTTTTTCCATGATTTTGGCTAAAGGAGAGAGTAAGGCTATGGGGTGAAAGTCTAAGATTTTGGTTTAGTTACCACCCGTGTGTAGTGGGATAATGTGGGAGATTTTCCAGAGAGAAGGGACGGAACCTTCAGTAATGGTTCTATTTATTAGGTTGGAAATGGGATAGGCAAGTACTTTTGCTGCAATTTGCAGGTATTCAGCTGGTAGCAGATCAGCTGTGGGTGTGCATGGTTTAGGTTTTTGAAGTAGGGTGTAGATGAGAGATGTTGGAACTGGTTGTAAATGAAAGGTAAGAGGTAAACTAGTTAAGGAGGAAGGCAGACTTGAGCTAACAGGTGGTAGGGAGTTTGCTAGAGATTGGACGGTTTCGGTAAAAAAGGTATTGAAAGCATCAGCAATCTGGTTGGGAGTGTTAAGTGAGAAGCCTGATGGGGTTGGTGTCTTGGAGTGTCCTGGGTGTAGGAGTCTATTAATACCTGACCAGAAACTTTGTGGCTTATGTTGATGATTTTGCTGGAGTTTAAAGTAAAAGTTTTTTTTTGTCAAGAAGTATTGATTTTTTAGTGGCATTTCTCAGCTGTTTAAAGTTTTGATGATCATTTGGGTTTTTAGTAGTTCTCCATTTAGACCAGATGTTGTTTCTCAATAAGATTTTATGCCTAGTCTCTTTTGTGAGCCATGGAGCAGTTTTACTCCTAGTTCTAATAGAGCGAGTGGGGGTATGGTATTCCAGGATTTGCAAGAATTTAGAGTTAAAATATGACACTGCTTCCTCTAGAGGGAGGTATTTTATGGGTGACCAATCACAAGCCTTAAGCTTTGCTTGGAAGTTTACTGGGATAATTTTTTTTTTTTTGTTCCGGGTAGTTCTAAAGATGGTTTGGTTGGGAATAAAGGTATTTTGTCTAATTATGTAAGTAAGTGAGTGGTCACTAATGTCATCAGGAAGAGAACCTGCTTTATATGAGAGGGGATGGCTATTTACTAAGATCCAGTCTAAGATGCTTTCTTTGTTACTGTATTTTCCTTTGATCACTTTTTGAGCCATTTGCTATCCAGTGAGTTACATGGGGATTAGCATTTAGCTGGGACAGTCTGTCAACAATAACTGCGTGTGGAATGGTGTCAAACAACTGTATGAGATCTAGATATGTGGTGTGCACTGATTTTTCCTCATCCAATTCATCAATAACATTCTCAAAGAAGTTGACAAAGTTAAGCAGACAGAGTCTACCCTTGACAAAACTGTCAAGAGCTTGTAGGTTACCCAAGCCTTATTTATTCATTTCATAATGATCATCTTCACAACCATTCAAATGAGGTGGTCAGATGAGTCTTTATTCATGTCTAGTGATGTCCCACCTTTGTGCAGGGTGGTGGCTATTTGCTGACTTCTATTCATCTATCTAAAAGCCTGTTTATAGAGTGATAATGAATAGCCTTTTTACAGGATTTGTCAGGTCCTGTTTCAGACTGGTCAGTAGACAGTCTGCTATGCTGTCTGTCCTCACAGAAGCAGTGTTCTTGGCCTTGGAAAGTACTTTGAGGACTTGCTCTTGGGAGATTCAGTAGGTGTAGATGCAAGTATGTGTTACGGGAATGTGGGGGGTGGATGAAAGAGCTAAATGCAGCCACTAGTAGACTGGCTATGCCATCAGGCTCTGAGTATGTGATTTCATTTACTATTAGCTCTGTGCAGTTCCCTCACTATGTCCTAGTTTTATTCACTGGCCAATGGCCATCCCCTCTATCTACTGCTGACTCTAGCCCTGAAATATCATTATGATGCTGATTTCTTATACTCATTTACAAGCCTCTGGTTGTGGCCAGAATAGATAGATGCATTAACATTGCATGTTTGTAAATCAAATGATGTGTCATCCACACATTTTGTGTAGATTGGGGTCAAATCTATACTGTCCACTCAGAGCCACACTTGCCTTTGTGAGTACAGTTAGTGTTCATAGCTCCCTTCTGTTGTTGCAAAGACATTTCCCCTCCTGCTGTATGATTTTATAATATGTTAGAGTATATCACTAAATCTTTTAAGGCAGTGCTGTCTCTTGCCAGTCCAGCTTTGCAGAACTACCTTGAGACATTTGGATTCTGGCATTCCCACTTTTCTGGATTTACATGCTATCCAGGTAGGGGAAGTTATGGTTAAAGAATAGGGCCAGCAGAGCAATGGGAGTTGTAATTAAACACCAAATACGGGTTTTAGGGGTACTTGTATAGCTGCAGACACCTGAATGTTTTTCAGCTGTTGACAATCATAGTGTTGCTGTCCTGGTCCGTCAGACTAGTGCTGTCACACAGACTTCCCCTTGTAGTGACCTATAAACCAAAGAAGGGCAGTGACTAGTTGTCAGTTATTTTGGTGGAAGAGGGGATAAATGCTGCAGATCATGATGCTAAAAATGACTGAAGACTAGATTCTGCCCACTGATCTCGGCTACAGATTAGACGTATGCCACTAGATGTACTGCTGTCTTTGTTTTGCAAGGGGACATGTGGTGTCATAAAAATGAAATATTTATTATAATAAACAGCTAGGGAGGTGGGGCTGTGTGACATACATGTACTGCACATTGCCTGGTTCATGTTTATAAATGGAAAGTCTGAAAGTGCAGTGTTGAACCTAAGCAGAAAAAATGTAGAAATGGTCATGTCTGGAGCAGTGATAGACTTACAGTGAAGTAAAAGAAAATACAATAAAAACGGATAGGGAAAATGATGGACTGATCCTTTTGGTTAGATAAATACAGCATCAAAATAAAAGAACAATAACCCATATTTTGCTTGAGGAAACTGTCCTATAATTAGGTTGTCTTGTATTTCTTTTCAGTGTGTAAGGATGGTTTTGTGTAGAACTGTGAAACATGTATGCACTGACAGCACACTTGGACACCCTATTCTTTACATTCCTCTGTAAATGGCTCCTCTCGTGTCAGAACTCTCACATTTTTTTATTTTTATTTTATTTATTTTGCATTTGTTGACCGGGATAGTCCGACTGGATGCATGTCCATTTTCAGCGGAAGCCCGGGGAGAAAAGCTCCAAGGGTAAGCAGATACAGCATTACATAATACAAACAGACTGTTTACAGAGATTACATAAGTAAGCGAGTTAAACAAGTTCCACAGGTTAGAGTTAATCTTGAGCGCGTCAGGATTAAATTCACATCTATCTGCTTCCGAAAATAACCACTAGCTAGTTGCACTTTCTTTCCTTTTTTATACTGACTCACCATTTCAAAGTAATTCAATTAATTCTGTTTCTTGCTATTGATTAATTTATTGTTTTATATAGTGCATTAGCTATCTTGAGCAAGGCCGTTGTATAAAGCAGATGTAGAGAGAAAAGCTTGAAGAGAATGAGGTCTGAATATGGCAGAAAAATGTATGCTCTTTATCCAGTAGTTCAGACAGAAGGTTAAAGCTATGAGGTTGGACTATGAGCTGTTAAGGAGCTACTTTCTCTAGTGCAAGTTTCAGTCCCTCAGATACTGTGTGTATCTGTTAAGTCACTTAATCAAATATTTCTACCAAGTTGAACCTGAATAAAAAAGGTCTGTGTGAATCAATGCCATGCTTCAGTTAGGAAACAAATAAATAAAGCTGAAGCTTATTTGTTAGCACTGTAAGCAGATTGAAGCCACTAAATGATTTTATGTCATGGCCAGTACAGCATAACCACACAGTTGCAGGGGTTTATTTTGACCTGTAACAAGGACAGTCAATGCACTATAACACCTGTGTACTCAGTTTAATCAAATAAACACATTTCCTTTTTATGCCACAGAATATAGAGAGTGCTTTTAAACTCATTGAGATAACAGCAGGAGCAGTGCAACATACAAAGCTTGCCATTCAAAACAAGACGCTGGCAAATCTAAGGAAATTCAAGAATTTTCATATAGCAAGTTTTGGAGCAAGGAAAAGTGAAATAAACAGTTATAAAAAGACTTAATAAGGACATTTACTGTTAGCAGAGTACAACTAACCAGGTCAACACAAGTAAATAGTAAACAAATAGTAAATAGTAATACAGTAAACAAATATAGAAAAATAAAGTTCACAGGTATCCCATACCACAGATAACTGAAGCCCCCCTCCCCCAATATTGAACAAGTAGGTGCAAGGTTTGCCCCTCTTTAAAAATGCATGCCTGCAACTGCACATATTTAAATACCTCATTCTCAAATTTAAAAAATAAGTAATTCAAACTTTTCATTCTTGCACCTTACTACAAAATGATATTTATTCATTTGTTCCCTGTGTAAATAACTTTCCCCGTTTGCAACCCTGGTATACAGGTGAATAGTATTTTTTTAATTCACTTATGTTAACTCAGTGCCTTTACTTGTTTTGAAGCTCATCTTATACTTATTTTCTGAATTACAGCTATCGCTGCTGTTAAGGCATGCTAACTAATTTTAGGCTGTTCATTACAGCCCCCTGTGACATCACCTAACTACAAATCAATACATTTCTTTTCATCAACCTAACATTACATAAATTGATGAATTCCTGTCTTCCTTTAAACCTCACTCCTCCTCCTGAACATTATTCTGCATGCATCCTTCCCACAATTCCCATTTTTCTCTAGATAATTTGCTCTTTCCCTTTTCTAAAGATCCCACTTCCATTAATTTTATCTCTGTTACAATATTCACTACTTCAAACACAGTCAGTTTAAAGTTTGATTTCCGTTTTCTAGTAATTGCATTTTTGGCAGCTACAAGAATTAAACTTAATAAGGCCTTACTATGTCTAAGCAATTCAAATCCTGTATCCCAGCTTAAACAATGATTTCCTTAGTTACACCCATTTGCTCAGCTAATATTTTTGACATAGTACTCTGTAGGGAATGTTTAAAGTCTGCCAACACATTACATTCCCAAAACATATGTTCCCAGTTATAAATTTGTTCCCTATCACACCTCGAACATCTGCCATCTATCTGAGGGAAAGTTATTTGAAGTCTTTCTGGGGTATAAAAATAGCAATGCAAACACTTTCAAGCAAAATCCTCTCAGGAAACCCCTCTCATCTTTCCAGTAGCCAACCACAGCACTAACCCAACACTACCTCCTCCATCTTCCCTTTACTATCACACCTCCTCAACTAACATGTACAAGCATACCTTACCTATGCTCACTGCATGCACTCTCCTTGCATATCTTACATCCTACCAAAGCTCCATCATTCCCCCACTCAACCACTACCACTGTACTACTACTCACACCACCACTCATGTCTCCCAACACTCAGCTTCCCTGCCACCAACTCAAGAACCATCCCTATGCACCCCCCACATATTCTACCAACTATATTACTCAAACGTAAAGCATCCCTACAACTTAACATAGTAACCCTCCCACCATACCTATTACCCACAGAGCACAATCATAAAGTTTCCCTTATAAACAAACACATTCAAAAACTGAGAAAACTAATAATCTCATGCATATCAAAACTAGCCCTAAGTGGAGACATCCACCCCAACCCTGGCCCTACCATCTCCAACCCCAATCCTCATAATCAGAATAGAAACCACAACTTCTCCCATATTACAGCCAATAGAAAGCCAAGTGACTTCCTTCTACTAAGCCTAAATATTAGAAGTATATCCAACAAAGTCCATGAACTCCATGCCACCATAGACTTGTACTCCCCAGATATAGTCATCCTGACAGAAACCTGGCTAAAACCTCACATTACCAGTGAGCAAATACTCCCTACAGGTTATGGCATACAAAGAGTAGACTGGCTAAACAAGAAAGGAGGCGGTGTAGCTATAATATTTAAACAGCATCTAAACATCCAGATCTTAAAATCATCGGCTCCACAAATAGGCAATGAAGAAATAATATATACCAACCTCAAAATAAACCAAAACAAAACCATCAACATAATTGGATGCTACTTCCCACCTGGCCAAAACATCCCTCCACTAGAAAACCTCCTGAGCTGGTCTACCCACCATCTCCCCCAAGAAACTATAATTTTAGGTGATTTCAATATTGACTGGCAGCCTGTTCTGGCAACCATCCAACCCATCATGTAAACCGTCATGGCTTCACCCAACTAGTCCAGACGCCAACCAGGATAAATAAAAACTCCAGCAAGCACACTACCCTGGACTGGATACTAGACAGTAAGAACCCCCCAGTCATATATAACAGACTGCTTATCAGATAGCCTCAGTGATCACTCCCAACATTCCTACTCAAAAAATACCTATACCAAGCTAAACCTGTCATCTACAATCAAATACATAAAAAACTAAACTTTAACCCACTCACATTCATCTCATCCCTCTTGATGATGCAGTTGAATTTTTTTAATACTACCTTCCTGAGCATCCTTAATTACCATGCCCCCATAAGACTTTCCAGAATCAAAGCACAACCCTCCTCATGGCTACAGAAAACCACTAAGTCAGAAATGAAAAACAGGGACAAAGCCTGGGAGCACTGGCGCAAAAACAAAACCCCCTGAACTTGACAGAAATTCCTAGAACTACGCAATAGAGTCAAAAAGCTAATAAAACAGGACAAATTCCAATACTATCAGTCTGCCCTAGACTCCTCTCAACACAGCCCCAAACAATTCTGGTCCTCCATAAACTCCATCCTCCACCCTCCACCCAGGTAAAGTCAGTACCCCTCCTCCTAACATCCCTCACTCCTCAGAAAGTATTGTTACTTCATTCAACACACACTTCACACAAACCATACTATCACTAGCTAAACAACACAACCCCCCTCCCCTCCAACCCACACCTTCAACTAGTAATCTCCCCACTGCCTTCACTTTTTATCCTGTACCTACTTCCAACATAAAAAAAACTCTTAACTAAACTTAAGCCCACCAGATTAGCAGCAGACAACCTCCCAAGTGAATACCTACAAATCTCAGCTGATGCTCTGGCCTACCCAGTATCCATCTTGATTAACCGATCTTTGTCAGAAAGTTACGTTCCCACACTGTGGAAAGTATCACATATAATTCCCCTCCACAAAGGCAGACCTTCCACAGAACTAACCAATTACCACCCCATAGCTATTCTCTCTCCACTCTCCAAAATACTAGAGAGATGCATACACTCTCAGGTCTCAGACTACCTACTTACTAACAACCTCCTTTCCAATACTCAGCATGGTTTCCGACCAAACCATAGAACCACCACTGCCTTACTCTCCTTTACTAACACTATCCTTCAGCATAAAAACAATGGCTATCTCTCCTCTGCTACTTTCCTAGACCTATCTAAAGCATTTGACATGGTCCCACACAAACAACTTATCTCTGTCCTCAATAACCTATCCTTCTCTCAATCAGTCACCAACTGGTTTCAGAGTTACCTGTCTGACCGCCAACAATCCCCAACTACCTGTCTCCATAGGGGTTCACCAAGGATCCATCCTTGGACCCCTACTCTTCTGTGTTTTCACCAATAATCTAGCCTCTGCCAGCAAACATGGCACACTCATACAATACGCAGATGACTCAACCATCATCTGCTCAGCCCAGTCCCTATCCAAACTGCAAAAAGTCACACAGGAAGCATTTTCCTCTGTTGAAACTTGGTTATCCAATGCCCAATTAATACTCAACCCAAACAAAACTAAACTACTCATCTTCCAACCCACCAAACATATTCAAAACAACTCTCACTTTAACATCACAGCAAAAGACAACACCACTATATACCCAACTGAACACACCAAATTGCTAGGAGTGGAAATAGACAATAAACTAAAATTTGACATTCACACATCCTTGACCATAAAAAAAGTCCACAAAAAACTAGGAGCATTATACAGAAATAAGCAACTTCTCACTAAAGCAGCAAAGATTTCAATAGCAAATTCCCACTTTATCTCCACCCTACTTCATGCCTGTCCAATATATACCAACCTAAGGCAATGCGATCTAAACAAGCTAGAGACCTGCTACAACAAAATTGCCAAATTCGCCACAGGGGCATCCTACCGTAGTCACCACTGTCTCTCACTTGCTGAACTGGGCTGGCTTGAACTCCCTCACCTCCTTCAATGGTATCAACTCTCACTCACCCACAAACTAGTAAATCATCCACTAAATATCCAATCCCTCCAGAATCTACTCCAACCATATCGCACCACCGGACCACTAAGATCCAGCAACATAAATCACTTGCAGATCACTAAAGCCAATAACTCTGCTGGTGAAGCACTATTCTCTTGCACCATAGCCAAATTATGGAACTGCCTCCCACCCACAATTACCTCCGTACCATCATGCACCCACTTCAAAACTTTACTAAAAGCACACCTAAAAACATGCTGGCTATGCCCTTGCAACTCCCACTCTAATATCACCCACCCCATCCAACCACTACCTTTTTTTCCACTCCAATAACTACCTTGATTATAGCAAGCTCAGATGCTCATAAGCCTAGTACTTATTATACAGCAGGAACTTCTTATTGTAACATTTGTTAATGTCTGTTATGTACTTCGCAGATAAAGATTCTAGTTGTTTACTGATGTAGTATGTTCTTCATTTGAAAATATGTTTGTAATTAATTGCTATGTAAATTGTTAATCACTATGTATCCAATGTACCAATGAAGAGAAACAGCAAACCAAGAAAAAGTCAGAAAAAGACCTTTCTGATCCAAATGACAAGGACAAGTAACGAAAACAGTATACCAGTAAATTTTCAAACCAAAAGTTCTGTTACTGTAAACGAAACAGTTCATTAAATAAGAATCCAATGGAGTCCAAAATGCAGCAAAAAAGCTTTAATGAACCACGAACAGACAAAAGATAAACACGAGCACTTTCGCCTGGTCTTACCAGGCTTTTTCAAGTGTAACAAAGACAATGAAAATAACCAGTGTTTTTAATACAATTAATTAATTGACAATGTTAATACAATGATTGCTTGAAACTTTAATGGTAAAAATACCTAAATTAAAAGGTAGTTGTCAAATGCATTTGTGACAAATGCCTGAAAGTGTTGTTCACCATTGCCTATCCTAAAAACACAGAACGCTTCTTAGACCTTAAAATATTTAAAAAACATTAAGTTTGCTTAACAATTATTAAATAGATAGTATGAAACACCCAAATATACTGTTAAAAAGAAATTGTTGAATTTACATCTGTAAATAGGTCCACTAGTTTTCATTTAACATTGTGTGTTGGACCAAGAATAAGAAAACCCAACCAAGATAATATCAAATAACCAAAAGTGCAACATGTTGAAATAAATACTAAAATGTGTATTAATGAACAATTGGCAACCAGTGTTCTTAATATATCTATATAAAACGCTTAAAAACAAAATATATTAAAGCTTATTTCTTCTTTTCTTAAGAATGGATGCCAAACTAATGCTGTCATTAAGTCCCGGCTGTTTTGTTGCATTTAATTTTAACTGCCAAAGTAGTTCTCTAGTTTCAAGAAGAGTTTCCCAGTCAACACCCCTTTGATCTTGCTGAATTTTCTCGATAACAAAAAATTTCAAGGACATTTTTGGACATACCAACAGATGCTTGTAAAAGGCATTGGTATGTTTGTTTTTACCAATCTCGTATAAATGTTCATATATCCTGCGCTTTAAAGGTCTATCAGTTTTGCCAACATAAAAAGCTGGACAGATTTGGCAAAACCCTATGTACACTACTCCAGCAGAATTACAGGTGTATCTATTGTTTGCTTTCAAAGTGATGTTCCTAGAAGGAATGGATACTTGGTCTGTTTGTAGAATGCAAGAACATTGGTTACATCGACCACATTTGAATGTACCAAAGGAATCAGTAGGTGTGTTAACTCCGTCCACTTGTTTGACCTGCAAATTTTGTTCAAAAACACCTTTAAGGTTGGTGTTCCTTTTCATAATAAACCCAATACTAGCTGGCAACTTACTTGCCATTTCATCTTGCATGGTCACTATAGGCCAAAAAATTCTAATTGTGCTCTCAATAAATAAAGCATCCTGTGTGTAAGTATATGTAAAATTCTTCTGGGCTAGCTTGTCCACTACTGTTGCGTGAGTACCCAATAATGGAAAATAAAGTTGATCTCTTTTAACAATAATTTCCGTTAATAATGTTTGGAATAAATTTAAAGGATACCCTCTTTCTAAAAAAAGATTTTTGAGAAAATCTGCTTCCTCCAGGAAAAGTTATGTGTTACTACACATTCTCGATGCTCTAATGAGCTGTCCCTTGATAATGCCTCTTTTAATATAGGAGAGGTGGCCACTTTCAAAATGTAAAAATGTGTTAGAGTAGGTCCCCTTTCTATAAATTTTTGAAAGAAAGCCTGTTCCACTAGGATCTTTTGTTAATGAAACATCTAAATAGTGTAGAGTATTGTCACTAATTTCATATGTAAAAGTAAGAAAATCAGTTGACTTATTAATATGATCCATGAAAGCCAAAAATTGCTCTCTAGAGCCATCCCACAAAATGCATATATCATCTAAAAATCTTTTATAGAATTTTATATGCTGTTTCCAAATTGATGAGTGAATGTGTACTGTTTCCCATTTATGTAATACAATATTTGCATAAGCAGTGGCGCAAGGTGCGCCCATTGCAACACCACTCCTTTGTCTGTAGAATTCTCCATTGCTGAAGATAAAATTGTTATGCAAAACCATGTCCATAAACTCAATTATTAAGTTAGTTAAATTGTTATTGAGACCTGATTCGATAGCTAACATCTCTCCAAACCAATCTAAACCCTGAGTGTGGGGTATACTGGGAAACAGCTCTACAATGTCTATAGTGACTAACAGTAAGTTGGTGTTGTTAACATTGACTGAAAGAGTGGACAAAAACTACCAGGAATCTTTACACACATAAGGTAAACTGGTTACATAATTTTTCAGATGGTGGTCTACGAATTTACTGAGAGGCTCAGTGATACCACCGGCCCACGCTACAATGGGCCTGAATTTCAGTGAGTTGAGCCCCTTGTGTACTTTGGGGATGCCAAAGATTGTAGGGGTCCTGGGTTTTGGCACCAACAAATAACTGTGTAATTTTTCATCAATGACACCCTGCATTAAGTGATCGTGCAGAGAATATTTAATTTTGTCTAGTGCAATATTTAACTCATTGAATGAAACTAGTTCGTAAGTACTAGTATTTTGAAGCATGTCATGCAGATGATTATCATAATCCTGTTGGTACATAAGTACAATGCCACCCCCTTTGTCCGGTTTCATCACACGTACTTTTTCAGCCTTAATAGTATCTATAACTGCCTGCAAAGGTAAAGGAAAATTAGCTGGTTGCTCAAGTTTGCATTTATCCAAATTGTCTCTCCAAACTCTTTCCACCATATCCTCAAATACTTTTAAAGTAGGGTGGGTAGGAGGACTAAAAGTACTTGTCCTACTCAATCCATTAGTGCAGTGTTCTTGATTTTTTAAAAGTAAGGATAAATTTAAATTTCTAATGAACATTTTGAATTCTATTAACAGTTTTGGTAAGTAACTGGGTCTAGATGGAACATAATGTAACCCTTTGGTGAATAAATCAAAGTAACTCGAATTAACTATCAAATCTGTATAGTTAAAAATTGTAAAGTTTTTCTTACTAATAACTTTACAAGAAGAAACCTCATCATCAATGTTAAAAACACTGCTTGAGCTAAAATTCAAGTTAACTTCTTCTAAGAGCGCCCCCTCCCCCAACCATGTTGTTGGTGAACGTACGTTTTCACCCCTGGCCTGCCCTGGGGAACCTGAAAACCCTGTGGTGGGTTGTTAACTCCCTTTTGGGCGATACGCTCACTCCTTCTGGGCAAATCTTGATGAAAACTGTCGTGCTGTTCATAAAATTCATCTATATTCTGTGAATCAACTTCAGCCCTCCTATTTCTGATTGGGGTTGGGTATGCTAGCCCTTGCCTGTACTCGTACAAGTCTCTTTCTGACTTCTTAGATTTTCTCTCTAAAACTTTCAAACAATGCGCATCAACTTCCACAAAGGTATCACTGTATGTTTTTTTGTATGCCAGAAAATTTTCATTTACTGTGATTTTTTCGTCTAACCTAGTTAACTCATTTAGAATACAATTTGCTTTTTTAGAGTAATCATTCACCATAAGCTGTAACATTTCCAGTCCAGTTTTATTAAACAATTCTGTTAAGTTAGCATATAATTCAGAGCCCTGATAAGCGTTGTTGGGAAAGCGGAAACACCGCAAACCCTTGGGCACACGCTCTACCCTTATACATTCATTCAAATAATTTATTTCCATTTGCGCATTCTTATATGCGTATAACTTTGTTTTAAAAACATCAAGCTTGCTGTCAAGCTGCTCTATATGAGCTTCAACAGTACCTGTTTTGAGCTGCGGTTGTTGCTCAGCCCATGTTTTAAAACAAAAATTGTTGTCATGAATTTCGTGAAGCTGGTCTCCTCCGTTGTAGCCGCTGTTGCTTCATGAACTACTTGGTGCCTTTTCTTTTAATGATGACAAGTTCCTTGCAGAAACGCCCTTCAGCTCAGTTAGTTGTGCACCGTTCTTTTCTCTACTAGGCAACTGTTCTTGGTTACAATGGATGGAAAAACCACCTAACCTGTTGCCCTTGCAACTCCCACTCTAATATCACCCACCCCATCCAACCACTACCTTTTTTTCCACTCCACTAACTACCTTGATTATAGCAAGCTCAGATGTTCATAAGCCTAGTACTTATTATACAGCAGGAACTTCTTATTGTAACATTTGTTAATGTCTGTTATGTACTTCGCAGATAAAGATTCTAGTTGTCTACTGATGTAGTATGTTCTTCATTTGAAAATATGTTTGTAATTAATTGCTATGTAAATTGTTAATCACTATGTATCCAATGTAACTACTGTCCATTTATTTTAACTGTGGAGCTTTTCTCCCCGGGCCTCTGCTGAAAATGGGCCTGCGTCCAGTTGGACACTCCCGGTCAACAAATATAAATAAATAAATACATAAAATCCTAAATCTTCTAGACTTGGTTGCATATCTGGAAGACATTCATTGTTTTTTGTGAATTGATTATCCGTTCTCTCTTCCTAATCTTTTCTAACTTCTTCTGGTTAATTCCTATAGTCTTGTTGTTGTCTCTTTTGGCTTTTCCCGGTTAGGGGTCACCACAGTGGAACTCCGGTCCGCTAATGATTGGCAGTAGATTTTTACGTGCCGAGTTGCCAGCTCTGATGCACAACCTTCAACGAAGGTACGCCCATTCACGCATGTCTCTATGCAGAAGACGCTCTAGCTGAGAATCGAACCGGACAGCATCTTACTGTGAGGCGACAACGCTACTGCAACAATAGTCATACTGCAATATTTTATATGCCCTACTAGTTATCCATAGATTACAGCTGTAGCTTTTATTCTGACTTTATCAGTTTTATATTCCAAAGCAACTTGAAACTGTCTGAGAATGATCCATAACACTGAGGTGTCCTTTTCTGGTTTGTCAGGTAGAAAATAATATCATCAGCAAATAAAGCCAGCTTTTTCTGATAACCATACATATTATATCCTTCAATTTCTCAGTCCCTTACTTTCTTTGCCAATGGTTCTAAATATAACGCAAATAACAAAGTGGAAAGACAATGCCCCTGCCTGGTTCCTCTGTTCGGACCCAACTTATCAGAGCGGAACCTCCTACTTTAACTTTTGCTCTGATCTCTCATATAGACTTGCAATTATCCCTATTGTTGTATCAGGGAATGCAAATGTTTCCACTGCCCCACTCAAAAAATCCCAGCTTACTCTGCCGAATGCTATATGTGCATCAAGACCTACCAACAACATCAAGACCCACCAACAACAGCAATGTTTTCTTACATTCAGCTTCCCTCTGGATCTTCATTGTTCTATTAATCTTCTCAAATGTTAGCCTCCCATCCACAAAACCACACTCATCCATATCTATCACTTTTGGCAATACCTTTGCCATTTTCTAGCTGTTATAGACAAACACTTTATAATCATGATCTAACATTGAAATGGACCCATAATAACCTGGATGTGATGAGTCTTTACTGTCTTTAGGTATTGCAGCCACCACAGCTTTTGTCCATGATGTTGGTTCTTAATCTCCTTTAAAATACTGATAAACAAAACCTTCCAGGTCTTTATCACTTTCTTCCCTCCTACCTTCCAAAGTTACACATGAATACCATCTATTCCTAGAGTCTTTCCTATAGATTGGTTATACATCACCATTTTATGTTATCTCCTCCTGTCTTAACTGTTAATTGTTGAGCCCCATCTACCTTTAGTGTTGACATACCAAAGCCTTCCATAAATCTTTCCATTTGTGCTTTTTCTTGATTTCCACATTCTGCTGCTTTATACAAATTTTCATAAAATGTCCAATATATTTCTAATACCTTTACGAGATCTCTGTTTATTTTTCTTATTATAGGATACCTAAGAATTGGAACAACACTTTCTACTTTCTGTTGCCTAAGTCATTGTGCTAAAAGTCTTTGTGCACTGCAATCATTATCAGAATACTTCATACACATCTGTTATTTATAAAATTCTCAGAAATGATTTTAGCAAAACAGATGTTTCTTTTTGGAATTATTCAAGTGAAGTTAATAGACAAGTATTCTCAGCAAAAGATAAAACACTGTGTTCACTGTCGGTGAAGGAATCTACATCTTCCTTGTTCTGGCATGTATACACATGGAAGTTCTTACATAGATGTTTTTTCACCCCATATAGACTAGCAATAATCTACAAGAAAGATGAAATGAAATGCTGGAGATGTGGACACCCTGATGCTGACTGGATACATATGGTTGTTAACTGTAAAATAATCTCCCCATTTTGGTTAGACTGTAGATATCTTTGTAAAGCTCTATGGAATGACAACTGTATAATCCCTGACTCCCTTATCCTTTTTAATGTTCCTGTTCCTGAAGTCATTCCTAAAAATCAAATATTTTTACTGCGGTCAGTCCTCTCTATAGCAATGAAAATTGTTACTAAAAACTGAAAATCCCAATCTACTCCTGTCTTTAACATTGAGTTTATTCATCTTGAGAAATATATTTGTAGAAATGAGATTGCTACTATAAAAGCAAGGACTAACAACACAACTCATCATTTAATTGCTTAGATGAAATTGTCTAATCTTTTAGAAAAATATTAAATGTTTTCCTATGTATATTATTTTTTCTTAATTGTTATGGACATTGTATATAGTTTATTTGTTCTTTTCTTGTTATTATACTGTTAAGTTAATGTGTTATAAAATGAATGAAAACTTTTTTGAAAAAAAAACAGTGGCTTAACAGCAATCTTTCTGAACTCAAGCATGTTATTTTATTTATGTATTTATTTATTTGCATTTGTTTGACATAGCTTTATATGTTAGGCAGAGATCACCTCGGAGTAGACGATATGCTAAAGAGCAAAGCTGGAGTTTTTTGAGACGGTCAGTGTAGGGCATCTGTTTGAGGCCAGTAATCCTCTTTGTGAGGTACTTCTGTGGCCTTTCCAGCTGCTGCAGATGTCTTGTGAGGTACATTCCAAAAGGGGCGTTGTACTCTATAATGGGTCTAATGAGTGATGAGTAGAGGTGAACAATGACCTCTTTTTTCCTGGATGAGAACCCTTTTATGATGAGGTGTGCCACGTAGAAGGACTTCCTGACTACTGTGGCGATGTGACTATCAAAGGACAGACTACTGTCCACCTAGGTCCCAAGGTCTCTTATCACACATTCAGTGTTAAGTAGACTGCTGTCTATATAGTAGTTCATGGCTACAGAGTTTTTACCAAAGGGGATGACACTGCACTTTTTGGCATTGAGCTTGAGGCCATGGCTCTCACACCAGGCATCTGTCTCAGCGAGACCCTTCTGTAGGATTTCCACATCATTTGGGGACTCGACTATGGTTCTTAGTTTGCAGTCATCTGTGAACTTCATTAGCCAGAGGCCTTCTGTGTTAGCCTGTACTTCAGAGAAGAAAATACCAAACAGGAGAGATCCCAGGACTGAACCCTGTGGTACTCCACTTGTCACTGGTTTGAGGTCAGATTTGGAGTGTGCAACTTTTACAGTGTGGGTTCTATCAGTGAGCCAGTTGGCAACCCATCTTGTGACATATGGATTTATACCTAGTTTAGTGAGTTTAGCTATAATTCCAGAATGGGGGATGGTGTTGAAAGCCTTGGTGATGTCAAGATAGGTTATGTGAACCACCTTACCCTCATCTACAGCTTTGGTGACTGCCTCAAAGAAGTGAATCAGGTTCAGGAGGCATAAGCTGCCTTTCACAAACCTGAACTGGGTGGGATCCAGAGTTTGGAAGTTACCAATGTCTTTGTTCATGAGTTCCATGATGGTACGTTCCATGGCCTTGCAGGCCAGGCTCATCAGGCTTATAGGGCAATAGTTCCCGGGATCAGTGGGGGCTCCCCCTTTGTGGAGTGGGATAACTGTTGCTGTACGCCATTCATTGGGCACAAAGCCTGATGTGAGGCTATGATTGAACATGGTGACTGGGTGGGGAGCCAGTTCATTCTGAAGTTTGTGTAAAATTCAGCCTGGGATGTTGTCCGGTCTCATGGATGCTGTGTTTTTGGCTTTAGAGAGTGCAGCTTTTACCTGCATAGTTGAGATTACAGGGACTTTGCATTCTTCCTGTATAGATATGGGCCCTTTAAGGGGTGGGGGGGGTAAAGTTAGCACTGAACCTATATGCCAGGATGTTGGCAATATCAGTTGGTTCTGTCATTTTCGTGCCATTGTGCTGTAACTCAGAATAGATCTGGATGTTGACATTAAGATTCTTGGCATAGCTATAGAATGCTTTGTGGTTGTCCTTAGAATCAGTGGCGATTTTGTTTTCATAGCTAGCTTTGGAGGATCTTATAAGGGATCTCAGCTTCTTAATGAGGCTGACCAGGGAGATCCTCTACTCATGGGATTTTGCTCTCTTTTGCAACAATTTCTTCCTTCTGTTGTAGTTTGTTTATGGCAGGGGACCACCAGACTGGCTTCCTTTTTTTGGAGGATAGCATCTTGGTTCTGTTTGGGATAGCATGATCCATGCACTCATGTAAATGCTTATAGAGTGCATTTGTGTAGGATTCAGCAGTCATAACATAATTTTTTACCGTAGTTTCTTAATGGGAGGTAGGGGCCGGATGTGGATATCAAGGGTGATTAGCTTATGGTCGGATCGGAGCTACGAGGAGTTGACTTCAGGTGTGGAACAATGGTCACTCATGTTGGTAATGACTAGGTCTAGGATATTGTTGCCTCTGGTGGTTGTGTGGATAAGTTGATACAGGGCATTGGCATTTATGAATTCCAGAAAGCATTGTGTGAAGGATTTGGTACACGAGTAGTTTTCCCAGTTAATGGTGGGGTAGTTAAAATCGCCCATTATTAGGGTGTTTGGTTGAACCCTAATATTTAAGAGAACATCAAGAAAAGAGGAGTGGGACTCTTGGGGCATGGTGGGGGATCTGTAGCAAGCTACAATTTGGATTGCAGTTTTGCCCAGAGTTAGTTGCACTTGGATAACCTTGGATGCATTATGCTGAGCAACTAGCCTGGAAGTGTGGATATCCTTAATGAACATGAACACACCTCCGCCTTTGGTGTTACAGTCCAGGTTACATGGCCGAAAAGTGTGGTATGAGTTATATCCTGGTAGTGCAGGGGTGCTCTCTGGAGCCTTGAACCAGGTCTCAGTCACTGCACAGATATGCTTTGTAAAAAAAAAACTTACTCTGTCAGTTTGTTTATTAAGAATTATAGGAGTCAACTAAACAGAACTTATAAATTGTAATACCAATTTAAAGGGCTTCTGAAAAACAATACTTAAAAGCTAATAAGGAAATGAATATATATTCAGCTATTTAATATATACTGAAAGATGGTTAACACATGCTGTTATGCACAATGAATGATAGACTGATTTATTCATATTTAACAGCAAATTTAAGGTGGTTTGGTATTAGGATCCTCTGTACTGACAACTGGATAAAATACTAAAAAGATAATTTTATAGAAGTTAATATATAGCTTTTTATAATTATTGAAAAATGTAAATCAAGTGACAAACTAATTCAACAGCCAGTCTCCAAAATGACAAGCTTCTGGTTATTGTAAAATATTTTCAGTTCAAATGATAATATAAACAACCAGTCATTTACATATTCACATCACAGTTTAGTTATGTATAAAAGGTAAGCATGTGACTTTACATATTACAGTTTTAGTATTCACTGCAACACATAGCTGTTTAAATAAAATGTAACAATATAAATAAAATTAAAATAATGTTCTACTTCTCTGCATTCAAAACTTGTTTGAGTAACCACCTTCCATGTAAACCTGTTCTCCATCTTTAAGGAATGCATTTACCTCTCTATCTTTCATAATATCAGCAACATGAAAATATTGGTCTTACTGCTTCAGTAATATATTTACTTTACATATTATTTCAGTCTCATTCATCTGGGCACTTATTTTTCCTTTCTTTTCCTGTTTAAATATACTGTATGTTGCACATATATTAATATAAAGTACACATTTTGTACAACAATCTGCAAATTCCAGAAAGCAAATATTTATTTGTTAGGACACACTTAAATACAGTCCTTGTTTATAAATGGATACCTAATTCAAGTAAGCATTTACAGGTGCTACTAGGTAAAGTCAAGCTCCCATGCAATCCTTGATAATCACTGCATGTTTGATAAAGTTAAGCACCTTTTTCAAGTCTGTTCTCCTTAAAGCTCTTTAAATACTTGGATGATTATATTAGGATTTGACATGAAAAGGTTTTACACTAAATGGAAGCCTGTCATTTGAAGGCTGTCTGCAGATTGTGGGTTGCTGGGTACTTCACCTCCATTTTTTATCTTTCTGTCACATTTATAGTGCATGGAGATAATTCTGAGAAGTTGAATTTTTGTTTGCTCATAGCTTTTAAGTCTTCATCAAAGGACTTCAAGAGTTCAGCTCAACACAAATATTTAAAGAGCAAAGTTTGTTCTTTAGAGGGAAAATATACTATAGAATTACGAGTTTAATTTGACCTGTAAAATAAACAGTTCACACATTATGTTGTTTTATTTTTCTTTTTTTCAAACTGTACACT